>NW_028270142.1:17115033-17842455 GCF_037043375.1 Chiloscyllium plagiosum
GCCCTGCCTGCCAATGTAGTTAACTCAGGCACATTAGGGAGATTTAAGCAATCCTTCAATCAGCACATAGATGATGATGGGATAGTGTAGGGGGATGAGCTTAGATTAGTTCACAGGATAGTGCAACTTCGAGGGCCGAAGGGCCTGTTCTGCGCTGTGTTGTTCTATGTTCGATGTTCTATATTCTATTTTCTACATTCTATGTTCTATCTCAGAAAGTCACAATTATCTCAGAAAGTGTGTAGATTTAAAGCTTGATTGGTTTAAATAACTTATTAAAAGATGGAAGTATGGGCAGAAGTTTGTTTTTCAATAAGAGATTTTATGCTTTTGTGAGTGGGAGTATTTTTCTATCAAGGCTGCATGGAGAGGTCTGTATTAGATTTTTAGAAGTTTATTTTATATAATTTCCAAAGAGCTCCTGAGCTCTGCCAATGGTGTACACTAGGTGAGTTCAATGGAGCTGGCATGATGGTCTTTGGAAGATGGGTGAGGACATGACTTGGCATGGGTGTTAGTAAGGTTGAGGGGATGCAAAGATAGGAGATAAAATCTTCTGAAACAATTCGAATAGGGTTTCAGAGAACTTACTGTTGCAGCCCTTTACCCCCCTGCAACCCCCCTCCACTTTGACCCAGCCCTACACATTGCTTCTGGTTCCACCCGGGCCAACTCCATCCTGCTCTCCCTATTCCACCGTCAACCGATAATCTCACCCCTTTGGAATAATGTTAACCAAGGGGTCTGCTAGTGCTACCTGCCTCAATAGCCAAAATTCAACAATAATTTTAGTTAACTTTCCTGATGATTGGATAGGTGCTAGTGATTCCCAATCTGACTTGTGCCTTTCAGAGATTTAATTTGAAACTCTTTACTACTATTTCACTTTTAGATGACTACAATCTTGCTGAATAAATTGACATTGTGAATAACATTCTGCATCATCCAATTTTATTTACGAATCTGACTTGGTGAATGTTCGCATTTTAAGTTTTTGATGAAGTGAGTATGCATCTTATAATTGTAGCTCTTCTGTTAAGGTGGCATAATGAGCCTGAAGCTGTTGTTTCCCTCTGGAGTGTAGTTCAAATTTAGTGCAGACAGATGGCATGAAATTCTTCTTTCTTTGATGGTTGTTAAAAGTCCCAGCTGACCTGAGCTTGGACAGTCACCATCCAGATCCCTGTGGGCACAATCCACAATCCAGAAGCAGCTATAACTTGGCACTAATTGGCACTAATTGGGTTAGCTGAATTGAAGAGAGCATGAGGATAAATGTTATGGGAAATAAAAATGTCACTCGTATTCATGATGGGCTGCTTCGAGACGCTGCTATTGGATAAAGTAGTAGGGAAGAAAGCTTAACATCCTCGAGCAGAACTGAGAGTTTTTTGATGTTCGTACAGATGTAGAAATTGAAAGTATTATATTACCCAGGAACTGAAATCCCTTTAGTGCACATAAAACATTAAATTCTAAATATATATCTGGGTTGTGTTCTACCTATACATCTTGATATGACTAGGATGCTCTTTGATCAGCATGCAGTCATTTAATTTCCAGAATATATATGTATAATTAATAACTTCATTGTCAATACTTTATGAGTCCAACCACTTTCCTATTCAAGGCTAAAGCCAATAGTATAATGAGAGAGACCAGATCCAAATTCCTGCTCACAAAAATAATCAGTCTCCACTGTGCTACATAATGCTGGCATTTCAGGAATAAGAGTCAATATTGAATTTTCAACCAAGGTTGTTAGACTTTCCACTCATGGTATGTTATAATTTGCAACTAGGGTTAAGATTTTTCAGAAATAACTGTTTCCTTACGAGACATCTGCAGGCTTATTTTATAATTTTGAAACGCACTGCAGATTCTGACATGTCGAATTAGAATAGATTTGAAAGCATATGGTGCAATTTGAGGATTACAATATAGTCTGCAGTGATTGTCTCGTAACTGCACTTTGGTTAGTTCTTCAACTTGAAGGGAAAGTTCCAGATCAACAAGAGGAGCTTTTAATGGTGGCTAAATCACATGTCCTGCAAGCTGAGAAACAAGAACATTAATAGACATAGTCTGCTTCTAATGTGTGTTAGAGGTAGCGAGGGTACTGTAAAAATCATCTAGTACATTTTGAGATAAAACATTACTGTACAAGGCAGTTAGAACATGAAAGGGTTAACTAATAAAGGCTTTGCCCATCAGAACATAAAGCACTGTTTCGGAAAGAGGCTAACCAGTTTGGCTTTCGGTTTTGCCATTTATTAACAATGTACCACTGTTTAACAGTGGTAATGTGAACTTTTAATTTGAGCCTGATGTCTCCTAAGGCCCATATGATCTCAGATGTAATATAACCAGCTATCAAACAATACATAATAAACATAATCTGTTTAATTAAGCCTGAGCTTATCTTCTGCTTGAGATATCAATCCCGACATGGTATTAGTACACTTGACTAATACCACCAAGAAGGACTGGTGACACTGAATCTACCCAAGGCATCCCAGAGAGTTCAGGGAGGTGACCATAACAACATAAAGAACACCATCATGTAACAATGAATGTTGGCATGATGAAGTAACCCCATAAAACTTTAAATCAGTCTGGACAATAAGGTGTATAGACATGTTTGAAAGAACCAATCATCAAAATGGACATATGAGAATTGCAAAGATACAAAGGTATTTTTTAAATGCATTCCTGGGATATGAAGATCACTGACAAAACCACCACTCATTTCACATCCTTGATTGTGTTTGAAAGGGCATGGTGAGTGGTGAGCCATTTTCTTGAAGTGATATGCTCCATTTGACAAAAGGGCATCTGCAGTGCAGCTAAGGAGGAAGATTCAGGTTGTTTAACCTAATGACAGTGAAAAATGGTGATATTGTTGCAAGTTCTGATAGTGTGTGACTTGGAGAGGAAAATTGCACGTTGCTGTGTTCAAATACATCTGTTTCTTTGTCTTTTAAGGATAAAGATCACATGGTGGCAAGTTACTGTCAAAGGAGGATTCAGGAGTTGCTTGAATGCATCTTGCAGATGGCACACTATTAGTTTATATAAGAACTAAGATAATATCTAGCTTCTATACAGTCAGCTAGAGAAGATAGGTTCTAATCTAACGTAAATATGCCTTTTGTTAGTTTAGCCAAACAGACATTCATGATGCTGCATAAGATAAAGATGCAAGGCATTACATTGTATTAGCACTGATAGAGAACCCATTTATATAAATGATTTGGATGTGATCAGAAGAGGTATAGTTAGTAAGTTTGCAGACGACACCAAAACTGGAGGTGTAGTGGACAGTGAAGAAATTTACCTCAGAGTGCAATAGGATCTTGATCAGATGGGCCAATGGGCTGAGGAGTGGCAGATGGAGTTTAATTTAGATAAATGCGAGGTGCTGCATTTTGGAAAGGCAAACCAGGGCCGGACTTATACATTTAATGTTAAGGTCCTAGGGAGTGTTGCTGAACAAAGAGACCTTGGAGTGCAGGTTCATAGTTCCTTAAAAATAGAGTTGCAGTTAGATAGGATAGTGAAGAAGATGTTTGGTATGCTTACCTTTATTGGTCAGAGCAGTGAGCATAGAAATCAGGAGGTCATTTTACGACTGTACAGGACAGTGGTTAGGCCACTTTTGGAACATAACATACAATTCTGGTCTCCTTCCTATCGGAAGAATTTTGTGAAACTTGAAAGGGTTCAGAAAAGATTTGCAAGGATGTTGCCAGGGTTGGAGGATTTGAACTATAGGGAGAGGCTGAATTGGCAGGGGCTGTTTTCCCTGGAGCGTCAGAGGCTGAGAGGTGACCTTATAAAGGTTTATGGATAGGATAAATAGACAAATTGTTATTCCATGGGGTGGGGAAGTCCAGAAGTAGAGGGCATAGGTTTAGGGTGAGAGGTGAAAGATATAAAAGAGACCTAAGGAGTAACATTTTCACTAAGAGGGTGGCGTGTGTATGAAATGAGCTGCCAGAGGAAGTGGTGGAGGCTAGTGAAATTATAGCATTTCAAAAGCATCTGGATGGATATATAAATAGGAAGGGTTTAGAGGGATATGGCCAAGTGCTGGCAAATGCGACAAGACTAGGTTAGGATATCTGATCGGCATGGATGAGTTGGACCAAAGGATCTATTTCTGTGCTGTATATCTCTATGACTCTATGACTCTAAAATGTGGGGACAAATGAGTCTTTTTCTGGTTGGTGATTGGTGACTAGTGGTGTGTCTCAGGGATCAGTGTTGGGACTGCAATTATTCACAATTTACATAGATGATTTGGAGGTGGGGAGCACTTTTAGTGTGTCAAAGTTTGTAGATGACACTAAGATGAGTGGCAGAGCAAAGTGTGCAGAGGACTATGAAACTTTGCAAAGCATATGCATAGTTTAAGTGAGTGGGAAAAGCTCTGGCAGATGGAGTACAATGTTAATAAATGTGAAGTCATCCATTTTGGTAGGAATAACAGTAAAAATGACTACTCCTTGAATGGTAAAAAATTGCAGCATGCTACTGTACAGAGAGACCTAGGTGTCCTTGTGCATGAATCACAGAAGGTTGGTCTGCAGGTACAAAAGAGAACATGAGGACTGCAGATGCTGGAGATCAGATCAAAAAGTGTGGAACTGGAAAAGCACAGCCGGTCAAGCAGCATCTGAGCAGCAGGAGAGTTGACAAATTGAGCATAAGCTCTTAATCAAGAATATGGGGGGGAGGGTGCTGAGGGGGCTGAGAGATAAATGGGAAGGGGCTGGGGCTGGAGGAAGGTAGCTGGGAATGCAATAGGAAGATGGAGGAGGAGGGCGATGGTGATAGGTTGGAGCAGAGGTTGGAGCAAATAGGTGGGAAGGAAGATGGACAAGCAGGACAGTTCAAGAGGGCAGTGTCAAGTTGGAGGGTTGGACCTGGGATTAGATGGGGGGAGGGGAGATGAGAAAACTGATGAAATTGACATTGATTCCATAGGGTTAGAGGGTCCCAAGCTGCAAGATGAGCCATTCTTCCTGCAGGTGACAGATGGCTAGGATTTTGCAGTGGAGGAGGTCTAGAACTTATTCGTCCTTGGTGCAGTGGGAGGGGGAATTGAAGTGTTCGGCCATAGAGTGGTGGGGTTGTTTGGTGCATGTGTCCCGGAGATATTCTCTGAAACGTTCCACAAGTTGACATCCTGCCTCGCCAATATAGAGGAGACCCAATCGAGAACAATAGACAGAGTAGATGAGGTGTTTGGAGGTGCAGGAAAATCTCTGCCAGATGTGGAAGGATCCTTTGGGGCCTTAGGTGGAGGTAAGGGGGAGTGGTGCGGGCGCAGGTTTTACATCTCTTGCGGTGGCAAGGGAAGGTACTGAGAGCAGAGGGTGGGTTGATGGGGGGTGTGGACCCAACAAGGGAGTCGCGGAGGGAATGGTCTCTGCAGAATGCTGATAGGGTGGGGAGGAAAATATATTGAATTGAATTGAATTTATTGTCATGTGTACCAAGGCACAGTGAAATGCTTTGTCTTGAGAGCAATACAGATCACAGAGTTAAGTAAATAATATGTAAACAGCGGCAAAACAAAAACACAGGTACAGGCAAATGTTAAGAGTTTGTGAGTCCATTCAGTATTTTAACAACAGTAAGGTAGAAACTGTTTCGAAACCACCTGATGTGTATGTTCAGGCTTCTGTACCTTGTCCTCAGTGGTAGAGGTTGTAGAAAAGCATTGCCGGAGTGGGATCGATCTTTGAGAATGCTGGCAGTCTTTTCTTAACAGTGGGCCTAGTAGATGGATTCTATAGATGGGAGGTTGGCCTTTGTGATTGTCCGGGCCGAGTTCACCACTCTCTGTAACTGTCTCTGATCTTGAATGGTACAGGTGCCATACCAGGCAGTGATACATCCAGACAGAATGGTCTCGATGGCGCACCTGTAAAGGTTGGCAAGGGTATTCACCATCATGCCAAATTTCCTCAGCTGCCTGAGGAAGAAGAGACGTTGTTGGGCCTTTGTAACCAATGCGTTCACATGAAGAGTCCAAGAAAGCTTGTTGTGGATGACCACTCCCAGGAGCCTAACACTCTCCACTTGTTCCACCTCTGTGCTGTTAATGTGTAGGGGAACATGAGTAACATGCCGAAAGGCAATAATGAGTTCTTTGGTTTTGCTGGCATTGAGAGCTAGGTTGTTCTCAGTGCACCATTTTTCCAGGCCTTCCACCTCCCGCCTGTAGTCTGTTTCATTACCATCTGAGATTCAACCGGCTATGGTGGTGTCATCAACAAACTTATAAATGGCATTAGTCTGGTAGTTGGTGAGGCAGTCATGGGTATACAGCGAATACAGTAGTGAGCTGAGCACCCACCCTAGCTGAGCTCCAGTTATTGAGTATTAGTGAGGATGAAATAGTGTCCCCAAACTTCACTGATTATGGCCTGTGGGTCAGGAAACTGAGGATCCAGTTGCAGCAAGTGGGTCTTAGTCCGAGATCTCCACGTTTAGTATACCTCTGGTGGTGGAGGATGATGCATTGTAGGATGGAATTTGAGGGCCAGGGCATTCTGTTCCTGTTGGTTGGAGGGGTGGGGCTCAATGTCAGAGGTGTGGAAAGTAGAGGAGATGTGCTGGAGAGGTAACTAAGAAGGCAAATTGAATTTTTTCTTTCATTGCTAAATGAGTTGAGTTTAAAAGCAGGGAGGTTATGTTGCAGCTGTACAGGATGCTGATGATACCACACCTGGAGCACTGCATGCAGTTTTGGTCTCCTTACTTGAGAAAGGATGTACTGGACAGGATACAGAGGAGATTCACTAGGTTGATTCCGGAGTTGAGGGGGTTGGCTAACGAGAAGAGTAAGACTGTGATTATATTCATTGGAATTTAGAAGAATGAGGGGGGATCTTATGGAAACATATAAAATTATGAAGAGAATTGATTAGATAGAAGTAGAGAGCTGGAATCAAGTCCATGAATACCATTCTAAGTCCTGTGTGGGAAGATTGAAAGACATCTACAAACCTTAGAGTATTGACACCTGAACAGGGAATTGAAGACTAAGATGAGTCAAGGTTCTATCTCGTAACAATAATGGAGGACCTAATAAAGTTATGAATGTTGCCATTTGTTCCGAGAGGACTTGAATAATAGAGACGTTATGCCTCAGTTAATAAGATCACTGGTGAGACCCCCACATCTGGAATACTTTCTACAGTATTGGTCTGCTTATTTAAAAAAAGGATATGAATGTGTTGGAAGACGTTCAGACAAGGTTTACCAGACTTAGATCTGGAATGAATGGGTTGTCTTATGAGGAAAGGTAAATTCTTGATTTTGGTGTGTCTGTTTAATTTTCCTGTCCTATATAAAAAATATGGTTGCCGAGTGATATTGCTTGAAATTCTAGTTCTATTGTTTTCTCTCTACCGTTTTTCTGAAGGTGGAAGAGGGAGCATGTCCTAACCAATCCCATGTTTATTGATAACCTTATTTAGATAATGACAGGCTGATAAAGAGCCCATCTCCATTTTCTGATTTATTACAAGCTGGCTGGGACCTGAAACTGCCAGGTTTTGCACCATCTGCACTGAGATGGGAGTAGTTTCAAAAGCTAATTAATACTTCAAGCACTTTCCATTACATTCACATTTTCAGTTGAGACATCTGGTTAGTGTAGCAGTTCTGACATCAAATTGTTTAATTTGTCGGTTCTTGGATGCAATCCAGCATTTTTAAAGGTAAACACTTGAGAGAATCAGCAGAACATTGTCATGTGACAAAAATAGAAATTGCTGGAAAGGCTCAGCAGGCACCTGTGGAGAGAAATCAGAGCTAACATTTCGGGTCAAGTACCCTTCCTCACAACTGATGGTCGCTAGGAATCTGTCAGTTTATATGCCGTAGGATTGGGGGGGGAAGGGGTTGGGGGGGGTGGGTGGCGGAGAGAGAAGAACAGTTGGACAAATAAAGAAATGGATAATGATCTGGCTAGGAGGGTGAAAATATGTTAACGGGGCCTGTTAGAAGCTAACAATGAGTGGTGTTTAAAAGCAGACTTTGTGATACCAAGACCTAGTTTTGGGGAGTGGGGTAAGGACATGGTAGAGTTCAGGCCCGAAAGTTACTGAACTCGATATTGAGTCTGGAAGGCTGCAGGGTTGTCAGGCAGAAATGAGGTGCTGTTCTTCCAACTTGCACTGAGCCTCACAAAGAGCACTGCAGTAAGCCTGAAACAGATGTTAGCCTGAGAACAGTGGGGTGTGTTAAAGTGGCAGGCAACTGGAAATTCAGGGTCTTTTCTGTGAACAGAATGCAAGTGTTCTGCAAAGCAGTCATTCAGTCTGCGCTTTGTTTCCCCAACGTAGAGGAGACCACATTGTGAGCAGTGAATGCAGTAGAGTAGATTGTGTGAAGTGCAGTGTAAAGCGCTGCTTTGCCTGGAAGGTGTGTTCTGGGCATTGGATACTGAGGAGGGAGGAGTTAAATGGGCAGGTGTTATCCCTTCGGCAGTTACGGAGGAAGGTGCCGTGAGGCTGTCGGGGGGGGGGGGGGGGGCGGTATTGGGAGTGAAAGAAAAGCAGACCAGGGTGATCCAGGGGGAATGGATTCTGCTGAAGGTTCACGAAGGGAAGGGAGAGAAATATGTGTTGGGAGGTAGCATCTCACTGCAGTTGGTGGAAATGATGGCTAACAATCTTCTGGATGTGAATGCTGGTGGGATAGTTGGTAAGGACAAGGGGAACCTTATCACTGTTGTGGGAGGGAAGAGAGAGGATGAGGGCTGAAGTGTGGTAGATGGGTCGGACATGGCTAAGGGCCTGTTAACAATGGTGCTGGTGAATCCTCATTTGAAAAAGAAGGTGGACATTTCGGAGGCTCCCTTGTTAAAGTTGGCATTATCGGGACAAACTTGACGGAGACAGATGAACTGGGAAAATGCCTTTACTTTCAATAATTTTAGGGCCTGAGCTCTCCCATGTCTTTACCCCAACCCCCAAACCAGGCCTTGGTATACATAGGCAAAAGTGATGATTGCAGACGCTGGAAACCAGAGTTTAGATTAGAGCGGTGCTGGAAAAGCTCAGCAGGTCAGGCAGCATCTGAGGATCAGGAAAATCAATGTTTCAGGCAAAAACACTTCATCAGGAATAGAGCACAGTCTGGTAGTCTGGTATACATAGTCTGCTATTACATCCCACCCCCCACCCACCATTGTTAGCTACTATCAGTCTCCATTAACAGGTATTCAATCTCCTAGCCAGATCAATATCCACTCCTTTGCCTTTTTAACTATTTTTCTCTCTCTTCGGGCTCTATCCCCACCTATTGTTTACTCCTTTTCCCCTTGTCCCATCCTATCTTCTGCATAAAAACTAACATTTTCCTAGCTGCCAGCAGTTCTAAGGAAGGGTCATTCAATCTGAAACATTAATTCTGACTTCTCTCCATAGATGCTGCCAGACCTGTGGAGTATTTTCCAGCAATTTATATTTTTGTCTCTGATTTACAGCATCCACATTTCTTTCGGTTTTTAAGTATAATCATGGATTCATTAAAACGTTGGATTGCATCCAGGAGCCCATAAATCCCTCAAATAAACAATTTGACTTTTGCAATGTTTTTTAGACAACTACCGGTAAGTGTTGAACTGCATATTTGGGAATTAATGGGCTCTTGGATGCAATACAGCTTTTATGATAGGTCTTCTAATGTATGTTTATGAAGTGAGGTAGAGTGGGGCATGGAGGGCATGTGATTAGATTCCCTATAGTGTGGAAACAGGCCTTTCGGCCCAACAAGTCCACACCGACCCTCTGAAGAGTAACCCACCCAGACCCATTTCCCTCTGACTAATGCACCTAACACTATGGGCACTTTAGCATGGCCAATTCACCTGACCTGCACATTTTTGGACTTTGGGAGGAAACCCACGCAGATAGAGGGAGAATGCGCAAACTCCACATAGGAATCAAACCTGGGACCCTGGTGCTGTTAGGCAGCAGTGTTAACCATTGAGCCACCATGCCATCCCGTGTGATGAGCTTTTGTTATGTGGAGATGTGAAGGTGAAGGTCATGGGAAACACATATACATTTTAATGTACTTTCAAATCATTTAAAACTCTTTTACTGAAGACTTTGTGATTCATCCCAAATTGTCATGTATTTATCCAAAGATCCAGGTCTGATTTATACAAGAAGGGACAGGAACGGAAGTTACCCTTTTAACTACACATCTAGGGAGCACTACTTTGCATTCCTTGGCAATTTGAAGACATATGTAGGAATGCTTTATTTCAATTGTGGCCAAAGTCAAATTCTGATTCTTTTTAATGAGGTGAAAATCTCTGAACCTTACGTTTCTGAGCAATGTCATGGATGCAGTGATTTGAGGTGATACTGATTGTTTAATCATCTTGGTTATACTGGAATGTGTGACCGTAAAATAGGGGCTACTACTCTTTATTAGACAAAAAGATAAAAGTAGAGATATTTTGCAATTGGAATGTCTGATCAAATTGTTTCAGGGAATATTTAAAGTTAATGGCAATGCTTGCAATGCTCTTTTGCTGTTTTCATGAGCATTCAATTCTTACAGTTGTCCAAGTTTTAAAAGGCAGAAACATTTGCTGGTGGGAATGATTAATGAAACTTGTTTTCTTTTTGAAGTCACATGAAACAACACAATGACATTAGATGTTCTTTCACCCTGCCTTTTTTTAAAACTGGAAGGTTGGCCCTTGCCATGACAGCTGTTCTTTTGAATTCACCAAGCAACAACATTTGTATTAGTGTCATAGAGTCATAGAGATGTACAGCATGGAAACAGCCCCTTCAGTCCAACCCGTCCATGCCGACCAGATATCCCAACCCAATCTAGTCCCACCTGCCAGCACTGGGTCCATATCCCTCCAAACCCTTCCTATTCATATACCCATCCAAATGCCTCTTAAATGTTGCAATTGTACCAGCCTCCACCAATTCCTCTGGCAGCTCATTCCATACACGTACCACCCTCTGCGTAAAAAAGTTGCTCCTTAGGTCTCTTTTATATCTTTCCCCTCTCACCCTAAACCTATGCCCTCTAGTTCTGGACTCCCCCACCCCAGGGAAAAGACCTTGCCTATTTACCCTATCCAGGCCCTTCATAATTTTGTAAACCTCTATAAGGTCACCCCTCAGCCTCCGACACTCCAGGGAAAACAGCCCCTCACACTCACACCATCACCATCACCCTTAACCCCTCACACTCACTCCATCACTCTCACACTGACCCCCTCACACTCACTCCATCGCTGTCACCTTGACCCCCTCACACTCACTCCATCACTGTCACCCTGACTCTCTCACACTCACTTCATCACCATCACCCTGAAACCCTCACACTCACTCCATCACCCACACCCTGAAACCCTCACACTCACTCCATCACCGTCACCCTGACCCCCTCACACTCACTCCATCACTGTCACCCTGATACTCTCACACTCACTCCATCACAGTCACCCTGTTCAGCCTCTCCCTATAACTCAAATCCTCCAACCCTGGCAACATTCTTGTAAATCTTTTCTGAACCCTTTCAAGTTTCACAACGTCTTTCCGATAGGAAGGAAACCAATGTCCTGTACAGCCGCAACATGACCTCCCAACTCCTGTACTCAATACTCTGACCAATAAAGGAAAGCATACCAAACACCTTCTTCACTATCCTATCTACCTGCGACTCCACTTTCAAGGAGCAAATATCAGATTTGTATTGTTAAATGTTAATTTATATTTTGGACATTATTAACCTGAAAACATATATTTTCCAATGGTGGCAGAAGAAACTTATAAACTGACAAATTGATCACATCTATTGTTGAGCAAAGCCTCTATAGATTCTTAATTCCTTCTATTAGAATCATGACTGGATAATAGTATTGTTATAGTAAGAGATGTAGCTGTTTTAAAAATTTCAGGAAAAAGAAACAAAGAACTGTGGATGGCGGAAGTCAGAAATGAAATCAGCAATTGCTGCAAAACCTCAGCAGATCAGGCAGCATCTTAGACCATTCTGAAGAAGGGTCACTGGACCCAAAACATTAACTGTGCTTTTCCTGTACAGATGCTGCCAGACCTGCTGAGGTTTTCCAGCAATGTCAGATCTTGTTAAGAACTTAAGGGTGCATTTGCAGACGAAGGGCTTTTGCCAGAAACGTCGATTCTCCTGCTCCTTGGATGCTGCATGCCCTGCTGTGCTTTTCCAGCACCACACTCTCGACTCTAATCTCCAGCATCCGCAATCCTAGCTTTCTCCTATCTGCATTTATCTGCAGCATCATGAAAATTTGAAATTAATTTTAAAGCCTTGGCCATTCATGACCATTTGTGACCTTTGAAGATAAAATTCCAAATAGATAGAGATATAGCTGTTATGACCAAAATAATGCAATTTCTTCTGGTTTTAATTTAAAGCCACCAAGTCTTGGCATCATTTGTTCTTGATTTGGCTTGATCAGAAAGACCGATTCAACCAGCTGCTGCAAGCAAGGAAAAATTCACTTCCAATTTATGGAATAATCACACTTTTATAAAGAAAGAAAACAGAACTGCAAACTCATTCTTATGTAATAAAGAAGAGCATTCTTTATTTTCGGCAGAGGATAAAATTTAACACTGACGAGAACTATTAATTCAATCATATTATTCTTTGGATCTGGATAATTTATAAATGATAAAATGAAGTTTGTTGCTGCATATTGGGTTGAAGAAATGAATAAATTGAATCAAAATGTTTTGTTAAGTAAAATACATGGTGCCTCACTCCCAATGATTTACCTCATGCAATCTTTTGCTCTTCATGCCATTGGTTATACGTTTGTGCTTCAAGAAAGCACGCAACAGGAAAGGCACAAGTGCTCACACTGCCGAGACCCACCAATATTCGTTCTGCTGGTGTCTGGCTTAAAGCCCAGCTCAGCAACTGCAAGACAGGATCTGCCCCACACATTGTAGTGCTCAAACGCCATTAAGGACACGGTGCATCTCCAGTAGTGATGTAGAGGTCCTCTAGGTACGTGGAGAGGAGGGCAGTGCTTTATCCTACGCTCTGACAAAGGAGACCACACCACCCAGACACAGCCAGCCTAGACTAAATAGCAGTCCAGCTCAGTGCTGTATCTCAGCTAGACTGTAATGTAAATCAGTGCATGAAGAGGTGAATGATCTTCTAAACTCTTTAAGGCTAATGCCTCTCCTAATTTGTATTCAGACAGGTACCACTCACTCTAACTTTGCTACTATACACTTATCTCACTGAGACTCATGGACTACGATTCTCAGTATTACATGCATCATGGCTCTATGTGATGATAATTGATCAGTCCATAATTTATTGTGATTTGGAGATGCCAGTGTTGGATTGGGATGTACAAAGTTAAGAATCATATAGGCTATAATCCATCAGGTTTATTTGGTTCATCAGGTGGTTGATGAAGGAGCAGCGCTCCGAAAGCTAGTGTTTCCAAATAAACCTGTTGGACTATAGCTTGGTGTTGTTTGATTTCTAAATTATTTGACGTTGTGCTCCACAATCGTCACATAGAATTAGAACATTGATGGATTGGAAGCATTTTCTGTTGATGAATTTTGTAAGTTGCTGATATGACATTCAAAAGCTACCTGAATACAGTTAATAGTGCCCTGCACAAAGGGAAGGTGATGGAAAATCTCAGTGCGTGGAGTGCTTGCCTCTCCTCATCATAGGGGATTGTGTGAATCTGGAGAAGATGGCATTGGTGACATCCCAGATGCGTTTAGCTATGGAGGATTGGAGATATCACAGATGGCATTGGTGACATCCCAGATGCGTTTAGCTATGGAGGTTTGGAGATATCACAGATGTCTTCAGTTTCACCTTGAAATGAGCTGCTTGCTTAAAAATTCAGGATAACCAGAACTTTGTCCATTGGGATGGGGTGGTGCTCCGGAGTGTAAGACCTGCTCTAGCAATGACACAGATCAGTGCTGATTGCCCAAGGTATCCTGGATTTCTGCAAACTGCAGCAGATAATAGTGAAGCCAGTGATTATGGATTGTAACAATCTCCTCCATCTCCTTTGGAGATCTTCTCCCACAAGAGGCTGTGTAGCAGCTGGAGGGTGCTGATGGCATTATAATTGCTCTTTCTTCCAACATTGTCACCACGAGGACACTAGCCACTGCAATATCTCCATGCCAGACATGTGAGCAGATAATGCATGAGGAATGTCAGAAAGAGAAGGCCATTTCACTCTCAACAGTCACCGTGGAACATGTTATGTCCTGACACAGTGTGCTATGGACACTTGCCAATGACATGCCTGGGTAAGGAACTCTGAAGTACATAACCTTATCCCATGTATGTTGCCCAATGAAAGGGTTCATGCTATTGAGGTAGTAAGCAATGGTTATTGCTCCAAAAAAAAAGACACCTTTACACAGAGCAGACCATGTCCATTGGCATACCTAACAGTTCAGTGTGAGAATGTGATAGTTCTAAATTGTTGTCTTCCACCGGTAGCTGTGGAATGTGATTCAGAAATGCAAAAATTTTAAATCAACATCTGATCACACTTGCTTCTCTGACATGACTACAAGGCAATTAGTGAAAACAATGTAATTGTCATGATAGCTTGAGGCCATAATTTGTCGTATTTATTCTTGAACAATATTTCATCCTCACTTAAGACTCAACACTGGAGCCTCACAGGGTGTGTACTCAGCCTCCTACTGTACACGCTGTATAGGCATGACTGCGTCGCCAAATACCAGATGAATGCCATTTACAAGTTCGCTGATGACACCACCATAGTCGGTCGAATCTCAGATGGCGACGAAAAAGATTGCAGACGGGAGGTGGAAGACCTGGAAAAATGGTGCACTGAGAATAACTTAGCTCTCAATGCCAGCAAAACCAAGGAACTCATTATTGACTTTCTGCAGGATATTACTCATGTCCCCCCACACTTTAACAGCACAGAGATGGAATGAGTGGAGAGTGTCAAGCTCCTAGGAGTGGTTATCCACAACAAGCTTTCTTGGACTCTTTATGTGGACGCACTGGTTACAAAGGCCCAACAATGTCTCTTCTTCCTCAGGTAGCTGTGGAAATTTGGCATGATGGTGAATATCTTTGCCAACTTGTATAGTGCACCATCGAGAGCATTCTATCTGGATGTACCACTCCTGGTATGGCAACGGTACTATTCAAGATCAGAGACAGTTACAGAGAGTGCTGGACAATCACAAAGGCCAACTTCCCATCTATAGAATCCACTTACCAGGCCCCCTGTCAAGGAAAGGCTGCCACCATTCTCAAAGATCATCCCACTCTGGTAATGCTTTTCTACAACCTCTACCATAGGGGAGAAGGTACAGAAGCCTGAACACATGAACCAGCTGGTTTTAAAACAGTTTCTACCCTACTGCTGTTAAAATACTGAATGGACTCACAAACTCTTAACATTCGCCCATACCTCTGTTTTTGATTTTGCTGCTGTTTACCTATTATTTACTATCTATGCTACTTAACTCTGTGACCTGCCTGTATTGCTCGCAAGACAAAGCTTTTCACTGTGCCTCGGTACACGTGACAATAAATTCAATTCAATTCAACTTAGATTTATAAATAGTAAGTAACATTCATGTCTCACCTGGCAGGGAGTGATCATATTCACAAGAAAGAATTTATTGATCCTTTTTGACACTCATTGGAATGACCATCACTGAATCCCCCAGTATCAACAGTTTGAGATTTACCATTGACCAGAAATGAAACTGCACAGCCATATAAATAGTGTGGTTGAGAAAGCAAGTCTGAGGCTGGGAATTCTGTGATGAGTTAATTACTTCTACAGTCACTAGAAGCCCACTATCTACAAAGCACGAGTCAAGAGTGTGATGGAATTGTTGAGTACAGTTCCAACAACTTTCAAGACACTCAACAGCATACAAGACAAAGGAGCCCTCATGATTAGTACCTTTTCCACTACCTTATACATTCAGTCCCAATAACATTGTTGTGTCATGGCAGCAGTATCTATAAAATGCACTGGAACAATTTACTAAGGCTCCTTCAACAGCATCTTGCCCAATCACATCAGCACGATGGAACAGTGGTTAACACTGCTGCCTCACAGCGCCAGGGATCCAGATTCAATTCCAGGCTTGAGTGACTGTATGCAGTATGCACATTCTTCCAGGGCCAATGTGGGTTTCTGCTCTGGGTGCTCCAGTTTCCTCCCACAGTCCAAAGATGTGCAGGTAGGTGGATAGACCATGCTTAATTGTCCATAGTGTCCAGGGATGTATAGTCTAAGTGGATGAGCCATGATTATTGTGGAGTTACGGGAAAAGGCTGGGTCTGGTTGGGATGCTCCACAGAGGCCTGGTGCAGACTTGATGGGCCGAATGGCCTCTTTCTGCACTGTTTGGATTCTATAACTGGTGACCTCTACCACCTAGGAGGACAAGTTCAATGGATACATGGGAATACCACAACTTGCAAGTTCCCCTCCAAGACATGCACCATTCTGACTTGGAACTATATTATTGTCCTTTCACTTTTGCTGAGTCAAGTCATGTAACTAACCTTCCTTCCTAACAGCATTATGGGTGTACCTACACCAAATAGACTATGGCAGTTCAAGAAAGCTGCTCACCCACTGTGGCCAAGTGGCCAAAGCCCTAAGTAACAAGGCCCAACATAAAATTGGCTAAACAGTTTCTACAAGCAAGGCCTGATGGAATACAAAGATTACTACAAGCTAAAAACCAACAAGCATCTACCTAGAGGTGCATTGCATATTGAATAATGGGAGACTTGATATGACCCAAACTCATTAAGCGTTACTCAGCCAGGACAATAGGGAGATGCATTATGTTTATGAATAAAAACTGAAAGAACTGCAGATGCTGTAAATCAGACAAAAATAGAAATTGCTGGAAAATCTCAGCAGGTCTAGTAGTATCTATGGAGAGAAATCAGAATTAACGGTTCGGGTCAAGTGACCCTTCCTCAGATCTTGTCTGGGGAAGGGTCACACAGAAATGTTCTGAGGAAGGGTCACTCGACCTGAAATGTTAACTCAGATTTCTCTCCACAGATGCTGCCAAATGTTATGTTTGTGTATCCCCCAGTTTCAGTGAAGCACCTTGACACCATGGAGTAGGATAGGTACAGAATGACCCAGCCTAACCTCATTGGATGCTGTGACCCTGGCCCTGTAACCCTATTGACTGAAGTTGAAGAATATTCCAGAAGGGTTCAGAAAGTGGGACAAGAAGGGACACTTGATGGCCATTCCCTCAGCGGAGACCCAGCTGGTGTGACTCTGTGCAAGACTCACCTTCACACTAAGAAGACCCTGCACATCCTGTCGTCCAAGCTCAGTGAATTGGAACTAGCAGCCCAGTCAAGTTCACCAGTCTATTTTTTTTTCAGGCAGTCTGCCTAACTCTGCGAAAAGTTAACTTTTTTTATGTAAGAGTTGTTTTAACTTGTCAGTGTTCTAATAAAAACAAGCTTGAACCATAGTCCTTTGTTTGTCTCATATAGTAACAGCACCTGAATAAATGTGTTTAATGATAATAACCTCGTTGAATTGTCTGTATAGAATGTATCACAGGGAATACCATCTCCTGTTCTAGGGCTGAGCAACAAATGGTATACTAGCCATTGATATCTACATCACATGAAAGGCATAAATAAAATGTGACTGGTAGAAATTAACAAAGGATGGTTGCAGTAAGGACTACAAAAACTATGGGTATTGAATTTGATGATCTTGAATGGAAAGAAGAAAAGGAAAGAGTGAGAAACAGGAAATATGAGTTTAAACTGGAGTTATATGTATGATTTTGAATTGATGAAGAATCTAAAGGGAGAAAAGACAGGAATACATTGGCAAGTCAAAAAGATGTGGAACGAGCCCCTTGAGCCTGCTCTGTCATTCAATACAATGATGGCTGGTCTCATCTCAGCCTCAACTCCTCTTTCCTGCCTGCTCTCCATAGCCCTTTAACTCATTACAAATTAAACACCTGTCTCTCACGTTCTCAAATTTCTTCAGAGTCCCAACATCCACCACACTCTGGGCTAGTGCATTCCAAAGATTCATGACCTTTGCTACCCCTTATCCTCAACTATGACCTCTCATTCTAGATTGCCCCACAAGGGGCATCTGCTGTACGTGTACCTTGTCAATCCCTTTAGCATCTATTATATCTGAATTAGATTTCTTCTCATTCTTCTATACTCTAGTTAGTATTGGCCTAAATTGTTCAATATCTCCTCCTAAGACAAACCTTTCATCTCTGGAAGTAAGCTATTGTCCTTTTGCTGAACTGCCTCCAACACAATTACATCCTTAAGGACCCGAAATAACTCCACAGGGGCTGGTATCCTGTCACTAAGTCACCCTTTATTCACACATGCACAGCACTTGACGCAGGTCTGGCTTCTTCAGAGCCACCTCTCAGAGTGAACAGAACTCCTGACAATCTGTTTATATCTGTCAGCCAGGGCTCCCTTATTGGGGCTGTTAATCTTGTCCAATCAGAGAATTCACATTTTCAGAGATCAACTTGGCTGACCTCGTTAGAATCACTACAGGACCAAACTGTATGCAATACTCCAGATGTTGCCTCAACAATGCCTTGCATATTTACAACAATATTTCCTTACTTTTATATTCCATTCCTTTAGCAATAAATCTCAAAATTCCATTTTTCACTCCTTCATTACCTGCTGCACCGGTATACTAGTTTTCTGCGATTCATGTGCAAGGAAAAGCAGGCGTCTCTGTATCAGAGCATTTCTCTATTTAGATAGTAAGTTGTTGGTTTAGCCTTCTGACCAAAATGGATAACCCCACACTATATTATGTTAAACTCCATTTGCCAATTTTTGGCATTTCGCCTAACTTGCCCATATTCATTTCTAAATTGCTTTTTCATTTGTTGCCAAGTATTTTCCCATCTATTTTGGTGCC
Source organism: Chiloscyllium plagiosum (assembly GCF_037043375.1). Lineage (NCBI taxonomy): Eukaryota > Metazoa > Chordata > Chondrichthyes > Orectolobiformes > Hemiscylliidae > Chiloscyllium > Chiloscyllium plagiosum. The sequence goes on from NW_028270142.1 coordinate 17,134,046, forward strand.
AGCTGCAAATTTGGCAACGGTACATTTTATCCGTGCATCCATGTTAATAAAATAGGTTGTGAATAGTTGGGTGAAAGTGGGTACTGCAGATGCTGGAGATTAGAGTCAAGATTAGAGTGGCACAGCAGGTCAGGCAGCATCTGAGGAGCAGGAAGGGCTGATGAAGGGCTTTTGCCCGAAACATTGATTTTCCTGCTCCTTGGATGCTGCATGACCTGCTGTGCTTTTCCAGCACCATATTAATCTTGACTGTGAATAGTTGGGGCCCTGAGGACCAAACCCTATTGTACCCGATAGAGAAGCAGACAAAGTGGAGAGAAAAGTAATGATGTAAAAAGTAATGTTGTTGAAAAGAAAATTTGGTTTGGAAAAAGGCATACTTTAGGAAAGCATGACAAATGGGGGAAAATGAGAGAGGTGAAAAAAACTTGTGTGTGTTTATACAAGAAATAGCAACATTAATGATTTTCCACTTGAGAAAGATTCCAGTTGAGGGTTTAAGTCCATGAAAAGCTGAGGTCCTTAACAAATTCCAGATTACCCACTACTGATTAAAAAAATCTCTAAACATTAAGTTGTCTTCAGTATTAGGTAATTTCCTGCATTTGGTTTATGAAGTAGTAAGTATGAGCCTTCAAGTAACTGTGATCTTGATCAGTTATAATGAAGCCTTATCTAGCTATTTTAGCTCTGCGAAGGAAGAATTCTGATCAATACACTGACTAAAGATTGATTGAGTAACCAATGATATGCAGATATGCAGGCTCAATTCCTCAATTAGCTGCTCTTCCAGCCCTCCAAAGAAGAATTGGTTGAGAAATCAAGGACCAGCAGCCACCTTTAATTTTTCTGTCTGTAATTTTAGATGGCTGAAAATTCAGAGAATCATGTCCAAAATTCCACAAGAGCTATTCCTCCCCAGTGGAAGCATCTTGAGAATCAGCCCCAGCGCCTACTGTATTCCAATCCAGGTTGTGGCCATGATAGAAGGTATGTCCAAAAGACCTTTAAAGAAGGCAAAGGAATCCATCATCAGAGTCCAGAATGTCAAAGTTTGAAGGGCCAAGTGTCTATTTTTCTGACTCTCAACTTTCTTATGTTCTTAATTCATGTGCCAATGTGAGCAAGCAAAATGCAATTGTTTTGTGAGCAGGCAGTCCAAATGATTTTCTTTAAGCGTCTTACTTGATGAATCCTCTTCTCTGGAGCTGTTTTATTTTAAAATATATGGAACATTGGTTTTCTGTATCATCATTAGACGGATCTGGATACAAATTACTGGTGGGACCCTTTCTGCGAAATTTGTGTCAGAAAGGTTAGGTGATTAAAGGAAAGTAAATTTCTTTGACAACAAACTTAGCATTGTTATTCTTCCTCAGATGGTGACTTCTAGCAAATTACATCTAATTACTTGCTGAACAAATCCCAGAGGGAGAGAGCAGGGAATGGGTGGAAGCATCCATCTATTTCTTTACTCCTGAAAACTAACTGAAATTGTAATTTATTATCCTTGGATCAAAATAAATTATAATAAGTGTTGCAACCTTTGGTAACAATAACTGACATGCTGGCAATGGATTTCCTTACATTCTAAGGTCTGAATGGTGCATTTACCTGAGGCAAGACAACGAAAATAAATCAGTAAACCATGCTAAAAACAAAAATCCATCAAGTCCATTAAATTTTAAACTGGCTATTCCTAAATTGGTTTAATGCTCTAAATGGTAGGCACTTACGTCCATAATGATGCATTGCAGTTGGTGTATCTTACTCTGAACAAATTATATTGTTTTATTTGATTTTTTTTAATATAATGGTAATGGAAGCAGCATTACACATTGTTAAATGTCATTACATCATGTAAGTGCCCTTACATATATTTGAGTAAATGTGGTTAATATAGGAAGGCTTAATCTTATTTTGATTGTCAACTGTCCATACATAAGTGGTTGTATGCAGACGGCTAATCTGACCTCATTAAACTGTCACAGGGTTGTAAGATCAGGGTATCCAGTGAATATTGGGAAATAATGTTATATTTGGCACTTACACGATTACAGTATTAACTCTCCAGGGGAAATTGTCTGTTTAACAAATGCAAAACACATACATAATACTGAATTTTAAAATGGCAGTAAATTTATGTTTTCATATTTTGTAAACAATAAACACAATGGAATGAAGTCAGAAGAAATGGATGAAACTTGCAGTAGCAAGACAAACACACTCACTTAAATAACAGAAATAATTCAACCATCGCATTTGAGGATGAGCAGACATAGATTTTGATGATCTATCACAAAAGTATTTTTTATCCAAAACCAACAAATGTTGATTTTTATTTAATTGCTATAACAAGAGGCTGGAAATCGTCTGCATCTAATTCATCTCTGCAATCTACTGAGGAATCTAAACACATAATAAATCATCTTTACCGACAGAATATGAAAAATAATAAGGGCATTTAGGAAGTAAGAAAGACTTGTTCCACAAGGTGCTCCCATTGTTGAATTTATTCCATATATGAATAAATCTGTTATAATTAATAGAGTTGTTTTTTTCAGCAACTTTCATGTGTTAATGTGAGCAAGTATGATGCAATTATTATTTGTGAAGAGGCAGTCCAAATGATTTTCTTGATGAATCATTGAAACATAGAAAATTGGAGCAGGAATATTCAAGCTTACTTCACTATTCAATGTGATTATAGCTGATCATCCAACTCCATACCTTGTTCCCACTTTCTCCCCATAAAATTTGAACTCTGTAGCCAGAGGAACTATAAGTAACTCCTTTTCGAAAATGTTCAATGTTTTCACCTCACCTACTTTCTATAGCAGAGAATTCCACAGGCTTGCCACTCTTTCAGTGAAAGAGTTTTTTCCTTGTGTCAGTCCTAAAATGACATGCCTTGTATCCTTAGGCTGTGATCACTGATTCTGGATTCCCAGACAACAGAAATATCCTTTCTGCTTTTGCCCTGTCTATTCCCGTTAGAATTTTATCAGCTTAATGAGATCCCCTCCTCATTCTTTTAAACTCTCATGAATACACTTATAGCTGATCTAATCTCTGCATCTATCAGTCCCACCATCGCAGCAATTAACCTGGTAAACCTTTCTTGCATTCCCTCTATAGCCGGAAAATCCGTCCTCAGATTAAAAAAATGAAAATTGCACACAATACTGCAGGTGTGGTCTCACCAAGGTCCTGAACAATTGCAGCAAGGTACCCCTGTTCATGAAGAGGAATTATTTCTCTTTGAGGCCCAACATATCATTTGCCTTCTTTGGCACCCCTGCTGCAGTTTCAGGGACTGGTGTACCCAGGACTCGTTGCTTCCCCTTTCTGATTTTATTGTCACTGAGATAGAATCTGCCTTTCTGCTTTTGCTGGGAAAGTAGATAACCTCACATTATCAACATTGTATTTCATCTGCCATGCATTTTTCCACTCACCCAATTTTCCTGAATCACAATGAAGCATCTCTACATTCTCCTCACTTCATCCTTTCATACAGCTGTGTGCCATCTGCAGACTGGGAGATATTACATTTAGTTCCCTTATCCCCAGACCACTCGGGGGAAAAAAACCCATTTATTCTTACTCTTTATTTCATGTAAGACAACCAGATCTCGACATAATACCAGGACATTACCCATGCACGTTACATGCTAATCTTTTATGTGGGCCCTTATTGAAAGCTGTCTGAAAATCCAAGTAAACCACATCCACTGGCTCCCGCTTAACAAGTTTACTAGTTAATCCTCTTTTCTGGTGTGTTTTTATTTAAAATATCAGGAAGATTGGTTTTCTACAATATGGTGATGAACTTCGCTATCATGGACGTGTCTGGATACAAATTACTGGTGAAACAATTTCTATGGCAGGCTACTGTAACAGATAGTGATGTGAAATACAGGGGTTAAAGCATAATGCAGTGCACTTTTTCATGTAGGTGTTGAATTGATTCACCATTTAATTGTTTAGCTTTGTGGTAGATTGACTCCACAGGGAATAGAGCTGTGGCCAATCAATACTCCTGTAATGTGAGAATGTTGTTGAGTTGTGAATAAGGAGGACTATCTCATTTTGGCCTTTAGTACCCATTTCACAGAAGTGCAGTATACTCCAGCCTATTGCATCTTGGAACTGTATGATCTGCACCATCAAATCCTTGTAACACAAGTTAACAACATGACTAACAGTTGCTTAATACTTCCAAAAAGCAATTGACAGCAAGAAAGCTATGCAATTGGTTTCATTGATCCTTAAATAAGCATATCGCGGTGCTATTGATGTTCAACAAGAAAATTATAAAGGCATCAGTTATTAAGATAACACTTCTGAAGAGGTTGTTATTGAGTGAGCAGCAATCTTTCAGGAACACAACTGAGAGTCTTAAAATGTTTATTTCTTCTGCCAAATAACCATAATGGGTGGCTGAAGGTTTCCCATCTTATCAACAACTTGAGCAATATAAGCTGTATACGTATCGATAGTTACCAGGTAAATGTATAACAGATTCATGACATGGTCAAAGGGAAGGAATTGTCTGGTCTAAGTAGCCAGGATTTTGCAAAAAAGAGATTATACTTTCTGATTGGAAAGTAATTGCCTGATGCAGAATTCAAGGATACTACAAAGAATAAAATGTTTAAGCTCGCAGTACATCTGAGTCTAGAAAGGAAATTCGGAAAATTAAGTGTCCTCCAGATAAGTAATGGACCAACCACAATATCTTCAAAGAAGTTTATCCTCCATGAAGGGTATCTGGGAATAAATGATTCTCCAGTAGAATTATAATCTCGAGATCAGAACCTGGATCAATAGCCCTCAAAGAAGAACCCTCTTATTCTTCCAAGTCTGAAGAGTGTGTTGTGAAAATAAGTGTTAAATATCCAGCCTGCCATCGCCTGTGAAATCAGAGACTTGAGAGGAGATTGGGTATGAGTAGGTGTAATGTAGTGCTACATTTGATTGTATAACTAGATAACAATAGAAAAAAAAAGCTTTGGGGGAAATATTGTAAAAATGTTGCAAGAAGTAATTCCTGTTACATTTGATTTACCCACTCTACTGATTTCACAACCAATCTGTGATTGGAGACAAAGAGTTCTGGCTTTTGGAAGGAGCAGCTGTATCTGTACCAACTGCCTGCAGTTCTAATAATGATGCTGACCAAGTGTAGTTGTACTATCATGCAAAAAGTCTTGTTATTTGAGAATGGTGCCACTTCTATAAGTAATTTATGATGGTGTATCCACCACTACGAAATTTTTAAAATTCATTCATGGGATATGAGCATGGTTGGCTCAACCAGCTTTTATTGCCAAATCCAAAATATCCTGGAGAACATGGTAGTGAACCTGTGTTCTTACACTGCTGCAGTACTTTGGATATAGATAGACCTATAGTGCTGTTAGGAAGGGAGTTCCACACTTTGTACCCAGGGATAGTGAAGTCAGCCTGGTGTGAGGTTTGGATGGCAATTTGCTGGTTGTTATGATCCAATGTATCTGCTGCCTCTGTTCTTTTCTAGGTAGTAGATGTGGCTGATTTGGAGGGTGCTATCAAAAGAACTTTGATGAGATACAGTGCATCTCATTGATGGTACACATTGCTGACACTGTGTCTCAGTAGTGAAGAGACAGGGTGTTGAAGATGATGGATGGGATGCCAATCAAGAGGCTTGCTTTTTCTTGGATGGCATTGAGCTTCTTGAATGTTGCTAGAGCTGCAGGAACATGGATAATAATTCATCATTTCCTGACATGTATCTAGTAGGTGATGGATAGATATTGAGGGGACAGGAGATGAATTACTCACCACAGAATTCATTGTCTCTGATTTGCTCTTAGAGTTACAGTAGCTACTGTTCAGTTTCTGGTTAATGATAAAGATGTTGATAGTGGGGAATTGAGTGATGTTAATGCTATTGAATGTCAAGAGGTGATGATTCGACTCTCTCAAGTTGGAGATGGTCATTGCCTGGCACTTGCATGGTGCAAATGTTGTCCATGTCTTGCTGCATGTGGATACAGACTGCTACAGTACATGAAGACACATGCATGGTATTGAACATTGTCCAGTTATCAGGTAACATCGCCATTTCTGACAATATGGTGGAGGGAATATCATTGATGAAGTAGCTGAAGGTGGTTGGTCTTGGGAAGACCTGCAGAGATGTCCTGGGGCTGAGATGATTGACATCCACAACCACAACCAGACTCCTTTGTGCCAGGTATGACTCCAGTGGAGGACTTTCTGCAGATTTCCTTTGACTCCAGTCCTGCTAGGGTTATCTGATCCCACATTCAGTGAAATGCTGTCTTGATGGCAAGCTTTTCAGGCACAGGGCAAACCTGTTCAATTTTTGTATTGCTGACTCGATGATAGTATTGTAGACTTTAAAATGCAGATATTTCCATTTCATCTTGGCTCTGTTTCTTGTATTTCTGCTTCTTTTTTTTTAACTTCTGTTTTATGTATCTAAAATGGTTGATTTGGTTTTGTATCTAAGATGGTTTGTCTGATGGTCCTGGAGATGGTGACTTTGTATATTTTATGCTATACTCTTATTCTTCTGTAGTCTAGATTAGAGTGGTGCTGGAAAAGCACAGCATGTCAGGCAGCATCTGAGAAGCTGGAAAATCAACATTTTGGGCAACATCTGCCTGAACTGTCGATTTTCCTGCTTCTTGGATGCTGTCTGACCTGCTGTGCTTTTCCAGCACCACTCTAATCTAGACTCTGATCTCCAGCGTCTGCAGTCCTCACTTTTGCCTAGCCATCTTGTACCTCTGTACCTGAGTACACATGACAATGAAACCTAATTTTAATTCTAAATTCTAGTTGATCTGGATTGGCTTGGTTAGGGACATGGCTGATTCTGGAAAATAAATTTTCAGTCCTATTGCTAGGTTTGTGCCAATGCCTGCAGCTTTTGCAGTATCCAATGTTCTCAGCCATTTCTTGATATCATGTGGAGTGAATCGAATTGGTTGATAACTGGAATCTGTGATGCTAGGGACCTCTGGAGGAGGCTGAGTTGAATCATCCACTTGGCACTTCTGGCTGACAATTAATTCAAATGCTTCAAACCTGTCTATAAACTGCAGAAAGCTGCCCCATGCAGGATTTTGGAAGCCCTTGTGCATAAATCACAAAAAGCTAGTGTACAAGTTTGATGGATAATAGGGAAGGCAAAAGGCATATTGGCCTTTAATTCAAATGGAATTAAGTATAAAAATAGAGAAATCTTGTTAAAACTATACAAGCCAATAGTCTGACCATACCTGGAGTACTGTGAACAGTTTTGGTCCCTTTATCGAAGGAATGTTATACTGTCAAAGAAGGTAATACAAAGAGTTCACTAGATTGATCCCAGATATGCAGAGATTCTCTTATGAGTAGTATTTGAGTACTCAGTGGAGCTGAGAAGAATGAGAAGATAGATAATTGAAATATTGAAGATTATTAGGGCTTAACACCATAGGTGTGGAGAAGTTGCTGCCCCTGTATAAGAGTTAGAGTCAAAGGGTATAATATCAGAATAAGGGGTTACCCGTTTTAGACTTTGATGGAACAATTTTGTTTTACCTGAAGGTAGTTAGTGTGTGGAATTCTTTATCACAGAGGACTGTTGAAATTAGGCCTCTGTTCTCATTGGGATTTGATAGAGAAGTACAAGATGATCAGAGAATTAGATACGGTAGACAGTGAAAGTCTTTTTCCTAGGATGATGACGTCAGCTTGTACGAGGGGGCCTAACTACAAATTGAGGGGTGATATATTTAAGACAGATGTCAGAGGCAGGTTCTTTATGCAGAGAGTGGTAAGGGCGTGGAATGCCCTGCCTGCTAATGTAGTCAACTCAGCCACATTAAGGAGATTTAAACAATCCTTAGATAAGCACATGGATGATGATGGGATAGTGTAGGGGGACAAGCTTAGAATAGTTCACAGGTTGGCGCAACATCAAGGGCCAAAAGGCCTGTTCTGCGCTGTATTGTTCTATGTTCTATGTTCTCTATGTTCTAAGCATATTTAAGGTTGAGATAAGAAGATTTTTTAAACAGTAAAGAAATCAAAGGATATGGGGATAAGGTAGGAAAGTGGAGTTGAGGATTACCAGACCAGACATGATCCCATTGAATGGTAGAGCTGACCCAATGGACTGACTGGCCTAATCTTATCCTACATCTGATGGTGTTATTGTCTTATTCTGGTCTTGAGGTTACAGATTGTGATTGAATACAATTCTGTTGGTAGTGACAGCCCACAGTGCCTCATGAATGCCCAGTTTGTGTTGTAGGAATGTTTGAAGACTGTCCTATTTACCATGATAATAGCATTACAACAGTGCACATCTTCAATGAAGATAAGGTCAAATAGATTTTTCCCTCTTGTTGGTTCCCGCATCGACTGGCACAGATCCACTCCAGCAGCCAACAGGTCACTGCTCAGTCACTCATATTGATGACCATTGATGTTCCCCCGCCGTTTATGTGCTTGCCACCATCAGTGCTTCATCCAAGCAGTGCTCAGCACAGAGGAGAACCAATTCATCAGTCAAGGGGGTGTTGGGAAGAGTGCAAATGGTCATCAGCAAAAGGTTTCCTTTCCCATATTTGATCTAAGACTAAAATGTCAGGAGGCCATAAGAATTCATGAGGTCTATGTTGAGGACTCTCAGAACAACTCCTTCTGTATGTATACTGCTGTGCTGCCAGCTCTGTTCGTATTGTCTGGATGGTGGGACAAGACATACCCAGAGATACTGATGATGGTGTCTGGTACGCTATCTGTAAAATATGATGCATTGATTATGACTGTGTCAGGTATTTTCTTGACTCATCTATGTGACAGCTCTCCCAATTTTGGGAAAAGTCCAAAATGTTAGTCTTCACAGAGTTGACAGCTGGGTTTACTGTTCGCAATGCACAGTTCAATGACAAACATCTCATTCAATGTTATTCCCTTGATATTTCATAAAAGTTTGATTCAACTGAATGGTTTGCTGGGCCATTTCTAAGGCACAGTTAAGAGTCAACCATGTTGCTGTGGATTGAGGTCACATACAGATCAGATTAAATAAAGACAGCAGATTTCCTGTCCTAAAGGATATTAGTGAATCAGATTTTGTTTTTAATGACAATCATTAATGATCACTATTAGGCTAACTTTATAGTTATTGATTTTATTGAATTCAAGTTTTACCATCTATCTTGGTGGGATTTGAATCCTCACCCTGAAAACATTAGCCTGGGGCTCTGGGGTTACTAATCCAATGATTTCACCACTATAACAGCGCTTCCCCTAAGCATTGTAGACAAAGCATTGACAAAGGCACATTGATGGCAGCAAACTATCTAAACCACTCTGACATTATACCACACACTGTTGGGACTGTCAGCCACCACAAGGTATTAGAAGTGGACATCTAGGAAAATACCACAACATTACAATTCTATTCTTCTGAATATATGTACTGGTCACTGTTTGTATAAAAACGGATAGCACATTAATTCCTGGTGCAGGTATCTCCTTAGTTTGTTCTGAAAGCAGGAAGCAAAAGATTGAAAAGGAGATGATCTTGAATACCTGCGCAGCATTGCCTAAGTAATGCATGTTAGATGAAAGTATCTTTGAATGTGATGCCACAGATTGTCTGACTCCCCAGAAATCAGTTCTGCACAAAGTAACTGTGCTAGTGTCTACTGAAATAGTTTGTGAAATAGTGGTTTCAAAGTTGTCCCATTTAAGGTCTGGTTCATTTCTCTGATAATGTGCCTTTTACCATCCGTCACTTAAGCCATGAAATACTGTAATTATAACACATTAACACCTTTTGAATACATGCTCCTGATGAGGAGCATCATCCATTGGGGAAATACATCAGAAATACAAACATGAGCCAACCCATATTTTTGTGACCATTTGAATGAAATGTCAGAGAATCATGTGCTTGAATTTGTAATACATATTGTCAGTGGGTGTTACTTCCCATTGGGAGCATAAAGTTGGAAAATTACATACTTTAATTGAAATGAATATGTAAAATTTAAAATGTAATTAGATATTAATATTCAACAAAATTCATCAAGCCAATTCAATTATGCCAACTCTCCAATTTAAAATAGAAATAAGCAATCTGCTAAATTATGACAATTAATATATATCTTATTGAACAATAACATTCTAAGGTGTGTAACAACAAATTACAATCTGAAAAATTCAGAATGTTCTTGCAATCCATGATCTCAGTAAGTAATATTTTAGGCCATGTGTTTGATCGGCTCTTCATATTTTGTATTCAACTAATCCAGTATGATGGTCCTTCTGAAAATAGTGATGTAAAATAATTTTTGTACAGATTATGAATGTTAAATGCCCAGGCGAGAAATTGGGATTGTTTGCAGCTATTCTTTGGTGCTATTAGCACCTTTAGAATTCACAAACTGAGTTCACATCATGTGCACAAACCTTTGAAACTAATACTGCCAGATGCAGGATTGGCAAGGAAGTTGCTGCCAACGCAATGATTGGCTACTAGAAATATGCAGAACATTATACCAATCAATATCCAGAGATGAATGTCATTTTGCTGTTCCATGTTCCAGACAATACTCTTTCTGAACTTCCACATATCTAAGTACATTGTGACAGAAAGTTCTTCTTCCATCCTACCGCACCCCATCAATTCTTTCAAGAGGATCATCAACTATTTATACGTTGTTGATTGATTTCTTCTGGATGTTAGTTCAATCCCACAAATGTTTAGTAATTTCTGTTGGCATCATTGTTTCTGTGGTTGGTGCTGAAGGAGGTTTTGCAGATTGTTCACTGGTAAACAGTGGTAGGCATTCCCTTTGAATACAACATGACTTCAAGGATGAACTGAAGACAAGCTTTTGGGAAGTGAGGCTGGGAAAAGGGCTCTCAGCAAGAGGCTGTAGCCACCAGGGATATTCAGGGAACAACTCTCCTATTTCAGTATCAGTGGGGAACAATGTGTGAAGCATCAATGTTTCAGTAGGGATGTCTTCATAATTAGAGATAATGGCAACAGTACCCAGGATTAAAAGCTGGGAAAAGAACGGAAGTAAAAATGACCTGGGACTAGTTCTGGGAAAATCAAATGATTGCTAATGGGATAATGTAAGTTATTTGCTGAGAATTAGATGTTCTCGTCATATTCTGGTCAAGAGGAACAGTGGATTAAGGTATAAAGTGTTTACAAGAATAATATTTAGTCAATAGCATTTTTAGTTTGTTGGTTGGACAAAAAGACTGAAAACACGTTGCACCTTGCTTTCTGCTATTCACCAGAAGTTTGAAACTTTTAATAATTTAACAGTCTCTATTAGTCACTAGTTATGGGACAAGTCAGATCCCAGACAGGAACATACAATTTTATTTGTTTTATGTTTAGACATAGTGGCCTCTCACTGAAAAATAACCTCACAATGCAATAGAAATAATCTAAACTATCTATTTATAAAGTAAATACAAAGATTTTGAGTATAATTATAATCCTAATAATTCCAAAATACTGTCTTATACATTGAAAAGAATCAAACCAGCTATTGAGTCAAATCCAAAAGAACCACTCAGGTTACAGTTCTCAAAACACCTTTCCCATATTACTCACATCCGAGTCCATACACCTAACACTTCACTTTAACTCACTTGTACCTTCAACTTTTAAACTGGAACTGTTGCTAGATTTTTTCTCAAGTTATTATATACTTGAGCTTCATTGCAATCAGCTTTAAGTAGCCTTTTTAGGATTTTTCATCCCAACACTTCTGTTCTACGACTAACGCTAACTCGTTATTCCAAGATAATCTAATTCATTCTTTTTATCATTCTCTCTCAGGAGTGCTGCTCAATGCAGCCATCTGGTTCTAAGGTCCTCACAAAAATAACACTACTCAAAACTATAAGTGAAACTAAAAGTCCCTCAGTCATGGATGTTTCCCTTAAGCTTAAAAAAACACCAGATTCTAGAAATTTCTAACAAACCAATTTTGAAGGCCAATTATTTACCATGCTGGGTCACAAACACTCTAAAACAAGCAAAAATTTATTAATACATAAATCCATTCACTGTCTAGCCGGGCTTCAAAGCTGTTGTTAAAATAAATCATGTGTTTATGAAAATGCTTACAACTATTAATGTAGGAGGCAGAAAATCCCAATGGTTACTAAGTCAAAAACCAAACCAGATTTGTACCACATCCCCAAATTATAGCCTAACTCTCACCGTTAGCATCACACTATATAGTTATAGTTCATTTTCATCTGTATTTTTATATTTAAACATGTCATTATATTTAAGCTAAGAAAATGAAAGGTGACCTCTGATTTTGGGCTCTATTAATGAACCTATTTTCAATGTTCAAGCTGATCACTCTTCCCACATTTCAGCCACTTATGACTGACAGTTTTGTATTTCCACCTGCTTTACTGGTTACAAAACAAGAAATAGAGGAAAACAGAAAGTATTGACTAAAATGGAGCAATAAACAAAAAAAACACACAGAAAGTCAGAGACATGACTTGAGGGAGACAGACAACTAAAACATTGAGATAGACATGGAGATAAAAAAGAAAACAATGCAGATGGGCATAAAATGGAAACCTGAGGGAGAAGGGATTATTAGACTCACAAAACTGAAGGACAATGAGATTGGCAGAAAGACAGACAAAACTTGGCATGTAAGAGATTGACATAACTAAGGAATCGACTACAAATAAAGAGGGTGAGGAAAATAGTGACACAATCAAATGAAATGAAACTGACAGATAAAAAAGGAACAGCGAAAGGGGAGAAGAAATGTCAGAAATATTAAAATGCTGCAAAACTGGATTTCTCCAACATTAGCCACAAAGAATTTATTTTTTTCCAGCTGCCCTTCCCAGTGAATAGCAGTGCTATATCTATTTTGATGAGATTCAAATTGACTGTTTTGAACTTAATTTGTGACAAATGTTTCCAGCTTTGGACAGATCATTGATTAACGTCTGAAAGTGTAGAAACTTTGACAAAGGTTCATTTAGCTTGTTCTTAGTGGTTTGTCCCCACAAATACACAGCCCATGAATTACAGTATGCTTGTATAAGATAGACCATGAATGTCACAAGACATAGCATGTAGTGCATCATACAAAAACTTCTAACAAAGTTTTGATTATCTTATGAGAGAAATTATTTGATACTTCAGGTGGGGTGTATTTATTCAAAACTCTAGTTCTCAACTTTTCATGTATTAAATGGCAACCTTTTCTATGAAATGGGACCTCTGCCACAGTGATAATGAAGGACAAAAAGTATCAGATACAGCATCTAAAATGAAAGAGAAAAGCAATCTTCTGCCTTGTCTTTGTAATTTGTAGTGAACTGGAGTGATTCATTCAAGATTATACATATTCAGTCATGAATCCAATCTGACTCTGTGTCATTGTAGATTATGTTTTTATGCTAACATTGGGTAATTGATTTAAAAAAACCTACTATGATTCACCTGCTATTAAACCTGGTGGAATCTTTCTATGTTTCAAGGGGTAAACCTTCAAGCAAGCAAACTCAATGATTATTTCTCAAAGAAAGTTAATCTTATGTTGTGCTAAGAGATGGGCATTGGTGTAGCAGTTTTCCCAATAAAAACTGGCTCCCTTCTCCACATTGCAATTGAATGAACTGAGTGTTTTCTGGGCCTAACTGTCTGCCATTTTAGTACGGAGATGGCTAGATTTGCGTAAATACTAGATTTGGGTTATAGATCCTGTACTGGAACCAAAGGTCAAACCGCCCTGATATAAGACATCTGAAATGCAAGAAACTGATGCAAAATCAGATTTTTAGCCTATGCCGTAAACCCCATTCATTTCTCTGCTGTTGCTAATGTAAATGGGTGGTGCCACTGTCAAAATTACATTGTTGGACTTGTTGTCCTGTTTACCTTGATGTTTTGGCTGACCCAAGTTGAAGTCATGTAATCTTCATGAAATTCATCTGCAAGTGCAGTAGGCCTGTTACCTTGCAATTCCCAGTTGGTACAACGTAGCTAGGAGCTCAGTTGCAAAGTTAAGGGGTATATTGGCATTAAGCAGGCTGTGCAGCAAATCTTAAACAGGACAGATATAAATTTTTTCAAACATATGCTCTGACAAACTTTTGCAGTTAGAATGAGGCAGTGCTGCTCTTCAATGCTCAAAACTACTGGCTTGCTGTTACCCCTGGCCCACCCTCCCTTGGTAAATCTGGCGCCTGAACCTCCTGTCTGTTGGTGTTATTAATGTTGCAACTGGTCGTGATTCCTGGGCCCAAAATGAAGATTGAAAGGCACAGTTGTTCCTTTGCTGCTGTGACAGTCAAGCGGCTGATTGTCCACTTTTGAAATCTGTCCCAATAGCTTATCATTGATATCAGGAACTCATCCCATGACAGATCAAACTTTATACCTCATCTTTTACCTGCCATTAAACACACCATCAAACAATACAGCTTTAAGTAATAGGTTGCCATTACTCTCAAACTTGCAGCAGAGCAATGACAAACGTAATGATAACAGCTCCTCAGTTCAGCCATTTTATTAGCAAGATTCTTTTGATGATCACCCCAATGCTTTTTTTCCACTTCTATTAATAAGTTATATATTAATTCATTCAGGGCTAAGAAAGCACCTTTGTATTAGCCTTTGCACCTTAACTCTTCCAAGAAAATGAGGAGGCCTGAGGCTCTTTTTTGCTAATTACCACCTTTCCCTCTTGGTTATTAAATTGCTCAACTCAGGTCTTAATCCTTTACTATAGAGACCAATAAAAGATGATGCAGCATCTCACATTTCCATTTGATTTTGTAGCTATCCATTTATAGATGATCCATTTGCTTCTGTGAAAACCCTATTAGAGTGTCTTCGAAGTAGCATCAATTTCAACTTGTATAAATCTCCTGTAATGGTGTTTGGTACAGCCCTGAATTATAGCTTGATAAGCAACTATGCAATTTCAAATCTTGAGGAGAAAAAGATATTAAACTCACTAAAGATCTATCTATCTGTCCAGGGAGGAATTAGTTCATTTTGACAAGCTACAGATAGGTAGAAACTCAGTTCTGAGGAATTTTTCAGATACTTACAATTTTACCATTTATTAAGTATATGATACATTAAGAAGATCCAGGGAATATCTCAGTGAGCCGAACTGATAACTCATGACCTTTCAAGTCATAAATGAGTTATAGTTACTAGTATAGGCAAATAAATCATATCCTATTGCATTTTATATATATTATGTAAAAAAAAATATTTACAGCAGTGATGAGTCAATATTCATTACCAGCGCTGAAAATGGTCATGTTCTAGTTTTATTCTGAAACTTAAGGAAAACTGAAGCACAGAAATACATTTTGCATTTTATTCCTTGGGTATTGGGCATTCCCTTTGCACAATGCAATGAGGGAGATTGAGAAGGAAGAAATGTTTCAAAGAAAGAAACTCACCTGGTTGTCCTTCCCTCTATAATCAGCTATTTCCTGTGTCAGGTATACAGTCTTCTACCCCCTTATCATCACCTGTGCTCTGACGAGAAAATGCTTAATACCTACAGATAAAGGTGCAAGTATATCACCTATCTTCAGCTGTGTTTCTCTTGCAAACCTCTCAAGACACCTGGAGCCATTGGAATGGATTTTAACCAGCAAGACATAAACCTTGCTTTCCAACATGGTGCCAACTACTTGATGTCTGGGTTTCCATCCCTTTACAGGTCGCGATCAGACCTCCAACAGAAGGTCAATGGTCAGTGCCAGCTCTCACTGGAAAGTGCCAATTGCTGATACTGCTGATGGTCTAAACAGTGAAGATCGAGGGGCTTCGCAGCGGATTATGTTGAGGCTCTTAATTGTTACTCAGCCTGCTTCCCATGAGGCAGAGAGTGGAGGGCCAATGCGGGGAAGAGGTGGTTTTCTAAGCAGGCAACCCTTTCATCCTGATGTGGAGGTTCTGTGCAGGAACAGAGTGTGCAATAATGAGAGCAACAATTGCTTACAAGGAGGACAGCATCTTTTAGTGAACTGCCCTTCCCAGGTAAAATAGCAGAGCGTGTACAATGAGGCTCATAGCTAGGATCTGTACAGGGCTTTAAATGATGATTTAAAAGCCTTAAATGGTTGCTGGGCAGGATGACCATCCTAGACTATCTCAGTCCCTGAATGGTTTGGAGGGAGTAGGGAAAGTGATAGGCACTGCACACACTGTCTTCCCTCCTGATTCTATGACACCCTACAATATATACAACTGGCATGCAACAGCTATACACTCCTTCAGGCACAAATGCTCAAGACGAATTGACTGTAGCTAAAAAAGGCAGACTACAATGGATGAAAGGCATTGATACAGACAAAACCTGAGGGTTGGCAACAATTTAGAACTTAGCCAAGAATGACCAGGAACTGATAAAGGGAAAAGAGAACATGAAGACTAACTAACAAGAAAGATGGACAATAAAAGTTTCTTTAGGTTTGTGAAAAGGAAACTATTAACCAGGACAAATGTGCATCTATTAAAGTTGAGACAGAAAATCCAAAGTGGAGGATGGGGAAATGACAAGGAAGCTAAACAATTACTTTGTGTCTGTTTTCACATCGGAAGATATGGAAAAAAGATCCCAGAGCGCTACGAGGCAACCAAGGCAACTTGAGAAAATGAATAACTGGACAAAATTAGCATTAACTCTCAAATAGCTAACCGGATATTAAAAGTTAATAAATCGCCTGGACAAGATGAGCTATATTCCAAAATATTGAGGGATGGAGCTATAAAGATAATGAATTAACTGGTAATTATCTTTCCAAATTCTAGATTCCAAAAAGATTCCAGGTCTACAACTTGGAAACTAGTAAGGACAATCCCACTGTGTAAGGAGGGAAAGAAAGGATAGTAGGTAAATGTTAGCAAAATATTTGATAATTGCATACAAACAGCATAATGGTAAAATTGGGCAGAGACAACATGGATTTATGAAAGTGAAATCATATTTGATAAATCTGTTGGAGACTTTTAAAGATGTTACTCTAAGCATTGATGAGGTAGAAGTAATGGATATAGGTTTCTGATAAGGTCCCTCACAGGAAGTTATAAAGAAAATTTGAGTGCATGGGATTGAGCATAATATACTGATATAGATGGAGAATTGGGTTAACAGACAGAAACTAGAGAATAGGAACAAATTGATCATTCTCAGGATGGGGTACTGCAAAGGTCAGTGGTCGGGCCACAGCTGTTCACAATTTATATAAATGTTTCAGATGTGGGGATCAATTGTAATGTTTTGAAATTTGCTCATGGCACCCAATTAGGTGAGAATTTAAATTGTGAAGCAGATGAAAGGAGGCATTAAGCAGACTTGAAGAGATTAATGAATAGGTGAGAAAATGATAGAAGGAATATGATGTGAATAAGTATAAAGAGTGCAATGGAAGTTCATTTGACTAATCACTGAAATGGCGGGATTTTCTTTTGAGGAAAGATTAGGGAAACTGAGTCTGTATTCCCTAGATTTTGAATAATTACAGGTGATTTTATTGCAGCTTACAAAATTCACACACAGTCTGGCATGATGGATGTTGATAGGATATCTCTCTGGCTGGTGAGTCTTAAACCAGGTGACAGAAATTCAGGGTAAGGGGTAGGCTGAGATGTGGAAGAATTTCTTCTTTTGGCGGTTGGTGAATCTTTGGAATTCTCTATCCCAGAGGAAAAGTTAATCATTGAACATGTTCAAGATAATAATCGATAGATTTCTGGAGAATAAATACTTCAAATGTTCGGGAATTGCATGTGAAGTTGAGATTGATAGTTTGTAATGATTTCATTGAATGTAATGCAAGATAAACAGACTGAATGGCATTTCCTGCTGCTGTGTTCCTGTATACCCCTTCACCTTCAGCCTACCACTGATCGGGGACTTAAATTCCACCCATAATGACAGAGATCCAAATTATATGAAAAAAAGATGGTTTATGATTGTGTAATCGTGTTCAAGCATATTTACAGAAAATATTCCATTTTCTGCATGAATAATATTTAAAATCAAAGCACAAACAATCTATATGATTGGAACTTCAATGGCAATTGAGAATCTGATACCGTAATTTTTGCAGCATCAACCATAGGATTTTCCCTGTCATATTTTAGTAGTAAGTAGCTTAGCCAATTCAGGTCAATTGCTCACATTGGAAAGTGGAACTCCCAAGAGCAACTTTGTTAAAAGGTAAATGCTTCCATAGAACATTCTAATGGCACTTAATAGCAGATGATTGTGAATTTATATATCTTATGATTGGGACAGTTTGAATGTTATTTTGACAATGCTGTGCAATCATGATCCTGTTTGTCCTGTTACTATGAATTGCATTCACCTTTTGACTTAATGCTGACTTTGAGCAATAACCAGCAGAAAGTGAGGACTGCAAATGCTGGAGATTACAGACAAAGAGTGGTGTGTTGGAAAAGCACAGCCGGTCAGACAGCATCTGAGGAGCAAGAGAATTGACAGTTCAGGCATGAGTTCCTCATCAGGAATGAGGGGCTGTATTTCCACACACATCATCTACTATGTCTGTTGCTCTCGATGTGATCTCCTCTATACAGGGGAGACAGGACGCTAACTTGCAGAATATCTCAGAGAAGATCTCTGGGATATGTGCACTAAGCAACTCCACTGCCCTGTGGCTGAAATCCCCCTTCCGGTCTGTCAAGGACATACAAGTCCTGGGACTCATCCACCATCAAATTCTAGCCACCCAACACCTGGAGGAAGAATGCCTCATCATCCATGTTGGGAGACTCTAACCACATGGGATGTATGTAGATTTCACCAGTTTCTTTATTTCCCCTCCTCCCACCTTATTCCAGATCTAACTTTCCAACCGCCCTACCTGTCCATCTTCCTTCCCACCTATCGACTCCACCCTCCTCTCCGACTTATCATCTTCACCTCCACCTTATCTACCTATCACATTTCCAGCTACCATCCCCCTCAGCCTCACCCCCCCTCCTGTGTATCTCTCAGACCCTTTGCCCTCACCACTAACCCCCCCTCCCCCCTCCATTCTGATGAACAGCTTATGCTCAAAACAGTGATTCTCCTTCTCCTTGGATGCTGCCGGGCTGGCTGTGATTTTCCAGCACCACACCTTCGACTTTGAGCAATAACCACTACACTGTCCTCTTGGTTTCAGTTATTCTTAAAGCCTGAACAACAATAAATGAAGAACAGGCCTGACCTATAACTTCACCACATCCATATTTACAGCTGAATACAATTGTACATAACTCTTTGGAAACTTAATCTGACACGTGCAAGCTCACAACCAGTGCTAATAAATATCATTGCCACTTTGAATTGTCACTTATGGAAACATAAGAATCTCTGAGCTATCTTTTAGGTATTAAAGAGCAGTTTTCCCATTCAATTGAAAACAAAATTCTTTATCTATGAACCATTCAGATATTTTACACCTGAGGTACTGAATTTATAAAATTGAGGTTTAAAGAAGGAATTGTTTTCTACATGTCCAATGTGGCCAGCAGTCATCTTAGCTGCTGGCCATGCTGCAGTCGTTAAAACCAACCCGGCAGGAACAGTAGATATTCGTTGTCAACCTAATGTTTTTACTTCAGTGAGGCCAATCACACAATTAATGGGGGCAATTGAGTTTGTTTCTCAGTCTGTGCAAAAGTCTTCACCATTTGCTCAAGAACAATGGTCGTGAAGGGTGGTGGTAGCAGCTGTTGGGGCTGAAGCCTTGTGAGTGGCAAGCAGAGGATGGTCTTAGCCTAGTGCTGTACAGCATGCCCAGTGCAGGAGACCATGCCCAGAGCAGGAGAGCATGCCCAGTGCAGGAGAGAGCATGTCCAGTGCAGGAGAGCATGCCTAGTGCAGGGGAGAGCATGCCCAGTGCAGGAGAGAGCATGCACAGTGCAGGAGAGAGCATGCACAGTGCAGGGGAGAGCATGCCCAGTGCAGGAGAGAGCATGTCCAGTGCAGGGGAGAGCATGCCCAGTGCAGGAGAGAGCATGCACAGTGCAGGAGAGAGCATGCACAGTGCAGGAGAGAGTATGTCCAGTGCAGGAGAGAGCATGTCCAGTGCAGGAGAGCATGCACAGTGCTGGGAGCATGTCCAGTGCTAGAGAGAGCATATCCAGTGCAGGAGAGCGTGCCCAGTGCTGGGGAGCATGCCCAGTGCAGGAGAGAGCATGTCCAGTGCAGGAGAGCGTGCCCAGTGCTGGGGAGCATGCCCAGTGCAGGAGAGAGCATGTCCAGTGTAGAGGAGAGCTTGAGGCATCCACAGGTCCATGGCTAAGAAAGGACTGTAAGGTTTGACTTATTAACTTTCTTTCTTTGGTTTTGTACCTTTATAATAAGAAGAATTTAGTGCTGAGCATTTTAACTTCTTTATTTTTCTATTTCTGTAACTTAAAATTTTGTACCTAGGTACTTTGAACCTAAGATGGCATCAGGTGTGGCGACATTGTGCACTTTTCACTGTACTCTTGTACTCCGTACTTGGGTTATACATGATAATAAAACCTATATCTAAATCTAAATTATTAAAGGGAGAGGATACTTATATAATTGTAAGTCTTGTAATGGAAATTGGCACAGCATTGTAGTGAATCCTTGTTATGACAAAAGAAGCATTCTTACACAAAACATTTGCTTCCAAGAGGACTCTAACCTTCAATTTAACTTTGTAACAATGGTCATCCAACATCGATATCTGTATGATTACAGGTGATATGTATAACATTAAGGAATTATATGACAATTCAAAGGGCCATATTTCCCTTTAAGACACCACTGTTGTTCAACTGGGGATAAAATCTTAGGACAGACATGACTGACACAACCAAGCAGAAACACAGACAGACGAGGGAGGAAAACTAGGCAGGAGATCCCAAGGGTGTGAAGCTACATTAGTGAAGAGCCTAGGAGAGGATACATTGAGTGGTTTATTACAGTCTACCTCTGTATCCAGCTGCACAGGGATTTCTGTTCCACTACTTATAATAAAATCTTTATTGAAGAATTAATTGTCTTACATCTTCATTTTAAACTAATCCATCAGGGATTCTAGAAACTGGCAGACATTATAACGTGTTTCATCTGCTTCCGGATATAGTCACATTTTTCTCTGACTATTGCTGCTCGTTATATTCCATTCAGTTAACATCTGCACTTGCATTTATCTCTCCAACAAAATGGGGTTGATATTGAGATTACTGGGGGTGGAAACTTTCAGTTCATTGACCAGGGTTGGGGGGGGAGGGGGTGGTGGTGGGGGAGTGGGATGTTATGGCAATTTCAAAATCACTGTGACAATCTACAACTGGCAATAAACCTTTACAAGATGGGAGTCAAGGGGGAAAAAGTGGACCCTGATCGATAGTGGATGGGAGATTTTTGTGGGACAGCAGAGGATGATTAGGTTGAACCTTACCAGAAATCGGCAAAGTGTAAAGTTGGGGTGAGTTTCTCCTCACGAGATCTAGTGGGTTTTCTCACGCTATTTGTTAAGTTTGCACCACTCCACTAAATGCACCCTCCTGTCATATTCCCCACTCACCATAGGTTGGAAGTCTCCATCACAGTTGGGACATCCCAGGATTCCTGTTGCTAGAATCATATGCAAAAAGTAGTTGTAAACCTGGCCACGTGCTGCCAGCCCGGCTGGGGAAGGTGATGGCCAAATGCTACAACAATTTGACTATTAGCCAGAGACCCATGTAAAGTTCCAGAGCCCTGCACTCACATCCCACCATAGCAAATGGTTGAATTTTATTTCAATACAAGTTGGCAATTAAGAGTTTAATGATGACCATGAAGCCATTGTCAGTTCTGGTTCGCTAATGGTCTTGAGGGAAGGCAACATTATTGCTCCCTTCACAACTGCATCCCCTATCCATCCCATCATGCTGCCACAAGTCACCATGATTGAGATCTCCAGCTTCCCTCTTACAGTTGATTATCTCCCCTTGACTTTTACTGGATACACCCGCAGTACTGACCATGACCCACACACCTCACCGATATCGCCAAGAATGGGAGAATGGCAAACTGTGTATGAATGAGGCACGCCTGTATAACAATGAGGCTTGAATCCATGCCAATGTACAGGCTCCCTGCTGCTCATTACCAAGAATCTAGTTTTGTTATTCAATATTTGCTTGGAAAGTGAACACTTTTACTTTCAATGTTGAAGAGATTCCTTAGTAGATATCTCACATGATTCTCCAACATTCTCACCAACCGTTCAGGGGTTGGGCCATATCAGGCACAAGAAACTGTGCTTCACCTGGACCACCCATCCAACTGATTAGAAACACTGACGCCATAAACGGATAGTAAATATGTTTAACATCTACATCTGCCAAATACTCCAATTGAAAGATATCACAACAATAGTTCCAATATCTTATTTGAGTGATCCAAGAAAGTTTTAGAGAAAAGATTTTAGTTCATCCAGATAACTTGCTTTAATTCTCCTTCAATGCCAGGAAATTTGTTTTCATTTACCAATCCTCACCCCACCACTTTCTACTCCATGCTAAATTGAGAATCTGGGGAATTCTCTCGAGGAACTTTGACTGAGTCAACATGTCTTACAATAATGGCAGGCTATAGCATCTGTTAGCAAACCCAAGTATTCCATAAGTCAGTTCTTTAAACAGCGTCTCTAGCTGTCTTATTGCTGATTGGAAAAATCTTTTTTGAATTCTGACATTTTTTAAAAGATGCCTGGACTTTAAGTTGGAGTTCCAATAATTGGAAATGGGAATTCCATTCCCAGAGTACTGGGCTGACATTCAGTGAGATACTTAAGTCCTCCACACTCCCAGAAAAGTGGAACAGCCTGGAAATTCCTGTCCTGGGTCTTGAGGCAATTATATCCTTCTCCCAGATGCATTACTAACTAAACTCCAGTCATAGGGTCAGATGTCTTGGCATGTTGTAGTTAGTTACACTTTTCAGCTGGGGTGAAGAGAAGTCTTTTCATTTAGAACCTCATTTCATTGTGGCTGGTCTGACTGCAAAACAAGTTTTTTTAACTGGTGTTTGAATGTACTGTATGCTCAAATTGACTGCTAATGTTATAATGGAATAGAGGGAGAAACTCCAAATAAATTACAGGCAAAGATATCATCTAAGCTATGCACATGTATCATCTCCTGAATATTTGAATTCTCAGTGTAAGGTTGAAAGGGAGAGGTTGAATAGCTATTCTGGAACTGCTCCATACTCTACTCAGTTCCTGATCATATTGCAGGCATCAATTCTGGTGAAGAATGAGGTGTCTATTGGATTTAGGGGTGTCAGCTTTATATAGTAATGTAAATATCAAATAGGCCACTAGTATTATTCTATGGAGTCAGTGGAAGGAGGTTGTTGTGGGTTCCATCACGGAAAAGCTTTTCATTTGGCCTGCAGAATGAGGAGGGTCTCCAAAAAAAGTCTAGGAAAAGCAGATAGAGAATCGGCCATGTTCGTATAGAATGGCAGAGCGGTCTTGAAAGGCTGAATAACTTACATCTACACTTCGTTTCTACTCAACTGCAGTTAATTACATTAGAGGAACTATGTTCAAGTTACATTAATATGATAGACACTGTTACAGAGACTATGAGAAGGATGCAGATAAGCAGTTCCTATTCCTTCTAAATCTTAATCTAATTCAAATCCATATGATATCATTACATTGGGTAGTGCTGAAGGCACTGTTTAGAATTAGCCTTTTCAGATCCTTGTACCCTTATACAACATTGTCTTGGTCATTCGTCTGGAGCCAATGCATCCCAGTCACAGGACTGCCCATTGGCAGGACTTTGCACCAGGAAGTGAATAAAGAAAAGCAGGAAGTATTAACTAAATGGTTTGAAGCTTTCTGCCCACTATCCAAAATCAGCTTCCTTGATCACTTCCTTGCCAACTGTCTGATCATTGCTAGAGATCCACAATAGTTCTTATAATCAGTACTTTTTCACCTTAACTGGAAAGGATAGTTAACCCATTCACCATCACATTTGTGTATCTGCCTTTTGCCAGGACCCTGTCTCCTTTACATTGCCATGGAGTCATTGGAGTTTCCTACAAAATCCCGAGGAATTCCTGGGTAGTGGGAAATGGGCACGAATTCCCAGCAAGGGAGTATTTGAAATTCAGAATAGCACAACTAGCTGCTGAATAACATTTCAGTTACTCTGATCTAACTATTCAGGAGTATTTCTTCTCTGTGTTGGAATTGTATTTTAGTAGCAGGTATCTCTTCATTTCTTAACTTGCTTTTATGTAAGCATTTTTAAAGCATTTAATTTAGATTGTATTAGTACTTTGAGCAAGAATATAATTCTACAGGACCTTTTACTTATTGTTGGAAACCATTTGTCGAAAGTTTGTTGAACTCTGTGGGGCTTTAAGCAGTAAAGAGTCTCTCAGTTGTCCAAGATAGGATCTTAAGCTGTAACACTATTTTAGACTGCCTAGCAAAATGCCATCTTAGTAAAAGAGTTGTGGCCATGGAAATTTAAATGTTAAATTGCCTATTGGTGTTTATTAAAGAGTTTAGTTAAATGATATTTTGGTGGCTAATGCTTCAATTAGTGACAGCCTCGAAAAGCATCCCGTATGACAGATTGCCAGTCCCATTTACTATTCACTTGTTGCTGTTGGGAGAGATTCTGGGGCATTTTGTCTGTGGCATTTACTCACATTCAAGCAACATTGACCTTGTAAATTTTGTGAAGGTTATCATCTGAAACGAATAAATGCTGTACAATTAAATCTTATTGAAGGTCTTATAGGAGCAGCTAAAGGGAATTCTTGGTCAGGGGCATCTTACTAAGTCCTTCCTTAGTTGAAAAGAAGAGTAGAAGGAAGACATGAGCCCGTATAGAGGAGGATCAATTGCTGAAGGGGATGGAGGCAGGAGGGAAAGGTGGGCCCCATTCTTCTCTAAGTTTGTCTCTCCTCCTCTGGACCTACTCCACCAGGACCTACAATGTCATAACTGAGAAACTGTGTGCTCTGCCCCTCAGTCCTCAAGCCATTCTGTAACATAATGTTGTGTGTCAGCTAGCGCAATCACACTTTCAGTAGAAGAACTTGCATGGAGGCTATTTATGTAGTTTTGTAAAAAATGCTTCTAATCAGTCCTTCATTATTGAATCT
Source organism: Chiloscyllium plagiosum (assembly GCF_037043375.1). Lineage (NCBI taxonomy): Eukaryota > Metazoa > Chordata > Chondrichthyes > Orectolobiformes > Hemiscylliidae > Chiloscyllium > Chiloscyllium plagiosum. The sequence continues at coordinate 17,159,284 of NW_028270142.1, forward strand.
GTAAATGTCTGTATTAGTGGCTCTGAACAAGTATAAAATCACAGCAATCATCAATTAGCATCGAAAGTACAGCTCCCAAATATGACCAAATGACCAGTACCGCTTCTCTGCATTTTGTTTGAACCTTAAGCCATTGAGGTCAGCAATCTAGAGAGTACCAAATATGATTGGGTTCAATTCCTATGACTCATTGTAAAGAAAGACCCTCACACTGTAACTAATAAAAATGTTATTCTTAACAGAGGTTGTGCTTCCCCTTGTAGTGATAGTGCAACCGACCAACTACAAATGAATGGATGAAACACTTCAGTGACAATTGACAATGGGAAAATATGGAATCTGAAGTTGCTTGTCAATGCACGATAAGAACCAAGAAATCAATGGATCTTTTTAAAATCTTAGTTTATCCTGACATCCCCAAAATATGCATCCAGCCTGCACTTCAAGCCATAGAATTGTACAGCACAGAAACAGACCCTTCGGTCCAATTCGTCCGCGCTGATCAAATATCCTAAATTAATCTCGTCCCACTTGCCAGCATTTGGCCCATATCCCTCTAAACCCTTTCTATATGTACCTATCCGATGCTTTTTAAATGTTGGAATTGTATCATCCTCCACCACTTCCTCTGGCAGCTCATTCCATACACACACCACCCTCTGTTTGAAAAAGTTGTCTCTTAGGTCGGTTCTGAATCTTTCTCTTCTCATCATAAACATATGCCCTGTAGGTTTGGACTTCCCTATCCTTGGGAAAAGACCTTGGCTGTTCACCCTATCCATGTCCCTCATGATTTTATGAGCCTCTATAAGGTCACCCCTTAGCCTCTGACACTCCAGGGAAAACAGCTCCAGCCTAATCAGTTTCGCCCTATAACTCAAATCCTCCAATCCTAGCAACATCTTTGTAAGTCTTTTCTGAACAATTTTAATTTTCACAACATCCTTGCTATAGCAGGGAGACCAGAATTGAATGCAGTATTACAAAAGTGGCCCAACCAATGTCCTGAACAGCCGTAACATGATCTCCCAACTCCTATACTCAATACACTGACCAATAAAGGCAAGCATTCCAAATGCTTTCTTCACTATCCTGCGACTCAACTTTCAAGGAACTATGGACCTGCAGTCCAAGGTCTCTTTGTTCAGCAACACTCCCCAGGACCTTACCAATTAGTATATAAGTCCTGCCCTGATTTGCCTTTCCAAAATGCAGCATCTCACGTCGTTCAACTGTTCTTTCTTTACAATGAGTCATAGGAATTGAATCTATTCATATTTGGGACTCCCTGGATTGCTGACCTCAATGGCTTAAGATTCAAACAAAATGCAGAGAAGTGGTACTGGCCATTTGGTCATATTTGGCAGTCACAAGCTATCATCATTCATTCCCATTCAATTGTGTCATGAAATTTTCACAGATTGCAAGCTTTCCTGTGACAAAGGAAATTTCCCTGAACCCTTAAAGTAACTGGTTTCCCCCTTTTTCCCTTAAATGTCCTGACAAGCTCGGTGCACCTTTGTCATCTCCATCTATTCTTCCCAAAATGTGTGTGAGAATTTACTTGGATTTTTTTAACAAAATTGTCCCAATAGGCCAGTAGGAATTTAAAGAGAGCGTTACCATTTGAAAATATAAAACCATTTAATAATTTACTTATGAAGAAATACCAAAAGGATGTTACTGCACTGTTGAAAAATGCAGCCTGCAATATTTCCACCACATGGGTGGTGACATTGTGCCTTCCCTATTGCGGAAGAACACTTCTTTCTCATCAAAAGGATTCCAGGTGGGATGCATTATCCACGAACCCCAGCTGAAAATAATCGTCCAGTCAAATACTTCAAATAATGTATACCACCTGAGAACAATTTTTTTTAACAGAGAATTTAGATTATATGAAAATCAGCAACAAACAGGAAAAGACAGGGGGCCGATAATGTGATTGATATGCCCAAAGCTCACCACTCATGAAATATGATATGGAAGGAGTTTTAATCTTGACAGACTGCATGCAGTTAAAATCTCATTTTTAACTATTACTAGCAGTAAGCCTCTGATTAACAAAGTGACCTCGATGTCCAGAAGTCCAAACTAGTTGCTCTTCCATATAAAACGAATGAATGATGTTGCATTTATATAGCACCTATCATGACCTTATGTCCCTCAACATTCTTTACAGCCAATTAAGCACTTTGAAGTTGCTCATGTTAGGTAAGAATTGGATGCTGTAAGGATCGCCCTATCTTTGTTTATTCATTGTGTTCAAACTACTTTTCTGTTCTTGTTATATTACTTAACAATTCCATCAACACTGAAAGGTATGGAGAAGGAGAGGATATTAATTCCATTTCCAGTGGAAGGTGGTGAGGCTGAGAATATGGGCTAATATCCAGCTCTTCTGGCATTCTAACCTATTTAATTCAAGCATTTAAATTGCTGCTGGGAGGCGGAGAATGGTCAGAACTCCCACTCACCGAGGGACAGCTGTTCTTGGGAAAGATTGAAAGACCTCAACAAACTTGCATCGGTTTATTATCAAGCACATTCCTATGAAGCTTTTGAAGTTCCCAAACTAGAATAAGGGCATAATCATGAGGACTGTAAAAAGACACTGAGCCTCATCTCATGTCAGAGGGCAAGGACACGGTCAGCAGATGCATAGAAACATTCCCATCACCAGCAAGTTCCTGTCCAGGTCACAATCATCTTGCATTGGAGTCCTTTCATTCTTGCCAGGTCAAAATCCTGAAATTCCCTTTCTAATACAACAGTAGATGTGCCTGCTGCCACGGACCACTGCAGTTCAAGGCACAATCTTCTCAAAGGGAATTAGAATGAGCAATAAATGTTGGCAGGGCCTGTGACATTGTCATTGCATGAAAGAATAAAAAGGAAGACATGGAGGAGCTAGGGCAGATTGGCAACTCAAAAATGGTTCTCACTGGGTCCTCCAAAATTTAAAAGCAAGCATTGAGTATGGTTTTCTGTGTCCATTACCAAGCTGCAGATAGCTAGATCAAAAGGTTGCTAACTGTTGGTTGCTTCACCTCTGAAGTTCATAGAGTAGATCCGATACAATTTCCTGGAAATTATAGTGGATCCAAATAGTGATCAGGCTGCGTTAAATCTGGTAATGTGTAAGGAGGCAACGACAATAAATGATCTCAGATTCACGTGGAAGCATTGACAATAGCATGGTTGAGTTTAACATTCAGTTTGAGAGTGAGAAACTTGGGTCGGAAGCCACTGTGCTAAAATTAGATTAGAGTAACTACAAAGGCATAAGGATATATATGCCTGGAGTGAACTGTGAAAAGAGTTTCGCAGGAAATGTGGTTTGATGGACGATGGCAGACTTTTAAGAAAAGAGTTCATGACTCGCAACAAAAATATATCCAAGTGAGGAAGAGAGATTTGAGATATGAGGGAAGTCAATTCTGGTTAACCAAGAAAGTTATATCATATTGAATGAAAGACAGACAATGTGGCAAAATGAATGATAAGTCAAAAGACTGTGGAGGTCCAAACAAAAAATAAAAACTGACAGGAAAAATAATTTAAAAAGAAAAATAATCTTTGAGTATAAAAGGATAATAAAAGCTTCTTTAAGAGATGCAAAGTGAGGATAGGCTCCATCGAGATAGCCCTTTTAGAAACCATAATGGGGAACCAGAAAATGACAGAAGAGTTGAATAAATGCTCTACTTCAGTCTTCACTTAAACGTAGAAACCCAGAAAATAAGAGCAGGAGTCGGCCATTCAACCCTTTGAATCTGTTCCACCATAGCAGATAATCCAACTCAGTACCCTATTCCCGCGTTCTCCCTATATGCTATGTTCCCTTTAACTCCTAGAACTATATCTAACCCCTTCTTGAGTATTTTCAATCTGTTGGCAGCACAATCTTCTGCAGCAGAGAATTCCAAAAACTCAGCACTCTCTGGGGAAGAAATTTCTCCTCATGTCAGTCCTAACTGTCTTACTGATATCCTTGGTTCTGGACTCCTAGGTCATCAGGAACAGCCTTGCAGCATTTATCCTGTCCAGTCCTGTCCAAATTTTATAGATTTCTATGAGATTCCTTTCATTTCTCCGAATGATAGCATTCCAAAAATTTTAAATCATCAAGGGGCAAGGGAGAAAATAAATACTGTAACTATCACTAGTTAATAGGAAAGATAAATGGACAGTTGATCTTTCTTTCAAAAGGAATGGGGTATAAAAATTGGGAAATCTTGGCTGAAAGTATACAAGGCATCACAACCACCTGATGAAGGAATGGCACTCCAAAAGCTAATGCTTCCAATTAAACCTGTTGGACTATAACCTGGTGTTGTGTGACTTTTAACTATTTCGACTACACCTTGAATTGCAAACAGTTTTGGTCCTGTTATATAAGGGAAGATATACTGTCATTGGAGGCATTTAGGAGAAAGTTCAATAATACATTTGTCCCAGACATGAAGAGATGTTTTCTTCAGAGGAGAGCCTGGTTAGATTGGGTCTGTACTCATTGGAGTTTAGAAGAATGAAAACCAAAATTTTTACAGATACAAGATTCTCATAAGGCTTTTTGGATTAGGTACTGAGTAGTTGATTCCCCTCAGGAGTTAGTCTATGGTCAGTCAGAACATATAAATTCAGATTAAGGTGTCACTCATTTATACAGAGATGAGGAGGAATTTCTCCTGTCAAAGGGTTCTGAATCTGTGGAATTCTTTATCATAGGAGGCTGTCAAGGCTGGATGGTAAAGTCCATTCTAGGCTGAGATGGATACATTCTTAATCAGTAATGCAATCAAGGTTTATGGGGAAAAGCCAGGATAATGGAGTTGAAGATTGTCAAATTAGCCATGATCTCATTAAATAGTAAAGTGGACTTGATAGGTTGAATAGTCTATTTCTGCTCTTGTGTCTTACTGTTCTATTAGGTGTCTCTGCTGCTTGCATGATAGATGGAAGGGAATTAGTTGTGTAAGATGAATAAATGTTAGCAGGTTAAGCTTGAGCTACAATTGATGTTAATGAGAGGATAGTATGAAGCTTCCTTGGTTAGGCGCCATGCGAGATCGCCCTATTACCATATGATTAGTCCTGCTTTTCTCCAGCCAAATCCATAAGTTTCTCCTCCTGTCAGTCTCTGCCCCCTTGGCCCAGTTGTGGGCTAGTATTTTCATCTAATCAGACAGGAGAGGGTTTGAGTATGATGGAAGGGCAGTTAGTGATGATATAAAAGTAGAACAGCTGGAGAGATATGTCCAGTGAGTGAGTATAATGTGCAGAGGGCAAAAAGGGTTAGTGGTTTGGGATAATGAGGTGGGTGATTGCTGTTGAATGGACATAATATATAGAATACTGAGAGTTGTAGTCCAGGAGCCTTGGTGAGATATGTCTGTAGAGGCAGAGTTGAAATGAGTCATGCCACTTTGAGTGTGAGGTAGCAGATTGAAAATGGTGGCATTTACAATGTGATTGGACCTCTGCCAACTCAGAGTCCCATGGGCCTTCCAGCCACTAGATCAACATGCTCAAACCCATCTCCCATAGATCCTCAACCTCTCCATGCCAGCTCTATGTCCCTATCCATTATCATAAATCTTTGAGTTCCCAATGCCAACTCATAACAAACATATAAGTGAGGAGCATACAAATCATTTGGTTCCTTGGATCTGCTCCTTCATTAATAATCTCATGCATGATCTGATAGTGTTTACACTGTTAGGCAAGTATCTACCTAACTCTCCTTTAAAAATATTCAAATTCCCTGCCTCCATAATTTTGTATGGTAGAAATGTTTAAAAGGAATAGGGAGGGAGGTAAAAGAGATGGGGGAGTGGCTTTGTTCATCAGGGATAGCATCACAGCTGCAGAAAGGGAGGTCATTGAGGAAGATTTGTCTACTGAGTCATTATGGGAGGAAGTCAAAAACAGGAAAGGAGCAGTCAGTTTATTGGGAGTTTTCTATAGACCCCCCAATAGCAACAGAGATACGGAGGAGCAGATTGGGAGGCAGATTTTAGAAAGGTGCAGAAATAATAGGGTTGTTGTCATGGGTGACTTCATCCTCCCTAATATTGATTGGAAACTCCTTTGTGCAAATAACTTGGATGGAGCAGTTTACATCAGGTGTGCCCAGGAAGGAATCCTGACTCAATATGTAGATAGGTCGACTAGAAGGGAAGCCATATTGGATTTAGTGCTTGGCATCAAACCAGGTCAGGTTTCAGATCTCTCAGTGGGAAAGCATTTTGGTGATAGTGATCACAACTCTCTGACCTTTACTCTCGTCAGGGAGAGGGATAGGTATGGGAAAATATTTAATCAGGACGGGGAATTACAATGCTGTTAGGCAGGAACCGTGGAGCACAAATTGGGAACAGTTATTGTCAGGGAAATGCATGATAGAAATGTAGAGTTTGTTTAGGAAGCACTTGCTGTGAGTGCTGGATAGGTTTGTCGCACTGAGGCAAGGAAGGGATGGTATGGTGAAGGAACCCTGAATGACAAGAGATGTAGAACATCTAGTCAAGAGGAAGAAGGATGTCTACTTAAGGTTGATGAAGCAAGGACCAGTTAGGGCTCTAGAGGGTTACAAGGTAGCCAGGAAGGAACTGAAGAATGGAATTAGGAGATCTGGAATGGGGTATGAAAAAGCCTTGGTGGGTAGATTAGATTACTTACAGTGCAGAAACAGGCCCTTCGGCCCAACAAGACCTCATCGACCCTCTGAAGAGCAACCCACCCAGACCCATTCTCCCACACCTAATACTATGGGCAATTTAGCATGGCCAATTCACCTAACCTGCACATTTTTGGACTGTGGGAGGAAACTGGAGCACCCAGAGGAAACCCACCAGATACGGGGAGAATGTGTAAACTCTACACAGACAGTTGCCTGAGTCGGGAATTGAACCCAGGTTTCTGGCGCTGTGAGGCAGCAGTGCTAACCACTGTGCCACCGTGCTGATTAAGGAAAACCCCAAGGCATTCCACACTTATGTCAGGAGCAAGAGGATGGCCAGAGTGAGGGTAGAGCTGATCAGGGACAGTGGAGAGTACCTGTGCCTGGAGTCGGAGGAGGTAGGAGGTTCTGAATGAATACTTTGTTTCAGTATTCACTACCGAGATGGACCTTGACATTTGTGAGGACAGTATGAAACAGGCTAATATGCTTGAACAGGTTTATATTACGAAGGAGTATGTGCTGGAAATTTTGATAAGTCCCCTGGGCCAGAGGGGATATACTCTAGGTTACTACAGGAAGCAAGGGAAGAGATTGCTTCACCTTTAGTAATGATCTTTGTTTCATCACTATCCACTGGAGTACTACCAGCGGATTGGAGGGTGACAAATGTTATTCCCTTGTCCAATAAAGGGGATACGGATAACCCTGGGAATTACAGACCAGTCAGTCTTATGTCAATGGTGGGCAAATTATTGGAGAGGACTTTGAGAGACAGGATTTATGATTATTTGGAAAAGTATAGTTTTATTAGAGATAGTCAGCATGGCTTTGTGAGGGGCAGGTCATGCCTCACAAGCCTTATTGAGTTCTTTGAGGATGTGACAAAACACATTGATGACAGTCAAGCAAAGGATGTGGCTTAAATGGATTTTAGCAAGGCATTTCTTAAGATTCCCCATGGTAGACTCATTCAGAAAGTAAGGAGGCATGGGATACAGGGACATTTGGCTGTCTGGATACAGAATTGGCTGGCCATTGAAGACAGAGGATAGTACTAGAACTTAGAACAGTACAGCACAGAACAGGCCCTTCAGCCTACGATGTTGTGCCGACCATTGATCCTCATGTATGCACCCTCAAATTTCTGTGACCATATGCATGTCCAGCAGTCTCTTAAATGTCCCCAATGACCTTGCTTCCACAACTGCTGCTGGCAATGCATTCCATGCTCTCACAACTCTCTGTGTAAAGAACCCGCCTCTGACATCCCCTCTATACTTTCCTCCAACCAGCTTAAAACTATGTCCCCTCATGTTAGCCATTTCTGCCCTGGGAAGAGGGAAAGTATTCAGCCTGGAGCTCAGTGACCAGTGGTATTCCACAGCAATCTGTTCTGGGACCTGTGCTCTTTGTGATTTTTCCAAATGACTTGGATGAGGAAGTGTAAGGGTGGGTTAGTACATTTGTCAATGACACGAAGGTTGGTGGAGTTGTGGATAGTGTGATGGGCTGTTATAGGTTGCAACGGAATATTGACAGGATGCGGAGCTGAGCTGAGAAGTGGCAGATGGAGTTCAACCTGGAAAAGTGTGAAGTGATTCATTTTGAAAGGTTGAATTTGAATGCAGATTACAGGGTTTAAGGCAGGATTCTTGGCAATGTGGAGGTATGGAAGGATATTGGGGTCCACGTCCATAAATCCCTCAAAGTTACCACCTAGTTGATAGGGTTGTTAAGAAGGCATATGGTGCGTTGGCTATCATTAGCAGTGGGATTGAGTTTTAGAGCCATGAGGTTATGCTGCAGCTCTATAAAGCTCTGGTTACACTACACTTGGAATATTGTGTTCAGTTCTGGTCACCTCATTATAGGAAGGATGTGGAAGGTTTACAAAGGGTGCAGAGGAGACTTACATACAACACAGAACATTACAGTGCAGTACAGGCCCTTTGGCCCTCGATGTTGCGCCGACCTGTCATACCAATCTGAAGCCATCTAACCTGCACTATTTCATGTACATCCATATGCTTGTCCAATGACGACTTAAATGTACTTAAAGTTGATGAATCTACTACCGTTGCAGGCAAAGCATTCCATACCCTTACTACTCTCTCAGTGAAGAAACTACCTCTGACATCTGTCCTATATCTATCACCCCTCAATTTAAAGCTATGCCCCCTCGTGCTCGCCGTCACTATACTTGGAAAAAGACTCTCCCTGTCCACCCTATCTAACCATCTGATTATCTTGTATGTCTCTATTAAGTCATTTCTCAACCTTCTTCTCTCTAATGAAAACAGCCTCAAGTCCCTCAGCTTTTCCTCGTAAGACCTTCCCTCCATACCAGGCAACATCCTAGTAAATCTCCTCTGCACCCTTTCCAAAGCTTCCACATCCTTCTTATAATGTGGTGACCAGGACTGTACACAATACTCCAAGTGCGGCCGCACCAGAGTTTTGTACAGCTGAAGCATAACGTCATGGTTCTGGAACTTGATCCCTCTATTAATAAAAGCTAAAACACTGTATGCCTTCTTAACAACCCTGTCAACCTGGGTGGGAACTTTCCAGGGTCTGTGTACATGGACACCGAGATCTCTCTACTCATCTACACTACCAAGAGTCTTACCATTATCCCAGTACTTTGCATTCCGATTACTCCGACCAAAGTGAGTCACCTCACACTTGTCCGCATTAAACTCCATTTGCCACCTCTCAGCCCAGCTCTGCGGCTTATCTATGTCTTATCTATTTACCAGGATACTGCCTGTAATGGAGGGCAGTCTTATGAAGAAAGGTTGAGGGAACAAGAGCTTTTCTCACTGGAGTGAAGAAGGATGAGAGGTGACATGATAGAGATGTACAAAATGGTGAGAGGCATAGATAGAGTTAATAGCGAGATACTTTTTTCCCAGGGCAGAAATAGCTATCACAAGGGTGCATAATTTTAAGGTTGTTGGAGGAAGATTTAGAGGAAATGTCAGAGGTTAGTTCTTTACACAGAGAGTGGTGAGTGTGTAGAATGTACTGCCAGCAGTGGTAAAAGAGTCAGATACATTAGGGACATTTAAGCAACTCTTGGATAGGCACATGGATGATAGTAAAATGAAGGGCATGTAGGTTAGTTTGATCTTAGAGTAGGATAAAAAGCTGGCACAACATTGAGGGCCAAAGGACCTGTACTGTGCTGTACTGTTTTATTTCCTATGTTCTATGGTCCAAATGTGATATCAAGATATGGTTGGAGGTATAGTCTAGAGCAACGGCTATGTGCCCTGATCACAAACCAGCAATAGCACTGAAAAATTGTGCTCTAGATCATGCTGCACCCCTAGCCAAGCTGTTCCAGTCCAATTAGAAAATGGCATCTACCTGACAATGTGGAAAATTACCCAAATATGTCCCTGTGCACAAAACACTGGATCAAACTGGACAACTACTCTCCTATCAGTCTACTCTCGGTCATCAGGAATGAGATAGAAGATGTCATTAACAGTGCCACCAAGTAGCACCTGCTCAACAATAATCTGCTCTGTGATGCCCAGTTTGGGTTCCATCCAGAGCCACTCAGCTCCTGACCTCAATACAGCCTTGGTTCAAATATGGATGTGTGCAACTCCAACAACACTCAAGAAATTTGACACCATCCAGGACAAAATAGCCCACTTGATTGGCTTTACATCCACAAGCATCTACTTCCTTCACCACCGACGCTCAACAGTAGCACTGTGTACAATCTACAAAATGTAATGTAGAAATGCACCAGAAATTCTTAGATAGCACCTTTCAATCCCAGGATCGCTTCTATCTCAATGGGCGAGGGTAGCAGATTTATGAGTATACCATCACCTACAACTTTCCCTCAAAGTGACTCTGCATTCTAAGTTGGAAATACCTGTCACTGGGTCAACATCCTGGAATTTCCTTCCTAAGGGCATTTGGGACAACCTACAACCTTAACTGGTCAGTTCAGGAAGACAGCCACCACCATCTTCTGAAGGACAACTAGGGATGGACAATAAATGCTGGCCAGCTGATGACACCTATATCCCACAAATGAGTAAGAAAGAACACTCTGCAGCCATATGACACTCTGAGAAAAAAAAAACTCCTCACCTTGTTATTAAATGGTAGATCATTAATTTGGAAACTACAGCCTGTGTTTCTAGTCTCTCACATAAAAGGAAATATCTATTCAGCATCCACATTGTTAAGGATATTACATGTTTCATGCCAATTCATGCCAACCCATCCACCATGCTTGTCCCGTCCATACCAACTCACCCAGGATCTATTAATGATCATGGTAGGAGACATGAAAGAAAATAAAGTTGAGATGAAAGAAAATAAAGTTTAAATACCTATTAGAACCTTCACGATCTTAGGAAGGTTCAATTCATGAAAGTCTATTCAATTTAAATCTCCTCGTGCTTCATCCTTTATAAAAACAAATTTGTAGTCAAAGACAGCTAAGCCTTGATAATCCTTTTTCCTAAGCTCTGCTGTGACAATGATAGGTTGTGATTTCTAATAACGAAGTTATAGACTTTATGATAATGTCAACGGTCAATTATTACACCTGCAGGGACCTTCTTAAATTTTCCTAATACAAGCGGACCATTTTGTTTTAAATTTTAAAATATGGGAGATTTTAAATGGTTTCACAGCTTGAGGTTTTTGACTCTCACTGATGCCAGGAGGCAGTTCCTTTCAATTTTTAAGAGCTGGGGCTTTAAATAACTTCACAGCTCGAAAATTCTGTAGACTCTTCACATTTCAAGAACATTTATGTCTATTCTTGAATTTTGTATTCCTGCACTGCATGTCTTTTCTGGAGCAAAGTGGAGTCTGCTTGAGCCCAGCACTTTGTTCAAAATGTACAACTGAGTCTGACAATTTCTCATCTGTGAATCTGTTAATCTACATGCAAGGAAGGACCAGTCAGTAATGGATGTGGATTTGTGGATCTCTGAATCTTTTACAGTGGCTGATACATTACCACCAAAAGCTCTGATCTTGTCTAGTAATCTTTCATGTGCTGCGTTATTGTATATGTTTTGTAAATCCAAATATATTATACCAAGCGATTCCCCTTAATCCACCCTGATTTTTGGCAGGCTCAACCACAACTTGAATATGATCTCAGTCCTCTGGTTTTGATGTAGAATAATGGTTCACTTAAATGCAAAATATATAGTGGAATGAAACAATGACTACTATAACATACTGTCAACCTTCTTCGGATCTTCAGCTAGATTATTTATTCCCTGCCAAAGTCAATATATGCTCAATTTGGTCATGAAATAAATATGCTGTCATTATAAGATTTCATTTCAATAATTATGCTAGAGGTGTTTATTAATCAAGAACATTCTCACAATTGATTTTCTTACCTACTTTTAGAAATTCTTAAGATTTAACAATTTTAAACCTATAAAAGTCAAGCACAGATATCTATAAATCTAAGTCACGGAAGGCTAACATGCAGATACAGCAAGCTATTGGGAAAGCTAATGCAATAATAACATTTAATGTAAGAGGATTTGAGTACAGGAGAAATAAAATCTCGCTTCTGTCGTAAAGAAATTAGGTTAGTCTGCACCTGGAGTAGTGTGTGCATTTTCAGTCTCCTTATTTCACAATGGATGCTACTGAGGAAGTACAACAAAGCTTTACCAGATTTATTGATGGAAATGTGTTGCTGGAAAAGCGCAGCAGGTCAGGCAGCATCTAGGGAACAGGAGAATCGACGTTTCGGGCATTAGCCCTTCTTCAGGATTCCTGAAGAAGGGCTAATGCCCGAAACGTCGATTCTCCTGTTCCCTAGATGCTGCCTGACCTGCTGCGCTTTTCCAGCAACACATTTCCATCTCTGATCTCCAGCATCTGCAGACCTCACTTTCTCCTTTACCAGATTTATTCCCAGGCTGGTGGGATGGTTCTATGAAGAGAGATTGGGCAAACTGGGTTTGTATTCTCCAGAGCTTCGAAGAATTTATTGAAATCTACAAAATTTTTAAAGGGACAGACAGGTTAGATGCAAGTAAAATGCTTTCCCTAGTTGGGAAGTCTCGAACCAGAGGGTGCAATTTAAAAATTAGGAGCATGCCACTTATGTCCAAGATGAAGAGAACTTTTGTTTTTGGCAGGACTTTTAAAAAAGGGTCACAACCTTTAGAATGCACTACCACAGAGACTGTGGAGGCTCAGTCTTTGAACATGTTTAAGGTAGAGTTTGATGGACTTCTGATTACCAGTAGCATATAGGGTTAGAGGGATGGGATTCTTAAAAGGCATTGAAATGTTTGATCAACTGTAATTGTATTGAATAGTGGGGCAGGTTGGATTGGATGAATGGCCTGGATCTATTTCTATGTTTCTGGACAATTGTAGTGTTTCTATCACAAAGGCGCTTTGTGGAGAACTTTGAATTTTTTTCACTTCATCTTTCTTTATCTTGCTATATTTTTCCTTTATTAGAAGACAGAACATAGAAGGTTACAGTGCAGTACAGGCCCTTTGGCCCTCGATGTTGTGCTGACCTGTGAAGTTAACCTGATCTGGAAATGTGTTGCTGGAAAAGCACAGCAGGTCAGGCAGCATCCAGGGAACAGGAGAATCGATGTTTCGGGCATAAGCCCTTCTTCAGGAATTAACCTGATGCCAATCTAACCTACACCATACCATTATTATCTATGTGTATGCCCAATGCCCATTCAAATATCCTTAATGTCGGCGAGTCTACTATTGTTGCAGGCAGGACATTCCACACCTCTACTGCTCTCTGAGTAAAGAAACTACCCCTGATATCTATCCTAAATCTATCACCCCTTAATTTAAAGCTATGTCCCTTTGTATTAGCCTTCACCAAGTGAGGAAAAAGGCTCTCACTGTCCACCCTATCTAACTCTCTGATTATCTTGATTAAGTCACCTTTCAACCTTCTCTCCAACGAAAACAGCCTTAGTTCCCTCAGCCTTTCCTTGTAAGACCTTCCTTCCATACTGGGCAACATCCTAGTAAATTTCCTTATAGCCATTTCCAAAGCTTCCACATTCTTCCTATAATGTGGTGACCAGAACTGCACACAATACTCCAGATGCAGCCTTACCAATGTCTTGTACAGCTGAAGCATGACCTTGTGGCTCCGAAATTCAATCTCCCTACCAATAAACGCCAACACACCATATGCCGTCTTAACAACCCTATCAATCTGGGTGGCAACTTTCAGGGATTTTACACCTGGACACCAAGATCTCTCTGTTCATCCACACTGCCAAGAATTTTACTATTAGCCCAGTACTCTGCATTCCTGTTACTTTTTCCAAAGTGAACTATCTCATACATTTCCACATTAAACACCATTTGCCACTTCTTAGCCCAGCTCTGCATCTTATCTATATCCTTCTGTAACCCACAACATCCTTTGGCACTATCCACAACTCTGCCTACCTTAGTGTCATCAGCAAATTTACTAACCCATCCTTCTTCACCCATATCCAGATCATTTATAAAAATGACAAACAACAGTGGCCCCAGAACACCACTTGTAACTGAACTCCAGGTTGAACATTTCCAATCAACCACCACCCTCTGTCTTCTTTCATTGAGCCAATTTCTGATCCAAACATCTAAATCATCTTCAATCACGAAATTCTGTATTTTGTGCAATAGCATATCATGTGGAACCTTATCAAACATCTTACTGAAGTCCATATATACCACATCAATCGTTTTACTTCCATCCACCTGTTTTGTCACTTTCTCGGAGAATTCAATAAGGTTAGTTAGGCACAACCTCCCCTTCACAAAACTGTGTTGACTATCCCTAATCAAATTATTCCTTTCTAGATTATTATAAATCCTATCTCTTATAACCTTTTCCAACACCTTACCCACAACCGAAGTAAGGCTCATTGGCCTATAATTACCCGGGTTGTCCTGACTCCCCTTCTTAAACAAGGGAAAAACATTTGCCATTCTCCAGTCTTCTGGCACTACTCCATTGACAATGATGACATAAAGATCAAAGCCAAAGGCTCTGTAATCTCCTCCGGTTTCCCAGAGAATCCGAGGATAAATCCATCTGGCCCAGGTGTCTTATCTATTTTCAGATCTTTGAAAATTGTTAACATCTCCTTTTTGTCAATTAAAATCCCATCTAATCTAGTAGCCTGTATTTCTGTATTCTCACTAACATTGCCCTTTTCCAATGTGAATACTGACGAAAAGATTGCTTATTGTAAGACAAGCACTTAGCTCCTCTCTATTCTTGCTTTCTCATCAATGCGAATAATTTAATTTCTTCCTCTATGCAGAGTTGATATTTTGATGTAAATCAAAGAACTACAGATGCTGGAGATCTGAAACAAACAAGAGTAGAAATTGATGGAGGAGCTCAGCAAGTCTGGAGCATCTGTGGAGAGAAAACAGTGATAACGTTCATGCCCAGTGATAATGATCTGAAGAACGGTCACTGGACTCGACACGTTAATGCTCTTTTCTCTCCACAGATACTGCCCCAACTGCTGCATTTCTCCATCAATTGATATTTTGAAGACCTCTCTTAGATTCTCTCAACTCAAGCTTATTGTTAACCTTCTTCACAGCCCTTTCTGTTTACAGCTGGTACACCTTATTTCATAGCTGTGTACTCAAAACTGTTAATTTGTCTGTTCTTAGCGCATATGTGTTTGGCCTTTTGTAGTTTGATGCAAATACGAACTGATTAAACATAATGTATCTCTCAACCTCTACTATTATTGAGAATGAGGCACCTATATATCCAAGGGAAGGTTGTTTCTGTGGCAGTTTGGATAAGTGTGACAAACAAAGATCTTTGAATAATATTTATAAAGGTCAAATTTAAATTTGTTGAATTAACCACCTTACAGTAACCGTGGCATGGAAAGCAAATATTGGTAGCAATATGAGACTCATTTCTACCATGATAAGATTCTCATATGTTTGCATCTCTCAACATGCGTGTGCAGTGCATTATTCACATTGGAGGTGGAAGTTGTCAACAGATGACAACTGGATGAAAAGCAACAAATCATTCTGCTTTCACACGGATTTTGTTAACACTGATTCGCTATAACATGATTGACAAATTGAGGACACTGTTTCTATAGTGCAAAGTTTCAAAGCATGTATTGGTTATAATACAATTCCGGCCCCCGTGGTTTAAATAGTGCTGCTATTATGCAATTTTCTTCTAACACGGGATTGTTTGAGAATGGAACTACTGCATTATAGCAGAACTGACTGCTCATCTTCCCACTACTTTCAGAACTTTGAAGGCACCAAAATGTAAGAAAGACTTGACGTCCCATAAATTCCTCCCTTATTTAGTCAATAGCAGCTTTGAGTTATTAGGATCATGCTACATTAGTGCTTAGTTCTTTAAGGTACAATAAGGATGGAGGCAAGAATTAAAATGCAAGTGAAAATTGCAAATTTGCAAGATGTGTATAAGTATTTCAACCATTCAATGCAAGTGAGGGCTTCATTTTATAATGGTCTATTTTTGGCCTTACTTAAAATGAGACGATAGCATTAACAAGACAAAACCAGTACTATTACTTCAACAGTAAACTTCTAAAAACTTAATGGACAATATGATTTTCAAAAGGAAAGGTATCTAATGCCAACACCGTGTGTTCAATTTTGTAGCTCTTTATAATTCTGAACCTAATGGGATGACAACTATTGGGTTTTCGTTGCATTCCCCAAACAATGATCTTACAAATCTAAAGGAGCTCACTGGACCTCATGTCATTAGACTAATGAGGAAGAATTTCTTCTGAAAAACGTATGGTTAAGTTACAGATAAAGAAGGATGGAACTTGCATTTATATATGAGCTTTCCCTAGCTCAGGGATCTTAAAATATTTTGCAGCCAATTATATTTGAAGTGAAATCTAACAGCCCATTTGTACTCGGCTACTTCTCAAACAAAAATGAGACCAGCAACCTATTTTAATGATTTGATGTTCAGGAGTAAATGAAAACTTTACAATCTTTTATTTTCACTCTATAGGGCCTTAATTTAACATTGCATCAGGTAGTGCAGCCTCATACACTAATGTACCAAACATCAGATGAGAATATGTGGTCTAGTCTTGAGTGGGACTTAAACCCATGAATGTCTGATGCTGGAACAAGAGTGCTATCATTGAGTCAAGGCTGATGCCTAACAGAGTGGTTTCCCTAATCTGTCTGGTCACTTCACTGAATCAAATGCCCACATCACAGAAAAATGGGTATGGAGGTCTGAGTCTTAAACCATGTCTGAGGTTGCATGATTTTGTGTGAATCACCATTGCCACATCCTTAATGAAAGATTTGGAGTGGGATTCACTACAGTAACGGTGGAGAAAAATGCGCTGTGTTCTTTAAACATATGAATCTCTGCTGGTAATTGGCAGAAAGAAAAACCTGGTGCCCTCTGGCATCGCCAGACTACGAGATCATAATCCATGCAAACTACAAATATATTTGTTTCTAAGCGAGTGTATCAATCTTTCTCCCCAAGGGCTTTTCGACAGTGAAACAAGATATCAAAGGAATTGGTCACAGTCCCATCACTTAAAATCTTCAAAATCGACTTTGGATAATTTCCATTTAAAAGTTTTCATTATCATGACAACCATCTCACCAGGTCATGCCTAATTTAGCTAGCATTACACATGTAAATATTGATGGAATGTAAGTATCAGTCTGTGATGCCACAACAAAGAAGGGAGGAGCTGAGGGAAGGGCTGACCAGAGTTGATCAGAAGGGGTACTGAGCAGGGACGATGGACGAACAGCAATGGCAGGAGTTTCTGTGGGTAATTTGGGAGGCAAGTAGAAATTCGCCCCAAAGAAAATAAGATTGGGAAGCTTTTAGAAATGAACAAAGATCAATTAGAAAAGACAATAATGGGGGAGAAGATGAAGTATGATGATAAACAGCTAGTAATACAAAAGAAGATTGCAAGACCTTTTCTTAGATATATAGAAGGTAGGAGAGAGGCAAGAGTGGATACTGGACCACTGGAAAATGAGGCTGGAGGAGTAGTAATGGGGAGCAAAAAAATGCCAGAGTAACTGAATATGTACTTTGCATCAGTTCTCACGATGGAAGACATCAGTAGCATGCCAGACCTTCAAAAGAATCTGGGGGCAGATGAGAGTGCAGTGGTCATCACTAAGGAGAAGATGCTGAGGAAGCTGAAATGTGTGAAGGTGGGTAGATCACTGGGGCTGGAGGGATTACTCCCCAGAGTGCTGAAGGAGATAATTCAGGAGATTGTGGAGGTATTAGTGGTTATAGTTCAGGAATTACTGGAGTCACAGAAGGTCCCAGAGGACTGGAAAATGACTAATGTAACACTCCTATTTAAGAAGTGAGGGAGACTGAATATAGGAAAGTATAGGCTGCTTAGCCTAACCTCACTCATTGGTAAAATTTTAGAGCCCATTATTAAGAATGAGATTGTGGACTGCATGGAAGTGCTTGGTAAAATAGGACTGAGTCAGGATAGCTTCACTGAGGGGAGGCCATGCCTGATAAATCTGTCAGAATTCTTTGAGGAGGTAATGAGCAAGTTAAACAAAGGAGACCCAGTGGACATGATCTGGAAGGCCT
Source organism: Chiloscyllium plagiosum (assembly GCF_037043375.1). Taxonomy (NCBI): domain Eukaryota; kingdom Metazoa; phylum Chordata; class Chondrichthyes; order Orectolobiformes; family Hemiscylliidae; genus Chiloscyllium; species Chiloscyllium plagiosum. Next base: position 17,177,607 of record NW_028270142.1, read on the forward strand.
TTGACAAGGGTCTACAAAGGAGGCTACAAAATTTAGGGGCCATGGTGTTAGGGGCAAGGTACTAGCAATGCTAGAGATTGGCTGGCAGGCAGAAGGCGGAGAGTTAGCATAAAGTGATCTTTCTCAAGATGGCAACCAGTGACTAGTAGAGTTCCACAGGGGTCAGTGTTGCGATCACAACTATTCACGTTATGCATTAACATTCTGGACAAAGGAACTGAGGGCATTGTTGCTACGTTTGCAGGTGACACAAAGATAGGTGGAGGGGCAGATAGTGTTGAGGAAGCAGGGAAAGCTGCAGAAGGACTTGGGCAGGTTAGGAGAGTGTGCAAGGAAGTGGCAGGTGGAATTCAATGTGGGTAAGTGTGAGTTTATGCACTTTAGTAGGAAGAATTGAGGCATAGGCGAAAGTGAGTACTGCAGATGCTAGAGATTAGAGTCAAGAGTATGGTGCTAGAAAAGTACAGCAGGCCAGGCAGCATCCGAGGAGCAAGAAAATTGATGTTTTGGGGAAAAGCCCTTCATCAGGAATTGAGGCATAGCCTATTTTCTAAATGGGGAAAGGTTCAGAAATCTGAAATTTTAGTTCAGGATTATCTTACAGTTAGCATGTAGGTTCAGTTGGTAGTTAGGAAGGTATATACAATGTTAGCATTCATTTAGAGAGGTCTCGAAAAAATGCAAGAACATGATTGTACTGCTGAGGCTGTATAAGGCTCTGTTCAGACTTCCTTTGGCATATGGTGAGCAGTTTTGGGCCCCATATCTAAGGAAGGATGTGTTGGTGTTAGGGGGTCAAGAGGAGGATCACGGACATGAAGAGCTTGTCATATGAGGAACAGTTGAAGACTCTGCGTATGTACTCAATGGAGTTTAGGAGGAATGGTGGGAAAGGGGTGGTGGTGGGGGGTGGATCTGATTGAAACTTACAGAATACTGAGAGGTTTGGATACAGTGGCCATGGAGCAAATGTTTGCACGAGTAGGAGAGGCTAAGAGCTGAGGGGACAGCCTCAGAGTGAAGGAGTGACCTTTAGATCTGAGATGAGGAGAAATTTCCTCAGGCAGAGGGCAGTGAGTTAGTGGAACTCATTGACATATAAGGCCGTGGAGGCAAAGTCATTGAGTGTACTCAAAGCAAAGATCTTGATTAGAAAGAGGATCAATAGTTATGGGAAGAAGGCAGTAGAATGGGGTTGACAAACATATCAGAGAGAGAAAGTGAGGGCTGCAGATGCTGGAGATCAGAGCTGAAAATGTGTTGCTGGAAAAGCGCAGCAGGTCAGGCAGCATCCAAGGAACAGGAGAATCGACGTTTCGGGCATAAGCCCTTCTTCAGGAATGAGGAAAGTGTGTCCAGCAGGCTAAGATAAAAGGTAGGGAGGAGGGACTTGGGGGAGGAGCTTTGGAAATGCGTTAGGTGGAGGGAGGTCAAGGTGAGGGTGATAGGCCCCGAGTGGGGTGGGGGCGGAGAGGTCAGGAAGATGATTGCAGGTTAGGAAGGCGGTGCTGAGTTCGAGGGATTTGACCCTTCTACTGAGGGTGAGGGGAGGGGAATGAGGAAACTGGAGAAATCCGAGTTCATCCCTTGTGGTTGGAGGGTTCCCAGGCAGAAGATGAGGCGCTCTTCCTCCAACCGTCATGTTGCCATGGTCTGGTGATGGAGGAGTCCAAGGACCTGCATTTCCTTGGTGGAGTGGGAGGGGGAGTTAAAGTGTTGGGCTACAGGGTGGTTGGTAGGTCCGGGTGTCCCAGAGGTATTCTCTGAAACGTTCCGCAAGTAGGCGGCCTGTCTCCCCTATATAGAGGAGGCCACATCGGGTGCAGCGGATGCAATAGATGATGTGTGTGGAGGTGCAGGCGAATTTGTGGCGGATATGGAAGTGAGGGGGGAGGTGTGGGCGCAAGTTTTGCATTTCTTGCGGTTGCAGGGGAAGGTGCCGGGAGTGGAGGTTGGGTTGGTGGGGGGTGTGGACCTGACGAGGGAGTCACGGAGGGAGTGGTCTTTTTGGAACGCTGATAGGGGAGGGGAGGGAAACATATCACTGGTGGTGGGGTCTGTTTGGAGGTGGCGGAAATGGCGGCGGATGATACGTTGTACATGGAGGTTGGTGAGGTGGTAGGTGAGGACCAGTAGGGTTCTGTCTTGGTGGCGGTTGGAGGGGCGGGTCTCAAGGGCGGAGGAGCGGGAAGTGGAAGAGATGCGGTGGAGGGCATCGTCGACTACGTCTGGCGGGAAATTGCAGTCCTTGAAGAAGGAGGCCATCTGGGTTGTACGGTTTTGGAACTGGTCCTCCTGGGAGCAGATGCGGCGGAGACGAAGGAATTGGGAATATGGGATGGCGTTTTTACAGGGGGCAGGGTGGAAGGAGGTGTAGTCTAGGTAGCTGTGGGAGTCGGTCGGTTTATAGTAAATGTCCGTGTCGATTCGGTCACCCGAGATAGAAATGGAAAGGTTAGGAAGGGGAGGGAGGAGTCTGAGACGGTCCAGGTGAATTTGAGGTCGGGGTGGAAGGTGCTGGTAAAGTGGATGAACTGTTCAACCTCCTCGTGGGAGCACGAGGCAGCGCCGATACAGTCATCGATGTAGCGGAGGAAAAGGTGGGGGGTGGTGCCAGTGTAGCTGCGGAAGATGGACTGTTCCACATATCCTAAGAAGAGGCAGGCATAGCTGGGGCCCATGCGGGTGCCCATGGCTACTCCTTTGGTTTGGAGGAAGTGGGAGGATTGGAAAGAGAAGTTGTTCAGGGTGAGGACCAGTTCAGTCAGTCGAAGGAGGGTGTCAGTAGAAGGGTACTGGTTGGTACGGCAGGAAAGGAAGAAGCGGAGGGCTTTAAGTCCTTCGTGGTGGGGGATGGATGTGTACAGGGACTGGATGTCCATGGTGAAGATAAGGCGTTAGGGACTGGGGAAGCGAAAATCATGGAGGAGGTGGAGGACGTGGGTGGTGTCCCGAATGTAGGTGGGGAGTTCTTGGACTAAGGGGGACAGGACCGTGTCGAGGTATGCAGAGATGAGTTCGGTGGGGCAGGAGCAGGCTGAGACAATGGGTCGGCCGGGGCAGTCAGGTTTGTGGATTTTGGGCAGGAGGTAGAAACGGGCGGTGCGGGGTTGTGGGACTATGAGGTTGGAGGCGGTGAATGGGAGATCCCCTGAGGTGATGAGGTTCTGAATGGTCTGGGAGATGATGGTTTGGTGGTGGGAGGTGGGGTCATGGTCAAGGGGGCAGTAGGAGGAGGTGTCCGTGAGCTGGCGTTTAGCCTCAGCGGTGTTGACAAACGTTGACAAACATATCAGTCAGAATCGAATGGTGGAGCAGACTCGATGGGCCGAGTGCCTTAATTCTGCTCCTGTATCTATGGTCTTATGGTATAAAGCAAAGCAGAAGAAGATAACTAACTTGGAGTTGAGGGAAATCTTATGAAGTGAATCAATGTGTGTAACAATTATCACTGGAGGTGACTAACCACTTATATGTTTATATATTGAAAGCAATGAGGCACATTCCCTGATCTGATGAAGAGTGCCTAAGCAGAGCATTTTAAGATTACCCACTCAAAGGAAAGAAATGACTGTCCAATACATGAAACAAACCTGAGTCCGTGGTATAGCAGGAGAAAGTGAGGACTGCAGATGCTGGAAATCTGAGAGTGTGTTGCTGGAAAAGCACAGCCGGTCAGGCAGCATCCGAGAGCAGGAGAATTGATGTTTCGGGCATAAGCCCTCTATCAGAAATCATGAGGACTTCTTATGCCCGAAACATTGATTCTCCTGCTCCTCGGTCCTCGGATGCTGCCTGACCTGCTATGCTTTTCCAGCAACACACTCTATGGTATAGCACCACATCCACAGTAGAATTTTCAAAATACTGGCTTTATTCCCTTCAACTTAGACACCAACTGTCATGGAATAGAAAGATAAGGTCTCTACTCCAACATTTGTTCCCTCAATACTGACTTCATCCCCCTTGCCGGCAACTGTCTTGCACTAGACCAGACTGCTTGAAACCTTAGGGTCATATTTGACCCCAAGCTAAACTTTCACTCACATATCCATTCTATCGCTAAAGGCTCACAATTTCCACCTCTACAGCATCACCTGATTACTTTACATCATCATCAGGTGCTGAAACCTTCATTCATGCTCTTGATACACCAAGAGCTGACTATCCAGCTCAGTTCCCTCCATTATAACAACAATCAAGGACAGAATTTGGAGGCATGAGCCTGGCAGTAGGAACGCAACTGTGTTAGGCAGGGTGGCAGTGTGCCAGGACACTGTCATCTTGCAAACTCCACTGAGTTAAGCTCTGGGTGGCAAGGCCAAGCTGGACCTCCCTCCCTCCCTCCCTACTGCCCATTAAAGCTCTTATATTGTTAATTAATGCCAACCTTTTAAGGGCTTATTTCTGCTTGGATTGCTGTTAATACAGCTGCAGGTGGGATGGAATAGAATTGACCTACAAGACTAGTAAAGCAAGAGTGACAAGAGGGCAGGGAGGGATGGTCCCTGGATCTGCACAAATTTATATACAGTCAAGGCACCGGATATGGCAAGGGGATTGTCATTGAGAGCAAATACCTGCCTTTGCTTCAGACCACTCTGAGCCCCTCTGTCAATGATCCCTCCGAAACCACCCTCCCAAATAACACTTAACTGAGACCTTGGTCTTCATGTTTTTGGTTGGTCCATCAGAAACATCGTGGCCTCCTTGGTGCTGCTGAGTGTATGAACAGTTCTCACCAGCTGAGATTTCTGCCCTTGGGCAACTGAGTTGAGGGAAGCGCCCACTATTCTGCTCCAATGTACCCAGCTCCAATGTGCCACCATTTTCAATAGCTGTTTCCAGACTTCTTTGTTGGTTATAAGCACGTTGAGACATTGTGAATAATGAACACAGTAACTGACACCGATTGATTTGTTTCTTTTCACATTCCTCCTTCCAGAGACTTGACATCATTCGGAATGCTGCTGTCTATGTCCTTACTCAGACCAGGTACCCCTGTGCTTGCTGACTTATATTTATTTCCAGTTCAGCAATGCCTTGATATTAAAATTCTAAGCCTAGTTTTGAAATCCCTTCAATGGCTTCCTTCTTTGCTGTAATCTCTTCCAACCCCGCAACCCACTGCAATATCTGTGCTCATCTAATTCTGACCTCTTGAGTATTCTTGGTTTTAATGACTTCCACCCTTTGACGTCTGAGCCATTTGTTTCCTTGTCCTGAAGCTACAGAATTCCATCACTGCCTATCTGCCTCTCTTTCTATCTTTAGGACTGTCCTTAAAATCTGGCACGGACCAAGTCATCTGTCCTCACATTTTCTTATGAGACTCAATGTCAAATTCTATTTTATAACTCTTCTGTAAACCATAAGGATATGTTAAAGTTGATATAAATTGCTGTTATAATAGATTATTGTTTGATGTATAATGCAGATATAGTCATTTGGCCCAAAGAGTCCATACTGATATTTATAATTGATTCAATCCTTTATTCCATGCTTTCAAGGTTGCAACTGGAACATCCTGGTCTTCAAAGTGAAAGACTCCTTGGGCTCACATAACTACTGCATGTTTGTCTTCTCCTTTCAGTTTTGGGCAAATATCTAATCTAAATTAATAATGTTCAGTCTTTATCGTTTAACTTTTCTGTTTGATATTACACAACAATGTAAAAATAAGAAGGTGATTTTGCAAAGCCCTGTTCATTCATGCAGAAAAGAATCTACATTATCCCATCACATTATCCAGCAATTTATTATAGAATATAATGGTTTTTTGACTATCAAAGACTGATCTAACCCAGTATCTCTCAACAATATTCATTTGTTTACTTACATTGTTGGATAAATAAGGAAGTATCTCTCCCTGCGAGAAATTTCACTTTATCGCATGTAAATATTTTATTCCACTTTATTCAAGTATGCATTATTTCTTTTTTATGGACTTTATTAATCAGAAGCCTAACAATATTGGTCTGATTCATGGTTAGAAATCACTGTTGGTTGCACGAGAATGTTAAACAGCAACTTTACTGTACAGGAGACTAAGGTACTTTGCATTTGAGATCAGTTTTCACTTAATTTTCATGTGTGTGTGTGTGTCCATTTAAATGATCCCTGGTCTGTGCAGCATAGGCAAAGATGTGGGATCTGATAACACTTCACACATTATGTGCAGTGTCAAGGAGATTATGTAGCACAGGCACAACTGTCATCATTTACGAAGTCACTGGCCTAGAACAATGCAGCAGGTTCTGAGATTCTGGTTATTTTCGGAAGCTCATTGGCACATCCATTGTCCTGGATATCAGTCTTCCATTACAGATGGACACTGTCTTTATTACTCTCGGTGTTTGGAGACACCGATTCAAAAGTAGATCTTGAAGAAAGGAATAAGGGGTGGGTGAAGATGCTGGCAGCAGTTGATAGACATGCCAATGGCATGGTTACCTTGGGTGAAGCTCATGCATATGAGATTGGCCTAAGTATTCTTGGCATGTCTCTCCATGGTGCTGACATCATTAGAATCAAACACACAAACACATTTTCTACTTGAGGTGTATCCCATTCATCATCATCTGAGGAGCCATGTACCTTTTTACCATAATGGTAGGGTGCTGGGGATGTATCAAAGGGATGTTGGGAGAGTTAAGGGTGCTAGGTACAAAATCCAAATTGGTATTGAAAGGGTGAAGGATCAAGGGTAACAAAGCCCTGCTCACTCTAACTCTAAAGGTTGCTATCATCTGTAATGCATTGCCCCTTTATCTAGGAGCAGATAAGCATCTCTCAGTCTCACTGAGGAGAAGGAGGTGCTGCAGAGAAGTGCCATGTACCACCTCTCATCTGACACTTGCTGTGTTGAGCCTGTAGCTAGAGAGACAATATGTAGTTCAAAGCATATTAGGATCAAACACAACCTGGCTCTTTATGGCAGTCAGCAGCCTCTTCATGGAGGTAACAAAGAGCTGGGCTGTGGCAGAATTCATGGTAGATATTTTCTCCTCCACCTACTACCCTTAATCCAGAGAGTCTGACGCATGTCTCCTGAGCTTTGCTTTCCTAAGCTCTGCTGCATTTCCAACAGTTCCCTGTGGCTGTGACCAGAGACTCATCATCATTGTGGGACTCATGGGTAGGAGGAAGTTGGGTATGGGCAGGGTTTGGGGGTGTTGTTGATCCCCACCTGCCCCTAACTGTCAGAGTAAAGAGTTACCATAGACCCAGAGGACCATAGGGCTGCTCACTTGTAGAGAGAGAGAGAGAGATGAATGGTGGTAAGTTTAACCTGAGGGTCAAACTTAGATGAGAAAGCGGGACCTACATGGTAACCTCAGCTGACGTGAGAATTGTGCTGTTGGCGTCACATACCAGTCATTCAGCCAACTGAACTAACTGACAGCACTTGCTCATTTGCTTGGATATTCCTGTTCTATTCATAAAAATGTGGTTCAGACTCTAAATTCAACCTCTCTTCAACCTTCGTCGCTGTTCCTGAACTGGGGCAGGTTGCATGAAAGGTAGGCAACAGTGCATCCTCACCCATGGGAGTTATCCTGTCTAGGGGCAGAGTCTGGTATCCAATAGCAAAGGCCTGGGTTCTGGATAATGGGCGTTTGTGAAGGAGGACAAAAAAAGGCACATCATGGATCCACAGCGTTGACAAGCACAATACTATGCTTCATATGGCATTGAACACCTTTTATTTAACACTCCCATGGCATGTAGGTATCCAGTATTATTTGCCCATCCCTAATTACGCTTTGAACCGATTGGTTTGCTCGGCCATTTCAGAGGATAGTTCAGTCAACCACATTGCTGTGTATATGGAGTCATGTGTTGATCTGACCAGGAAAGGATGGCCAATTTCTTCCTTAAAATACAAACAAGGTTTTATTTTTGACAATTGTTGAGAGCTATGTCAAAATGTGTGGAGCTGGAAAAGCACAAACATCTCCAGCATCTGCAGCCTCACTTTCTCCCAATTGTTGAGAGCTGCCATGGTCACAATTACTGAGACCAGTTTCATATTCCAGATTTCTTAACTGAATTCATATTCCACCAGCTCCCATATTGTATTATATTCCACCAGCTCCCAAATTGTCTTATATTCCATCAGTTCCCATGTTGTATTATATTCCACCAGCTCCTATATTATACAATATTCCACCAGCTCCCATAACGTATAATATTCCACCAGATCTGATATTGTTATCTTCCACCAGCTCCCATATTGTATTACATTCCACCAGCTCTCATGTTATATTATATTCCACCAGCCTTGTATGTCGCCTTCATCGACCTTACTAACGGGTTCGACCTGGTCAGCAGAAATAGCCTTTCCAAGGTTCTCCTAAAGATCGGCTGCCCTCCGAATCTGCTGAGCTCCGAATCCTTCCACAATAACATGGAGGGGACAGTGCAGTTCAGCGGCAGCTCTTCTGAGCCCTTCAACATCTGCAGCAGCATCAAACAAGGCTGCGTCCTCGCTCCCACACTCTTTGGGACTTTTTTTGCTGTGCCCCTGAAATATGCCTTTGGCACTGCAATGGAGGAGATTTACGTGCACACTAGATCAGATGGCAGGTTCTTCAACATGGCCACCTCAGAGCCAAGACAAAATTACGTGCAACATTCATTAGGGACATGCTGTTTGCCAATGATGCTGCAGTTGCAACATACACCCAGTAGGAACTCCAGTTACTGATAGACGGCATCTCCCACGCTTGCAAGGATTTTGGGCTGACTCTCAGCCTGAAGAAGACAAGCATCCTGGGACAGGACTCAGAAGCACTCCCAGTCACCACCATCGATGACTACAAACTCAATGTCATCCATCACTTTACGTACCTTGACTCTACCATCACTGACAACCTCTCCTTGGACCCAGTGATCAACGAGAGAATCAGGAAAGCAGCCTCAACTCTTGCTTGCCTCATGACTCGAGTATGGACAAATTCCAAGCTGCCAGTGAAGACAAAAAATGTCAGTCTACAACACCTGTGTCATAAGCACACTGCTAAAAGGCAGTGAAACGTGAACTACAAATGCCAGACAGCAGAGAAGAATGAACACCTTCCATTTCAGGAGTACCCTGGGCATATCCTTACAAGACAGCGTTCTATCTTGTGCTGGTCTTCCCAGCATGTACACCCTGCTCAGGCAGCAGAGACTGCGCTGGCTGGGCCATGTCCACTGCATGGAGGATGGGCGCATCCCAAAGGATATCCTCTATGGAGAGCTTGCATCCAGAAAGAGACTCAGCTGCACTACAAGGACGTCTGCATGAGGGACTTGAAGGCGCTTGATATTGTTACGGAGTCCTGGGAAAGGCTTGCAGCTGGCCGTATGAGATGGAGAAGCACCCTGAACCAACACCTCAAAACAGGGGGAAAGAAGCTGATGAGCGCTGCGGCAGACAAACGGACACGCAGGAAGGAGTGCAGCAGCTCAAGCAGATCAACGACCATATACAAATATGACCTCTGCGACAAGGACTGTCACTCCAGCGCTGGTCTCTTCAGTCACAAGTGACTTGCTTCAGGGAAGCAGAAAGCTAGAAAAACAAGCAAGCAACCTATGGTCAGCCATGACCGAAAGGGACCCCACACACTCACACCATGTTGTATTATATTTCACCAGCTACCATGTTGTGTCTTCACAGCATTATCCTGGGCTTCTGGATCACTTGCTCCATGACATTACCATGTTGCTGCCATATCCCAGTAATGACAACAATGGATTGGCTGCATTCTCACTCTTACTATTGCAGCCTCACCATTAGCCATAGATCTTCCTCCTTGTTCCCCAGTGATTTGTCAGCCTTTCCCCTCAACAAGGGTGAGCAATCTCAAATCAGACATCTCCCTGTCCACCTTTGCCCTTTTTTGCTTTGTGTTGGAGGAGAAAGTGAAGATTTACAGGTGGGAATGTCTTCTGCTTCCATGACCTGGGAAGAGTGGCTCTTGTTGCCTGGTAGAGAATTTGCACGGAGGTGTTGCTGAACTAAAAGGCTAGCCTAGTCTTAACTTTGTCATGATGTTGATTTTAATCCAACGAAGTATATGGGAATCACACATTGGGACAAAATCCCGGAATTCCTTCCTTAACATCCATGTGGGCCTACCTGCAGCACATGATTTGCAGTGGTTCAATAGGGCAGCTCCTCACCACCTTCAGCAAGGGCAACGGGGGGTGGGCATGGGTGAATAAAAAAAACATTAAACAAAATAAATTATAATGAAGGGGTAACGATGGTACAACCTTAGACAATCGGGAGAATGCCATGGGAGTATCACAGTAACATTTCATAAAAATATCTTAGGCAACGTACAACAGAATTTCATCAGAATATTCATGAGATTAACTGGGCAGAATATTTCCCTTATGACTCCACATAATTATAGTTAGTGCTATATTAACTCCTGATAAATTATTTTACCTATTCTGTCATCACCTGGGTCTATTTTGTCACACTTCTTGTAAATGGCACCACATTTGCTTTGGGCACCCCTGGAGAGGGAAAGGTAATGGTTTCAATTTTATGCTTGGTAAATATGCAGGGATTGAAAAGCTCCACGATGGTGTCAACATTGGGATCCACCAGTTCATGATCTACGTTCCTGATCCTACTCCATTACATGCTGTCAGGGTGAGATCATCTGTTTGCCTTATGGCAAAGTGGGTACCAAAGCCAGGTAGCACACCTGGCCACTGTGCTGCGCATCTGCCTTTGTGGTTGTTATAGCTCCTTTCATTGGGCGTATGTGGCACCCCGTTGAGGTTGGCGAAATTCTCAGCCGTGATGCTGACACCCTCCAGCCACATGCCCTCTGATGCAGGTGACCTGGTATGGAACGAATGAAAATCCCACTACAAACAAGATCCCATTGAAGCCAAAGGGGAGTGCATCTGATCCTTGGTCCATGCCCCCCCGCTGCATGGATTCAGTTTGGCAATGAGCCTGGAAATCTGTGGAATTTCAATCCTGCTGCGTCTCAAAGTTCTAATTCTAAAATGTCACATATGTATGAAACAATGCTGGGAAATAAAATATTTTAAGTGACGTTGATGAGCATTTACCATCGTTCTTTTGTTTGTTGCTTCACAGCTTGTCCCAGGTGCCGAAGGTTTATATGCTGTATGGAGTTATGGCTCCCCCTAGTTGTCGGATGTGTACCAATTGAATCATTGCTATTACAGTGTCAAATCTAACTGAACATATACTTTCCTCCTCCTTGAGGCTCATGCAACAGAAAACATAAAGAAAGAAAGATTTGTTGACAGATGTCTGAGTGGTACTGTTAAAGGAGAGCACTTTGTTTTGAAGTTGTAATATCTTCTTCCCACTCCCGCAGCAGAATTTCCTACAGCCTGCTCTTATTTTAATCCTTTTGTTTAGATTTTTTCAATTGTTGCTAACTTATTTTCCACCCTGGTTCTTCACTTTGGTTTGATGCCCGATGTCACGTCATGTTCCATAACTGGAAAAGCTTGAAGACTTTCTTTCCCACAACTGCTCTCGTGAACCTCCACAAACATATGGTCAATTGTTGACACATAGGGGCTGAACTTCCCCAGCAATTTGGGGGTGGGCTGGGGGCTGTGACAGGGTGGTGGGTGGGGGGGGGTACCTGGAAAGATAACATGGGCAGACCTAGGTGATGGGGCAGGGAGGGTCATGTCTGACAACCTCCTGCCTCCATGTCATTTTGCCAATAGTGGGAAATTTGGCTCAGATATCTGCTAGGAGACTGATTGAGCAAGGTATATTGTTAGTTAAGTGCCATTTCCCGCTCCTTAGTCATTTTACCTGTGTTGGCAGGACTCAATGCTGTATAGGAAGACTGCCAAGTGAAATCTTTAAGCCTTTCAGTGGGTTCCAGAGTTACAGAGAGGGGCCCTCTTTTAAAGGAAATGCATGTTCCATGTTGGTGTTTCTCAGTGGCAATGTCCAGCTCAAGTCAGGGGCACTGCTGGAGCTCAGCAACCACAATCCTATCATCCTCAATAATTACTGATCTGGCTTGATCCAGAATCCTCCTTGCCTCTCAATGAGATACTCCCTTCCTAGAACTGCATCATCAGTACTGGCCACCATTAGTGGTGGCGCCTTTGAAACAGATGAGCTTCCAGCCTTCTGGCAAGCTGTGTTAGTGGGCAGGCTGTGGTCCCTAATTGGACAGTGCCGTGACCTACAATCTCTTAACTCACTGGCAGCAGTGATATACTACTCTTAGTCCCACTGCCTGCTGAAATAGAGTCACCTACCATTTCCAGTCTCAGGGACGGGGCTTTCCCATTACCAACAAAATTCAGCTCAGTGATTGTCATTAGGAGGGTCAACATGGATCCCATCCTATTCATTCTTCCTACCGAGTGGGAATTTCTATTCAGTGCCTCATTCACATCACACCAACGATTTGTTTTGTGCAGCAGCTCAGATGAAAACTTGCAATTGGGGAATTATTTGCACCACATTTTTTTATCATTTTCATGTTTGAGTCCAAGAATATGTACAGAATATCCCACACCACAAACAATTCTAATGAGTCATTTTTTTCCCATATAAATTCTGAACATATGTGGGTAATGAATCAAATGTTTTGTTCAGAAATTAATTCATATAATGCCCCTGAGAACAAATTTTTAAAACTGTGTATTGCCTATTTCATATTTAATATAATACTTAAAAGTATGATTTTCCTATTGTTAGAAGCTACTGGATGCTTATTTCTAAGCAAGGGGAATATAGACAAACACCGATAATGCTGGGTTCATTCCCTGTTAATGTTTTACCAGTTTCCATGGCTTTCACGGGTGGATGAAAAGGGAACATTTCTATGGTTGCAGCAACTACCAAAATGAGGGGAAACATTCCGCACCCTTCTATCTCAGTTATCTGCTCCCTTATCCCAATTTGAGAGATCCATGAGGTGTAGCCCATTCCTTTTGAAACAAGTCAGAAAAGAGATCAAACCGATAGATATGTTGCGTTCTGATTTTTCAGACAGAATCAAGAGGGCACCCACCTATCTTTTTAGGTCTGCAACAATGGTCATCTCCCTGCCCTCCGATGTGATAGTCCCTATGAATAGGCTATAAATCGCCCAACAAATCTACACACAGGAAGGATCTGGGAAAGTTAGTCCTTAATTAGACCATGGTTTCTAATATGTAATATTCTTTTAACACTTGCACCTAGAAATATGTCAACAGCATATGAAATAAATGAGAATTATTTTATAGCCAGTTAAATTGTCAACATGAAACTGTATCTGTTTTTTAGTATATTCCAAAATAATTCACATCAACAAGCATGTTTTTATTTTAAAAAAGGATCAAAATTTAATCACACGTGTCTGATGTGATATCTTGAATGATCCCAAGATTGAAAATAGCTTTGGCCTTTTAGTGTCAGCCAGTCATAGAGTTATACAGCACCAAAACAGGCCAACCAAGTTTCCTAAACTGAGCGAGTCCCATTTGGCTGCATTTGGCCCATATCCCTCTAAACCTTGCCTATCCATATACCTGCCCAAATGTCTTTTAAATGTTGCAATCATACCCACCTTCGCCAATTCCACGAGCAGCTCATTCCATATCCACACCACCCTCTGAATGAAAATGTTGCCTCTCAGGTCCCTTTTAAATCTTTCCCCTTTCACCTTAAACCTATGCCCTCTACTTTTGGATTCCCGTACCCTACAGAACAGACCTTGTCTATTTACCCTATCTATGCCCCTTGTGATTTTATAAACCTCTACAAGGCCACACCTTAGCCTCCGATCTTCCCGAGGATAAAAGGCCCAACCTAGTCAATCTCTCCTTATAACTCAAACATTCCAGTCTCGGTAACATCCTTGTAAATCCTTTTTACACCCTTTTCCATTTAATAACAAACTTCCTATATTATGGTGACCAGTACTCAAAATATATCCTTACCAACGTCTTGTACAGCCATAACATGATGCCACAACTCCTGTAATCTGGTCGATCTGACAGGAGCTGACTCGTGACTGCTGAGTGAGTGAGGTAATATATTTGGGTGGTTGCTTTACCTGAAACACTACATAGGTAGTGTCTCCCACCCATCCTCCTCCTCTAACCAAAACAAAAAGGTCTGTGCGCTGATTTAGTAAGGCTATTCATTTTTTTTCAATAGTCTCTTTGGGAATTCAGGACAGTGGGAACGGATGTTAGGTAAGTAAGGGTCACCACTAGTGTCTCCACTGACTTCATCTGCAGGAAGTGCACCCAACTCCAGCTCCTCGGAAACCACGGGAACTGGAGCTGAAGTTGGATGAACTTTGGATCATTCAAGAAGCCGAGGGGGTAATTGAGAGGAGTTACAGGGAGGTAGTCACACTTCAGGTACAGGAAAAAGGTTGATGGGTTATATTCAGGGGACTGAAAGGGAACAGACAGACAATGCAGGGATCCCCTGTGGCTGTTCCATTCAATAATAAGATTAGAGTGGTGCTAGAAAAGCACAGCAGGTCTGGATTGTCTCTGATCAAGTCAGCAAGAGGGAGAGTGAGCAGCCAGAAGTTGTGGTGCACATTGTCACTGAGACATAGCCAGGAAAAGGGATGAAGATCTAAAAAGTGATTTCAGATAGTTAGGTTGGAAGCTAAAAAGCAGGACAAGCAGAGTAGTAATCTCAGGATTACGACCGGTGCCATGTGCTAGTGAGGCGAGGAACAGGGAGCGAGTACAGCTAAACAGGTGGCGACAGGGCTGGTGAAGGAGGGCCGGCTTCAGATACATAGGTCATTGGAGTGCATGCTGGGAAGGTGAGACCTGTACATAAAGGATGGGCTGCACTTAAACTGGGCGGGGGTCGGAGGGGGAGGTATCAATTTCCTGGGTGGGAGATTTGCTAGAGCACTTTGGGAGAGTTTAAATTAGTTTGGCAGGGAGACGGGAACCGGAGCTACAGGTCAGGGAGAGGGTACTTATTGAACAGGCAGAAATAGAATGCGGAGAGTCTGTTAGGAAGGGTACACAAGGGCAGAGGGATGTGTTAAAGTGTGTCTGTTTCAATGCAAGGCGGGTCAGGAATAAGAGTGGTGAACTTCGAGCATCGATCAGTACTTGGAATTAAGATGTTGCGGCCATAATTGAGACATTAATTCCACAGGGCAGGAATGGTTGCTGGATGTTCCAGGGTTTAGATCTTTAGATGGTAAAAGAGGAGGGGGAGTACCATTGTTAATTAGAGACTACATCACAGCTGCAGAAAAGAAAGTTGTTGAGGAGGGTTTGTCTACTGAGTCAGTATGGGTGCAAATCAGTAACAGGAAAGGAGCAGTCACTTTATTGGGTGTATTTTATAGATCCCCCCCCTCCCCCCCACAAATAGCAGCAGAGAGATGGAAGAACAGATTGTACAGCAGATCTTGGAAATGTGCAGATGTAAGAGAGTAGTTATTATGGGTGACTTCAACATTGATTGGAACCTCCTTAGTGCAGATGGTCTGGATGGAGCCGATTTTATCAGGTGTGTCCAGGAGGGATTCCTGTCTCACTATGTAGATAGGCCATCTATAGGGGGGATTTGGTGCTAGGAAACGAGCCAGGCCAGGTGTCAGATCTCTCAGTGAGAGAGCATTTTGGTAACAGTGACCACAACTGTCTCATCTTTACCAGAGCCATGGAGAGGGATAGGAGCAGACAGTAAGGGGAGGGATTTAATTGGGGGAGGGGAAATTATACTGCTGTTGGACAGGAGATGTGGAGTTTAAATTGGGAACAATTGTTCTTCAGGAAAAGGCACAACAGAAATGTGGAGGCTGTTTAAGGAGCACTTGTTGAGAGTATTGGATAACTTTGTCCCACTGAGACAGGCGAGGAATGGTAAGGTGAAGGACCCTTGAATGACAAGAGAAGAGGAGCTTCTCGTCAAGACGAAGAAGGAAGCTTACTTAAGATTGAGGAAGCAAGAATCTGGCACAGCTTTAGAGGGCTACAGGGTAGCTAGGAACGAACTCAAAAAATGGACTGAGGAGAGCTAGGAGGGGGCACTGCAAAGTCTAGGGGGGAAGGATTAGGGAAAACCCAAAGGTGTTCTACACTTACGTGTCGAATAAGAGAATGATCAGAGAGAGGGTAGGGCCGATTCAGAATAGTGGAGGGAACTTGTACCTGGGGTCTGAAGAGGTAGGGGATGCCCTAAATGAATTTTTTGCTTCAGTATTCACCAGGGAGAGGAATCTGTTGATAGTGAGAACACTGTGGACCAGGTTAATAGGCTTGAACAGATTGATATTAAGAAAGTGGATATGCTGGAAATTCTGGGAAGCACCAAGATAAATAAGTCTGCAGGGCCAGATCATATACATCCAAGCTTACTACAGGAAGCAGTGACATTGTCCACCATGATCTACATTCCCTGCCATCTCTTGCTTTTCACTAACTGGAGCTGGAAAATGGCTCAGACAATGGCCAGTGGGCAGCAACAGTGTCACTCTGATGGACAAAAGTGTGGGCTCCACATCTCTGGACACTGGGACATGAAGGGGAATTACATGAAATATACATATGCAAACTGCATCTACACTTAATTTGCAACCATTTCATTGTCCATTTGCAATGCATTCAAGAGTGAACGTGCTTTGGGTTCAAATGCCGGTCAAAGGCAATTTGGAGCATGCTGTTGGTCACTGCAAATTGAACATTGGCACCTCAATGATGCAGACTGTCGCAGCAATGATTTAAAATCAGGCAAATACTAGCAAAAAGCAAAACATAGCGTGATATCAGCAAGGTGGCTACTGGGGGGGGGAACATAATTAGAATTATAGAATCCCTACAGTGTGGAAACAGGCCTTTAGAAGAATAACCCACCTAGACCCATTCCCCCGCATCTTTAACCACGTG
This sequence comes from Chiloscyllium plagiosum, assembly GCF_037043375.1. Classification (NCBI taxonomy): domain Eukaryota; kingdom Metazoa; phylum Chordata; class Chondrichthyes; order Orectolobiformes; family Hemiscylliidae; genus Chiloscyllium; species Chiloscyllium plagiosum. The sequence continues at coordinate 17,194,491 of NW_028270142.1, forward strand.
GGAAGGGAAATTGGGGTCTCTAAAGAAGGAGGCCATCTGGTGTGTTCTGTGGTGGAACTGGTCCTCCTGGGAGCAGATACGGCGGAGGCGGAGGAATTGGGAATAGGGGATAGCATTTTTGCGGGAGATAGGGTGGGAAGAGGCATAATCCCGGTAACTGTGGGAGTCGGTGGGTTTGTAAAAAATGTCAGTGTCAAGTCGGTCGCCATTAATGGAGATGGAGAGGTCCAGGAAGGGGAGGGAGATGTCAGATATGGTCCAGGTAAATTTAAGGTCAGGGTGGAATGTATAGGTGAAGTTGATGAATTGCTCAACCTCCTCGTGGGAGCATAATGCAGTCATCAATGTAGCGGAGGAAGAGGTGGGGAGTGGTGCCAGTGTAATTACGGAAGATGGACTGTTCTACGTAGCCAGCATAGCTGGGGCCCATACAGGTGCCCATGGCTACCCCTTTGGTCTGGAGGAAGTGGAAGGATTCAAAGGAGAAATTGTTAAGAGTGAGGACCAGTTCGGCCAAACGAACGTGAGTGTCGGTAGAAGGGTACTGTTGGGGACGTCGGGAAAGGAAGAAACGGAGGGCTTGGAGGCCCTGGTCATGGCGGATGGAGGTGTAGAGAGACTGGATATCCATGGTGAAGATGAGGCGTTGGGGGCCAGGGAAACGGAAGTCTTGGAGGAGGTGGAGGGCATGGGTGGTGTCTCGAATGTATGTGGGGAGTTCCTGGACTAGGGAGGATAGGATAGTGTCAAGGTAGGTGGAAATGAGTTCAGTGGGGCAGGAGCATGCTGAGACAATGGGTCGGCCAGGGTGGTCAGGCTTGTGGATCTTGGGAAGGAGGTGGAACTGGGCAATGCGGGGTTCCCGGACTATGAGGTTGGAAGCTGTGGGTGGGAGATCTCCTGAGGTGATGAGATTCTGTATGGTCTGGGAGATGATGGTTTGGTGATGGTGGGTGGGGTCATGGTCGAGAGGGCGGTAGGAAGAGGTATCCTCGAGTTGGCGTTTGGCTTCAGCGGTGTAGAGGTCAGTGCACCAGATGACCACTGCGCCCCCTTTATCCGCTGGCTTGATGGTGAGGTTGGGATTGGAGCAGAGGGATTGGAGGGCTGCGAGTTGTGAGAGTGAGAGGTTGGAGTGGGGAGGGGGGTAGACAGATTGAGGCGGTTAATGTCCCGGCGGCAGTTGGAAATGAAGAGGTTGAGGGTGGGTAATAGGCCAGCACAGGGTGTCCAGGTGGATGCAGTGTGTTGGAGGTGGGCAAAGGGGTCCTTGGAAGGTGGGCGGGAGTCCTGATTGTAAAAGTAAGCTCGGAGGCCGAACTGGTTCAGCGCTTTAGGGAACATCTCTGGGACATCCGCACCAATCAACCACACCGCCCTGTGACCCAACATTTCAACTCCCCCTCCCACTCAGCCGAGGACATGGAGGTCCTGGGCCTCCTTCACCGCTGCTCCCTCACCACCCGACACCTGGAGGAAGAACGCCTCATCTTCCGCTTCGGAACATTTCAACCCCAGGGCATCAATATGGACTTCACCAGTTTCCTCATTTCCCCTTCCCCCACCTCAACCCAGTTCCAAACTTCCAGCTCAGCACTGTCCCCATGACTTGTCTTACCTGCCTATCTTCCTTTCCACCTATCCACTCCACCCTCCTCCCTGACCTATCACCTTCATCCCCTCCCCCACTCACCTATTGTAATCTATACTACTTTCTCCCCACCCCCACCCTCCTCTCACTTATCTTTCCACCCTTCAGGCACTCTGTCTGTATTCCTGATGAAGGGCTTTTGCCCGAAACGTCGATTTTACTGCTCCTCGGATGCTGCCTGAACTGCTGTGCTTTTCCAGCACCACTCTAATCTAAGACAAACTATGGCCAAAGCATTACCACCTTCTCTAAATGTCTGTTAAAAATGTTCCAATCTTTTCTTAGATGCGTTCCCCCAAACACTTCTTCCATTCTGCTCTTCTTTCGCCATTATGTATTTCCATTTGATTGTAAAAGTTGGCTCACCATTGGAAAGATTTGTGCTTTTTCTTCTCAATAATGGAGAAAATGCACCGAATTTGGCAGCAAAAGGAATGTGATAAACACACACACACCCAGAATTCCTACTTTTATCTATTACAATTGGATTGACTAACTGAAAAAAAATTGTTAATTGCAAATTGTATCTCTTTAAGCTGAAATGTTATTTGTTTGTCTAATATTCCCCTCCCACAGATGGTGTGAAAAATGCATTGTTCCATAATTATCTGTTACCTTTGAAGAACATAAATCGTATGTGTCCTCTCATCAATAATTTTCACCTGTTAATTCATTTTGTGTGAGGTAATAACCGCAGCATAATAATAAATGTGTAAATACTCAGACTTTGCAATTAAAAACAGTGGGGGTTCCAATTTTGATCACACAGAATGTGACATTCATCAAACAAAATATTTCAAGCCTTTCAGGATGACAGATGCTACACTGATGGGTCTACTAACTGCCTGCCTAAAAAGAAGTCTGACTGCAACCTACAACTGCAAGTTATCTGATAGCTTCTGACCATTGAATGCAGAATACATGCAGTGACTAAAGTACAAAAAGATAATTTTTACTTCTGAAAATGAGACTTCCGCAAGATTGCAGTGACCTAGATGTTACTGCTGTGAGTCGCCGGTTGAGACGCTGAATAAATAACATTCCAAGATTTATGAAGGAGCTGCAGTTTGTCACTTTCTGGATTGCCAGAACATTAAAAAAAAATCAATGTGAAAGATTAGGGGAGAAAAACAGGTGGAATATACCATTCTGTAGAAGTTTTGTTGCTTTTTAAAGAAATAAATAATGGTTAAGGGTTTTGATGATTTTTGCTGAATGTCAAAGCCAGGTAATTGGAATTCAATGTCAAGAGTGTGGTGCTGGAAAAGCACAGCAGGTCAGGCAGCAGCCAAGGAGCGGGAGAATCGAAGTTTTGGGCGTAAGCCCTTCATCAGGAATGAGGCTTATGGGCTGGGGAGCTGAGAGATAAATTGGGGGGGGGGGGGTGGGTGGAAGGTGGCTGAGAATGCAATGAGTAGACGAAGGTGACGGAGAAGGTGATAGGTCGGAGAAGAAGGTGGAGTGAATAGATGGGAAAGACGGGCGTGTGTCCGCTAGTTGGACAATCTGCAAGCTGGCGTCCTGTCTCCCGGATGTAGAAGAAACCACATCAGGAGCAATGGGTACAGTCGATGACACTAGTGGATGTAAATTTCTGTCGGATGTGCAAGGATCCTCTGGGGCCTAGGATGGAGGTGAGGGGGAGATGTGGGTGCAGATTTTGCACTTCCTGCGATGGCAGGGGAAGTGCAAAAGTCTTCTGCTACTTTCAACCTACAAACAGACACCACCAGTAGGGAGATATTTCCCTCCCCACCCCGATCAGAGTTTCAGAGAGACCATTCCCTCCCCGACTCCCTTGTCAGTTCCATGCCCCCCAACCAGCCCTCACCCCACTCTTGGCACCTTTCCCTGCCATTGCAGGAAGTGTAAAACCTGCACTGCCACCTCTCCCCAACCTCTGTCCAAGGCCCCAAAGGATCCTTCCACATCTGACAGAAATGTACCCATTCCTCCACTTACATCATCTACTGTATCTGTTGCATCCGATGTGGTCTTCTTTATATCGAGGAGACAGGACTCCAACTTGCAGATCATTTCATAGAACCTCTCTGGGACACCTGCACCAACCAACCCCACCACCTCGTGGCTGAACACTTCAATTCCCCCTGCCACTCCGCCGAGGACATGCAGGTCCTGGGCCTCCTCTGTTACAAACCCTAACCACCTGGAGGAAGGACGCCTCATCTTCCGCCTTCGGACCCTGCAACCTACGGGATTAATGTGGATTTCACCAGTTTCCTCATTTCCCCACCTCCCACCTTATCCAAGTCCCAAGCCTTCAACTCGACACTGCCCTCTTGACCTGTCCATCATCTTTCCCATCTATCCACTCCATCCTCCTATCTGCTCTACCACCTTCTTCCCAACCTTCATCTACCGATCACATTCTCAGCCACCTAACCTCCCAGCCCCAAACCTCTCCCATTTATCTCTCAGCCCCCCGACCTACAAGCCTCGTTCCTGATGAAGGGCTTATGCCCAAAACGTCGATTCTCCTGCTCCTCGGATGCTGCCTGACTTGCTGTGCTTTTCCAGCACCACACTCTCGACTCTGATCTCCAGCATTGCAGTCCTCACTTTCTCCTAATTGGAACTCGATTATAATTTATCATGTTACACGCATCTTCATGGCTGAACAGTGCTCAGAGAAGAGTAATTATACAGTGTTATCCTGAGAGGAAGCATCCACAAATTAATTCATGTTATTGTATAAATTATTGGCCTTTTATGGGCCAAGGTTGTATGAATGCAATAAGATTCTGCATTCCGCTAGTTTGAAACATTGATTGTTTTCTGTGGGAATAAGAATTTTCTTAACCAACGGGTTGCTCCTTCAGCAATACCACTACTTTACTGATTCATGACAGAACTCTATTTTGTAGTTATCATACAAAATGTAGTTAAGAATGAAACAGTAGCCTACAATTTTTTTTTGGCAACTGGTTTCCTCGTGTTTTCTTGGGCCTACATCTGGGGCCACTTAATGTATTCAGAATCAAACAGTCTTCCTGTTCAATAGCTTCACCAGACAGAGAGGACATATGAATAAATATGAATAGGTGTCATATCCCCGTCAGATACAGACTCATTTGGGAGGGACAATTTACCTTTTTATTTCAGAAGCTAAATATGCTTATGGACATTGTATAAAATCCATTCAGTCAATTATGTGGCACCAAAAATGCGTTACCAGACATTTTATAGCATGATGAAGCCTGATTATTGCTACTTGTCTTCTTACTGAACAATTACGTCATGTTCAGACAACTGAAAGCTGTCTTGATGGGTATATTAGGACATAATTAAGGAGCTCCCTCCAGTGAACAGATATAAGGAGAAGATTTTCTTTGAATATTTTTCTAAAACTCCGCCAATGCAAAAAGAAAATTTGATACTAGAAATTAATCTGTGCTATTATTGTAGTATAATTTCACAGTGCAATTTACTGATTTCGTGTTTCTTGTTATTGAATTGAACAAAAGCTTTGTCATAGAGATAGGTTTTAAGGAGCACTACAAAAGAGCAAATCAAGGTAGAGAAGTGGAGAGATATACAAAGCATGGCACCTAGGCAGCTGAAAATGCTATCCCTGGTTGAGTGAATAATTTGCAAATGCTCACTTTTGAGCTCCTTTAATTTTGGTCTCTTGAGCAATATCCTGGATGGTTGTTGAGTTCAAAACAAAAAGGAATCAAGAAAGGGCAAGATCATGGAGGAATTTGAAAACAATAGGGAGAATTTTGAAATCAAATTGTTGCTTGAGTGAACACAGGGTTAATTGCTGAATAGGACTAGATGTGAGTTCAGTTAACATCTTCCGACTTAAGCAATGATGATACAATAAGGGGCAGCATGGTGGCTCAGTGGTTAAAACTGCTGCCTCACAGCACCAGGGTCCCAAGTTCGATTCCAGCCTTGGGTAACTGTCTGTGTGGAGTGTGCGTGTTCTGTGTGGGTATGCTCCGGTTTCCTCCCACGGTGAATTGGCCATGCTAAATTGCCCATAGTATTACGTCCATTAGTCAGAGGGAAATGGGCCTGGGTGGGTTACTCTTCGGAGGGTCGGTGTGGATTGGTTGAGCCGAAGGGCCTGTTTCCACCCTGTAGAGAATCTAATTAAAAAAACAATATTGTCTATAGAGTAATGACCAAGCTTTGATTCAATAACTGATTGGATGGTCAAAGGTCTTTTCTTGCAGTTGAATTGTTTCTTTCTAGCATCTTTAAGTTTCTTGGTCTTTTCACTCAGAGAGAGAGCTGGTGAGAGATGTTTCTTGCTCACAGGCTTCTGGGTATCTGAGGGCAATGCCGTCATCATTTTGTAATAAATTGCAGCTGGACTGATCCTAAAACTGTTGTTAGGCAGTTTTTCTTAACTCCAAGTCTACTGGTTCCACTCTGTCTCATATAGTATCCAGCTCAGTTGTGAAAACTAACATAATCATATGAAATTGAGTATATGCCACAAAACCTCACTTGATGTTCAAGTTGCAAAACTCTCCTGGATTTTAATTTCACAGCAGTGTCTAGCTCCATTTTCCAATCCATAGTGCAAAAGGAAAAACATGAGTCTCTTACAGAATATATCGTTTATTGGTGAAACATCGTTGTTTCACTGAGGCAGGAGATCAGCCATCCTTACCTGAGCTGGCTGCAAAAATAGGATAGGTGATTATCTGCCATTGGAAAGTTGTTACAGATGAACAATAAATACTGGCCTTTTCAATATTATCCAAACCCAATGTATGAATAATAAAAGAAAACTCATCCTTGTTTTCGAATGTCTTCACGCCTAATGCCTTAACACTTCTGCAATCATTTATAGCCCTTCATCCCCATAAGCTTTCTCGTGAGTTACCCTTTTGCACATCTGTAATTTTTACCACTGCACAATAGCAACTGTTCCTTCAACTTCTTAAACACCATCTTACAAAACCCCTACTTTAGATGTTTCCATCTCTCGAATACTGCCCCACCTTATAAATGCTTGTCAAACCTTCCTCCTGATTGGCATTGTTCCTTTCATGGGATGCTTTACTAATTAACAATAACATAAAATGGAATTGGTGTTTATGTTGATTTGAGTGACATTAGCACCATCATAATCATTGCTCATGCCTAGTTGTCCTGAACATTAGTAGTGGTCTTTCTCCTTCTAGTTCTTGTGATGATTATTCTAGTTTTTCCAAATGTTAAGTAAGTAATTTCAGAATATTGTCTCTGTAGTACCTTACAGAGCCCTAGGATATTCACAAGCACTTCACACTTTACTAATGCATCAGAAATTTAGTTGCAGTGTAAAGTAGGAAGCACAGTAGCTAATTTGTATACAGTAATATCTCATAAACAGCAATTAAATAAATAAACCCACCTATTAGGGATGGCAATACACACTATAATCCAGATGATACTTAGAAAATAAATTAAGGATTATTCTTCAATTCTTCAATTATTTCTGCTTTTGTCATTCTTGATGGTGGATCAATACATCATCTTGGAGCGACAGTGTTCGTTTGGGCTCAACGCTTGGTCAATGATGACCCAAAAGGTATAGATGGTACAGAATGTATTGATGATAGTGCCATTGAAGGTCAAGGGCAGATGATTAGACTTGATTTTAGTACTGACCCCTAAAATTACCTGTCATTTGTTTACTACTATATCTGGATGTTTTCCATGTTGTACTGTGGGCTGGAAGGTCTGTTTCATTAGAGAAGGAGATATGAATGGAAATGAAAAATGTGTAATTGTTTGTGAACTATCCCCCTCCTAACCTTCTTAGTAAGGAACAATGCAGCAATTGAGTTAGAAAAAGCTCTTAAGAATTATACCTAGGACTCCCATAGGTGGTCACTGGTGATCACACAAGTCTTCCTTTGTATAAGATATGATATTTTACATGGGCTCCATTAACTTCTGTGTCACTAGGAATCCTTAGTGCCTTACTTGGATAAATGTTCTCTTGGTGATTAAGACAAGTCTGACAGGTTGGTACTTGATTGGTCTAGACTTGTTGGCTGAATCTTTTGTGAGGTTTATAGCAATCATCACCTTACTTCAATATCCCCACCCCCATCCCAGGAGAAAGGCTGACTTCTGCAAAGGTTACCCCACAGCAATAATACATTGAAGGTTGAAGGTTGAACTGGGCAGGTGGGCTTACCCATGAGCGCTGCCAGCCAATCTGATTGGCTAACTCAGTAAATGACACTGCTAGGAATGCAATCATCTATGATGAAAAAATGTTGTGGTGAGTGGAGTTCTGAACTTTTAGGGCAGGGAGGGATTGTCACCCTAGGACAGGGTCAAGGAGGGCAAGTTTGAGGGTTTGGGATCCCAGGTGGGCAAGAAAGAATAGTGCAGAATTACATCGTGGTATAGGATGAAATTGCCGCAGTGCACACAGGTCACCCACTGAAGGGTGTTTCTCCATTCTTCCCACTGACAACCGTAACAATGACCTCTTTGTTCTGGCCTGCCTGCCACTGACCAGTGTTTTATGACAGGGGAGATTGATTGGGGTCCTTTCTTGCCAATTAATGAGCCAGTTAATGGCTTTCATGAGTTGAAAGACTTGTGGTCAAGTGGATGCCTTTCCCATCTTGGGTCAGAATTGGCCAGAAAGGCGCTAGGCTGAACACCACATATTCCTGATTCTCATTTTAAAAAATGTTTTGCTGTCACTTTTCTGGATATTGTTTCGACAGCAGCAGCCCGATCAGTTCTGGCACAATTATTGGCCCGATTGTGCAGCAGGGAGGGTCGATTTCTAGGCAGGCAGTATTGATAAGGGACTCTATAGTTAAAGGCCCTGATAGGTGTTTCTGTAGCTGCAAGTGAGACTTCAGGATGGTGTGTTGCCTCCCTGGTATGAAGATCAAGCATGCCTCTGAGCGGATGCAAGATACTCTGAAAGGAGAAGGTGAGCTCGTGATCCATTTTGGTACTAACAACATAAGCAGGAAGGGTGATGAGGTTCTGCAAAGGGAATTTAGGCAGTTAGGTCAAACGGTAAAAAGCAGACCTCTAGGTTATAATCTCAGGATTACTCCCTGTACCACGTGCGTAAGGCCAGAATTAGGAAATAATATAAGTGCATGGCTATAGAGCTAATATAGGAGGGAGGGCTTCTTTGGGATTCATTGGATCATTGGGATCACTTTCAGGGCAGGAGGGACCGATACAAGAAGGACGAGTTGCACATAACTGGAGGGACACCAATATCCTGGCAAGGAGGTTTGCTGGTGTCATTCGGAAGTATTTAGCGAGTGGTACAACATGGAAACAGACCCTACTGTCCAACTTGTCCATGTCGATCAGATATCCTAACCTAATTTAGTCCCACTTGCCAGCACTTGGCCCATATGCCTCTAAACCCTTTCCATTCATATACCCATCCAGATGCCTTTTAAATGTTGCAATTGTACCAGCCTCCACCACATCCTCTGGCAGATCATTCCATACACACACCACCCTCTGCATGAAAAACTTGCCCCTTAGGTCCCTTTTATATCTTTCCCCTCTCACCCTAAATTTATGCCCTCTTGTTCAGAACTCCCCCATCACATGGAAAAGACCTTGTTTACTTATCCTATCAATGCCCCTCACGGTTTCATAAACCTCTATAAGGTCACACCTCAGCCTCCAATGCCCCAGAGAAAACAGCTCCAACTTATTCAGCCTCTCCTTAAAGCTCAAATCCTCCAACCCTGGAACATCCTTGTAAATCTTTTCTGAACCCCTTCAAGTTTCACAACATTTTTCCAATAGGAAGGAGACCAGAATTGCTTGCAATATTCCAAAAGTGGCCTAACCAATGTCCTGTACAGCCATAACATGACCTGCCAACTCCTATATTTAATGCTCTGACCAATAAAGAACTAGTGTGGTACTGAGTGCGGGAACCAGAGCAGTAGGTCAGTATGTGGAGTGATTGAGAACAAGTTAAATCAAGTAAGTCTAGTAGGGAGAACAAAATGATCAAGGTTAATGAGCATGGCAGGACTATAGGCTGAAGTGTATTTATTTTATTGCAAGACAAGTAAAGCAGATGCAATTAGAGTCTGGATTACTCCCTGGAACTGTAATGTGATAGTCATGACAGAAACTTGGTTGAGAGTGAGTATGGACTGGAAGCTCAATTTTCCTGGGTTTAGAATTTGAAGATATGATAGAGAAGGAGATAAAAGGGTTGAGGGGGTTGCTTTACTGAGTAAGGAGAACGTCACAGCTGTATGAAGAGGGCTCATTCAGTGAGGCCATATGGGTAGAACTCATGATTAAGAAAGGTGCAGTAATAATAATGCGGTTATACTATTGACCCCAAAAAAGCCAGAGGGAATTAGAAGAACAGATATGAAAGAAGATCATGGAAAGGTGTAAAGGCAACAGGGTTATTGTAGCAGCTGATTTTAACTTCCCCAAAATTGACTGAGACTCCCCTCTTGCGAACAGTTTCAATGGGGTAGAATTTGTTAGGTTCATCCAGGAGGGATTCCTGAAAATATATGTTGATGGTCCAATTGAGGAAGCATCCCTATTAGAACATGTATCGTGAATTGAGCCTCGGCAGGTGATCCAAGTTTTAGTGGATGAGTATTTTGGGAATAGTGATCATAGGGCTTTAAGGTTTTAAGATAATTACAGATAAGGATAAAACTGGTCTTTGGCCAAAGTTGCTGAATCAGGGAAGGCTAATTACAACAGTATTGGGCAGGAACAGGAGGAATTAGACTGGGGGCAGCTGTCTGAGGATATATTTACATCTGCCATGTCTTTTAAAGGCCAATTGATCAGAGGTTAGGATCAACACATTCCTGTGTTTTAATACATTATGTGTTACGGTATGTCCTATATGTGCGTGTGCGTATATATATATAATAAATATATTCCTGGAAGCAATTTGATTCTTTTACAATAGCCATACATAAATATACTATGGGCCTTTTTTCAGCTAAAGTATAGACCTCAAATTAGGATCTGAAATAACAAATATTTTTCTTGAATAGAATTTGATATATCAAGGAACGTTTTATTTATAAACACTGTTGGTCTCTCTTGCTGAACATCTTTAATCCCATATGTCTGATCTTTGAGAACTATATATGAGTACAAGAAATAATTTATCAACAAAATGTATTGAGCAGGAATTACATCCCTACCAAGCAGAAAATAATATTCTTGTAGAAATGGGTAGTCAATAATTATGTGTAAACAATATTTCTAATTTTCATGATCATCTTCCTGCTCTATCCCCAAGACGATTCAGTTTTCCTCATGGTTTAGGCTCCATTTGGAGGGTTTATATTTGGACAGATTTCATTAATGTCCATGCTTTACTCTGACAACTTATCCAAGCACTTTCTCTTTCATCCCTTTTCTCCCTCAGGAAGCGCAAATATGAAGACACTTACTTGATTGTGTCTGTAGATCAAGATCAAATACACTACCAACATAGCTACTTCAAATACACTACTGTTCACACAGGATTTTCTTTGTAAAAATTAGCTCCACTATGTGCAAAAACACAGTTTGATACTTTCTAGCACTGTTCTCATTCAAAGCATTCTGTCAAATGAAAAGGAATAATTAAGCAGTTCAAATAAAAAGACAACTTTTTGGGTGCAAGGGCTAAGTTATAGATCATACTAATGTTTCATGATTAACATTTCCATTGCTTTCAGATTCTGGTTTAGGACAAAAATAATTTGTATCGTCCAGGTGTTCAGTGTGTTTCTCAGCATTACACTGGCTAGGATTGTTAATCACTTGGGATAAAACTGCCCTGATGCTTCCTGATTTCCATTCTGTGCTCCACATGTCACATTTCTCAATCTACCCCTGGTGTCAATCAGTCACATCCTTCACTTTACTTCCACAGAATTTTAAAAAGAACTGCAGAAAAATAACCTGCATGTTAGTCTTGAGATTAGCTGTTGATATTTCATTAGGAGATTCAGCTTACCAAATTGTTCTGCAAAATAGATTAGCGAACAATTTGTAAAATACGCACCGATCCTTTATGGTATGTAAACTCTTCCAGATGTTGTTTTGCTACTTCTAATTACATTTCAAAATAATTACTTCTTTAACAACCTTTTTGTTTATAGAAACAAAAGTAGTTTAAAGCAATTTCATTTCAATGTACTGTTTGAAGAAAACAACCTAACATCGTGCTATGTTAAGCATAACCTTGACAATTAACTCATTGAAAAGAAATTGGAATTAATATATATGCTTCCTCCCCCTCTCCATTTTTGGCTAAATAGAGCAACTTTATTTCAGTGAATATAATTTTACTTCGGGATATAAGCAGATATTAGCTCACCAAGTATAGATGCCATCAAAGACACTTGCAGTGTACTCTTATAGTACATCCAACTAACCTTTGTTTTAAAGCCAGATTTATTTTTTATGTTTCATTTTTTTTATGCTGCTTCTTTTCACTAACCATTGAGGTTTCGGATTTCTTTTGCACATAAAGAACATGTCATTAGCTTTGACTGTAACATTTTAGCAAGATTGACATTTGTAACATGTATACTATGTTGGGAAAGAAAATGAAAGAAATACACCGTGTCTATTATCAAGATGTCAATCATTGCTGATTTTGCAGATGCTCACTCAAATCACCCGTCTTTCAATTAGCCATTTTCATAACCAGCATCAAATGCCCGTTGATTTTGACTCCATGCCAACATAAGAGTTGGATAATAGACAATAGACAATAGACAATAGGTGCAGGAGTAGGCCATTCTGCCCTTCGAGTCTGCACCATCATTCAATATGATCATGGCTGATCATCCTTAATCAGTATCCTGTTCCTGCCTTATCTCCATAACCCTTGATTCCACTATCCTTGAGAGCTCTATCCAACTCTTTCTTAAATGAATCCAGAGACTGGGCCTCCACTGCCCTCTGGGGCAGAGCATTCCACACAGCCACCACTCTCTGGATGAAAAAGTTTCTCCTCATCTCTGTCATCTCTGGACTCGAGCTTAAGTGCTCATAATGCATTTCACCTCTCAATCTGGTCATATCAACATGCAAAGCTACACACTCATGCTGTGAGACTTGTTTGGGTATGTGCAGAACAGTCCAAGACATGGTGGGTGGTTAAAAAAGGCCATGTCCTTAAAAACAGTGAACTGTAGACCTGTCAACACTCATTCCATTTCTGTAGGAGTCACTCATTTTGCTTTAAGATATAACTTGTTTTGATAAATGTCATGTTTAAAAATAATCAGCACCATATAGGGGAGAAATTCCAAATGATGGAGTTCGCAAATACATTCTTAAATGCTCTTCTGTTACATTGTTATGTATGCTCTTTATCTAGGTGTCAATATGGTTGGTTCCTGTGAAATATAAGCACACACATCAATGTCCTATGAGTATATTAAGGCTTTGTGAATAGATTGATTGAAATTTCTACACTTCCATGTTTGCAATTGCTTTTGTCCTTTTTAATCATACATTTCCCTTCTATCACAATCTTGAGATTGTTACCTCTGTTAAATTTCCTCTTTTAAGCTTCAGAATAGGCTCTGAATCCTCTCAATAGAACTGAAACAGCTGTTTATTCTAGAGTCATGCTGTTCTCTTTGTCTTTCTTAAATAAACTGAACTGCTAATTGAGCTAGTCACTATAACCAATAATCTCTAAATACCAAAATGCACAAGCACTGAACTGTCTTAATTAGTTCCAAATTAAATTATGGCATTTAAATTATAATTTAATTACACTCTAACAAATGGCTCTTCATGCATTAATCAGCCTCTTCAGATAGTCATGCAGTATTTTACATTAGCATGTTTATACAGTGCACATTCTGCGATACTACAAGTCAACTACATCTCCTATTGACAAAATTTAGGACACAAATTTGATGGCATTTTTTTGTCGCAAGGAAAAGTTGGAGAATTTCGTGATTGGGAACGCTGTGGGCAATGCAGATTTCATAGACTCACCAGTATTTGATTCAACTGGCACTATTCCAATGAGATTACAGTAACACCAGTTTTAACAAAGTATAGCATTTTGAAGATTCAATTCTCCTCCCTAATGCTTTACATTCTTGATTGCTGTTGTGCAGTCCATTTAAAGAATTACATATTCTCCTCAAATAATAATTTGTCCAAAGCTGAATTGTATCAAAACTGTGTGTAAATTAACATTACTTCGCTCCTTTTAATGTTTCCAGTTGAAACAACTTCAGATTACAATATTATAATAGGATATAATCTTTGGTTTCTTTGCTTTGATAGTAAAAATAATACCCACCTTCTCTGTAAGATTAATGTATGGTCAATTGCAACTTCTGCATCATCACTTGAGATTGAATCTTACCAGAAATTGCCAAAATGCCATTCTTATTGAGTTTCATGGAGGACTTCTCTCCTGAGGAATAATATGCTTTCTTGCATGATTGTCCCAAACTTACCTCATTAATTACAAACCATATCCTTATAGCTCATGGCTCATCTGATGTTAGCTCAATTCTTACACTCGCCTTAGGTGGAAGTATTGCCATTGTTGGGTTATCCCGGGATCCCTTGTGCTAGAGACATATTTAAAAGGCCTTTGCACACTTAATCGAGCACTGCCAGTCTAAATCTCTCCTGCATGGTTAGAGATGTTCACAATGACTATGGCAGACAATCGGAAGTTGGGATCCTGGTTTGCAGACTGTGACCTATTGGAAGATAGGAATACTGTCTGCTTTCCCCAGGTAGAGGAAAGCATGACATTAGACTTTGCCAACCTGGTCGAAGTCTGCCATCGGGTTCAATGTGGTCTCCATAGTCCAGAGGAAAATGCTACACCTGCTGGAAGAAGGACAATGATCTTCTCTCAACATTCAAGATATGTACCACCATCATTTTTCTGCTACCTCACACTCAACCTTACTCTACTCTTAAATCCACCTCTCACCAAGACTCTCATTGTTGCATGCAACATCTCTTGCTTGTTCTTGCCCACCTTGACTTCCCCACAATACTACCTCTAAATGGCTATTGTGCTACCAACACACTCACCTAGGGCATCTAATCAACTACCACCCCCCACCCCCCATCCCCCACCTGCAACTGTGCAACCTTTCTTCATCTCACTCAATCCCTCCCCTTTACTAATTCCAGGAAACAACATCTCCAATTAGGGCTGAACAAATGAGAACAAATGGTGGAATGTTTGACATTTGGTTCCTTACCCCTTCACAGAGGGGATCCTGAGTTTGGCTGACCCAAACAGCTGACTGACTGTGCCCAAGTTGATACTGGAGGCTACCCTTGATTTACTGTGTCAGGATTCCCTGCCTGAAGGGTATCTCCTGAACTTGATTGAGGACTACTCCCCTTGGACTTTGCGATATGACTGTTTGCTTGAAACCTGTACAGTTTTGTTTGGAGCATATCTTTGGTTGGCAGATGTTGCATGTGTAAAACTTCCATAACGCAGTGGGGTGGCACGGTGGCTCAGTGGTTAGCACTGCTGCCTCACAGCACCAGGGACCTGGGTTCGATTCCCGCCTGTCTGTGTGGAGTTTGCACATTTTCCCCATGTCTGCGTGGGTTTCCTCCGGGTGCTCCAGTTTCCTCCCACAATCCAAAGATGTGCAGATCAGGTGAATTGGCCATGCTAAATTGCCCACATAGTTAGGTGTGTTAGTCAGGGGTAAGTATAAGGTAGGGGAATGAGTCTGGGTGGGTTTCTCTTCGGAGGTGCGGTGTGGACTTGTTGGGCCAAAGGGCCTGTTTCCACACTGTAGAGAATCTAATCTAATCATATAGCCACGTGTTCACTGATGACTATTGATAGCCATGAAAAACTATCTTGTTACACTAAAGAACAAGGCAAGACAGAAGTACACTGAACCTTTAAGGTGTAGCTGAGGGCCTTAAGTACCAAAGGTCAAGGCAAATGATGGTAGGGATGTTCTCAGCATTAGCGCAGGTTATAAAGTTAGTAGAATTAGAAATAGAATTATGTTTATTGTCATGTGCACTCAAGTTACAAAAGAATAGGAGTACCATGAAAAGTATATAATGTCGCCAACACACAGCACCATCTTAGGAACAAAGTACCCAGCACAAATCTTAAGGTACAAAAAGTGGAGAAAGTAAAGATGTATATTATGTACATCTACGTTATAGATGTACATAATATAGGTTAGGAAAATAAGAAATAAAGCTAAAAAGGTAGACATTACAGTCCATCTTTAAGAGCTTTCTATAAGGGTGGTAAACTCTAAGAGAGCGAGTGAGCAGTTCTGAGATGCAGTGGGCCAGTTCATGAGCTGGGTGTCTGTTCAACTTTGTACAGTTTTCTTGCAGCAGCCTTCCAATGGGAGGTGCTGGTGCAGAAAGTGGATCGGTTTGGGTGGGTAAATGGAGCTGAAATCACGAAAAGATCAGCCATGATCTTATCAAATGGCAGAGCAGGCTCGCCAGGCAAAATGGCCTACTCCTGCTCCTGTTCCTTATGGTCTTATGTTTTTATGTGCCATGATGAGAGAGTATGTGCCAGGTGCCAAGGTCCAATGGATGTGGAGTACATGTAGTCATTGCCCTGAGGGGTTGGTGCCTGGTATCGAAGATGGAGATCCAGAGAAGCAGGTGGCAAAATGGAGTCAGAAAATACTTCCTCTGAATGTGAGCCTCATCTGTATCCAACTGGTGGAAGAATGGCAGAGTGTATGTTAAGAAGATGAGATTAAGTAATATTAAGAGTGATAATGATTACTAATCCCTGTTAATAGCCATTGCACTGCTCACTAGAGAGAATCTCACCTCAATGTTCAGGACTCCATTGGAAAATGCAACTTTTCACTATTTCACTAGGAGGGTTTCACTGGGCCTCGTATCCAATTTTCCCAAATTTCTCACCATATCCCATGTCATTTCAGGATGTGGGAGGATTCTGCCATTAGAATTTAAAGTGAATACCCCTGATTTTATTTGATGATGACTGCACCTTTATTGCACCTTTATTCACCAGCAAAGGGAGGTTCATGCAAATTTCCTGGGCATGTTGTAAATGATTTTGTCTAACGTCTGACGTAATTTTTTTCTAAAATCCCAGTCAGCAGGAAATAACAAATTAGAAGCAGCGCAGTCATTGGTGGTGGCAAGGAGAGACTTCAGAGATCATATTCTTGATATTTTGCATTTTATCCATTCAGGACTTCTCTCACCTTTATCAAAGCTGGAAACATAAACAGTCATAGAACAGCTGTGTCCATTGACCATCATGTTAGATCAGTACCTGTTCAAAGAACTGTGAATTTCACACCGGCAGAGCCAGGAACCTTCCTGGTTGATTGATATTGCTCCATCTGTGAAGGATGTTGGGAATACAACTTCCGAACTTTGATGAGGTCAGATGAAATAAATGGCTGCACTTCTTTTGAAGACTGAACAAACCAATTCTGGAAAAGTGCTATGGACCAGACCAAGCCCCTTGCAAATATAAGAAGGAGACAGCTTACACCCCAGCTTATATTGTACTGAAAGGCATGTGTAAGGTGTTGTGCTCCAGATATAACTCAATTAGTCACGCTACTTGGCTTTATGCAATATGCACTTTGTTCTTACCATACAGTTAAAATACAAACAAAAGGAACACAAATTTGTAAAACTATAACTTTATTGGAAAACTTCACAGAATAATAGATTATTTAACTACTAAATAGCAACTGTTTGAATATAGTAACATCCCATAAACACATCCTTGGCAATGGCAAATTCAGTAAAATAAATTGTCTCACATGTAATATTTCTCCACTCCAGGAGGAAAGAACATCAAAAGAAAATTCTGGTAGAGAGAGCGAGCTCAAGCATTTTGCTGTAGCAAGGAAGGATGTATTACAGCTTGGAAACCCTACCAACTGATGAAAGCTGAACCAAAACCCTGGTTCTGTGGGAGCCTGATTACCCTCTCAGGCTGCTTCTATTGCCCTAACCTAAAACAAAAGACCCAAGGCATCAACAAGCTTTTAGTCTATTGGCTTGGAACAGACCACTCAGCATTTGCCTCAAACTCTCTTCATAAAAGAAACTGGATAAAATACACCTCTTAATGCCATGGTATCATTATAAAAGCAAAGGGTAGCACAATTTTGTTGATATTTGCATTAATCATCAGCTAGAGTTTCCCACGATTAATGTCGAAAACCTTTACACCTCTTTTGACAGCAGCCTTGAATTGGAGAGTTGTGATCCTTGTTGGAGCACCAGGCCTGAGTTACCTTCCTGGATAAAAACAACAACTGCAGATACTGGAAACCAGATTCTAGATTAGAGCGGTGCTGGAAAAGCACAGCAGTTCAGGCAGCATCCGAGGAGCAGGAAAATCGATGTTTCGGGCAAAAGCCCTTCATCAGGCATAGAAGCAGAGTGCCTGCAGGCTCTCTGCTCCTCAGATGCTGCCTGACCTGCTGTGCTTTTCCAGCACCACTCTAATCTAGAATCTGGGTTACCTTCCTGTAAATCTTGGGGATTTGGCTGTTCTCCACTGTGTATAGGCTTTGGGACCCTGGAACAACCTTGCAAGGATGTTAGAGAGCTGCACATCACTGTGTATAAATTGCACAGTGTGGGCAGAATTAGAACAGACATTCTACACCAGACCAGAACACACTACATTCGACTAGAACATTCTGGAAGAGTTACATGAACACATGATGAGGATGTAACTCTACATCAGAAACTGTTATATCTATGATTACCATTTAAAGCAGTATTTAGTATTGATTTATAATAAATAGTATATTTCAAAGTCTAACCCTTGGACTGTGAGTTAGACTAGAGAGATTAAATAGGGATTTCTAAGTTCACAATGAAATTATAAAAGCAGAATTCACCATTTGACCCTGTTCACCATAAAGACCAATAACTACAGCACCCTTCCAGAAAGAACTTGGGAATCCTAAGAAATTAATTGGTTAGAAGACAGAAGGAGGATATGAGGGTAAACAGAAGTTAAGCTGATAAAGAGTGGAGCAAATAATATTATATGGAATCGTGCTCAGGCATGTTTGGGTGAATGAAGCTATGTACCTAAGATTGCAGACATATGTTTATTTTATGATTACATGCTAACAAGATTATAATTCAAATAACAGAACATGTGTGCGCGGCTAAAGTGAATGTAAAAATGCGATGAATTTCTTGTATTCAGCATAATTCTGTTCTAGCTAGTCGAGCAGAGACTCTCCCTGCGTATGTTTCGATGTATAATGGTAAACTTGTATTGAAGCTTACTTTGGTTTATCATTGGAATTTACCACAACAGCCTGAAGACAGTTTTTGATTTTGCCTTCTCTTTGACTAGTCTTGAACTCGAATTCGCAGCAAGTTATCAAACTACAGAAGAAGAAAATGTCCTTCCTATGCACATGACCAAACTAGCAATGTCTTCTTTGCTTGATTAGTGTCTGTATGATTGGCAAGTCTGTCCAAGGAAGAAAATTGGTCCATTACTTACTATGTCTTTCCAGGAAATGTTAAGGATACATTGTAAACAGTAGTGGGAGATGTTATTGAGCCTCTTTTCTTGGTAAGGGTACGTTGTCCAAAGCCGACCACTTCGCAGTAATGTTCTGAGAATCCTTGTGTACAAAAACATTAGTCCTGCAGGTAGGTGTGATGACTTCCTATTCTTGTTTTGTTAGTTGGTCAAATGTGTGATGCCCTTTCCAATGTGTGTGCTAAACCTTTCGTTAAAAGATGGGATGTCTTACCCATGGATCCAAGGTTGCTAAATCTGTTTCCAGTGATGTGTTATAAAGTCAGGCAGTCATATCGCAAGGAAACAGACCCTTCAGTCTAACTAGTCCCACTTGCCTGCATTTGGCCCATATCTCTTTAAACCTTTCCTACTCTTCAACATATTCAAATGTCTTTTAAGTGTTGTGACTGTGACTGCATCCACCACTTTCTCTGGCAGTTCATTCCACACATGAACCACTCTCTGTTAAAAAGTTGTCCCTCATGTCCTTTTTAAAACTTTTCCCTCTCACCTTAAAAATATGCCTCCTAATTTTGAACTCCTCTACCCTGGGGGATAAATATCCCTTACTATGCCCCTCATGATTTTATAAACTTCTGTAAGGTCACCCCTCAACCTTCTATGCCCGAATGAAAAAAGTCCCAGCTTATCCAGCCTATTTTTATAACTCAAACTCTCCAATTTAATGGTATCCTTCCTATAACTGAACTACACACAGTACTCCAGATCAGGCCTCACCAATGTCCTGTACAAACTCAGCATGACATATCAAATCCTATACTCCAAGGTCTGAGTACTGAAGGGAAGTATGCTAAACACCTTCTTAACCACCCCATCTACCAGTGACACTGCTGGAAGAAGGGACAAATGGGAAGTGAGTCAGGCATGTCAACATTGCTGCTTAGAGCAAGGTAGTTCAATAATTCAATGTCAATATCTTCTACCTCGTTAAATTAGTGTCCCTAACTTTACATGTTCCGGTGTTCCTCGTCATCATCTTTAAAGACAGCACCGAAAGGTCTACCAAAGGAAAAAGCATACCACTTTCGGAGTCACGCTGAATATTTCAGATGTACGTGGGAAATTGGATCGGAGTATTAAAAACTATATGTGTAAATGAGACTGGGAACACTAGAGGGTAAGTTTAAGTGTGATTGTTTTGATAAGTTGTGATAAAAAGTGTTCTAAAAAGACTCAAATCTAGAAATCAGCAGTTAAATTTTATGGCTGGTTCAAAACTCTCAAATGTTTTACCTCTGCCTGGATCAGTTAATGGTTCTAAATCTCAGAGAGCAATAATGTTGTGAACGCATGTGGTGAATGAGTCTGACAAGGCTTGGACATAGAAATTGTAAAACGTAAGAAAAAGATCAAGCACATTTGCATATAAGAGATTACACTGTTTATACACAAGGAGAAAGTGAGCATGCAGATGCTTGGGGAACAGAGTATAGAGTGTGGTACTTTTCCAGCACCACACACTCAACTCTCTTTATGCACTGTCGCAGCACCAATTTTCTTGATTGTCTTTATGCAATAACAATATAAAAATGATTTAAGTGTTGAAAGAAGTGAGAAAATCAACCTCAGTTCAAGATCCTTTTTGAGTTAAGCTACCCCTTCACTAAATTATTTAGCAGGTTTACCTAATGATAGCTTGCTCCTTTCATTTTTCAAAGTGGGTGACATGAATCTACTGAAGTTGAATTATATACTTTCTATGCATTGATTTGAAATCAAAATGGTGTTGCATGGAAGCTCAGGGAAGTGCAGTAATATAGTGTTCAACAACGGATTTGTGGCACTCCTGAAACTGATGTATCATTTACACTTTACACTTCATCTTTGGAAATATATTTTTCATTGGATTTGACTTGTTTTTGTTCATGATCTTTCTCTTGACTGCAGTATGATACTAATTGGCTCACATTTTGAAAAGCTATAAATATTTAAATGAAGCTTCATGAGACTTAAACCACACTTCTGAAATGTTGCTATCATAGAGCTCCGGCACGTTTTGTTTTATGCTGGGTAACTGATTAGGGTCATTCTTCTTGACATTTCATAAATTATGTTAGTCATATTAAGGATTTAAGAAATAATCCAATTGAGCTCTTGGTATGTTTTCCAAACAACCCTTAAAATTTTAATTAACCCAAAAAGACTTGATTCAAATTATTTAAGAAACTCATTAGATAGCTAGAAACTCCAAATGACCTTACTTTCTTGCATTCATTGTTCTGCTTGTACCAGAACATAGCTAATGATGTTTTGCACAGAGGTATCATAGAATCCCTATAATGAGGAAAACACCATTCGGCCCATCAAGACACCCACACTCCAAAAAGCATCCCACCCATACAACCACCACCCCCCCTCCCCAATATCCCCGTAAAGTCCCATGTCCCATGGCTGATCCACCTAGCCTGCACATCTCTGATACTATGAGCAATTTATAGTGGCCAATCCAACTAACCTTTATATCTTTGGACAAACTAAGAACTTCATGTTGTCAATCCATATCGAAATATTTTCCTCAACATTATTACATCGTGATTGTGAGACATTATATGAGACTTAAGGCTGTTATTGCAAAGCTAAAGCATAAAATTGGGGCAATTTATGTCTTCAGTAAATTTATACAAATTGAATATGTTTGTAGTGCTGCACAGCATCAGTCAGTTTTACATGGACCCATTCTGATAAAGGGTCACTGGACCTGAAACATTAACTCTACTTACTGTCCACTGATGCTGCCAGATCTACTGAGATTTCCCAGCAAAATGCTTAGCACAGATCTATAGCTGCACATTACATTTTCAATTCCTATTTACTCTCTTGTAGAATAAATCTGTGCTATATTTTCATCCCAAATTAGGAACTACTTCTGGGACCCAACCCACAGACATCTTCCAGACTCACTCAACAGTAGTTAATGGACATCAAATCGTGTAGAGTGAGTTCTGCTATGACATGATAGTTCCATTCTTGTGCATTTCTGTGTTATAAGAAAATCGTGTAATAGCAGCAGCATTTAATCTAATGGCAGCCAGAATCACGTTATAACCAATACATGCTTTAAAAGATCATGCTATAGAAGCAGTGTCCCCAATTCATCAAAGTCATTAAATGATCAACCATTAAAGGCTAGAGCTCACTGTTCAATGGGGAGGATGAGCATGTATCTGAGACAGCACAGGCAATAACTGGGAGTCTCAGGTTGACAGCTCCACTAGCTGAAGTGGAAGTTGCTGATGTGCTCAAGGAGAGAGAGGGGCAGGGTGTAAGGTAGCAAACAAAAACAGAAATTGCTGGAGAAACTCAGCAGGTCTTCGTTATTATGGAAGGCCATTTCACTGGATGGGCTCACTGTCCATCATGGCGGAGATGGCCATGGGTGCTGAGGGTGTTCTTGGTTTAGGTGCTTAGCGCTGTCACAAACATTAGGAAGCTACATTTGATGGCTATATAGACCTCCATAGACCAATTTAACAAGATATTATCATCTTTAAATGTTTGATTCCTTGAACATAATCATCCACAATCAGACCTGTTTCATTTGTTATGGATTAGGCCAGACCACTCAAAATGTTCTTAAGCAGGCAGCCCGAGACCATAACTTTGTAATTTGTTCAGTAAATGTACAGTAAAAATTACCTGGAATAAGATAGCTAGGTTGACTACTAGATTTTAAAAAAGACAAAAAATTATTCACAAAATTACACAATGAAACACAAAGAACAGAATAAAGGACCCCTACAGAACTCAACTAATCCAACTAGACTTAATTATGCTGATCCGAATATACACAACAATCCCAATGAGCAAACTCCCTTTAAAAACCAGTATAAATGGAACACATGCTTACAGGTTGAAGTTGAAGGGCAGAAAAGAGAGAGAGTTTCCACACAGCTCCCTGTTAAACCTCCCAGTTCAAGACTGAACTTAAACTGCTCAGCCCAGTAAAAGAGCTGACCACTCCCCTTTCATTATATAGGTCACTTCTAAACATGACTACCTTGGTTTGAAGTCTCACCTATTTACATATAAACAAAAGGCATCTCAAAAGCCTTCTCATCTCTGTATCAATCCAGACTGATTGGAGCCCGGCCTGGTTTATTGTCTTTCTGAAAATAATCAAGGACAGAGTCTCCCTTAAAAAATACACTATCAATACCAAACGATGGCTTCATTCCTAACCCTTCAAAAATGCAGTTAGTAGTCTGAACACACATATACACTATACTAATGACAAACATGCATACATGCACAACCACATGCAAATTCATGCCATGGTACACCCACCACCAAACACCTCCGTATCACGTTTGAGTCTCAATAACGCATCGGCAATCTCGTTTTTGCCACCTGCCACATGCACAATTATCAAACTGAACGGCTGCAACAACAAGCTCCATCTAAACAGTCTGACATTGTTGTCCTTAAATTTTTTCCGCAAATGTCAATGCGTTGTGATCAGTGTATGCAATTGTCTCAGATGCTTTGCTGAAAATATAAACACTGAAAATGTTGTAATGCCAACACCAAGCTTAAAGTCTCATTCTGCACAATTGAATATTTCTGTTGATGAATGTTCACCTTCCTGGAAAAATACCCAATGGGTCTTTCTATTTCCTCGTCATTCTCCTGTAGGAGCACCACACCGACACCCACATCACTGACATCGATAGCCACCTTGAAAGTCTTTGTGTAATCCACTGTGGCTAATACTGGGGCAGTCATTAATACAGTTTTTAGGCTGGCAAATTCCTTTTGACAGCTTGCTGTCTACTGAAACCTCTTGCTCTGTTTTAACAATTCAGTGAGTGGAGCAGCCATACTGCTATAGTTCCACAAACTTTCAGTAAAATCCAGTCAACCTCATGAACTGTGGTATTGTTTTCTTCATTGGTGGTGTGGGAAATTCCCCAATTACTTCCGTTTTCAAATCCCATCGGGCCATTTGTCCATGCCCAATAACATTGCCCAGGAAGGTGACTTGGGCTTTAGCAAATTCACTTTTAGCTAAGTTTACCACCAAGCCTGCCTTCCAAAGTTGATCAAATAAGTCCGATAAATGCTGTAAATGTTCCTCCCACAAGTGACTAAAAATAACCATATCATCAATATCAGGGACCTATGCAATCAATAAAGACTCTTGTGAAAGGTTCCTCAAATGCTGGAATAGGTATTAAAGGTGCAGGTTTTACTACTGCCTGTGGTTTTCCGATTAACTGACATGTATGACATGTCCAACAAAATTCGACTACATCTTTGTGTAGTCCAGGCCAGTAAAAATGTCTTTGTATTTTAGCCTGTGTTTTCCTCACCCCTAAATGACCTCCAAGTGATAGCTCATGAGCCACTCGCCATACCTCCTTTCTATACCCTACTGACAAAACAATTTGATGAGTCTCTGCCCATTTCTCATCTGTTTGAATGTGTGATGGTCTCTATTTCCTCATTAAGACATCACTTGTTAAGTAATAACACACAGGGATGCATTCACTTTCTTTTGCTGAAAATGTCTTTTGATATAACTGTTTTAAGTTCTCATCTTTCTGCTGTAATTCAACCAGCTTAGCAGATCTAAAGATACTGGCATGTTTACGTATTTGCTTCTTCTCTGTTCCACTTATCTGATCAAAGGAAGTTTCAGATAACTCTATGTCAGCTTCCTTGTCTGTGCCTTCTAACCTCCCCTGCTTCAACTTGTGCCTCTGCAATTTTGTGATCACACGATCAGGGAAAATTCCTGGAAAAACATTCTTCAAGTCCTTGGTTGTCTGCGTCTCCACTGGCTTTTCAACTAGAGTAGGCAGCACGCCTACCAGTGAATCAGCTATATCATTTGCAAGGACAATTTGTATTCCTGGAGCTCAGAGGTTATCCAGTACTCCTCCCACAAATTCCCCACTCTTCTCTGGACTATTTAGCCTCACTTTACATAACTGATCACTTTTTATCTCACCATGAATTCCTGTTACAAGTACCTTTTCTGGCAATAGTCCCTCAGGAGTGCATATCTCCTCATCATGATTTAGAGATGCCGATGTTGGACTAGGGTGTACAAAGTTAAAAATCACACAACACCAGGTTATAGTCTAACAGGTTTAATTGGAAGCACACTAGCTTTCAGAGCGTCGCTCCTTCATCAGGTGGTTGTGGAATATAATAATCCACTTATATTCCACAACCACCTGATGAAGGCACAATGCTCCAAAAGCTGGTGCTTCCAATTAAACCTGTTGGACTATAACCTGGCGTTGTGTGATTTGTAACTTTGGATCTCCTCATTCTTCAGCATTACAGACTGAGAGGATCCTGTGTCCCTTAATATTGTAACCTTCTTACCTATTACTTCTGGCCGATATGAATAAACTTTACCCTTGCATGTATATTTTTCAAGCAGATCTGGCACTTCTTCCTTAATCAATATCTGATCATCTTGATTTGGAGATGCCAGTGTTGGACTGGGGTGTACAAAGTTAAAAATCAGGCAACACCAAGTTGTAGTCCAACAGGATTATTTGGAAGCACTAGCTTTCAGAGGCTCCTTCATTAAGTGGCTGTGCACCTGAAAGTGAGTGCTCCAAAAGCTAGTGCTTCTAATTAAACATGTTGGTCTATAACCTGATGTTAAGTGATTTTTAGCTCTGATCATCTTGTACACTCTGAGGCAGTGGCTGAACTTCCCTTGAGCCTCTTGTTACGAGTCCAACAAAACATCCAGGCTTGTCTGGTTTTCCTACATCTGGCTTTCTCCTAGTGCACCAACACTGTGATTTTGTATGGCCCACTTTATTACAATGAAAACACCAGAGCTTTTTAATTTCTTTGTCCCTCTCAAGGATTTCTTTTTTACCCTGTGGTAACTTATCCTTATGATTGTCACTGAGATCTACCTTTCCCTTTCCACGTGAGGATTTCTCTTTGCCCCAATTTCTATCCCTCATGGACTGAAATCGATTCTGGAAGCCAAACTGTGTTTTATGGACCAGCTCATAATAATCAGCCCCTTCAGCTGCTAACCTTGCTGTTTTAACTCTCTGCTGTTCCACATGAGTTTGCACTGCTCCAAGCAGTGAATTTTTGAATTACTTCAAAATAATTACCTCTCTAAGGGCATCATGCGTTTGCTCGATTTTTAAAGCTCTTATCCAGCTATCGAATTACTCTATTTGATCCTTTCAGGCTTAAGATAGGTTTGACTAGAGTCCCTCCTTAGATTCCTGAAACATTGTCTATAGGCTTCTGGTACAAGCTCATATGCACTTAAAATGGCTTCTTTTCATCGCCTCATACTCCCCGGATACCTCCTCTCATCATAATGTGAATACCTCACTCGCCCTACCTACAAGTTTCATTGGATCAACGAATCCCACATTGCCACTGGACACTGCATTTGTTTAGCCACCTTTTCAAATGAGATGAAAAAGGCTTCCACATCCTTCTCATCAAATTTAGGCAATGCTTGAACATACTTAAACAGCTTCTCACTCGGCTTCTGACTAACAAAGGCTTGCTCCTCCTCATTGTCTTCCTCACTAAGCCTACCCTCTGCCTTTATCTCCAGCCTTTTAAGGTGACTTTGCTTTTTAAGTGTCAGTTTTTGAAGTTTAAAAGCTCTCTCTTTTTCTTTCACTTCTGCTGCTCTCTCTTTTCCCCTCTCTTGTACTTTTAATCGTAATTCACACTGTTTCATTTCTGCTGCCCTTTCCTTATCTCTCGCCTCTAACTCAAGCTGCTTCATTTGCAATTGAATCCTTGCCATCTCCATAGATTCTGATGGTTTCTCCAGCAAGTTTAAACGCTGAGCTACTGCTGTAATTATCTCTCCTTTCCTCACAGAAGCAGGCAGTTCCAATTCCAGCTTATCTGCTCATTCTTGCAACTTGGTCATTCACTTTTTGCAAAACGTCCAAAGTCACTGCATCCGCATCCAGAAAACTTTTGGTGATGGAAACAAGCATTCCTATCCCAAGCTTTGTCTACCCAACTAAACCAACACCCGAAATAAAGACACTAGCACCTACCACTCGCTGTTTAAAATCTCGCAAAGAGCCCCCAATCTAGGCCAGACCACTCAAAACATTCTTAAGCAGGCAGCCCCAGACTATAACTTTGCAATTTGTTTCGGTAAGTGCACAGTGAAATTTACCCGGATTTAGTTAGCCATGTTGACTACTAGATTTTAAAACAGACAAAAAAAAATTCACAAAATTACACAATGAAATACAAAGAACAGAATAAAGAACCCATGCAGAACTCAGTCTATCCAAACTAGACTTAATTATGCTGATCCGAATATACACAACAGTCCCAATAAGCAAACTTCCTTTAAAAACCAGTATAAATGGAACACCTTACTTGAAGTTGAAGGGCAGAAAAGAGAGAGAGTATCCACACAGCTCCCTGTTAAACTTCACAGAACTAAAACTGCTCAGCTCAGCGAAAGAGCTGACCACTCCCCTTTCATTATACAGGTCATTTCTAAAACATGAACACTTTAGCCTGAAGTCCCGCCTATTTACATGTAAACAAGTGGCCTCTCAAAATCTTTTTCATCTCTGTATGAAACCAGACTGATCGGAGCCCGGACCGGTTTATTGCCTCTCTGAAAAAAAATCAAGGACAGAGTCTTCTTGAGCCAAGGAACAGCTTTTAGAAAAAAAGGGACTAGCTTTGTGACAAATATTACAGGTTGTTCTTTTATAATGTGCATTTCATTAATGCAAATTCACGATAACGCGATTGATGAACTGGGGACACTTTCTACAGCACAAACTTTCAAAGTATGTATTGGTTATAATATGATTCCAGCCCCATTAGTTTAAATGATGCTGCTATTATGCAATTTTCTTATAATATGAAATTGCATGGGAATGGAACTACAGCGTGACAGCAGAACTGAGTCTATAAGATTCGATGTCCATGGAAGCCTGCTGCCATTTTGAGCATTTTAGAGGACCATCGATCAGAACATCATTCAAGCAATGTACAATTCCATCCAGTCCTTTCTGGATGTTTGACCTTGATCTCTCTGGGGCTGACATGATGCTGAAATAAACGCCTGAAACATCGAGCTGTGATTCCCATGAAACACTCCTTGCAGCTAATTCTGTGAAGAATGAACTCTGTCCCAATTCTGCTAAACTTGCAACAAAAATGGCAAAGGTGGCTGGGGTAAGTGGGAATATAGATTTGATGCTACAATCAGATCAAGTATGATCTTATCAAAAAGCCGAGGAGACTAGAAGGGCCAAATGGTACACTTCAATTCCTAATTTGTATTGATGACCTTTGCGTTCCACTGCTTTGTTCATTTGTGTGAGATCTATGCAGATACATCGGGGTTAGCTACAGCAACCATCATGGGTGATATTACTCATTTGCTTCAACATAGAGTCAATTTCTTTTGTTACTTTCATCACCAGCAGATGAGAAAATTTTCTGGGTGTAAACATTCACAGTAGCTTCATTTCACAATGTACAGTGATGGTACCCTGTCTTCACTTTTCATAATCCTATAAACAGCTCTAAAACTGATCTCCTTAGCTTTTCGGTTCCTCTATTTTCTAAATCAGATGTTATTCATTATAAGCTTTCCTGCTAAAAAGTGAACAGGTTCAGTTTATAATTAGGTATAAGGTTTCAGTGATTTTTCACTATTTATGTTGAAGGGGTGCGTTCAGTTGTCCAATGACCTCAAGTTCTATAGCCACTGGCCTGTGCAGTTTTATGCATGATGGCGAAAAGGAATCTATCGCCAACCACAGTTCAGGATTGGAAAGAACCAAAACTGCTGCAATCCTGTCCAGTATAAGTCATGTCTTATTTCCCTCTAATAGGATATCAGTCCAGCAGTAGCTTCTCATTGAATCCTTCATCTAAGGGATTAAGGAAATGTATCTCTACATCATTGATATTTTCTGTTTTGTGATTCCCGAAGGCCTCTTTTTTGATATATTCTGTACAGGTCTTTCTGCTGTGACACATTAGTTAGAATGACTCTTCTTCACGCAAAAATTGTACTTGGCCATTTTGGCAGAACAATTTTCATTGCCTGTCTTTAATTAAACAGTTAATTGAATATTTACTGAGTTATCATTAAAATGACTGCCGAGGTGACTCTATATTCAGTGTTTAATGCATTGGTGTCACTGTTATATTGGATAAACATGGATGTGGATAGACTACATTATTAATTTCATCTTTTAATTGCCCAGCGAATAAACCAGAATTGATTTGGTTACTTTAAGTGCTAATTGGAATTTGAATAATAATGAACTGTTCTATGTTTCTGATGTGCAAATGAATAGCAAATGGTTTCTGTTATAGTTATTGTTGGCTAAATTCCATTAAGCTGCCCCTGTTCCAGTTGGTGAACATTCTCTGGAACTTTACTTTAAATTTCTATCATACTTGGGCAGATTTGCAGCGCAGGAGTGAATACAGTTCCTACAAGGTTTCCACTCCATGTAGGCACCTACATAAGATAAATGTATTTGACTGTTGCTGAACCATTGAATTTCATCAAATATCTGACGTGAATCCAACAACGTTGTGACGGTGAAAAGCTAGGGGTTCTCAAAGGAACTAGCTTTTGTCATGTCGATCAGAAGCACGATACCAAAACTAGACCTGTGAGCACAAAGTACATTGTAATGTGTATTTTGGACTTATTGTGGAACAAATCAATGCAATTTGTAGAATGTGCCTTCATTTTAAATGTAGTTTCAGCATCAAATCACTCCTCACTATTTTTCATTATAAATCGGATGGATTTCAAAGCTTGACTATTTCATTCATGGCCTTTTAACCCCAGCCTTGAGCTGCTTCTGTGCTACTGTGACCATTTTTTTAATGTTAAAAATCACACAACACCAGGTTATAGTCCAACAGGTTTATTTGGAGGCACTAGCCTTCAGGGCATTGCTCCTTCACCACAACCACCTGATGAAGGAGCAGCACTCCAAAAGCTAGTGCTTCCAAATAAGCCTGTTGAATTATAACCTGGTGTTGTGTGACTTTTAACTTTGTACACCCCAGTCCATCATTCTTTTTTCGTCTACCTTTGCCATCCTTATGTCCTGTGAATTAGCTTACCCAATTACTAATATTTAATGCTGTGTTAGAGACAGGTTTGTGTTGTGGACTTTCACCCATTGAGAATTTTGACACAAGGTGCAAGCTAATTTACTTTAAAGCATTCACAGTCAGGGGAGTCTCAAACTTTTATCCTATTATTCTATGTTGAATTTAAAACAACATCCCATGGGCATAAGATGTTCTAATCTATTGTGGCATACCAGTTCTAATGTATTTTGCTTAAGGGACATGTAAATCTTATTCTCTGATTTTCAGGTGTGAGAGTTATAAATCATGTTGTGCCTGCACCACCTCAGAATGAGATGGTTTGGAAGCAAATTTCCCTTACCTACATCATCTGAATGATTTAAGTACCTCGAGCACTACTTTCTGCTTTTCAATACAGTGGCTAACTCATCAAACAGCAAAAGGCTTGACGACTGAATTCAAAATTCTTGCAAATAAAAGCCCAGGGCCAGACTGACTGCTGTACTTGGTGTATTAGTATTGTTGGTGGGCACTACACAGAAATGTCATAGTTCCAAAGCTGACTAGAACTCACTCTCAAAAGGGCGTAGGGTAAAGTTTTGAGGAGGAACACTTCCATCGTCTTGAGGGCCTGTTAGACGTGCCACAAGAGGTCCACCAAATTACATGGGTGATCAATGTCAATGAATGTGGTTTTACGTAACATCTCCTGCCCACCATTCCACTGAAATCTGCAATGCATCCTCGTCATTTAACCTTCAGCACTCCCTAATATCCCCTTAATTCCTGGGATGTGAGTATCCTGGCAAGGCTAGCATTTCACCCTATTAATTGCAGCTGAGAATGAGTTGTTGAGTCACTGCAGTAACATGTGGTGTAGGTACTCCCAGGTTCCATCAATGAAGAAGCTCCAGGATTTTGATACAGTAACAGTGAATTACAATTTAATTCCAAGTAAGGATGGTGTGTGGCTAGTAGGAGGAATTGCAAGTGGTGGTGTTCCCATGGTCTCTGCTGCCAGGTTGTGGGTTTAGAAGGTATTGGTGTTGAAGGAGCCCGAGTGACCCCACCACCCCATAGCTGACCACTTCAATTCCCCCTCCCACTCCCCCAAGGACATGCAATTCCTGGGTCTCCTCCACTGCCAAATCCAAGCCACCTGACAACAGGAGGAAAAATGCTTAATCTTCTACCTTGGAACCCTTCAACAACACAGCATCAATATCGACTTCATCAGTTTCCAAATCTCCCCTCCACCCACCTCATCCCAGATCCAACCTTCCAAGTCAGCACTGCCCTGTTGACCTGTTCTACCCGTCCATCTTTCTTCCCACCTATCCACTCGACCCTCCCTACTGACCTATTACTATTATACCCCCACTTGCATCCACCTATTGTTATGAAGATGTGGGTGTACTATACCTTTAAGAGAGTAGAAACTAGCAGTGACAGCACCAAGTGTTCTCAATAAGACACAATGTAACATGTGCTCCAGCTGCTGGGATAGCTGGTTGCCTGGAAATGACAAAACAGATTTGAGTTAGGCTAATCAGTATAAATTATACCCAAAAAAATACCTAATTCTAATCAAGTTTGAATTGAGTATATTGACAATCCGAAAAGCCAATGACACGATTTGATGCTTTGTGGCATAATACCGAGGAAAATTAAACAGTTGGGAGGAGAACTGCCACCAGACCAACAGCTGTAGACTGCTAGTCAGAACTTTCTGAGGGGTACCTGTCTAGCAAAAGAGTTTTCACAGAGAAAAACCTCAACACTGATCTGAAGAGCCAATCTACCGAAGAAGATAAAGAGAAGATTCGACTGCTGGCTGGTTTTAAATCTGTATTTTTCTGTAAATCTTAATTGGGAATTTTATCAGATTAGTATTATAGAAGGGAAGGTAAAATACAGGTTAGAGGAAGGACTTGTAAATTGTTGTTAGTTAATTATTCTCTGTTATACTTTAACAAATAAAGTTGTTAATTTTTACTTTAAATAGTTCTTGGCCTCTCAAATCTGCAGATTACTGCATGGGATAAATCGTTTCTGTTTTGCTGGGTTTAAGTTAAGCAGGAGGGTTTACCCCTTGTCTTAACACTATCGCCTTCCCAGCTACCTTCCACCCCAGCCTCACCCCGACCTCCCTGTTTATCTCTCAGCCCCTTTCCCCCTCCACATTCCTGAAGAAGTGTTTATGCCCAAAACGTTGATTCTCCTGCTCCTCGGATGCTACCTCATCTGCCGTTCTTTTCCAGGACCACACTCTCAGCTCTGAGTTACTGGAGTCTCCAAGGAACTTTTGCAGAGGTGTCTGGGCTTAAATGATTGATCAGCAACAGCCATAATCATCTTCCTTTGTGCTAGATGTGACTCCAACAATCGGAGGGAATACTGTCTCTGATTCCCCTTGGTTCTAGCCTTGCTTGAACTGCTTGATGCTGCACTCGGTCAAATGTGGCCTTGATGTCAAGGGCAGTCACTCTCACCTCAATTGTTGAATTCACCTCTTTTGTCCATTTTTAAACCAAGGCTGAGGTCAAGAGCTGAGTGGTCTTGATGAAACCAAAATTGGTTATCAATGAGCAAGTTATTACTAAATAAGTGTGTTGCTGCAAAAGTACAGCAGGTCAGGCAGCATCCGAGAAGCAGGAAAATTGACGTTTTGGGCAGGAGCCCTCCTTCAGCCCCTCATTCCTGTTGAAGGGTGCAAGCCCAAAATGTTGATTTTCCTGCTTCTCAGATGCTCCTTGACCTGCTGTGCTTTTCCAGCAACACACTCTCGACTCTGATCTCCAGCATCTGCAGACCTCACAGTCTCCTAGCTGATTTCAACCTTACTGCGAAGACTCTTCCAAGGATGCCTACCTTGAAGAAGCTCTCCTCCTCTCTCTACAAAGATCTCAGTGAGTCCCTCTCTCACTGTACCTCCCAAGTCCTCACCTCTGCCCTG
The DNA here is from genome assembly GCF_037043375.1 of Chiloscyllium plagiosum. Classification (NCBI taxonomy): domain Eukaryota; kingdom Metazoa; phylum Chordata; class Chondrichthyes; order Orectolobiformes; family Hemiscylliidae; genus Chiloscyllium; species Chiloscyllium plagiosum. The sequence goes on from NW_028270142.1 coordinate 17,227,689, forward strand.
AAGCACTTCAGTCACATCCTCAAGCACACTCACTACCACAGCCACATCTCCTTCCTCAGTACCTGCCTACAGAACCATCTGATTCCACATGGACTCCGGACCACATCCAGACCAACCCAGTTTGGACCTGAACAGAATACTCAGTACACACTACAAATCCAAAACCTTCAATAACAATTCTCTTTCCGGATCCTCCACTCCACACTATCAGCCATGCACCGCCATCTACTCTACCTGCAGTCAGTCTTGTCCCAGCTCAGAGCCTCACTATCCCAGACCTGCAGTGGACCTCTGTATTTCGACATCCTCAGGAGGATACATGCACTCAACAAACAGTATTTATCTCTTGCATTGGACATAAAAGAACGTAAGCTTAACAAACTTTCATGCACTTTCCTCCATACACATCCTTCCTCGAACCTTCCAGAACATTCTTCTTGCCTCTGGAACCGCCCAGACGCCTTTAGCCATGTGGCCGCTTCTTCCATGACCACCAGAGAGATCAATGACGTCACTTCTGCCCCCGATGCCACCGCACAGCCCGAAGCCACATCACCTCCGAGATCACCGTCCACCCAATCACCTCCATGACTGCAGAGTAAACTATCCCTGCAGGATACAGCAGCACCGCTGGATTCACTATCACAGACATGATACCTACCTCGAACGTCACTTCTGCCCCTGTAGTTGCCACAGCGGCACCACTTCCACCTCACTGGCAGGTCCCGTTGGTGATATCACTTCCGCTGCTACTGATGTCAACAGCTGAGAACCCAACGGTGATGTTACCCTCCCTGTCCATGACGTCATTTCTGCCCCCGCTAACGTAACCATAAGCCCCACGTGTGCACCCTTTTTAAATGTCACATCTTTGATGATGTCACTACTGACCCCATAACCATGCCCACTCAAGCCACTGTCTCAGCCCCCACCTCGAACTCCAGCCCCACTCCAGGTCCAAGCCCCCATCCCTGCTGTGTTTTCACCACACCCCCAGACCTTCCCCTCACTGAGGATGAACGTTTAGTCCTCAGTAAAAACCTCACATTTATCCCTCTACAGACCCAAATTAATGAGTTGTGACCTTGAACATATCTTCGTGCCTACTTTTACAACTAAGACACCAGCCCTCGTACCGAAGACCCCTTCTCCCACCTCCAACATACCCCATCCACCTGGACACCCCATGCTGGCCAGCTACCCGCCCTTGATCTCTTCATTTCAAACTGCAACCGTGACATCAACCGTCTCAACCTGTCCAACCGCCTCACCCTCTCTAACCTCTCGCCCTCACAATACGCAGTCCTCCACTCCCTCTGCTCCAACCCCAACCCTCATTCCTGAAGAAGGGCTCCGGCCTGAAATGTCGATTTTCCTGCTCTTCGGATGCTGTGTGATTTTCCAGCATCACACTGTCAACTCTGACCTCCAGCATCTGTAGACCTCCCAGTCTCCTATTACTGAACAAGTGCTGTTTGACAGCACCATTGACGACTCCCTTCCAACACTTTACTGATGATTGAGAGTAGACTGAAGGAGCAGTAATTGTTTGGGTTGTATTTGTCCTGAGTTATGTGTACAGGAAATACCTGATCAACTTGCCACATTCTGGGTAGATGCGATTGGAAGAGCTTGGCTAGTCTTCAGTAGTGCTTCCAGAAGGTTGTCAGGGTCCATAGCCTTTGCAGTGCTTTCAACCATTTCTTGATATTATGCAGAATGAATCAAATTGTCTGCAGACTGTTAACTGTGACACTGCAGACCACTGGAGGTGAAGTCATGGAGAAGAAAACCCCAAATAAGTGGACTGGGATTCCTAAAGTTTCAAATTTGCATTTATTGATTGCCATTCAGTAACTCAATACTCACTGAGCTGGAAGGTTCATTTTCAGATGTTTCGTCCCCATACTATGTAACATCTTCAGTGAGCATCCGGACGAAGCACTGCTGGTGTTTCCCGCTTCCTATTTATATGTTTGGGTTCCCTTGGGTTGGTAATGTTATTTCCTGTGGTGACATAATTTCCTATGGCGATGTCATTTCCTGTTCTTTTTCTCATGGGGTGGTAAATGGGATCCAAGTCAATGTGATTGTTGATAGAGTTCTGGTTGGAATGCTATGCTTCTGGGAACTCTCGTGCATGTCTCTGTTTAGCTTGTCCTAGGATGCATGTGTTGTCCCAGTCAAAGTGGTGTCCTTCCTTATCTGCATATAAGGATACTAGTGAGGGAGGGTCATGTCTTTTTGTGGTTAGCTGATGTTCATGTATCCTGGTGGCAAGTTTTCTGCCTGTTTGTCCAATGTAATGTTTGTTACAGTGTGGTATAGGTAGGTATAACATAGGTAGAAAGGCAAGCATTGAATTTGTTTTGGAAAGTCATGGTGTCCTGGGATATGGATAAAAGGCAGGAGATTGGCACTAAATAATGGAGCCGGTCTGGGTAATAGAGCCAGGGCGTGCACCATGGGCCAAATAGTCTCCTTCTGTACCGTAATAATTATGTGATTCCATGATTCAACATGATAACATCCAGAAAATATTGATCCCACACTTTCACCCATCAAACTGACACTGACTCTGCCCAACCTGAGCATTTCCCCAGCCATTAGTTCATAGCACCTCACATCTAGAGAATGAAAAGTGATGATAGGGTTCACAGCTCAGAGTGGATATCGGGTTGGTCCCTCTCAAAGCCTCTACATCTTCTATTACCTTGTACTACGCTGACTGTTCATTTCTACCTACTTGGACATCTACCACTTTGAGCAGCCTCATAACTGAACTCTGAACCTCAGCATTACACCTTAATGATGCCCATCCTGGTCCTCTATGCTGTTCCTGTGGAAGCCATGTGGTCATTGCCACTATACACAGCACCCTGCCCCACTGCAGCCATCCAGATCCTTCCATGCTGTTACATATACCACCCCTTAAATATAGCTTCTACTCCTGCTAGTCCTTATCTCAACCTCAGAAAGAGCCTCTGCTTCCATCCTCACCCCACTGCCCCAATCCAGGTACCAGTCTTGATTTCCTTCCCCTTCCAGCAATAATCCACCTGCTGCCCATATGGGTCCCCTCTTAAATCTCCCTGAGTGATTTAAGACGGGCCGCTGATCTGGGACTGACTTTGATGAGCAGCCCTTGACGTGACTGATCAGACTCCTGACCATTGTGTTCACACTTCCCTGCTGCCCCAGCTGACTGTACACGATTGCTCTGACTGCTTGTGCTGCCCCTCCAGGCCTGACCATTGAACACTCCCCAGTCCTGGCATACAAAGTGGATAACTGACTGCAGCAAAGACTGAGAACGGTGCCCATAATTTTAGTTCTAGGACTCCCAATGACACCACACCACATTACTACGTCACATCCCCACCCACCTGCCTTTCCTAAACTGAGCACAGGTCCCCACCAGTTTCCAACATGACTATTTTGTTGCAAAGGTGTTGACTGTTCTTGCCATAGGGGCAGCTGGCACATTAGATTGAACCACATTAGGTTGATGATTTGGTGTACCTTTCATCAAAATGTCATCAAAAAGACTGAGCTCTACTGACAAGTATGAGTAGAAGCCATGAGTCTGAGCCTCAAAAAGGACAGAATCTTCGGTTCTGGTAGAAGTGCCAACACAATGACAGCCAATGTAAGAGATGGATGGTGTGAGCATGCAAGTTGGCACCGAGTGCTAACAGAGCATGAGGGGTCCATCCCGCAGCCTTTAGCTGCTACTGTCAGTGAACCCTGCAATGCAAGTCTGCGCTTCTGAAGGAGCCTGCAATTATATCACCCAGGCAGCACCAAGGTAGATGCCAGATGCAAATGTTTGTGTGTGAGGGATACATGTGGCTGGTGCCCATGGATCATGCCCTGAGCTAGAGTCATCGAGATGTACAGCATGGAAACAGACCCTTCGGTCTAACCCGTCCATGCCGACCTGATATCCCAACCCAATGTAGTCCTACCTGCCTGCACCTGGCCCATATCCCTCCAAGCCCTTCCTATTCATATACCCATCAAAATGCCTCTTAAATGTTGCAATTGTAGCAACCTCCACCACTTCCTCTGGCAGCTCATTCCATACACATACCACCCTCTGTGTGAAAAAGTTGCCTGTTAGGTCTCTTTTATATTTTTCCCCTCTCACCCTAAACCTATGCCCTCTAGTTCTGGACTCCCCGACTCAAGAGAAAAGACTTTGTCTATTTATCCTATCCATGCCCTTGTAATTTTATAAACCTCTCTTAGGTCACCCCTCAGCCTCTGACACTCCAGGTAAACAGCCCCAGCCTTTCAGCCTCTCCCTACAGCTCTAATCCTCCAACCCTTGCAGGATCCTTGTAAATCTTTTCTGAACACTTTCAAGTTTCACAACACCTTTTCGATAGGAAGGAGACCAGAATTGTATGCAATAATCCAACAGTGGCCTAACCAATGTCCTGTACAGCCGCAACATGACCTCCCAACTCCTGTACTCATTACTCTGACCAATAAAAGAAAGCATACCAAACGCTTTCTTCACTATCCTATCTACCTGCGACTCCACTTGCACTCCAAGGTCTCTTTGTTCAACAACACTCCCTAGGACCTTACGATTAAGTGTATAAGTCCTGCTAAGATTTGCTTTCCCAAAATGCAGTACCTCGCATTTAGCTGAATTAAACTCCATCTGCCACTTCTCAGCCCATTGGCCCATCTGGACAAGATCCTTTTGTAATCTGAGGTAACCCTGGATCGATCGCACTTGGGAGATTGTTTAGAGCAAGTGGTGAGCTGAATCTGCTGGAGGCCCAAACTGGGTTCCATTCTGAGTTTTCGCAATACGTGGTTAGTTTGACAACTTTGGGAGAATAGAATATTCACGAATTGTGTCAGGCCAACAGCAAGCACAAATTCCCTTTAAGTCACAGCCTGCCGCTGCTTAACAAAAAACTCAGCATGCTGCATGTGTAAAGTATAAAAGATGGCATGGACGCTTTCAATGTTGAGATCAGCCTTGCAGGACTTCTGCGGTAAACTTCACCATCGCCCAAGCCATTCAGGCCTCTGTAAGATTCCACTCAATGATTCGACTGAAGCAGATATAGATAAATTAAAGATAAAGACATCTTTAATATTAAATGGAGGTGAAATGAGTGTTCTATGGTCGAGGAAATTGAGTGCAATGTGATGTCAATTTCACCCCAACAAGAGCCAGTTTTGGATTTATTACTCAATTTTGCATTTTTATAAAGTACCGACATTTGGTTGAAGGCAGTAGCATTATCGAGGAAATTTGGTAACAGAAGTATTGATTAATATGGTAAGAAACATTCAAACAACTTCTAGATGGTGAAATGGGACGAAGTACAGCAAATGGAATTCAAAGCAAAGAAGTGTGATGTGGTGGACTTTGGATAAACAATTCTGGAAAAGCAATATACTATAAATGGCATGCTTCTGATAAGTGTAGCTGAGTAGAGACCTTAATTCTTCTGAGTGACACAGTATGTTGACAATGTCTTAAATAAACTTAAGAGTTACTTATGTCCATAAATAAATGAAGAGAATATAAAAGCAAAAAAATCAAGTTAGAAAAAATTTGGAAATCACTGGTGATATGTCAATTGGTCATTGTGGACTATTCTCGACATAACAACACAGGAAAAATACAAAAGCAATACTAAAATGAAGGCTTCACTTATGAGGGGAGTTTAGAAATGTTAAGGGTATTTTTTGTAACAGAGGTTAAAATATTACCAAAGGTTTTAAAGATGACATGTGGTTTTGTCCTCTATGTTTCTATGAATTTATGAGCCTAACAGACACACTCACTGTATTACAGCAACCGAAAAAGGAAGTACACTGTTAAGCTCACAACTAAAATTACAGTATGCAAGTTGTAAGAGATCTTGAATAGTCTGCATCCAGTTAGTTCAGACCAAACCATGACAGAATAATGTTTAAACAGATAAATGAGAAACAAGAGAGATACTTCAACCTGAGTCTAACGAAGAATCATGAAGCTGGGTTTTACATCAAATAATTGAATGAAGACAATAGAAATGCCAGCTTTTTAGCCTTGAAGTCAACTAAAAGTTAAATTTAAACAATTTAACAGGATGGAAAACATAAATTCAAAACACTGCTTTCTGATGTCAGCCTTGTTTCAATAAATACAGCTTTCATTTCAGAGTCAGAAAGTGGCATTCCAAATCTGAAGACCTGAGTATGTAATAATGATAATCTTTGTGCAATACCAAGGGAGTACTGCAATATCGAAAGTGTCTTTCAGACAACATATTAAAACATGATTTATCAAATTGGAAGGACATATAAATATAAGGTCAGAAGTGGGATGTTTCCTGATGATTGCATAATTTTAGCACCTATGCATGATTCCCCAGGTACTGAAGCAGTGTCCAAATGCACTAAGACCTGGACATTATCCAGGTTCGGGATCAAAAATGGCAAGTTACATTTGTGCCCCACAACTGTCATGCAGTGTCCATCTCCAATAATGAACAATCTAACTACAAATTGAATCCCACACTATCAGCATCTTGTGGATTGTCATTGAGCAGAAACAGAAGTGAATTATCCAGATAAATACAATGGTTATAAGAGGCTGTCAGAAGCTAGGAATACTGCAGTACGTAAGTTCCCAAACCCTGTCCAAAGGCTGAAGTCGGAGTGTGACAGAATACTCCTCATTTACCTCACCACCCAGCCCGCTTGATTGGAACCAAATCCATAGACATCTACTGCCTCCACCACAATGCTCTGTAACAGCAATGTGTTCCATCCACAAGATGCATTGCAGACAATCACCAAATTTCTTCAGACAGCACTTTCTGAACCCCCGATCAATAGCATCGAGAAGGGAGAGAGTGGCCGATATGTGGAAACACCATCACCTGCAAATTCCCCTTCAAGCTACTCACCATCCTGACATGGAAATATATTACTGTTTCGTTAGTGTTGTTGGGTCAAAATCATGGAATTCCCTCCCTAACAGCATTATGGGTCTACCCACAGCACATGGAGTACAGTGGTTCAAGCTCACCCCCACTTCCTGAAGAAGGGCTTATGCCCGAAACGTCGATTCTCCTGTTCCCTGGATGCTGCCTGACCTGCTGCGCTTTTCCAGCAACACATTTTCAGCTCTGATCTCCAGCATCTGCAGACCTCACTTTCTCCCCACTTTCTCAAAGGCAACTAAAGATGGACTAAAGACTGCTGGCTCAGTCAGGAATACCTATGCCCCACTAGTGAATTTTAAAAACTTCTCATGACACTTTTGGAAGATGAAACTACCTGGTATCCTGAACAACATTTATCACTGAGCAAGCACCAAGATTATAGATTTTTCAGATGATTTACCTTGTTGTTGGTCAGACGTTGCTGCATAAAGAAAAAAGCTTTTGTCAGCAGTTACTTAGAAAACAAGTCTATGTGCACTTTGGGACATTCTGAGGATGTGCTGTATAATTAAAATGTCTTTCACTTCACTCCAAATTAAGCCTTTTAAAATGGACATGGGTTCACAATTTCAAATTTGTTAAAAGGCAAGCTTCTGATGGAGAGAAAAAGCTTTACAAAACCCTTTGCTCCAACATCAGCAAAGTTTGAAGGTGGAGAAAGAGAGACAAAGATTTTTCAAGTCCAGGTCAGTGACAATGTGTCTGAGGCAGGTTGTATCAGATTTCTGTCACCGATGCTATTCGTGATTTCATAGTTTTCCTTCAGATGACGTTCGTGCAAGCATGTCACAGATACAAGATGTAGTCCAGATGTTTGGGCTTCTGTTAAGCTTCCATTTGAGCTTCCATTACCACACCACTTTCCCATTCCACCGAATGGTCTTACCATTTGCGGCCTGTGTTAGGATTGCCCCAAGAAGACAAAAATGGTTCAGTACAGGAAAAGTAAGAGTCCACCTTATTTCATAAGTGGAGCACACTTCTCATATATGCATCACTGGGCTCTCTAGTAAGTAAAGTCTCCATAGTCTCACATAAACATAGGGCTGCTTTCTCATTAGACAGAGAAGTTTGGTATTTTAGCCTGAGGGTCACCACGTCTCTGATGAGGGGCGCGGTTGTGAAGGAGGGACCTTCATGGTAAGGAAATTAAACTCATGTTGTTGGCATCACTCTGCATTGCAAACCAACTAAACAAGCAACCAGACACTAAATTGCAAACTGAACAAGCCAGTGAGAATATAGTGTTGATTTGGACAGACAACGGATGACACTATAGCTAAATAGGGCATAACAGAAGATTCAGATACTGGGTAATCCAAGATGGAGGACAGGAAAAATTTCTGGATGTAACAGACTGCTCCTTTTCTTGAGGTATTTTATGCTGTTGTGTTATTTTGGAACCTTGGTGAAAAAAAAGTCAAAACAAAAAAAAACAAAAAAAGTTAAAAAAAAGTCAAAACAGCAGCACTTTTAAAAGGGAAAGGAACAGACAAAGGCAGCACATGGTGAGGTCAGTGCAGGAAACAGAGAGAGAATGAAACCCACACTGCTAACTGACACAATAGTGAACCTGCGCAGTCACTGCTTTTGCTGTTGAATTCATGTATTGCTGGACATCGGAGTCCGTCTGGGAAAATTAACAAGCAGTGAAATTCACAACTGATCTTGGAGGGACCTGTTTGGGAGAGGTCACAGCACAGAGATTAAATATTTTTAAATGTGGCCTTACAGTAAGTCTGTAGTAGTGAATAGTGTGTGTTCTTTCTTGGTTATATGTTATATTGAGATATGTCTCTTGATTAAACTTAGAAATATAAGCCATAAGTATTAAGTTAGCCTGGAGCAGTGTTTTCTAGAGGAATAAGACAGTGCTATTTTCTGGGTCTGCAGATTGGGAGAAGCAAAAATGGCCCTCAGTAAAATTAAATGCTCTTCTTGTCGGATGTTGAAGTTTAGGGAGAGTTTGTGTGTTACTGAGGATTATATCTGCAATAAATGCCGTTGGCTGCGAATCCTAACAGATCTAATGGAACTATTGGAGTGACAGTTAGAGGGAATGAGGAATTTACAAGAGCAAGGGGATGTGATGAATGGCAGTTATAGGAAGGGGGAAAAGTTGCAGATACAGTCACATGCATGCATCAAATGAAGGTAAGAGAGATAGGGAGGTAGTGCATGAGACTTCTGTGGTTATCCCATTTCAACCAAGAATGCTTTTTTGGAAAATATAGGACATGATGGATTCTCGGGGAATGTAGCACAAACAGTCAGGCTTCTGGTATTGAGACTGGCTCTAATACAAGGAGGGGTACGTTGGGTTCCAAGTGATCAATTGTGTTAGGGGCTCTCTAGTCCGAGGAACAGACAGACGTTTCTGTGTCCAGCAACGAAAAATCAGAATGGTGTGTTGCCTCCCTGGTGTCAGGATAAAGAATGTTTCAGAGAGGGTGTAGAATGTTCTCAAGGGGGAGATGGACCAGCAGGAGGTCATTGTACACATTGGAACCAATGACATAGGAAGGGAAAAGGTTGAGATTCTGAAAGGAAAATACAGAGAGTTCGGCAGGAATTTAAAAATTCCTCGCGAGTAGTAATATCTGGATTACTCCCTGTGCTATGAGCTAGTGACGGCAGGAATAGGAGGATAGAGCAGATGAATGCTTTGTTGAGGAGCTGGTTTATGGGAGAAGGATTCACATTTTGAACCATTGGAACCTCTTCTGGGGTAGAAGTAACCTGTACAAGAAGGATGGAATACACCTGAATTGGAAGGGAACTAATATACTGGCAGGGAGATTTGTTAGAGCTGCTCAGGAGGATTTAAACTAGTAAGGTGGGGTGGGGTGGGGGGGGTGGGACCCAGGAGATAGTGAGGAAAGAGATCAATCTGAGCCTGGTACAGTTGAGAACAGAAGCGAGTCAAACAGTCAGGCCAGGCAGAGATAAAGCAGAGGACAAGGAAGGACTGAGAAATTAAACTGCATTTATTTCAAAGCAAGGGGCCTAACAGGGAAGGCAGATGAATTCAGGGCATGGTTAGGAACATGGGACTGGGATATCATAGCAATTACAGAAACATGGCTCAGGGATAGACAGGACTGGCAGCTTAATTTTCCAGGGTACAAATGGTACTGAAAGGTTAGAAAGGGAGGCAAGAGAGGAGGGGGAGTGGCATTTTTGATAAGGGATAGCATTACAGCTGTACTGAGGGAAGATATTCCCAGAAATACATCCAGGGAAGTTATTTATGTGGAACTGAGAAATAAGAAAGGAATGATCACATTATTGGGATTGTATTATAGACCCCCCAATAGTCAGAGGGAAATTGAGAAACAAATTTGTAAGGAGATCTCAGTTATCTGTAAGACTAATTGGGTGGTTATGATAAGGGATTTTAACTTTCCAAACATAGACTAGGACTGCCATAGTGTTAAAGGTTTAGATGGAGAGGAATTTGTTAAGTGTGTACAAGAAAATCTTTTGTTTCAATATGTAGATATACCTATGAGAGAAGGTGCAAAACTTGACCTACTCTTGGGAAATAAGGCAGGGCAGGTGACTGAGGTATCGGTGGGGGAGCACTTTGGGGCCAGCGACCATAATTCTATTAGTTTTAAAATAGTGATGGCAAAGGATAGACCAGATCTAAAAGTTGAAGTTCTAAATTGAAGAAAGGGCAACTTTGATGGTATTAGGCAAGAACTTTCAAAAGCTGATTGGGGGCAGGTGTTCGCAGGTAAAGGGATGGCTGGAAAATGGGAAGTTTTCAGAAATTGGATAATGAGAGTCCAGAGACAGTATATACCTGTAATGGTGAAAGGAAAGGCTGGTAGAGGTAGAGAATGCTGGATGACTGGAGAAATTGAGGGTTTGGTTAAGAAAAAAAGGATGCATATGTCAGGTATAGACAGCATAGATCGAGTGAATCCCTGGAAGAGTATGAAGACAGTAAGAGTCTACTTAAGAGGGAAATCAAGAGGGCGAAAAGGGGACATGAGATAGCTTTGGCAAATAGAGTTAAGGAGAATCCAAAGGGTTTTATAAATACATTAAGGCCAAAAGGGTAACGAGGGAGAGAATAGGGCCCCTCAAAGATCAGCAAGACAGCCTTTGTGTGGAGCTGCAGGAGATGGGGGAAGATACTAAACAAGTATTTTGCATCAGTATTTACTGTGGAGAAGGGCATGGAAGATTATAGAATGTAGGGAAATACATGGTGACATCTTGCAAAAGTCCATATTACAGAGGAGGAAATGCCGGATATCATGAAAGGCATAAAAGTGAATAAATCCCCAGGACCTGATCAGGTGTACCCTAGAACTCTGTGGGAAGCTAAGAAAGTGATTGCTGGGCCTCTTACTGAGGTATTTGTATCATTGCTAGTCACAGGTGAGGTGCCAGAAAACTGGAGGTTGGCTAACGTGGTGCCATTATTTAAGAAAGCTGGTAAGGACAAGCCAGGGAACTATAGACCAGTGAGCCTGATGTTGGTGGTGGGCAAGTTGTTGGAGGGAATCCTGAGAGATAGGATATATCTGTATTTGGAAAGGCAAGGAATGATTAGGGATAGTCAACATGGCTTTGTCCATGGGAAATCATGTCTCACAAACTTGATTGAGTTTTTTGAAGAAGTAACAAAGAGGATTGATGAAGGCAGAGCAGTAGACGTGATCTAAATGGACTTCAGTAAGACATTTGACAATGTTATCCATGGGAGATTGGTTAGCAAGGTTAGAACTCATGGAATTCAGGGAGAACTAGCCATTTGGATACAGAATTGACTCAAAGGTAGAAGACAGAGGGTGGTGGTGGAGGATTGATTTTCAGACTGGAGGCGTGTAACCAGTGGAGTGCAACAAGAATCGATGCTGGGTCCTCTACTTTTTGTCATTTATATAAATTATTTGGATGTGAGCATAGGAAGTATAGTTAGTAAGTTTGCAGATGACACCAAAATTGGAGGTGTAGTGGACAGTGAAGAAGGTTACTTCGGCTTACAAAGGGATCTTGATCAGATGAGCCAATAGACTGAGGAGTGGCAGATGGAGTTTAATTTAAGTAAATGTAAGGTGCTGCATTTTGGGAAAGCAAATCTTAGCAGGACTTATGCACTTAATGGTGAGGTCCTCAGGAGTCTTACTGAACAAAGAGACTGTGGAGTGCAGGTTCATAGCTCCTTTAAAGTAGAGTTGCAGGTACATAGGATAGTGAAGAAGATGTTTGGATTTCTTTCCTTTATAGGTCAGAGTATTGAGTACAGGAGTTGGGAGGTCATATTGCAGTTGTACAGGACATTAATTAGGCCACTTTTTGGAATATTGCTTGCAATTCTGGTCTCCTTCCTATTGGAAGGATGTTGTGAAACTTGAAGGGGTTCAGAAAAGATTTAAAAGGATGTTGCTAGGGTTGGAGGATTTGAGCTATAGGGAGATGTTGAATAGGCTGCGGCTGTTTTGCCTGGAGCATCAGAGGCTGAGGGATGACCTTATAGAGGTTTATAAAATCATAAGGGGCAGGGATAGGGTAAATTGACAAGGTCTATTCCCTGGAGTAGGGGAATCCAAAACTAGAGGGCATAGGTTTAGGGTGTGGGGGAAAAATATAAAAGAGACCTAAGGGGCAAGTTTTTCGCGCATGTGAGGAATGAGCTGCCAGGGGAAGTGGTGGAGGCTAATACAATTGCAACATTTAAAAGGCATCTGGATGGGTATATGAATAGGAAGTGATTGGAGGGATATGAGCCAGATGCTGGCACATGGGACTGGATTGGATTGGGATATCTGGTCGGCATGGATGAGTTGGACCAAAGGGCCTGTTTCTGTGCTGTACATCTCTATGACTCTCTGACTCTATAACTGCAAGTCATTGACAATGGCTTTAATCAGAGAACAAATAAAATTATTGGAAGAGCAAGATTTAACAGAAAAGTCCAGCATCCAGAGAAATCTGAGATTACCTCATCTAATGATGACAAATTAATGGAAGGCTCTCTCTATGAAATTCTGAAGTCAGAAATCTTAAGAGATATTGTTTAAAAATGTTTCTGGGACATTGATGTTATTTGTTACTCCAACATTTACTGTTCATCAACAGTTAACATGGAGAAGATGATGCCTTCTTAAATCGCTGTCCTTGGGGTATAGGGACACTCACAGTGTGGCCAGGAATGGAGTTTTATGATATTAACCCAGCAACAGTGAAAGATATAAGAATGTTAGGGGATTGGAGAGGAACTTGCAGGTGGTGATTCTTCCATGCATATGTTGCTCTTGTCCTGAGGTGGAGGTCACAGGTTGGGAACATGCTGTCAGAGCAGCCTGATGTATTGAATTACTTGCAGTGCACCTTGTAAATGGCACACTTCACTGCTTGATTTGGAGATGCCGGTGTTGGGCTGGGGTGTACAAAGTTAAAAATCAAACAACACCATGTTATAATCCAACAGGTTTATTTGGAAGCACTAGCTTTTGGAGCGCTGCTCCTTCATCAGGTGGTTGTGGAATACAATACTCCACTTATACTCCACAACCACCTGATGAAGGAGCAGCCGTCCAAAAGCTAGTGCTTCCAACTAAACCTGTTGGACTATAACCTGGTGTTGTGTGATTTTAACTTTTGTACGCTTCACTCCAATGCGTGTTGGGAGTGAAGGGAGTAATGGTTGAAGAAGTTTGGAGTGCCAAATCAGGCAGCATGCTTTGACCTGAACTGTCTCTAATTGTTTTGAGTCTTGTTGGTGTAGCAACCATCCAATTAAGTGGGGATGACTCTATCAGGCTCCTCATTTGTACCTTGTAGATGGTGGACAGGGGGTAAGTTATTCACTACTCACTCAAATTCCTAGCCTTCAACTTACTCTTGTAACCACAATAATTATGTGGCTGGTCTTAAGTTTTTGGTTAACGGCAATCCTGCAGGATATTGATCATGAGAGATTCAGCAATGGTCATGCCATTGCATGTCAAAGGATGATTATTAGATTCTCTCTTCTTGGCTTTTGTGTGATATTATTTACCACTTATCAACCCTAACCTGAATATTGTCCATGCTGTATTGTAATTGGATGCAAGTTACTTGAGTACCTCGGGTAGGATGGTCATTGATGAAGCAGCTGAAGATGTTTAGGCCTTGGATGCTATCCGAATGAACTCCTGTAGAGAGGTCCTAGAACTGAAATGTTTGGTTTCTGATGACCATAACCAATTTCATTTGTGCAAGGTCTCACTCCAACGGGCAGATAGATTTCCCTGTTTGCCACTGACAGTAGTTTTGTGATGGCAAGCCCCATGATGCTACTTTTGGTCAAATACAGTCTTGATATCAAAGGCAGTCACTTTCACCTCACCTCTGGAATTCAGCTCTTTTGTCAATATTTGAAGCAGGTCTGTAATAAGATACAAGGGTTGCTATCAACATCTTCCATAATTTCCTTTTCTTCTGTGCAGACTTCTGAGGTCCACGTGAGATGACAATGTCTGGAACCAGAAGTCAATGTTGTGATACCAATCGCCATAGGCAGAAAATTAGAATGACCATGCACAGGGACATGCAGCTCTGAGGGAATGTTAGAAGTTCTGCAGTGATGTTCTGGGGCTGAGGTGATTGTCCTCTAACAACCAGAACCATCTTCCTTTGTGCTTATCAGTTGAGAGTTTTCCCCTGATTTCCATTGACTCTAATTTTGCTAGGGCTTGTTGATGCCACACTCAGTCAAATGCTGCCTTGATGATAAGAGACATCACTCTCAATACCTCTGCAATTCGACTCTTTTGTCCATGTTTGGACCAAGGCTGCAATGAGGTCAGAAGAAGAGTGGCGTTGATGAAATCCAAACTGCGTCTCAGTGAGCGGGTTATTCATAGTGACATTTGATCACATCATTGTTAGATTTATTCATGAATCTTTATCAAATCTAGTGTCGTTCAAAGAAGATCTGATTTTGGAGAAACTCATTCAGATTGTGCAGAAAGCAGAAAGACTGGGAGAAATCTTGAAAGGCAAAGAATAACCTTATCAGAGGAAAGCAACAGAATTCATTCATGGGAATTGGGCTGGGTCAACTTTTATTGCTCACCACCTGTTGCCCTTGAGAAGGTGGTGGTGAGCTACAGTTCATATGCTATAGGGAGATCCACAATGGGGTTAGGGAGGGCGTTCCAGGATTTTCACCCATTGACGTGAAGTAACAGCGATGTATTTAACAAGTCAGGATGGTGAATGGCAGTTAAGAATCATAGAATCACAGAATAGCACTTATAGAATCATAGAATTCCAACAGTGTGGAAGCAGTGTTTGGTACTTTGAGTCCACACCGTCCCTCCAAAGAGCATCCCACCCTGAGACACTTCCCTACCCTATCCCTATAGCTCTACATTTCCCATGGCCAATTCTCCTAGCCTGCACATATTTGGAGTGTAGGAGGAAACCAGACCACCCGAAGGAAACCCATGCAGACATGGGGAGAATGAGGTTGGAATTGAACCCAGATTTTAGATCAGAGTGAAGCTGGAAAAGCACAGCAGGTCAGGCAGCATCGGAGGTGGAGGAAAATCGACGTTTCGGGCAAAAGCCCTTCATCGGGAGTTGAACCTCGATCCCTGGTGCAGTAAGGCAGCAATACTAATCAAGGTTAAGGGAAAAACTTATAAAAAGGACAAATGACAAAATTGGCCGAATTACATAAGCAGACTCTATGATGCATTGCATCACAAGTCATGAGATTGTTTCTTGATTGATTTCCTGAAGACGTCAATCAATGCCCTTTTTCCAGTTCATGTTGAGGCAGATTCAACTTAGCTTCTATTCTCTGAATTTCCAACAGCTGATAATGATAGATTAGACAGGGAGGTTTCAAACCTTCATGCTGCAGCCTCAACAACCAAACTCCTTCTCTCAGAAACCCTCCGTTCACTGCATTTAAAAAGAAACTCCTGCTTCTCCCTCTGTTTGAACATCATGCTCTTTCCCAGACTTGTTGACACCATTTCCCGAGTACTAAATTTATTAACGGGCAAACATCTGCTATCTGGTTAAACATACTGCCTCTCTGGAATCAAAGAGTTTACGGAGTTCTTTGATCAAGAACCAACCTACAATTAACCTTCAGACCTGGCCTCAAAAGCAAATACAATTCATTTGTTCCCCTTTTTTATTTAAACAAATTGCTGATCACAGTCACCTTTCAGCTCTGAGCTCACAGTTCACAGCTACAAATTAAAAATTAATAAAAGAAAAAATAAAACAAGGAAAAGTTAGTGAGGGCACTAACAAAAGAAAATGGTGACTACCCCAACCATGAGTTAGTGCTAGTTCACATTTCATCACACACAGAATATAATTCCCTTTTAAACTTTTGATGCATGCCAATCTGCAGCTGATTAGATGAACAGAAAAAAAAACCTGACCCGAGAAATGTACAGCAGTAGCATGAAATATTCTAGCAGACAATATCCCTCCCATTTATTCCAATGTTTAATGTACATTATGATAATAGACTAGCTCACTACATCAAATGGTCACCTCTATGGATCACGATGTTTTTATCTACAAAGATTGTCATCACTTAGTATTTAAGAAACTATTCAATCAAATGGGTTATCCCATTCATTGGAGTTTGATTAAATGCTGCTGAATGTGTTCACACTGAAGTCACAGTATGTTCTGGTGAGACACTTGGAATTCCTTTACAATTTAGTTTCCCTGCTGAGAACGTGAAGCAGGATATTTTTAATTTGCATTTTTCATCTCCAACTACAAACATACCATTTAAGAAGAAAAAAATACTAGCAACAATTTTGTGAAAGGTTGAATATGCTACCTATAAATCTCATCACCGGACAGTATTACACTGGCTGAGTTTCCATTCTGAAGTTCACATCCCCAGGTTATGAGGTAATGTTGTTATGGCTATTAAATTTGTTAGAGCAAAGTCTCCTTTATCATTTTGTTAGAAAATGCTTCCTGTTTACAATTCTAATTTATTTTACATTATGCAATTTCTGAAAATTGTTGTGCAATTTCAGAAACCTGGGGCTGAGCCAACACTGCCACAAGAAACTAATTTAATACAGTTGGAGGTGCCTCAGTTGCCCTTGGGGAGAATTTGCAGCTATAAAAATGCAGAATTTGTGTATTTTCTAAAGTTCTGAACTGCTTTAAAATGGTATTCGTCAAGTCTTTTGATGACCACATTCAACCAATTCAAGCAGCATTGTGTCTGCAAAGTGCTATGTCAAATGTAATAGGAACAGCTGCCTAGTATTACATAGTTTATGCCCGCAATAAAAAAAAATCAAAGCACTGCCCCATAATTGGATTTTACCTGGGAAACTGCTGATTGGGAAAAATAATCAGCAAGGATGATTTTGGAACCTGCTTTCAAAATGAGACGCATCTATACCTCCCTTTAAAGAAATGTGGGATTGAGAATTCTGATCCTCATAATCAAAGAGTTCTTTGCATGCAGTATTACACATTTAATGACGACCTGTAGTTGAGCAAACCTTTGAAAGTCTTTTATGTTCTGAAATAAAGATGCTTGGAATAGAAGCCAGCTTGAAAATAAAAAAAAAAGTCAAATGGAAAATTGTTTTCAATTGTAAAGAACTAAATTTGCAGGAGATTTTGTCACTTTGTCACTTTGCAGACATCTCCAAATTTCCTTCTGCTTTATTTGGTGTTTGTTAATTTTATTATGTGTATAGTCTATTAACTTGCACTCCTTTTCACCAATTTAGGATGCTGTATGTAGCTTTATGAACAATAAAAATTCTCAGTCCTAAATTATACCTTGTTGCTATACAGCAGCTACCAGCTGCTTCCCCCCACCCCCCCCACGAGACCTGCCCACCCTGCTCAAATCCTGCACATGGAGACTCTGGGGAAACACAAGACCAGGCTCAGCTGTGATGTCCTTCATTCTTTGTTGATGCTCTTTTTAAGGCTCAAATGAATTGCAGCCATTTGGAAAGACCCCAGGAAGGTAATTAATGCCTGCAGGCTAGAAGATAGGGAGGCCAAAAAAATTGAACACGAACAAAAAAAAGAAGGATCAAAAACAAAGCATTGCTGTTGCATTGCATTTGTAACTCAGGGGAATGTACTTGAAGAGCTGTAAACTAGTCCAGAACCTGGATATTCTGGGGCTCCACCTTAACATGGGTGGTCTTTTATAGGGCAGAAGTAATATCTGGTTCCAAACCAGTCTGTAGCATAAGAAGGAGTAGGCTCCGAGACAGAGATTCTGAGAGCGACTGTGTCCTCACAGTTACAACTGCAAGAGATGGTGCACCTTAATATAATAATATTAGCATGCCAACTCCGCAGCTTGAGGGCACTTGGTGTCTTGATGTTGAAAGAAGTGGGTTTTGTCAAAATTTAGACACTTCAAAAAATGATCAAGATGGACACAGCTTTATTAATGCCATAAGCGAGACCTCAAAATGAATGAGTTGGATGCTCACCAAATGTAATCACTGACTGCACTGAGCACCCCTCAGGCTGAACAGCCACCTTAAATTCCAGCACCATTCCTCGTTTCCTACCTTCCAACCCTATACACACAGGGCTCTTCACACCCTTTTATATGGCAGAGAGAGAGAGTCCACATTATGTTGTTAAAGGTAGAAATGTTTAATAAGCACATGTCAGATTTTTAAAATTGACATTTGAAATACACGGAGAATAGTTTTGACATTTGAGTATCCGACAAATGGTGTATGCAAGTTTCCTGCTGGAGCAAAGAGGCAGCCTTCAATTTAGGCTCCCGGCTTGTTTTTAACAAGTCAACATCAGGCCATGCTGATGACGGCAAATTAACTGTCGTATGATGTTGTGGTTACAGGGTACTATCTGCCTTTCTAAGCCCCATGATAATAATTTCAAACTTACCTTTGCTGCTGGACCTTATCTATTCTCATGCCACTGGAACTGATGGTTGTGTGCATGGTATGGTTGGCCCATAATTGGAATGGAAATTAAGGATATGAACCTCTGCCTTGTTTATTAACATAGAGTCACTTGCAGATGCTTTGGAAAAATGTCAGTAATCCCTTTCAAATCAGCTATACTGTCAATGCCAGTAGGTTGATAGCAACTGGTCCTTGTCTGAGTATGTGATTACCCTGTTAACAGCAGGCATAAGGTACAATCACCCTTTCGACTATGAACACTGGTGTACAAAATGTCTTTGTCTATGATTTCAACAGAGGTGAAGGGTGGAATCTTTCAAACTCACCCAAAGCTTATGGGAAGGCAGGCAGGAGGACTAATTGAGTAAGAGGCAAAGAAAAATCAGTTTCCTGCAGGTGAGTGAAATATTTTGTGTGAATTCTCAGATCTTATCAAATGGGCTGATTTTCTTCACC
Source organism: Chiloscyllium plagiosum (assembly GCF_037043375.1). Taxonomy (NCBI): domain Eukaryota; kingdom Metazoa; phylum Chordata; class Chondrichthyes; order Orectolobiformes; family Hemiscylliidae; genus Chiloscyllium; species Chiloscyllium plagiosum. The sequence goes on from NW_028270142.1 coordinate 17,247,022, forward strand.
TTGATGATTGGAATGTTGATTGCCATTTCATGTAAATCCTTAGCACCCTATCTGACAGGACTTATGTCCACAGGTGCAATTTTGTTTGTGAAAAATGGGAAATACATGGGTTCACAAACCTGGCTCTACGTGTGTGGCATGATGTATACGAGTATATATGAGACTGTACATGTGAGGTATGCAGCTGAAAACGTAAACCACTTCTCCAAGCTCCAGTGAGTACAGACCTCAATTCCTTGGGCCCTTCATAATCAAGCTGTTTCTTTGTTTGAATGTGTTAAAAAATAATGTTTCAAAAAAATTATCTCATAAGATTTGCCATCACCCTTTAGTGCCCTTGAGAAGGTAGTGGTGTGATGTCTTTTCATAAAATCCCTACAGTGTGGAAGCAGGCCATTCGGCCAATCAAGTCCGCACCACCCTTCCAAATAGCATCCCAGCCAGACCCAGACCCAGACCCAGACCCTCTTATCCCTGAAACCCTGAATTTTTCCATGGCCCATCCACCCAGCCTGCACATTCCTGGACACTGTGGGAAATTTAGCATGGCCAATCCACCCTAACCTGCATATCTTTGGATTGTGAGAGGAAACCGAAGCATGTGGGCGGCACGGTGGTACAGTGGTTAGCACTGTTGCCTCACAATGCCAGAGACCCGGGTTCAATTCCCTCCTCAGGCGACTGACTGTGTGGAGTTTGCACATTCTCCCCGTGTCTGCTCCGGTTTCCTCCCAGTCCAAAAATGTGCAGGTCAGGTGAATTGGCCATGCTAAATTGCCCGTAGTGTTAGGTGCAGGGATAAATGTAGGGGAATGGGTCTGGGTGGGTTGCGCTTCGGTGAGTCGGTGTGGACTTGTTGGACCGAAGGGCCTGTTTCCACACTGTAAGTAATCTAATCTAATCTGGAGGAAACCCATGAAGACACAGTGAGAACGTACAAAAACTCCACGGTTAGTCACTCGAGGCTGGAATCGAACCACGTCCCAGGCACGGTGAGGCAGCAGTGCTGAGTCTTCTTGAACTGCTGCAGTCCATATACTGCAGGTCGACCGAAAATGCCATTAGGGAGGGAATTCCAGGATTGTACCTAATGACATCGAAGGAAGGTATTTCAGAATGGTGATTGTCACAGAGGGAAACTTGTGGGAGGTGGTGTTCGCATGTATTAGTTATCCATTTCCTACTAGTTTGAAGTGTTTGTGGGTTTAATCGTTGAGTCATAATAAAGAAGTCTACAGCACAGATAAGTTAGAAGCAGCTGTCTGAATAAGCCTGATTTTCTGCAGTGCATCTTGTAGATAGGATTGATTTGGAGATGCCGGTGTTGGACTGGGGTGTACAAAATTAAAAATCACACAACACCAGGTTATAGTCCAACAGGTTTATTTGGAAGCACTAGTTTTCGGAGCACTGCCCTTCGTCAGGTGATTGTGGAGAAGAAGATTGCAACACAGAATTTATAGCAAAAGTTTACAGTGTGATGCAACTGAAATTATATATTGGTTGTAAAGTCTCCAAATTTTTAGAATGACCATGTTGGTTTCAGTTCTTTCATATGCAAATCGCAAAACGTTTTTAAAAAGTTACATTCTCAAGTGCACTTTAACAATTGGTGTCATGTCGGCCCAGATAAGGTATTGAAGGTGTTAACTTCCTGTGAGGCTATCTGTGCCACAATGGTCAGAGGGAAGCAAATCCAGGGGTGAAGAAAGAAATACAGGGAAAATGTAACTCTTGGAATCAAGAGACAGGGGGAGGGGCAGGTAGAGGGAGGGGTTTGTGTGTGTATGGAGAGGCAGCAATGTGAAACTGAAAATACCAATGTAACTTAAGGGAACAAATCTTAGAAATGAAACAATTTTGGAAGTAAATTACTTCATTGCGAGAAAAACTCAGCAGATCTTGCAGCATCTGTGGAGAGAAAGTAGAGTTAACGTTTCAGGTCCAGTGACCTTTCTTCAGAGCTAATTGTAGCTAGGAAAAGATTTGTGTATATGCTGAAGATGGGGGGGGGGGGGGTTGAAGGGAGGGAGAATGAGTAAGTGATAAGTGGAGATGGAGCCCACAGAGAAATCTTCAGCATATATACCAACCTTTTCCTTGCTATAATCAGCTCTGAAGAAGTCACTGGACCCGAATCATTAACTCTGCTTTCTATCCATAGATGTTGCCAGACTTGCTGAGCTTTTCCAGCAATTTCTGTTTTTGTTTCAGATTCCCAACATCCACAGTTCCCTCAGTTTTTACTTAATTGCAAAGTTGAAAAGATAACATCTTTGGGGTGTGCACCAAATAATAATCCAAGTCCTAATACAGTATAAAAATGAACACCACACCGTCTCCTCCTCTGTTCTTCTCAAGCATTTCTTCTGATATGTTCAAATAACGAGTTGAGGGGTGCACCAGGGCAGTTCACTGGGTGACACTTATAAGTACAATTGAACCGCACCAGGGAGTAGCTGTCAGAATTCATTGCCTCTCAACTGAAGAGCCTGGGGATCCAGAACTCATATGTTTTACATTTCAAAGCATGATGCTGGCAGAGCTTCAAGCTTTGGTTCAGGCACTAACGGATACATCAGACAGGATCCTGCAAATGACCCAGTAGCAATGCTTACAAGCTGCAACTGACAAAGGAAGCTGTCTCTGAACAATTCCACATGCTTCATGGAAGCTGTGTCCTTTACAATCTGCAGCAGTGAAGTAGCTGTGTTGCAAGTTAGTCTTTAAGGTAGGTTGAAGCAAGTGGAATTGCTGACTGAAGTCTTCTTTATTAAAAGGACCCGTTGCTACTGGCATACTGGAGTTGAAACCCCTGAAACCCCACTAACTGCATAGATTTTCCTTTATTCTCAGGGCAGTGACAGGGCAGTTACACATCGCTCAATGAGAATGTAGTGGTGGGCAACTTGTTAACCTGCGGCTAGGTTAACAATTTACTCCAAGTGAGTTGAGTGTTGAAAAGTGCACCATTTATCTCTGCGGGTGTTGCAAACACCAGTTCTAGGTGCTGCGAAAAGTACACACATGTAAAGGAGGACTTGACGTCATTCTTAAGCAATGGGAAATAGCAGGCAGTCCCAAAGACCATGCAGCTGCAAGTTCCATAACATCCAAGATTCAGGGAGGCAGAGATGGACGTTGCAGCAGTCAGAGCGGTGATATCTCTCCTTGGCCACCATTTATGCACACCCTGCCATCTTCCCTCCTGGCTCTTCCCAGTGGCTGTACTGTATGTATTTCCTGGAGCCAGAACCCTGCGCCCGGAGTTTGCACCCCCATTCCTGCTGTTCACATCATCGCCTCCTCACCTCGGTTCCAGGCAAATAACAGCAGTTCTAGCCCCCAGCTGCGGCCTCCTGGCTCCAGAATGGGCTCCTCCCTCAGCACTGTGGCATCTGGAGGGGCCTTGGAAGCAGCAAAGACCTACTTCATGTACAGCAGCAGGGAGGGAAAGCTCCATCTCATCATCCCTTACCACCCCGCTCTGCCTCACCAACCCCTTCCCTGGTCTACACAGACTCCTCAATCCGAGTCTTCTCACCCCTTGCCACTCCCCCAACTCACTCTCATTTTCTTCCAATGAAAAATAAGCAACATCCCAGTTGACATCAGCAGTGTATGTGCAGATATTTGTTGTGGCCTGTCATGAGCAGCTAATGTTGTGGATGCACACATAAGGAAGCCACTTAGGCATTCTGATAATTTATACATATAAATATTATTTTTTCAATTTATGTTTCAAAATAGAGGCAGATAGGTGTTTGTTACTTCTGTGAATGGATTTCTTTAGTCTGATATTTTGCCAGTGTGGTGGGTAACTATGGGCACCCATGGTGCTAATGGAAATATATTTATATAGCTAGATTGATGACAGGTACAGTAAACATCTATGGCCATCAGCTTTGTTTTCAATTCAACAAATCTGTGATATGTAAGTTTACTTTTGAAAAATCAGTTCAAAAGTTACCAGCGTTGAGTTCAGGAGTAGGCTTGGTTTCTGTCTTAAAAGCTGGTTAGGAAACAAGTTACCTCAGCAGAAAGGTTTAGTTTGTAGAATCTTCAAACCAGGAGAGATGGTTAGTAATTAGGAGGGTATCAGAATGGAAATCATTTAGTTTCTCAGATTTATGAAAAGTTCACACTAACAGATTTGGAAAAGACTCATTGAATTGTCTCCACATTCCAAGGCAAAGAAATTGTCAGGGATCTGTTAAGTAGAACCCTAAAGAGATGACAAGGGAGAGTAATGTCACTGGATATGAAACAGGTAATGTCAGTTAAGTGGTTGAAACTTTGTTTTGCTATGTGTTTTGGAAATATTCTGTTGTATGTAAGCAAATAACTTGAATTGTTTTATTTATTTCTTCTTTTGGAGAATAAGTTTCTGTTCCATTATTTACAAAAAAACATTCTGTGAACATGTCTCAGTGACAAACCACTTCATTAACTAACTAAACAAAAAAAATCTATCAGACCAAATATCATTCTTCGATCTGACTTGTCTGGTCGAACCATCACCTGGGTTCATAACAGTTGATTGTCAGGTTCGGAGGGAACTTCAGGGCAATTATACCAGTGTGGGACTAGAGTCACATATTGGCTAGACATCTGTGAAAGCCATGTTTCCTTTCTTAAAGGGCATTGATAAACCAGTTGAATTTTAATGATGGCCTGACAGCTTCATGGTCATTTATATTGATAGTGACATTTTATTTCCAGATTTTTGTTTCATGGAATTCACATTTTCGAACTGCCATCATGAAATTTCAACTCATATCCTTTGAACTGTAAGTGCAGACCTCTAGATTTTAAATTCAGTAACATAATTATTGTACACTGTACTCCACATGCCACAATTCAGGTGCATATGCCTGTGGTATGGTTGACCATCCCTGGCATCTCTCTCTTGGTTTGCTTCTTCCAAAAATTAAAAACACTGGGAATGTTGAATAGGAAACTTGGTGTGGTCTGTGTGAATGGGTAAAGAATGACTCCTCTGCAAAAAAACACAAAGGCAGCTGTTTAGGTAATTGGTAACAACTGATAAAGGAAGTCATCAAAATCAAGTTATAAATAAGTTTGCTGCAATTTCGCCACACAGGCTGTTAGCCTCTTTTAGATTGTCTTCCAATCTTTCCCTCGGCACCCACCAATCCTGAATGTCCGTTTTATTTTTATAGGAACATGAACTGATCTCAATGAAAGGAAATGAAGGAATATCAAACTAAAACACATCATCCATGTTGGATTCAAGAAATTGTGAAGTAGGATGAACTGGGTGTTAAAATGTACACAGAGTAATGATGGAAAATGGAGCAGTTGACTTCTTTTGTGCTCTTTGTACTTGTACTGTAAGGGTTTGGCTTGTGAAATTCAATAATGTGCATTCGCAGAAAGGAAAAAACAAAATTATTTCTATATTTATTTCTCCCCATTATTTTCAAATAAAGAAAAAAGTTGAATTTATTCAGCATATTTTGTGACTTCAGAATATTCCAAATGCTTTATATAGATACATAGAACATAGGAACAAGAACATAGGAACAGGAATAGGCCATTCGGCCCTTGAGCTTGCTCTGCTATTCAATATGGTAAAAACAAGGACTGCAGATGCTAGAAACCAGATTCTAGATTAGAGTGGTGCTGGAAAAGCACAGCAGTTCAGGCAGCATCCGAGGAGCAGGAAAATCGATGTTTCGGGCAAAAGCCCTTCATCAGGAATAGAGGCAGAGTGCATGCAGGGTGGAGAGATCCTGAAGGCAATCTGCCTCTATTCCTGATGAAGAGCTTTTGCCCGAAACATCGATTTTCCTGCTCCTCGGATGCTGCCTGAACTGCTGTGCTTTTCCAGCACCACTCTAATCTAGAATCTGCTATTCAACATGACCATGGCTGATCAGCCAACTCAGTACTGTTCCCACAATTTCCCTGAATAATTTTACCTAATAGCAGTATTACTTCACAAAAATAACACATCAGCAATACATAATCAATAAAGGTGGCACACTGGCTTGGTAGGTAGTCCTGTTGCCTCACAGCGCCAGGGACCCAGGTTCAATTCCAGCCTCAGGTGACTGTGTGGAATTTGCATATTCTCCCCATGTCTGTTTGGGTTTCCGCTGCTCCAGTTTCCTCCCAAAGTCCAAAGATGTACAGTTTAGGTGAATTGGCCATGCTAAATTTCCTATACTAACCAGGGTTGTGTAGATTAGGTGGGAACTGTATGGATACGAGGAACAGGGTGGGGGCACGGGGAGGGTTGGGTCTGCGTGGTAAGTTCTTCGGAGGGTCGGTGCGGATATAATGAGTCAAATATCCTGCTTTGTCACTGCACAAATTCTATGATCCTACATTGAACATCTCAGCTGCAGAATGTGTGAATAAATTAAGCGATCACCAGATCTGGATGAGTTATCAAACATTTTAGTGTTATGTTGAACATTGAGTGGTTAATTTTGTGAACTCACTTTAAATGTGTTTGTATAATCAGTGCATTTTCAACATGTGTCTAATTGCAACCATGCATATCTGGTTGGAATAATTCTTCTTTTGGAAAAAGAAGGTTGCAGAGTTCTACCTAAGTTCATCAGTGTACCTTTAAGAAACGCAGTGCATCAGTATGGCTTTAAGAGATATATGCTGGATATCAACATTGTATTATAACAAGTGTCTAGAGGATATGAAAGTCTCAGACATCATCTTAGACCAGGTCACTCAAAGTGTGGCATGCACATGGAATCATGTTACTCTTTGTTGCTAAATAGCTAAATGCTATCCCAGTCAAGATTGTGCCTATGATTATAACATTTCTAGTATTGGTGAACTGTAACTGTCTGTTGGATGTTTCAGTGTCACACTACCAATGTCTTGTTCTCCTGTTTCAAGAAATAACAAGCATTGTCCTGTTGGATGTAAAGCATACCTCAAAGATTGTAAAGGTGGGGCGGTGTGAAGAGGAAAGAAAATTTGAATTTGATACACGCCAAGACGAGAAGTCAGTGAAGGTTTGGAAGAGTGAGGAAAATGAGTGAACAGGAATTAAAGCAAATGAGATTTCAAACAATGGCATCTTGGAAATAACCTAAATTGCTACTTGAGAGACTAACAAATATTGCAATACTTTGAATGCAAAAGTAACAATAACATTGCTAAAATCTTAGGGTGGAGTCATGATGATGGTAATGACAGTCAGGCAAAAAAGGAGTGGTGATATTGTCAATGTTGAAGTAATCATGGAGACAAGAATATTTTAAGTCCGGGAAAGACCATTGCTATATATATAACCAGTCTCTATCACTAAGTATCCAGGTAATGGATTATGTGAAGGGGTCGGGGGGCAGTATACTGGTTGGAAATGATGTTACCTTCAAGGAGCATAGAACAGCAAGGGAAGATAATAATGGACCACTTGCTATAGAGAAATCAAAAGTTACTTGGATTTTATTGTAAGAGTGATAACAATTAAGGATGAGTAAGTAAGTAGAGTCTCTGTTTCATAACTCTTCTAAAATGCAACAGTTTTAACTAACATTGAAGTGTTAGCCTTGGTTATAGGCATTTACTAATCAGCCTGTTCAGATACGTTATTACCCATTTCGGGAGCAGGTGGGACTTGAACCCAGGCTTCTTAGTTCAGGACACTTCTAATGTACCACAATAGCTCATAGGCATAGCTTCTGCACTCAAGATATATACTCAAGGAGGTGATCCTGTGCCTCAGAGGCAAAGTGCTGTCTGTGAGTCAAGACAGACAACTTATCGAATGATTTTGCTGTCTTGGATTTCAAAGTAATTTACACAGTCCCATCAATCTAAGAATAGCCAATAAACAGCTTGTAGTTAAAGTGTACCTGGATAGAGAAATGGTGACATGTTTTCTATACAGTGATCAATGGTTTAACTGAATGTGGTCAGTAAATGAATCTTTTCAATTTTGGGATGGATTGAAGGTTGGAACTCTGAAGTAAAGCATGTGGAACATTATCCTTTTCAAAGACCAAGAGTGGAATCTTACTCCAAGCAGAGTGGGCTATGGTGAGATGATTGATAGAACCAGGAGAGTTGTTCACTGAGACCATTTTTTCTCAGGCAGTGTGGAGGGATGCTTGCCAACCAGAGGTGAGCATCTAATTGACACTCATCATTGTTTTTCAAACAGCTTATGGACTACCCAATTGCCCATGGTTCATGATCTTACCAAACTCATTATATGAACGAGTGATCAGGAAAACTCCTCATTGGAAGCAGAGAGGGTTCTTGGTGGGTTCAACTCGCCACTTGCTCCAAATTTCCTCCATGTTCTCCAAGGACAAACTGCAGAGCAAGGCATAATCAATGAGCACAGCCACAGGTACCCAACCACCATGAAATTGGCATTTGATATTCAAGAATGAATTGCCACCATCTTGGCATCCTTCAATGCATTGGCTTTGCAAGGGCAGACTGCCAGTGTTCTTTGCCAGAAAAACCAGTACAGGGAAAGGAATCCATTACACAATGTGGACCTGCTATGGCTACTGCCTTGCTCTTTCAGCATGCATCTACCTAGTACCTATCGGCACACCAGCTGCATGCATTCCTTGCCCTACGCAGCCTTGCCTTGCACTGCCAATTGGCACAGTCACACAACTAAACAGGTAGCCATGCTGTGCAGCAGTCCTCAGTCAATGGTGCATGAACCTTGCCTTGTGTCAATGTGGGATGTTAGCCTAGCACCTGCGCCACACAGCCTCCGTGGGATTTCCAGAGCACATTCAGACATGTCTGAAAGGTTTGGAGTAGCCCACAGTGAACTCAATGGGGCATGTGCCTGTTAGGGGGTGCCTAGCGCAGTTAGTCAACATACCAGTCTCAGGCTTTGGCCATGATAAGGAATCCAGTCAGGTGCTAGTTTATGCAGTCAAGGTACATACAGAGGCATAAACTATGCCTCCATGCTGCAGGAGAGGAGGAACAGTAGGAGATATGTATCCACCAACCAGGAGTCTGGACAGATGAGAGCTGCCACAGGTAGGTCACGTCACATGAGGGAGTGGGCATGGTTATGCCATCACTGCTGTTGCAGGAATTATGAGAAAAGTGGGTAAGAGGCTGAGAGAAATTGTTGACAGGCAGTTGATGGGTGCAGGCATGTGTTTTGGGCAACATCCTGACAAGTACCAGGTTGACAGAATGGGCACCTCGAAAGGAAAGGGTGAGTTCTAAAGAGTCAGATCAGACTTGGAATGCTAACTCTGCCTCTCCATTGATATTGCTAGACTTACTGAGTTTCTCCAGTACTTTGTTTTTGGAGAAGGAAAGGGTGATGCTTGGGGTGTCAGTCATATGTTAACGCTGAGGCTGAAAGCCACTGGCCACTTGTTACTTCAACCGTGAAGCACATGGAGAGAATACAATATTGAGGAAAACAACTCAGTTGTGGGTGGCACAAGTGAGGTGACCTGTGAAGGCCAGGGCTTGCATCTGCAAGTAATCACTGGGCATCCACATTGGAATCCTGTTGTCTTGCAACATATTCTATCTTCATCACTCTAGCCCTCTGGGTTCCTCCCCCAACTCTTCCTGGCCTCCTACAGCAATGATTTGGGGAGCGGTGTCGGAATGATCCACGGCCATGCACACATATTACTACTCTTATTCTCACATGGTATATTTGGTGCTCATCATACAATCCCAACCATTGTACCTTGCTAATGGCCAAGGAGTGATGCTGCAGGGCATCATGGACAATCTACGGAAAATAAGACACAAGGATAACCAGATGAATGGTAACTCGAAAGTTTATGAAATGTAATATCAAGTGAACTAACATTGTTTGAATACCAAACATTCAACATTACATGGTTTATTTGCAGCAAAAATCTATGTACATCATTTTGTATGCTCAACAAAAACTATTTCCATCACATCATGTGCTGCACAGACTATTTACTTGAGGATCCCAGCTGCCAACGCACGTGCTATTAATAGAGGTTTCTCTTCCTCTCCCTCCTGCTGTGATACACTGAGCTTCCCTGTTCTGTAAACAGGATGGAGGGGGTCTGCTCAACAGTGGTGCCCATTGGCCCGAATGCTTTGCTTGCAGTGTACCAAGACAAGTTGTGTCTGGGCAAGTCAGACGTGCTGAAGGGCATGCTAAGTGGTCCTCCTTGGCATGAACGTTCAAGGCTCAGAGATGGGGCAGATAGGATTGAGGTGATCTTTCCTAACTGGAGTCTAAAGTGGGGCCTATGAGTGTCTTATTACTTCAGCTGGGCTCCTTGCGGCACCATCCACTCTCCCTGTGAGGAGAAGGACAATGGTTATGGCTCCCCAGTCTCACTTCTGCTCTAGCCTCAGTACTGAGAACCAAAGGGTGGGGCAGTGGAGTGCAGGTGCTGTTGACTTTCACACAGCCCTGAGGGTGTTGGACCTGTCTGTCCATTCCAGCTGCCAGCATCTTCATGGACACAGTCAGATGGTTACAGGGCTGACTGCACTGCTGCTGCATCTGGATGACAACAGGTAGTGCATCGCTGAACTGGCTGCAACACTCCAGCACCTCAGCAAGGAGTGCAGCTTCTCCTCCTTATGAAGTTCCTCATCAGTAAGATTACAGAGTCCTCTCCTGCTACAGCCTCTCCAGGTCCCTCAAGACTGAGACGACAACGTCATAACCGAGTGGAATCTCAGAAGGCGCCTGGTCTCCAACAGTCCTCTGACCAACAGCCTTGGTGCTGTCAGTGTATAGAATTTATAAAGTCCACTGAGATGCCCTCAACTGTGCTGCTGGGAGTTCCAGGAGGCAGTGTAGACAATGACCGCTCCATTACATCTGCGCTGTCACCTGGGGAGCTTGAGGAACTCTCCTCTGCAGGAAACAAGCTGGTAGTTAGGATGATATGTGCATAAGAGGCAGAAGATGTTGTAGCCACTGGTTAGTCATAGTCTTGGACGCCTGGTTAAATGTAACTATTGCAGGGGAATGACAAGTGTTACTTACTCGGGTCTTGCTCCTGAACCCTCGCAGGAGTGGTTCCTGCCTTCTCCTGTAAGGGTGAGTATCCTTTCCTTGTGTGGGGTGAGGACACAGATATCAGGCACAACCCCATTCCTCCTAACCTGTGCACTATTGTTCCACCCTGTTATAGGATCTCCTGTAATGACATAAAGGGTTAGAATGAGTAAGATGCAAGTGTGTGGCATAGCTCTTACCTGGTGCGTGAGGTGTGGAGATGTTTGAAGTGAGTGAGGAGGCAGCACAGAGGGGATGTGGGGTCAGTGATGTGGGAATATGGTGGAGGGAGCGGGAATGAAGTAGCAAGAGTGAGAGAGAGAACATAGAACATTACAGTGCAGTACAGGCCCTTCAGCCCTCGATGTTGTGAACCTAATCTAAAGTCCATCTAACCCGCACTATCCATTATCATCCATATGTTTATCCAATGACCATTTAAATGCCCTTAACATTGGTGAGTCTACTACTAAGGGAGCAGGAGAGGTACCAAGTGTCAACAGGAGTTTTGTGAGATACAATACCTAACCACCGTGTTGAGCAAACGAACCAGGGGAAAGACCACCAAGAAGCGCCCTCAGCGTGCAACAACGTATTCACCAGGTTTGATCAGTCACAAATTCAGGAGTTTAAGGAGGCCTTCAACATGATCGATCAGAATGGTGATGGCTTCATTGATAAGGAGGATTTGCATGACATGTTAGCTTCATTTGGAAAGGATCCAAATGATGAATACCTTCAGGCAATGATGAATGAAGGTCCAAGGCCTATCAACTTTACCATGTTCTTGACCATGTTTAGTGAAAAGCTGAATGGGACAGACCTTGAAGATGTAATCAGAAATGCCTATGCATGTTTTGGTGAAGAAGGAACAGGTTATATCCAGGAAGACTACTTGAGAGATTTGTTGACAACAATGGGTGATCAGTTTACTGATGGGGAGATGGATGAAGTTTTTCATGAAGCACCAATTGATACTAAGGCAATTTCAATGATATTGAATTTACTCACATACTGCAACATGGTGCCAAGGACAAAGATGACGAATAGAATGTAAATTCAGGGGGTGGGGGAAAGCTCCTATTTCACTTTGCAGAATATATACCTATTGGAACATACTGCATACCTTGGCTCTAATAAACATTGTTCTTTTTCATTTTTTATATTTTTCAGTCATGTTGGCATACTTTGCACACATTGGAATGAAGTGGAAGGTTAGTGGCAGGGAGCAAGAATCTCGAGAAGCAAATCACTTGACGCTTGAATATTTCTTAGAAACCACAAGGTTTCAGCTATTTGCTGGAGGTCACCTGTGTTTTCTGCCTGCCTGAGTGGTGGTACTTGTTTGAAGAGTATTTTGATGTCGTGATCTGGCTTGTCAGAATTCCTCATTTTTCACTTTTCAAAGAGTTGTTTTTAATTCTCATTTAATTTGTGATTTATGGAGTGATAAGGAAAACAAACCACTGTCCTTCAAACTCTTCTGATCAGTATACCTGGGTTTGTCTGAGACAATTACCCTCATTAGGTGTGATCTGTAAAAAGTTAATTTTGCATTGAAGATCATGATGGCAATCTTGATATGCAAGTTTGAGCTGTCATCTGTTTGCTCAATTTTAGTTTTCAATTTATGGAGCTATGTTTAAATATATGAATGTGATCATTTTAATCAGTGGTATTTGATAATACTAGTGAATGATAAATAGCATGAAGAGAGTTGTGAGCTGTATCTTGAGGGATAGTGGAAGATGATCTGAAAGACAAGATTTCAGTTTAACGTGCAGACTTTGATCCAGAGTTTTCCCTGTCTTGTCTAAGGTAAGACCAAAGTGACTATGCAGATTGGTGTAGATATGTTATGCCTTATTCTTGATCATACTTCACACCTTATTCAGATTTGAGTGTCCTTTGTTATCAAAATAAAAAGAAGGTGCTGCATACAACAGAGGGAGAGTCAGAGCATCCAGTTTGGTGGGAGGTGGGTGCAGTGGCACAGATAATGTGAGGTAGCAGAGAGTAGAATATTGAACTTGCTCTGGCAAAGATGATTGACCTTCTTCCTGCACTGTTGCCCAGTCCTCCTTTCCTTGGAGGTGGCACTGATCCAAGTGACCATCAATGACCACACTGACATAATAAGGCAGCATGGCTTCCGCTACCAGTCGTCTGGGAAGAACATTCATAGCAGACTGAAAACATTAATGCAGTTTCTCTCTCCACAGCTTCTGCCAGACCTGCTGCTTTATTCAGCATTTCTTTTATCTCAGAGAAGGACTCTTCTCCTCTCCATAGCCCTGTCCACAGGGACCTCCACGTCCTTCTCAGGGCAGCATGGTGCCATCTGCCCCATCTCTGCCATCACTTCTCAGTCCTTCCAAAGCTGAGCAACACAGCTTCCAGATGGCAGCACGCCTGCCAAATGTACAGTGGGCTTTGGAAGTTGGCAAGGCCTCAAGTTATGCTCAACTTATAGTGGACATCCGCTGCGTGATGAGTTGGTCTGGCAACAGTAGTTGATAAGATGGAGCAGAAAGTGGGTATGATTCTTAACTTGAGGAATCAAGTAGCAATTAGTGCAAAGATTTTGATAAGATATAGCAAGAAAACTTGCTCAGCCGAGCAGTGAGAATCAATCCACAGAACTCAATGCAACCCATAAGATTCAGACCCCTGGTTATTTCAACAGATAAGGTTCTGAAATTGTGAGTTCTGCTATTGAGCCAAAAAAGAGGAAGGTTAAGTGCTCTTTCTTGCCAATTATCATTTTACCAGTTGGTATTTTTTCTAAGCATTGGAATACAGGAGAGAATTCCTAATTTCTATTGCCCACTTCAGATGACTTTTCAGATGCAAGGTGACTTGCTGGAGAATACTAGAATGAATTTAACCTTTATAATTTTTCTCTTTCCAAAAGGCCCTAAGGTTGGAGCTCCAAATTATAGATGATATCTCTTCTTGCTTCTGTGAATCAAGGGACTTACTTTCCCTTTCCTCAATTTAAATGAAAGATTTGCCATTTGAGATTCAGACACTGGTTCGGATATAATCAGCCAGGAAGATTTAAATGCAGAACTGACAGAATTTAATAAAGTGCGAGGCTGTTAATTGATTTGGGACCTAACTTGATATTCTCTGGTGTTTTGTAAGGTTACCGACTTAATACAGCACATCATCTGACGAAGATTTTTAAGACATTCCTATCGATAGTTTCAAATTGTTTACACAGGAACAATGGGATTGCTGAACAGAAAAAGAAAGTGCTTCTGCTTTGCTTGGTAATAATTTGTCTACAGCAGACACAGATATAAATTCCTCTCCTGGAAGACTTCTAGTATCAGTGGTCCAAAGTGAATTCTTTTTCTCCTGAGCAAGCTATACTTACTGAAAGAGTTGAATCAGTTTCCTCTAGTTAAGAGTTACACTTTATTCTAAAAATAAATAAGAACCACAGATAGCACAAGGGCAGGCTGAAAGTATAGGAGATACACTTTATCAATTGATCGAGCTGGTCTAGGGTGAAACACAGATAATACTTATAAAAATTATAGGAAACAGCAGATAATGCGAGACACCACATTAGTAGTGGACAAAAGTGTGATAATAGTAATATTTATGTAGTAATGATCTGTACAAAGAATGAGTTTTACACTTCAAGATGATAAACATGGCTGTCTCTGTGTCCACATGAAATAAATGACAATTGTCCTGTTTCTTGAAGTCCTCCCACCAACTTTTATAATTGTACGCTAACACTTACCATATGTCATGTTTCAAATTATTGAAATACTATATACCAAAATATTACTCTTTGATAGAAACCCATTGTTTCTGCAGCTTCGTTCTGGATTTATCTGCTTTCCCTTCAAGCACAAGCCATATTTCAGGAACTTATGGTTATGTGGTAGCACATCGATGACCCAGGAAACAATGGTGTAAATGTTTAATGTCAGTATTTAGGATGTGCAATAAATCCCTGAGGCTCATTTGTGCCATTTTGACAAACCCTGCTAATGAAGCTGTCAAATTCATTGTCAATAGCTCTGCCTACAGTTGCATTCAATGACACTCATAAAATTCCTTGATCTTATGCTTGCTTTCTAAAAATGCTGCCATTTAGACCCATGATGGTGAGAAGACCTGATATGGGTATAATTTATTGCTTTCACATACTTCCCAGCCTGGAAAGATGACAGTAAAGCTGTGAAATTGCATCTCTGCAGCCTGCTCTCATATCCTTTACTATTTCTCTCCCTTTAGGGTTTTCTCATTCTGTGAAACATTCAGCTCACCCACTCCCACCTGTAAGCTAAGGTGAAAGCACTGCAATGGCCTAACCACTGAACATCGCCATATTCTTTATCAACATGACTGATGTTGAGTTGATGCTGCCTGGCTTGCTGTGTTGTTCCAGCCTCCTGCTTGTCTACTGATGTTGAGGAGAAACAGAGAGAGGAGGCTGTGTAACTATGTGCATTCCACTGTGAGAGCTACTGCACAAATGCTGCGATTAGACATTGAGAACAATAGAATAATTGACAAAAAGCTGATAATGATTGCAAAAATGCTGGTAAAGTTCCAGTCAGATGCTTGCTTTCTCATTTAGATTTTTATTGTTGAATGTTGCTTTACAAAATGGAGACAACAGAGTATGCAGCTCGATCCTATGAAACACTATTCTTGCTCTCTGTAACAGGTAATTACACTCATGACGTTGATCATTAGACTCTAATTGTATGTCACCTTGCAATATAAGGAGATCAGGTCACCTTTTCGCTTGAGATCCATTTCAGCTATTTAAAAGTTAACAGCATTTTTGACTTTATGGCCAGACAGTCATAGTTAAATTGATTTCAATTTGGGTAATAATTGTACATCCGTTTACACAATATGATAATTAGATAGTGTCTCATTGTTCCAGATCCTGTACAAAATTAACATATATTTATTGTTGATTATAAAATGATGATAGGTTTTGCAATTACAGCTATAGGTGTCAGAGGAACGTATTACCACCATATGCAAATAAAATCTAAAATTGATTATCCTTGAACTGCTATGAAATTATTTTACAAGCAGAACCAGAAAATAGACTGCATAAAATCTCTTCCCTGGATTACTTAAAAATTTAAACAAGAACAGCACCAGGCTTCCTTAAAATGGGTGCTGAAAATGTGTTGCTGGAAAAGCGCAGCAGGTCAGGCAGCATCCAAGGAGCAGGAGAATCGACGTTTCGGGCATGAGCCCTTCTTCAGGAATGCAGGAGAATCAACGTTTCGGGCATGAGCCCTTCTTCAGGAATGCTGCCTGACCTGCTGCGCTTTTCCAGCAACACATTTTCAGCTCTGATCTCCAGCATCTGCAGTCCTTACTTACTCCTAGAAAATTTTAACCTACTGCGAATCCTCTTGCAAGGATGCCTTCCTTGAAGAAGCTCTCTTCCTCCCTCATTCCTGAAGAAGTGCTCATGCCCGAAACGTCGATTCTCCTGCTCCTTGGCTGCTGCCTGACCTGCTGCGCTTTTCCAGCAACACACTTTCAGCTCTGATCTCCAGCATCTGCAGTCCTCACTTTTTCCTTAAAATGGGTGTCAAACTGATGAAGGTGCAGTATAGGGTTAAATGCATGTTCATCAGTAGAAGCAGCAATTATACACAGATCTAAACAAATCCCTAGCCAATAGGTCAGACCAAAACAAAATAAAACAAAGAAATGCATATGCTGAAGATTTAAAACAAAAATTGAAATTGCTGGAGACACTCAGCAAGTCTGGCAGCACCCAGGGGGAGAAAGCAGTGTTCATGTTCAAAACCCAGTGACCCTTCTTCAGACTCAAAACATTAGCTTTGCTTTCTCTCCACAGATGCTGCTGGACCAGCTGAGCTTTTCCATCAATTTCTGTTCAGGTCAGATCAAAACTATTCAGAGCTCCCTAAGCCAATCATGTGTAATCATTGCCAATTAAACAACCAGAAAGAGAAAATTGTCATATGAACATTCTTTGAGGAGAAAGGGAGGTCTGCAGATGCTAGAGATCAGAGCTGGAAATGTGTTGCTGGAAAAGCGCAGCAGGTCAGGCAGCATCCAGGGAACAGGAGAATCGATGTTTCGGGCATAAGCCCTTCTTCAGGAATGGGGAAAGTTTGTCCAGCAGGCTAAGATAAAAGGTAGGGAGGAGGGACTAGGGGGAGGGGTGTCGGAAATGTGATAGGTGGAAAGAGGTCAAGGTGAGGGTGATAGGTCAGACTGGGGTGGGGGCGGAGAGGTCGGGAAGAAGATTGCAGGTTAGGAAGGCGGTGCTGAATTCGATGGATTTGACTGAGACAGGGTGGGGGGAGGGGAAATGAGGAAACTGGTGAAATCCGAGTTCATCCCTTGTGGTTGGAGGGTTCCTAGGCGGAAGATGAGGCGTTCTTCCTCCAACCGTCGTTTTGTTGTGGTCTGACGATGGAGGAGTCCAACCAACCCAACCACCCTGTAGCTCAACATTTCAATTCCCCCTCCCACTCCACCAAGAATATGCAGGTCTTTGGACTCCTCCATCGTCAGACCACAACAAAACGACGGTTGGAGGAAGAACACCTCATCTTCCGCCTAGGAACCCTCCAACCACAAGGGATGAACTTGGATTTCACCAGTTTCCTCATTTCCCCTCCCCCCACCCTGTCTCAGTCAAATCCATCGAATTCAGCACCGCCTTCCTAACCTGCAATCTTCTTCCCGACCTCTCCGCCCCCACCCCAGTCTGACCTATCACCCTCACCTTGACCTCTTTCCACCTATCACATTTCCGACGCCCCTCCCCCTAGTCCCTCCTTCCTACCTTTTATCTTAGCCTGCTGGACAAACTTTCCCCATTCCTGAAGAAGGGCTTATGCCCGAAACGTCGATTCTCCTGTTCCCTGGATGCTGCCTGACCTGCTGCGCTTTTCCAGCAACACATTTCCAGATATGAACATTCTTGTCCTCTATGATAGCAGAGACAAGCATGCAATTGCACAGACAAGGCTGAAGCTGCCATATTACGTGAAAGGTCCACCTCAGTCTCTTTCTGAGATCCCATGATTGCAGAAAGCAGTCTTTAGCCAAGTTATTCCCTCCATGTGATAAAAAGGAAGAATTAAATGCAGCAAAGGCTATGGGCCCTAACAGCAGTACTGAGACTTGTGCTTCAGAATTAGCCACTTCCTTAACTCAGTGCAGATATAGATATTTACATCATCAACTTATTCAGAGATCTTATGGCACACTGGAACTGATGGAACTTGAACCCAAGCTTCACTATCTCAGAGATAGGGGCAACATTATCACTGTATCACAAGAATCTTTCAGGTGCAGTTAGAACCCCCCCATTGGCAACTACTGAACAACATGGAAAATTGCCCCTTTATGTCCTGTTCACAAATAAGAGGACAAACCCAACTAGTACTATATCATTTACACTCAATCAGTAGCAGGTCAATGGAAGAATATCGACAGAGTTATTGAGCAGCAGCTATTCATGCTCACTGACATTCACTTTATGTTCTTACGAGCCACTTGGCACCTGATATCATTATCTGATATCATTGGCCTTGGTCCAACATGAACAAAAGAGCTGAAATGTGGAAGTGAGGTAAGAGAAACTAATTTCACATCAAGTCAGCATTTGACGGGGTATGATATCAAGGAGACCTAGAAAAAGCAAAGGTAAGGATGAAGGAGAAAATCTCCCTGCTCGTTGCAGTTTCACCGAACACAAAGATAGGTCATTGGAGCTCAATTATCTCAACTCCAGGATACTGAATAGGGGTTCCTCAAGGCAGTATTGTTGGATGATCATTGGCTGATTCATCATTGGCCTTCCCTCTACATAGATGTCAAATGATGATCATTTCTAACAAGAGCAAATCTAAACATCTTCCCTTGATGTTCAAAGGCATTCACAACACTGAACAGCCAACTATCAACATCCTTGAGTCTTACCATTGACCTGAAAATTAACTCAACAAACCAAAAAAAACTCCAGCCACAGATAAGGTCAAGAGTCTGCATATTCCATCATAAGTAACTCATCCTCTGACTCCCCAAAACCTCTCCACTGTGTACAAGGTAAGCATCAGGAGTGTTATGGAATATGCTCCACCACTCTGGATGCAGCAGCTCCAAGAACATTCAAGATAATTAATGTTGCCTGGGGTAAAGCAACCTGCTTGACAAGCAGCCCCTCCATTGCCAGGCTACAGTGGCAGTAATGTCTACCATCAACAGGTCTCCTTTGATCATGTTTTACTAAGCTGCAACCTTTTCTACTTGGAGTATAACGGGTGCTACCTAAAGTCCAGTTTGCAAGTACCATCACTGGGATGTTGCCACTTATAGTCATAGAGATGTGCAGCATGGAAACCGACCCTTCGATCCAACCTGTCCATGCCGACCAGATATCCCAACACAATCTAGTCCCACCTGCCAGCACCTGGCCTATATCCCTCCAAACCCTTCCTATTCATATACCCATTCAGATGCCTCTTAAATGTTGCAATTGTACTATCCTCCACCACTTCCTCGAGCAGCTCATTCCATACACATACCACCCTCTATATTGCCCCTTAGATCTCTTGTATATCTTTCCCCTCTCACCCTAAACCTATGCCTTCCAATTCTGGACTCCCCCAACTCAGGGAAAAGACTTTGTCTATTTATCCTATCCATGTCCCTCATGATTTTATAAACCTCTATAGGGTCACCCCTCAGCCTCTGATGCCCCAGCGAAAACAGCCCTAGCCTATTCAACCTCTCCCTATAGCTCATATCCTTCAACCCTGGCAACATCCTTGTAAATCTTTTCTGAGCCATTTCAAGTTTCAAAACATCCTTCCAATAGGAAGCAGACCAGAATTGCACGCAATATTCCAAACAGTGGCCGAACCAATGTCCTGTACAGCCGCAACATGACCTCCCAACTCCTGTACTCAATATCTGACCAATAAAGAAAAGCATACCAAACGTCTTCTTCACTATCCTATCTAGCTGTGTCTCCACTTTCAAGGAGCTATGCACTCCAAGGTCTCTTTGTTCAACAACACTCCCTAGGACCTTACCATTAAGTATATAAGTCCTGCTAAGATTTGCTTTCCCAAAATGCAGCACCTCGGATAGATATTGGTGGAGCAGGAGATGAGTTATTCACTTCAGAATTCTTAGTGTCTGCTTTGCTCTTGTAGCTAAGGTATCAATATGGCTGGTCCAGTAACTCTGAGGATGCTGATAGTGGAGAAATCAGAAATAATATTGCCACAGAACATAAAAGATTATATCCTTTTGTAACCTAGTACCTTTAGGCAGTGCGTTCTGGATACCCGCAACCTTCTGGGTCAAAAACCCCTACTCTTTACCTTAAAACTGAAAGCCATACTCCCTGATTATTGATGCGTCTACTTAGGGGCACTTTTCTCCCATACCACCCTGTCTGTGTCCCTCAGAATACTGTAAAACTCAGATTCCCCCCTCAGCTCTCTCTGCTCTAAGGAAAACACTCTAGTGTATCTAATCTGGCTGTGTCACTTCAGCCCAGGAGGGAACACTTCACTGAATTACTTTTGCAATCTTCTTAAGAGACAACATTCAATCCATTTACATGATATCAAAACCTCTCGTAATTTGAATGACTCTGTTAAGATCACCTCTCAGCATATCTGCAAGTGTGTGGAGGAACTTCCAGACTCTTCCACAAGGGCAAACAGCCTTTCTGCATTTACCTTGCCAAAGCCCCGAATAAACTTGTATGAATCAATAAGGTCATCTCTCATTCTTCCACGTTCCAATGAGTACAGGCCCAATCTCCTCAACTCTTCATAAGATAATCCTTCCATACCTGAGATCAGTCTTCTATGAACTGTCTCCAATACCAATATATCTTTCCTTACATAAGGGGTCCAAAACTGTTCACAGTCTTTAGCTGTTCTCTGACTAATACCTTGCATGTATTTAGCATAATTTCCTACTTTCATATTCCATTTCCTTTGAAATAAAGGCCAGCATTCCATTTATCTTCCCTATTACCTGCTGAATGTGAATGTTAGCTTTTGTGATTCAAAGGCAAAGACCCAAGATCCCTCTTTTGTGTAGCTGCTGAAGACTTTCTCCATTTAAATAATAATAGCTCCTCTATTCTTTCTATCCAAGTGCAGAACCTCACATTTCCCCATAATAATTTCCATTGGCAAAGATTTTGCATATCACTTGACCTGTCTATATCCCTTTGCAGACTTTTTGTGTCATCTTCACCACTTGCTTTTGTGTCATCTGGAAAATTGGCTATAGTACATTTACTTTCCTCATCCAAATCATTAATATGTATTGTAAATAATTGTGACCCCAGCACTGATCCTTTTGGCACACCACTAGTTACAGACTGCCATCTGAAAATGCCCCACTCTTCGATGTATTCGATTCGTTAACCAATCCTCTAATCAAACTAACATATTACCTTGAACACCATGAGCTCTTATCTTATGAAGTATCCTAATGCGTGGTACCTTGTCAGATGCTCACTGAAAATCCAAATATATTAACACTTACTTCGAAGTGTTACCTCTTTCAAACAATTCTAGTAGATTTGTCAGGCATGATTTCCCCTTCATGAAGCTATGCTGAATCTGTGTCATCACATCATATATTTGAAAATTTCATCTTTTATAACAGACTCTAACATTTTCCCAATAACAGATGTTACGCTGGTTAGCCTCGAGTTCTTGCTTTTGTTCCTTTTCTTAAAAAAAAGATTTTGGAAGATTTTCAATCTAAGGATTCTTGGATGATGGCTACCAGTGCACCCATTATCTCTGTAGCTACTTCCATTAATATCCTGATATGATATGAATATCTCATCATGTCAGGGGATTTAACAGTCTTTAGCCTCTTTAGCTTCTTTAGCAGTCTTATACTAGTGATTAATTAATGTTTTATTTCCTCTCCTCCTTTTTCTCCTTGGATATTTTGTAATTTGGGGATGCTATTGGAGTCTTCTACTGTGAAGACTGATGCAAAGTGTGTATTCAACCCACCTGGCATTTCCTGGTTCCCTAATTTTTTTTCCCAAACCTTATCTCCTAAGGGTCCAATGGTTACTTTGGCTACTTGCTTCCTTTTTATACATTTAAAGAAATTCTTTTTGTCCAATTTGATATTACTTGCAAATTTACCCTCAGTTTAGTTTCTCCCTCTATATTATGTTTTTGTTGCCCTTTAAAGGTTTCTAGAACTTTCTGTGAGATATTGTATTATGATTCTCTTCACCAACTCACTCACAAGCGTTCTATGTTTACAATAACGCATTTCCATTCACACATTCATAAAACCATATTTTTGTAGTACTTTTGTCACAAAGCTAGCCCTTTTTTCTAAAAGCTGTTCCTTGGCTCAAGGATACTCTATGCTTGTCTTTTTTCAGAGAGGTAATAAATCAGGCCGAGCTCCAATCAGTCTGGTTTGGTATAGAAATCAAAAGGATTCTGAAAGACCTTTTGTCTAAATGTAAACAGATGAGACTTCAGGCCAAAGTGGTCATGTTTTAGGAGTGACTGCATAAAGAGAGGGGAGTGGTCAGCTCTCCAGCTAGCTGATCTGACCAGTTTTGACCTGAACTGGTGAGGAGTTCAACAGTGAGCTGTGTGGAAACACACTCTCTCTCTCTCTCTTTCTGCCTTTCAACTTCAGCCTGTAAGCATGTGTTCCATTTATACTGGTTTTTAAAGGGGGTTTGCTTATTGGGACTGCTGTGTACATTTGGAACAGCATAATTAAGTCTATTTTGGATAGACTGAGTTCTGTAGGCGTTCTTTATTCTGGTTTTTTTTTGGTTGTGTAATTTTGTGAATTTGTTTTTGTCTGTTTTAAAATCTGCTTGTCAACCTAGCTAACTTACTCGGGGTAATTTTCACTGTATACTTACTAAAACTAATTGCAAAGTTATGGTCTGGGGCTGCCTGCTTAAGAACGTTTTGAGTGCTCTGGTCTAGTCCAATATAGATTGGGGGCTTGTCCGGGATTTTAAATTGTGTGTCGTAGGTGCTAGTGTCTTAATTTTGGGTGTTGGTTTGGTTGGGTAGACAAAGCTTGGGATAGGAAAGACTCTTTCAGTCATCAAAAGTTTTCTGGATGTGGATGTGGAGACTTTGGAGGTTTTGCAAAAAGTAAATAAGAGCAAGTTGCAAGAATTAGCAGAGAAGCTGGAATTGGAACTGCCTGCTTCTATGAGGAAAGGAGAGATAATTACAGTAGTAGCTCAGCAATTAAACTTGCTGGAGAAACCATCAGAATCTATAGAGATGGCAAGGATTCAATTGTGAATGAAGCAGCTTGAGTTAGAGGCAAGAGATAAGTAGGTGGCACAGTGGTTAGCACTGCTGCCTCACAGCGCTAGAGACCCGGGTTCAATTCCTGCCTCAGGTGACTGACTGTGTGGAGTTTGCACATTCTCTCCGTGTCTGCGTGGGTTTCCTCTGGGTGCTCCGGTTTCCTCCCACAGTCCCAAAAATGTGTAGGTTAGGTGAATTGGCCATACTAAATTGCCCGTAATGTTAGGTGAAGGGGTAAATGTTGGGGAATGGGTCTGGGTGGGTTGCGCTTCGGCGGGTTGGTATGGACTTGTTGGGCCAAAGTGCCTGTTTCCACACTGTAAGTAAGTAAGTAATCTAATCTAATAAGGAAAGGGCAGCACAACTGAAACAGTTTGAGTTACGATTAATAGCAGAAGAGAGGGGAAAAAGAGAGAGCAGCAGAAGGAAAAAAAGAGATTTGAACTTCAAAAACTGACACTTAAAAAGGAAAGTCAGCTAAAAAGGCTGGAGATAAATGCTGAGGGTAGGCTCAGTGAGGAAATAGTGCAAACCCCTGTTGAAGAGCAGAGTATTAAAACAGCAAGGTTAGCAGCTGAAGTGGCTGATGATTATGAGCTGGTCCATAAAACATGGTTTGGCTTCCAGAATCTATTTCAGTCCATGAGGGATAGAAACTGGGGCAAGGAGAAATCCTCATGTGGAAAGGGAAAGGTAGATCTCAGTGAAGATCAAAAAGATACCTTACCTCAGGGTAAAAAAGAAACCCTTGAGGGGGACAAAGAAGTTAAAAAGCTCTAGTGTTTTCATTGTGATAAAGTGGGCCACACAAAATCACAGTGTTGGTGGGCTGGGAGAAAGCCAGATGTAGGAAAACCAAACAAGCCTGGAGGTTTTTTTGGACTAGTGTCAAAAAGCACAAGGGAAGTTAGACAACTGCCTCAGAGTGTACAAGATGATCAGAGATTGATTAAGAAGGAAGTGCCAGATCTGCTTAAAAAATATACAAGAGTAAAGTTTATTCACATTGGCCAGGAGCAGTAGGTAAGGAGGTTACAATATTAAGGGACATAGGATCCTCTCAGTCTGTAATGCTGAAGAATAAGGAGATATGCACTCCTGAGGGACAATTGCCAGAAAAAGTACTGGTAACAGGAATTCATGGTGAGACAAAAAGTGCTCAATTCTGTAAAGTGAGGTGAGAGAGTCCAGAGAAGAGTGGAGAATTTGTGGTAGGAGTACTGGACAAACTCTCAGCTCCAGGAATACAATTTGTCCTTGCAAATCATATAGCTGATTCACTGGTAGGCGTGCCAGCTGAAAAGCCAGTGGAGACGCAGGCAATTGAAGACCTGGAGAATATTTATCCAGGAATTTTCCCTGATTGAGTGATCACACAATCACAGAGGCACAAGTCGAAGCAGGAAAGATCAAAAAACACAGATAAGGAAGCTGACATAGCATTATCCGAGATCTTTTTTGATCAGATAAGTGGAACAGAGAAGGAGCAAATAGGTAAACATGCCAGTATCTTTAGCTCTGCTAAGCTGATTGAATTACAGCAGAAAGATGAGAACTTAAAACAGTTATATCAAAAGGCATTTACAGAGAAAGAAAGTGAATGCATTCCTGTGTTATTACTTAACAAATGATGTCTTAATGAGGAAATGGAGACCCTCACAAATTCAAGTAGATGTGAAATGGACAGAGATTCATCAAATTGTTTTGCCAGTAGGGTATAGATAGGAGGTACTGTGAGTGGCACATGAGCTACCACTTGGAGCTCATTTAGGGGTGAGGAAAACACAGACTAAAATACAAAGACACTTTTACTGGCCTGGACTACATAAAGATGTAGTTGAATTTTGCCAGATGTATCCTATATGTCAGCTAATCAGAAAACCACAGGCAGCAATAAACCCTGCATCTATAATCCCTATTCCAGCATTTGAGGAACCTTTTACAAGACTCTTGATTGATTGTGTAGGTCCCCTACCTCAAACAAAAAGTGGGATTAAGTATTTATTAACAGTAATGGATGTGTCGACTAGATTTCCAGAGACAATCCCATTATGTGTCGACTAGATTTCCAGAGACAATCCCATTATGCAACATCACAGCTAAAAGGGTTGTGGAAGAATTACTTAAACTTTTGATTCGTTACAGACTACCAATAGAGATCAAGTCAGATCAAGGATCAAACTTCACATCCAAACTATTCAAGGAGCTTATGGATAACATGGGAATAAAACAATTCAAATCTACTGCGTATCATCTGGAACCACAGGGACCACTAAGATGGCATCAAACACTAAAGACCATGTTAAGGGCTTATGGTCAAGATTATCCAGATGATTGGGATAAGGGAGTTCTGTTTGTACTTTTTGCGATCAGAGATGCACCAAATGAATCAACCAAATTCAGTCCATTTGAATTAATTTTGGGGCATGGAGTAAGAGGACCGTTAAAATCGATTAAGGAGAAATGAATAATTCAGAATTCAGAGGCCACTCACTTGGACTATGTGTCAAACTTTAGAGATCAATTAAATAGAGCTAGAGAGTTGGTTGGATAACATTTAAAAGTATCACAGCATACAATGAAACAGGAAGCGGATGAGAAATCATAAATTCACAATTTTGCAATTGGGGATAAGATTTTGGCGTTACTTCCAGTAACAGGTGAGCCTTTAAAAGTAAGGTGTTAATGATTACAGCACAGAAGGAAGAAACAAGTTCCGAGGATTCTGAATTGGACATTCCTCAAATCAAATTGGACAGTGAGGAAGTTGCCAAAAATTGGGATAAATTACTGAGATACCTTCCACAAGAAAATCAAAATGACCTGAAAGAGTTATTACTATCACATGGAGAACTAGGCAGAAGTAAACTGGGAAGTACTAACATAATTGTGTATGATGTAGAGATAGGAGATGCTGTTCTGATTAAGCAACATCCTTGTAGGTGCAGCCCTCCAAAGTTGGCACAGGTTCAGAAAGAGATAGAGCGCATGCTCCAAGATGGCATAATCAAAGTGAGTTATAGTGACTGGAGCTCACCTATAGTCATGGTACCAAAGCCAGATGATACCCAGCTGCTATGTGTGGACTATCACAAAGTCAACGCCGTTTCAAAGACTGATGCATATCCAATTCCACAGTTTGGAGGACTCTGTCGAAAAAGTGGGACAAGTAACTTACATTTCTAAGTTGGACTTGCCCAGAGGCTACTGGCAAGTATCTATGTCAGAGAGAGCAAATGCAATTTCGGCTTTCGTAACGCCAAATGGACTATATCAGTTCAAAGTCATGCTGTTTGGTATGAAAAATGCTCCAGCCACATTTCAGAGACTGGCTAATAAGGTCATTGCCCGATTACCTAACTGTGTGGTGTATATTGATGACCTGGAGATGTTTAGTCACTCATGGAAGGAACATTTACAGCATTTATAGGACTTGTTCGATCGACTTCGGAAGGCAGGCTTGGTGGTAAACCTGGCTAAAAGTGAATTTGCCAAAGCCCAAGTCACCTTCCTTGGCCATGTTATTGGGCAAGGACAAATGACCCCACGAGATGTGAAATGGAAGTAATTGGGGAATTTGCCACAATGTCGCTGAAAAAAGCAGTACCACAGTTCCTGGGGTTGACTGAATTTTACTGAAAGATTGTGCCAAACTTTAGCAGTGTGGCTATTCCACTCACTGAATTGGTACAAAAAGGGCAAGATGTTTCAGTGGACAGCAGATTGTCAAAAGGCATTTGACAACCTAAAAACTGTGTTGACCACTGCCCAGTATTAGTCACACTGGATTACAAGAAGCCTTTCAAGGTGGCTATCGATGTCAGTGATGTGGGTGTCAGTGTGGTGCTCCTGCAGGAGGATGACAAGGGAATAGAAAGACCAATCAGGTATTCTTCCAGGAAGTTGAACGTTCATCAACTGGAATATTCAACGGCGGAGAAAGAGACTATAAGCTTGGTGTTGGCATTACAACATTTCAGTGTTTATATTACCAGCTATGCATCTGAGACAATCGTATCCACTGATCACAACCCATTGACATTTGTGGAAAAATTTAAGGACAAAAATGGCAGACTGTTTGGATGGAGCTTGTTGGTCCAGCCATTCAATTTGATAATTGTACATGTGGCAGATCGCGAAAACGTGATTGCTGATGTGTTGCTGAGGCTCGAATGAGATAAGTAGGTGTTCGGTGGTGGGTGTACCATGACCTGAATTTGCATGTGGTTGTGTATGTTTACAGTTAGTTTAATGTATATTTGTATTTAGACTGCTAACTGGGTTTTGAAGGGTTAAAAATGAAGTCTACTTTTGGTATTGATGGTTCATTTTTTTTAATGGAAGAGGTGTCACAAAGCTAGGCTTTTTTTTTCTAAAAGCTCTTCCTTGGCTCAAGGATACTCTGACCTTGACATTTTACAGAAGGGTAATAAACCAGGCTGGGCTCCAAGCAGTCTGATTTGGTACAGAGATTAAAAGGATTTTGAGCGGCCTTTTGTTTCTGTGTAAACAGATAAGACTTCAGGCCAAAGTGGTCATGTTTTAGAAGTGACCTATAAAGAAAGGTGAGTGGTCAGCTCTCTAGCTAGCTGAGCTGAATTTAGGTCAGTCCTGAACTGGTGAGGAGTTCAACAGTGAGCTGCATGGAAACTCTCTCTCTTTCTGACCTTCAATTTTAGCCAGTAAGCATGTGTTCCATTTATACTGGTTTTTAAAGGGAGTTTGCTTATTGGGATTATTGTGTATATTTGGAACAGCATAATTAACCTCCTCCCTACCTTTTATCTTAGCCTGCTTGGCACACTTTCCTCATTCCTGACCTCCTCCCTACCTTTTATCTTAGCCTGCTTGGCACACTTTCCTCATTCCTGAACCTGCTCCCTATCTTTTATCTTAGCCTGCTTGGCACACTTTCCTCATTCCTGAACCTCCTCCCTACCTTTTATCTTAGCCTGCTTGACACACTTTCCTCATTTCTGAAACCTATCGCATTTCCAACACCCCTCCCCCAAGTCCCTCCTCCCTACCTTTTATCTTAGCCTGCTTGGCACACTTTCCTCATTCCTGAACCTCCTCCCTATCTTTTATCTTAGCCTGCTTGGTACACTTTCCTCATTCCTGAACCTCCTCCCTACCTTTTATCTTAGCCTGCTTGGCACACTTTCCTCATTCCTGAACCTCCTCCCTACCTTTTATCTTAGCCTGCTTGGCACACTTTCTTCGTTCTTGAACCTCCTCCCTACCTTTTATCTTAGCCTGCTTGACACACTTTCCTCATTTCTGAAACCTATCGCATTTCCAATGCCCCTCCCCCAAGTCCCTCCTCCCTACCTTTTATCTTAGCCTGCTTGGCACACTTTTCTCATTCCTGAAGAAGGGCTCATTCTCGAAACATCGATTCTCCTGTTCCTTGGATGCTGCCTGACCTGCTGCGCTTTTCCAGCAACACTTTTCAGCTCTGATCTCCAGCATCTGCAGTCCTCACTTTCTCCAACAGCATAATTAAGTCTAGTTTGGATAGACTGAGTTATGCAGGGGTTCTTTATTCTGTTTTTTTGTGTTTCACTGACTAATTTTATGAACAAGTTTTTGTCTGTTTTAAAATCTAGTAGCCAACATGTCTAACTTACTCCGGGTAATTTTCACTGTACATTTAACAAAATAAATTGCAAAGTTATGGTCTGAGGCTGCCTGCTTGAGAATGTTTTGAGTGGTCTGGCCTCTTCCATATCAGATTTGACTCTTACAAGATAAACTAAATTAAGCATCCCTTACAACCCATTAAAGTTTCTTTGTACCTTTCAATTCTTATCGGCTCTATGCGGCAAGCAGTGTTTAGACCTGTTTCTGTATCAAAGGCTACCCCTGAATAAGTGTTAATACTGTAACCTACTCAGAACTATGTCTACCTACCATCGTGTGTGCATAACTCACTCAAAACTATGGAAAGACTATAATATTAATTATAATCTCTCTGGAGCTGAATAGGTTGCAAAGCATTAAACAGTTTTGTCCACTAGTATATACCTTTTAAATACATAGTAAATAGGGCGCCTACCCCCTTTAAGAAATGGTGTGGAGGTGCTAGTGTTGGACAGAGTTAAAAATCACACAACACCAGGTTATAGTCCAACAAGCTCCTTTGTCAAGTAGTTAGTGGAGTAGAATCATAGGACACAGAATTTATAGCAAAAAATCATAGTCATACAACAGAAACTTACTGTCAAAACAGCACTTCTGTGAAACTGCATGAATGGATGTGTAAGAACTGTCAAAACCAGCAATAGTAATGAAATTTCATGGCCTAGTTGCAGGAGATCAGTTTAATATCCTCCACATTTTTAGCTCGTACACGTATAATTTCTCACTTATTTAGATCATACAATGTTAAAACTCACACAACACCAGGTTTATTTGGAAGCACTAACTTTCGGAGCGCCACAACCACCTGACAAAGGAGCAGTGCTCCGAAAGCTAGTGCTTCCAATTAAACCTGTTGGACTATAACCTGGTGTTGTATGATTTTTAACTTTGTACACCCCAGTCCAATACTGACACCTCCAAATCATTAGATCATATCAGTCTAGTATTTTTACTGACATTACTAACTTCAAAGACAAAAGGACTAACATCTCTTAATTATGCAAGTTCAAACTGAACAGACATTCAAATCCCATCAGGAGTAACAGCCAGCATTTAGCAAGTGCTTAAACCTTCTCCTGCTTCCCCAGGGCAAATGTCACGCAGACTTGTGTACAAGAGATACAACTATGTGATACCACAATGCTGAAATTTTAATATATGTGAAAACTGAGTATGAAAGAGGCTATTGTAAAAATATACTTTGGATTTCATTACTGCCTTGGAACTGTGCTACTGCGGATGCTCAATAAAGTGGCTATTTTCGCCATTCACTGTTCTCGTTTGTTACTGAACATGATCCCACATTTCCCAAACCTCTAATATTTGCAGCATTGTTTGTTTTATTTTATCTAATTTCATCTTTGACTTGCCTGATTAACCATGGTTGGCTTATCCTGGTCC
Source organism: Chiloscyllium plagiosum (assembly GCF_037043375.1). Lineage (NCBI taxonomy): Eukaryota > Metazoa > Chordata > Chondrichthyes > Orectolobiformes > Hemiscylliidae > Chiloscyllium > Chiloscyllium plagiosum. The sequence continues at coordinate 17,277,397 of NW_028270142.1, forward strand.
TAGAATTCCTCTTCCTTACTGGAATATGCTGTTGTTATGAGCCATGAACTAATTTCTTAAAAGCCTGCCGATGTTCCTCAACTGCCATTGTTGCTAAACTCCTTCCCCAGTCCACTCCTCATTCTTTTGAAATTACCCTTATTTAAGCCTACCATAGTTATTTTGCTCTTAAGTTCCTCCTTCTCAAAATGACTAAAATTTCTACATTCTACGATCGCGGTTTTCAAATGGATCTAAAACCCTATCATCATTTATTAAACCTGCCTCATTACATAATATCAGCTTCAAATTAGCTTGATCCTTGATTGAATCCACAACATATTATTCTGGGAAACTGTCCCAAGTACAGTCTGAATCTTCCTTATGGCCTCCTTTGTCAAATGGACTATCCGAACCAACATGAAGATTGAAGTCACCCATGAGTAATTGTCCTGTCTTTGTTACATACCCACATCTCTTGATTTATTCTGTCCCACCACATTACTACAGTTAGGGGCCCAATAGAATACTCCTTTCACTAGCTGATTTCTCCTTTGTATTTCTTACCTCCATCCACATCTTCTGACTTCAAGGTCATTTTTTGCTATCCTACTTATTCCATCCCCTACCAATAATGCTCACTATCCTTTTGGTGTCCTTTTGAAAAATCACACACCCTTGAATATTCAGTGCCATCTTTGATAACCATATCTCTGCAATGGCAATAAGATCATATCTATTAACCTCTATATGTGCAGGTAATTCATCTATTTTGTTCTAATTATGATGCACATTCCAGTAAAGGGCTATTAATGTTGCCTGTTTTTACCATTATTTCTGTTTTAGATCCTTTTTTTAATGATTGTATACCCTGCCCCTTCCTGACCCACTCTGCATATCGTTAACCAAATGGCTGCCTGTAATTCTGCCATATCCTCTTGCTTCGTAAGGTAACATTTCTACTCTCTAACACTCCAACCTAGCTAATTTGTTTAATGCCCCCTCTTCAGCCTAGTTGTTTGATTCACCAAGACACTGGTCCCAATGCCATTCAAGTGAAGCCCATTGCACCAGAACAGCGTTCTTCTTTCCCAGATACAAAAGTAGAAATTGCTGGGAAAGCTCAGTAAATCTGGCAGCATCTCAGAAGAGAAATCAGAGTTAAGGATTCAGGTCAAGTGACCCTTCCTCAGAACCCCTTCTACCCCAGTAGTGGTGCCACTGCCCCATGAACCGAAAGCCATTCCACCCATACCAATCTTTGAGTCATGCATTTAACTCATTTTCCCCTCATTTATCTAATGCCCATGACTCAGGTAGAAAGCCAGAAATTATTACCTTGGATGTTCTGCTTTTTTACTTTAACTCCTAATTGTTCAGAATCTTTCAGCAAACCCTCTTGTTCTATCAATATCATTGGTTCAAACATAAGCAATGAAAACCCCTCCCTCACTCCCAGGTCTTCATTCCTATAGGGGTGCCCTTAACCTTAGCGCCAGGCAGGCAACACAGTCTTTGGAACTTTCACCAACAGCTTCAGGGCACACCATCTATCCTCCAAATGATATTGTCCCTGATCCCAACTACATTTCTATTTCCTCCCCACTCCGCCACTGGAATGGCTCCCAGTACCAAGCTGCGGTCAGTTTGCTCATTCTCCCTGGAGTCTACATTCTCATCCACATAGCTTTCAAGACCCTCATAACGATTGGATGATTAGAGAGGCTCAGACTCTTCAATTTTAATCTCTACAGTCACACATTTCGATTGATTAGGTCTATATTCACTGGGGTTTAGAAGAATATTGGGAGGTGAGGGGAAGGGAATGAGGCAATTTCATAGAAACTGATAAAATTCTAACAGGACTAGACGGGGTAACTGTAGGAACAATGCTCTTGCTGACCAGCAATTCCAGAACCAGGGATTTAAAGACATGGGTAGGCCATTTAGGAGTGAGATGAGGGGAAATTTCTTCACTCAGTGTGTGGGGAGCCTTGAGAATTTCCAGCCACAGAAAGTGATGAAGATGAAAATATTAAACAATTCCAAGAAAGAGTTAAATATAGTTCTTAGAGCTAAAGGGGTCAAAACATATGGGCAGAAAACAGGAGCAGGTTATTGAGTTGGATGAGTCAGCCATGTCATATTGAATGGCATTGTAGGCTCAATGGACCAAATGGCCAACTGCTGCTCCTATTTTCTATGTCAAATAACTCACTGCAGGGAAGTTTTAGAACGTCTTTCCAATGAAGCAGTATTCACTTTTTTATTGGATGGAAGAATAAGCTATGGATTGGATGAAATAGGAGTTTAAAAGATAACTGAGCTTGTTTTGTCTTTGTTTGCAGCTCATCATTAAATGCTGTAATAGCATTTGCATTCAATAAGGTAAGTTATGAAGGTGATGTGATGGCAAGATATAACCATCCATTAAGCAGTGAGTTTTCTCAATTGTTGCTTCTGCCAATTGGCACGCTGTTAAGTAAAAGACTATAACTGTGAAAAAGTCTTCCAGAGAGTTTTTTTAAAAAGTTATCTAAAAATAGATAGAAACAATTGCATAATATTATGACAACATAAATACTAAACCTTTCCCCATTGCATTTATGTATTTAGTCAAGACACCTGTAGAAACAGTTTAGAAGTCCACTTGTTTACCTGGGAATTTTATGGACTCTGGGCTGAAATCCAAACTCCTAATCCCTAATGCTTACACAAATATCTGACTTTGTTTAAACAACTGGCTGGAAAAAAAAATCATTAATTTACTTGGCAAGTTTTGAGTTATTCAATGCTTTCCAACTTTTACAAATGGCTTATGTGTTCTGTTTATTGAGGGGTAGAGGATGTGTAATTAAGTGTGATGAGTGAGTGAGAAAGGTGGGTGGTTAAACTAATTGCATGGTATTGCTGTAAATAGGTAAACCATTAATTACATTGGAAGGACTTGGCCAAAATGATTGGAAACAGACGTAAGATTTTAACCCATCCTCTCAATACAGATCTTCACTTCCATGGAAGTAGTGTACTTTGAGTCTGGACCCCAAGACAGCCTCACCTCCAGTCAGTTTCAAAACTGAAGTCCCACAGGATATAACAGAGGATAATCCCATTTACTGATTCCTGTCTCTGACGAGAAAATCAGGTCCTATAATCCTGAGGTGGACAGGGGCTGGATACTTCTTTCAGTCCCTCCTCTACCTATATGTGGCAAAATTAAATGGATTGCTCACAGAGTTAGATGGATATAGTTATGACAATATTAAAATGTTGAAGCCATCCAGGCTTCAACTTGGTATTCAGTTACCAAACTCAACATTCACTCCTGAAGATTCCTGAAGAAGGGCCTGTGCCTGAAACGTCGAATCTCCTGTTCCCTGGATGCTGCCTGACCTGCTGTGCTGTTCCAGCAATAAAGTTTCAACTTTGATCTCCAGCATCTGCAGACCTCACTTTCTCCTCAACATTCACTCCCTCCATTGATGTGCCGTTCCTGAAATATATATAATGTTGACCTATATGAATAGCATCATGCCATTCTGGACATCAACCTTGTGATGAAGATTCATAATGTGTCATTACTTTTTTGGAGCTTAAGTTTCAAATTGAAGAAGAAAATGGATTTTACTCTTCAGTTTTGTGAAGACTTGTTAGGTTTGTTTTTTTTAGAGAAAAAAAACAATGTCAGAAAGTCATTTTGAACAGTGAATTTGAAGCAGCATTACCAAGATATCATGTCACTTTAAATGAGTGACCCTGGAGAAATGATTCTTATGGTGCTCGCTGACTTGAGTTTTGCAAACCAGAGAGAAAGAGGCCCAGAACAGTTTCATTCAGACAGAAGCAAATTCATTCACAAAAAAGAAATGCTACCATTAGGAGCCAGGGTTGGAGAGAATGTTCTGAGCTGTTTAGAAAGCCAGAATCAGAAATTTGTAGAGGTATCTGAAAGGAAGACATCTTACAAAACTGTCGAAGAACAGAGGTGAAATGTTCAGTGCAAAGTAATGCTGAGTTGGTAGCTTGTCTAGTGCTTTTAGAAGGAAGGTTTCATCCAGGTGATCTGGTTTCCTCCCACAGTCCAAAGATGTGCAGGTTAGGTCAGTTGGCCACGCTAAGTTGTCCTTGGTGTCTAGGAGTGCGCAGGCCAGATAGTTTAACCATGGGAAACACAGGGGTACACAGATTGGGTAGGAGGATGGTTCTGGGTCAGATGCTCTTCGAAGAGTCAGTGTGGACTCAATGGGCCAATGACCTGTTTTCACACTGAAGGAATCTATGATTTTATTATGGAATGAAGGAGACATTAACTAAAGAAAATACTGTTGTGAGTGCAAAATTCTTTCTGAAACTTAAATAATTGCACCATAGGCAACCCACTTATCTCTCATGATGGCTATATACTGGTCAATTAATGTCCACTTAAAGGCCACAATTTGTCACCAAGGAGTTCCCCAAAAGGGAAATCTGGGCAACATGTCTCCTAGATTGGTGTGAGGTTCTCCATTTGCCTTAGTCAGAGGATATTTGGGTGCAGGGCAGGACTGAGGGTAGGAAACTAGCTGCTGACTGCTGAAAATTGCACCTGATCCTGTTCTTGCTCTAGGTCCCCAACCTGTGATCCCACTAATAAAATATTTCCTTTCTCACTAATACATGTTTCATCTGCTCTCTCCATTCCCCAGTCGATGTTAGTTGACTGCTTCAGAGAGAGAGGAACTTCACTTGTGGGGCACTTGACAGTGTGAGAAGCCCACTGGACAGCAGTCAAATTACAAGTGGACAATCCTTTATCCGAAATCCTTGAGGCTAGTTGTTTTTCGGAATTCGGAATTTTTCGGATTTTGTAATAAATGACATTTTCACAGTGAAATTAAAAAAAACTACCTAACAGCAGATGCACATGTGAATAGTACGAGCACTGAGACACAACTGACACCTGTCAGTGCTGGGCCACATCACATCTGAGTGACGTGGTTCAAGTGGGTGTGGAGTTGGGTCACCTGTTCATATGCCAAAATGACTCCCGACACACCACAATAAAATATTTCGGTTTTCGGATTTTGGATAAAGAATTGTGTACTTATACTTGATTTGTACTTGATCTGATGGCCTCCCATGCTGATGGTAGGTGTTTGGTGTTAGTCAACACTAAATACACTCACCTCCAACACTTAGCATTGTTAACTCCTGATGTCACTATTGCTAGATGCCGCAGATCCTCAACAGATTGAAACTATCATTAGAAAAAGGGCTCTGGAGCATACTAAACCTTTGTGGTTAGCTTTTGTCCAGGTGGGTAGTTAGTCATTTGTCATCGGTTGCAAAATCCTGACAAATATATACATTAAATAAAATTAGTAAAAACAAGAGAGATGTTACATTGATTTAGTAAAAGTCAAAAAAATGAACATGATCGGGAGTTTGAATTGTAACAAAATTACAATAAAAAGGAAAGATAAACTATAACGTTGTAATAGTTAACCTGTTCAGTTTGAAAGGTTCATACTTTGAACCTGTCTTTAATATTTGCAAAGGTCATCTAAGCTTTTGGACATTTGCAGACATTTCTGGTAATGTTTGAGACCGATGAGGTTGTGTTCTTCAGTTTAGTTTGGAACATCTTGATCAGTTCACCCTATCTGCTTTCTCTTCTGTTGAGAGATATGCTGCCTGATGCTTTAATATGCAGAAAAATAGATAAGGTTAGATCATTCATGGAGAAACTATTGGCTAGTTCTGATATATGTATCACCTCTGTTGCATGGTAAACTAACATGGAGTCCCACCCTGAAACACACTGAAGAGTTCCCTGATGCCAATGTAGTCTATTAGGAAATGTGCCATTGATTGCGTGGAATGCCCGAGGCATTGCATGGATATAGTACGGTCAATTGGTGAGATGCTTAGATTTGTTAATTAATAGATAAGGGTGGGATGTAGTTGATGGGGTTGAAGCTGGCGGAATATATTATTTCAACTGCACTGTGTATTGAGGTTTGAGCTTCTGCAGTCATAAGATAAATAGCAGATTACATGGCATAGTACATTTTATCCTCTGTGTGTTTACTAAAGGAACTTCACAGCATCAAAGCCCACAGATGGCTCACATTATCAGAGTAAATGCTATAAAGCTGTACTCTGCTTCCTTTGATCTGTTCATTAGAATAAACTTTCTGGCTGGAAGCAGAAATTTTTAGGTAAGAATTTAAACAGTAATTCAGAAACTTCATACATGAATGTCGAACACAAGCTGGACCGAATTATTCAGTTGTTCTTAATAAAGGTTCATTAAAATTCATACTGTAACTTGGCTACCAGGATACTTAGTACATAGTTTGAAATAATCATGTGTTTTATCAATTCTTTGTCTCTTGTCCCAGTAAGCAATACTTTTCCAGTAACCTCTTAAACAAGAGACTTCTAAAATTTGACAAAAGCGATATTGTTCAGAGAGTGAAATGCAACAAAATTGTGAATGTTTTGGTGATGAGGAATAATGGGAGTCAAAATTTAACTCATCCGCCTTTCTAGTGTAAAATTGGTGTATAACCTTCAATTGTCAGATCATCGTCTTGCAAGCACGCACTGTGCTAAAAATGTAGCAAACACCATAGGGTATCTTGGGTGTGGATTGAAAAGTTGAGACCAGTCCAAGTTCCACAGCATATTCTAGTCACACTCATCCAGAATTTTAAAGAGCCAGGCTAGTTAGTGTCAACTGTTGGGTGTATGATGATCAACTGGAGAAGTTCCAGCAAATTGGATCTGTATTCATCGGACATATCCAATTGATATACAAACAACATATTCTGATGAATTAAGGAATAACTGTTGGTCTAAAAACACTTTGTATTGCTTAAGGGTTTGGCAATAGCATTATTGGATTTGTGTAAAACTGCATCAGCAGTGATTCTCAATCTCTCGCATATTACAGACTTAAATTATTTCTTTTATACAGTCCAATAGAGGAAAAGCAGAAATGGGAAACTGCAAGACCACAATACAGTGGCCTCTCAATGTTTCATGTGACATGGTACCATCATGCCTCCACCATTAGATTCAAGGCAGCATCAAATGATGGATTATCCTTTCTCTGATGCCAAGACTCTGTCTCTCTTGTGAAACTATGCTCCCCCATGACACTATAGAATGTTTTGTGAAAATTATTTAATTCTTCCTTGAGTCAACCAGCATTTCAGTGCAGAGTCTCAAACAGTTCCAGTTTAGAATTACCCTAACAAATTTTCCTTCAAACACCATGGCTGCATTTGATCATAAATATAAATATCAGGAAACAGTATTCAAAGAAACTTGATGCTATAAATTGCTGTACACATTACTTATCAATCTCATTAAAAGTTGTTTTCCAAAGATTTTGTAATCAAATACACAAAGAAGCATTCAGAAAACATGAAACATTTTTCAGAATTTTGGCTGAAGTAAAAGTTAATTATCTCAGTAATAAATAATTTCATTAATTTGACAGGTTTGCAATTGGTCATTACGAACTTAACATTCTGAGTATTGGTTGGCAACAGGGAACTGTAACTGCGGCTAACTTGACAGGAATTTGTCACAGATGTTGTTCACCTTTATAGGTTCGAATTTTAATATTTATGATTACAAGAATTGCTGTATTGTTTATGTTTGTAGTTAAGGATTGTATGCCATGATAGTTTTTTTGAAAATAATTAAGGAGGTTTCTTGGTTGAACAAAATTGTTTTTAGACAATTTTATCACATGAGAGAAATACCAGAGGAATCATAAGCTTGATAATGCAGCTTTAATTTGTTCTTTGACTGTGAGTGAACTCTCAATTAATCTGAGATGATGGTGGTGATGGTGATGGGAGGCTTTTACTTTGAGCTATTGCTACTCATGTGACGCTACTATCTTGATATTTCATAATGAATCTAGGATTTTGGCTCCTTGATGGCAAAGACAGAGCAATCTTTGATCAACTGAGGATTATTTCTCACTTGGGAGTTGATAATTGTGTTCCCAACTTTTTTTCTTCTCTTGTGCTCCTAATAGAGGTCACTGGGGAGAAATATGCCATTGACAAAGCTAATCGAACTGCTACAGTGCACCGAGTAGCTAATGGATACTGTATCCACAATACACAGGTGATGTGGACAGATATTGAGTCCAGTGGCATTGATAATGGATGCATGGATTGCTTTCCAGAATAGTGACTCTTAAGTGTTGTTGTCACTCAAGAATCACAGAGCGCCAATCTCTTTCCATAGTACGTCAGAGCAGAAGCAGGCTATTCAGCCCATCGAGTCTGCTCTGCCATTCAAGCCTGATCTGACAATCCGCAACTTCACTTTCCTGCCTTTTCCACATAATCTTTGATTCACTGACAGATTAAAAGATTTGTCTACCACTTGAATATACTTAACAACACAACCTCCACACTCTTCTGCAGTAAAGAATTAAAAGGGTGACTCCATTATTCTGAGATCACACCATCTGGTCCTAGACTTGCTCACAAGGAGGGGAAAAACACACTTCCTGCATCTACACTGTCTGGTCTTATATGTTTCAGTAAGGTCACCTCTCATTCTTTTAACTGTCAATAGGTGCAGACCAAACTTACTCAACCTCCGCTCCCAAGACAATCCCTCCACACCAGTGATCAGCCTAATTAACCTTCTCTGGACTTCCTCTTATACAAATATATTTTTCCTTCGATACATAGCCCAAAACCATTCACAGTTTTGGGTTAGCCTCCAGACCGCACCACACCAAGTCTCCACAGACCTCTGGGCCATGTCTCCAGACCCCCCCGGGCCAACTGGACCAGCTGGGCCAATGGGTGAGAAGTGGCAGATGGAGTTTCATTCAGATAATTGCGAGGTGCAAATCTTAGCAGGACTTATACACTTAATGGTAAGGTCCTAGGGAGTGTTGCTGAACAAAGAGGCCTTGGAGTGCAGGTTCATAGTTTCTTGAAAGTGGAGTCGCAAGTAGATAGGATAGTGAAGAAGGTGTTTGGTATGCTTTCCTTTATTGGTCAGAGTATTGAGTACAGGAGTTGGGAGGTCATGTTGTGGCTGTACAGGACATTGGTTAGGCTACTGTTGAAGTATTGCGTGCAATTCTGGTGTCCTTCCTATCGGAAAGATGTTGTGAAACTTAAAAGGGTTCAGAAACGATTTACAAGGATGTTGCCAGGGTTGGAGGATCTGAGCTACAGGGAGAGGCTGAACAGATTGGGGCTGTTTTCCCTGGAGCGTCGGAGGCTGAGGGATGATCTTATAGAGGTTTACAAAATTATGAGGGGCATGGATAGGATAAATAGACAAAGTTTAGATGAGATTACTTACAGTGTGGAAACAGGCCCTTCGGCCCAACAAGTCCACACCGACCTGCCACCCACCCAGACCCGTTTCCCTAAATTTACCCCTGTCCCTAACACTATGGGCAATTTCACATGGCCAATTCACCTAACCTACATGTTTTTGAACTGTGGGAGGAAACCGGAGCACGGGGAGAATGTGCAAACTCCACACAGTCAGTCGCCTGAGGCAGGAATTGAACCCGGGTCTCTGGTGCTGTGAGGCAGCAGTGCTAACCACTGTGCCACTGTGCCGCCCACAGGGTCGGGGAGTCCAGAACTAGAGGGCATAGGTTTAGGGTTAGAGGGGAAAGATATAAAAGAGACCTAAGAGGCAACTTTTTCACGCAGAGGGTGGTATGTGTATGGAATGAGCTGCCAGAGGATATGGTGAAGGCTGGTACAATTGCAATATTTAAGAGCCATTTGGATGGGTATATGAATAGGAAGAGTTTGGAGGGATTTGGGCTGGGTGCTGGCAAGTGGGACTAGATTGGGTTGGGATATCTGGTCGGCTTGGACGGGTTGGACCGAAGGGTCTGTTTCCATGCTGTACATCTCTATGACTCTATGACTCTAAACTGGGCCAAGTCTCCAGACCGCACTGGACCCAGTGTCCAGACCACACTGGTTTCAAAACTCGAGGTCTTGCCTCCAGTGAACAAAAGGCCTCACCTCCCCATGCTGGTATCCAGTCTGGGATTCGCTTCCTGTGCTGGCTTCTGGTCTGGGACTCGCCTTCAAGACTCATATCTCACACTGGCCTGGTTGGGCACTCACCTGTGACCGCCTCTGGTCCAAGTCGGCTCCTCCACTCCCTTGTCAGTGAGTTTAAAGTTAAAAATTTGAAAAAAAAGAGACCCCAGAAAAAGAAAAAAAAGAGAAAAAGGAAAAGAACAGGTGGAGCAGGGGAACTCAATTTTTTTTTCCTTGACCATGATTGCTTTCTGAACTCCCTCAGCTTTTTATAATCCACTTCAGTGCAACACAGCCTACTTTCTCAAGCAGCAATGTGCTCATGACGTGATCATCTGTTCTGGTGATAGTTTAGAGAAAAACAATGGTCAAGATATTGGGAGAATTCTCCTCCTGTTCTTCAAAACAGCAACACCATTTTTTTGGGATTAACTTGAACTCAGGTTTTGGTTAAACAGGCTGCCTAAATGGTGAACATTAAAGTAAATTTTGAGACCTGGCATGAGGGAAGCATGTGTACATATGACCAACAAATCCAGCTAAACTTTCAGCATCATTGCAACAAAAGGGCTGGAGTAGAAGATGGATCTCACGTCCAAAGGCCAGGTCTAGGATTTGTTCGAATCTCTTAAAATTTTGAAAGTTTATAGCTAAGTGGCCACTTTATATGTTGACAAGTGTGATGGGGTTGCGATGTGAGTGCTGGGGGAAAGAGGAATGATTGTCAGTCTACCACAACTGGGCTTGAGTTGTGCCCTTAATGACATGGACATCTCCCTCTGTTAGTACATTTAGTGCCCAGTGCATATTAAGATAGATGTCAGGAAACTAATGCAGATGTGCAGCACTGACTTCCTCAACTGTAGAATGCTTTTGTTGTGGTTGTACTAAATTATCTATTTTCAGAGGTCTTAAATTAATTTCAGAAAGCATGCTCCGAGTTTCCATTTCTGTAATCTCTGCTGGATAAATACCCCAAACACTGATGTCAGGTGAGAATAAAATCATTACTGCAAACTTGTATTGAGTATAGAGCTGTCCACAGTGGGAAATGTCAAATCATAACATAATCTTTAATAATATTGAGGTTAAGAGCTATGAAGAAACAAAGGGATGTTTGCACAAAGCATTAAAAACTGGCGCACATCTGCAAGTAACAATTAAAATGATGAATGTTGACAGTGAACTGAATATAAAATTGAGGAAATTATGCTTCAATTGTACAGAATTTTCAGATCACATCACAAGTATTTTGCTCAATGTATGCACTGAATCTCAGCAAAGATATGTTGATTATTATAATGGCTGCAGTAGGAATTCACTGGAGTGGTACCAGGCTTTGATATTAAATGAGGTTGTATAACTTTGGTGTACATTCATGTGAGTTCAAAATGTTGAGGGTGACCTTTTAAAAAGAGTTATTATGAAAAAATAAGGGAATTCAATCAGTGATAAACAAACCCAGAACAATGTCACTCATCTCAGATTTAGAACTGGGCATTTTAGGATTCAGTTATGGAAGGTGATGACCTAGTGGTATTATTGCTGCACTGTTAATCCAGAGACCCAGGTAATGTTCCACGGACCTGCGTTCTAATCCTGCCATGGCAGATGGTGGAATTTGAATTCAATTTTTTTTAAAAATCTGTATTAAGTGTCTAATGCTGACCATGTTGATTGTCAGAAAAAAAACCATTCATACCCTTCAGGGAAGGAAACTGTCACCCTTACCTGGTCTGGCCTACATGTGACTCCAGACCCACAGCAATGTGGTTGACTCTTAATTGCCCTTTGAGTAAGAAGTGCTGGCCTAGCCAGCAACGCCCTCATCCTGTGAATGTGGAAAGAAAAAAATAAATGAGGGGGCACTTTTTGCAAAGAATAGTGGAATTTTGAAACTTTTCCTCAAAACTGTGGGTAAGTTGAAAATGTCAAAATTGTGATTGGCAAACTATTCATCAATAGATATGGATCAATGACAGTTAATAGTGTTGAGATACAGATCAGCCATTATCCGGTTGAGTGGGCTGCTCCTGTTCATATTATCCTGCAGCACTATGCTTTAATAGAGTTAAGATAGTTCTTGTTGAATGACTGTGGCTCACAGAGCAGATAGGTCGTCAGTTTTGTGAGTGGTGGAACACATTCCTGTTTCTCTGAAACTTCAGGTCTTCTGGGAAGGAAAGAATTGGTGGGACAACTAGGGAATAAAAATATATTAGAAGGTTCCACCTGGAAAAGTGTTTCTCACAAATGCCCATTTTCGAGGTCCTAGCAAGCCAGGCAGTATTAGTAGGTGGAGAAGTCAATGTTTCAAGTATAACTATTCTTCAGGATTGGGGGTATGGGTGAGGGGAAATGCAGAAAAAGGGAGGGTTGGGGGAGGGTTTTGAGTGGGGAGAGGGGCAGGGTGGTGAGGGACTGATTGATGAACACAAGTAGAGGGTATGGCCTGGTTGGTCAATGGAAAGAATGACCAACCAGGCCATATCCTCTACCTGTATTCATTTATCACTACCTCACCAATCTGCCCCTGTCCCCACCAAAACCCCTCTCCCTTTATCTGCAGCTCCCCTCACACCCACCCCCAGTCCTGAAGAAGAGTTAAACCTGAAACGTTGACTCTCCACCTCCTGCTGCTGCCCTGGCTTGCTGCGTTCTTCCAGCCTCCTGCTTGTCTACTTTGGATTCCAGCATCTGCAGTTTCTTTTTGATCTTTAACCATTTCTGAGATGCTACCAGAAACAGTGATGCAAACATCAAGGCCCGTACTACAGGCTTTACCACTGCTGCCGTGGGCCCTGTGATAGCACCAAAAATGGTAAAGTCACTGCCTGTATTTTGCAAACATCTGACTATGGAATTTGGAATAGATTCAGAGACACACCGGGTGAAGGGGTACAGGTTTCCATCGCCAAAGAAAGCTACAGTTGCTGCCAAATGTTTAAATCAAGGCAAACTCCAGGAGCAGGGCTATTATTTTTAATGAGAGTTATCTTGAAACAATCTGACAAGTATTACATTTATTTTCATATTTTCATTTTATTCCGTGAGCATTTTACAATTTTCAATCTGCTTTTAAAAACATTGAGGCTATGTGATATCCACCTTGGTAATGCATTACAGCCTATTTATCAAAACTGTCAATGATATTGCAGCAGAGGGCATACAGGGTGAGACTTCCACTGTTCTGATAAACTTCAGTTCTTTTTGTCCTCCCCCTTCAGGTGGTGGGGCATGTAAGATGCCAATAGATGACAAGAAGCCTGACTGCCTTTATTTGTATCTCATTACTACCACAACCCACTTAAGTTAACTTTTAATTAATGTCTATCCAATTGGGAAATATGACACTTCAGAAATGGAAAATAAAAGGAAGGGTGTGGACTTGGCAAGATGCACTTCTTCTTTCATTTGCCTTATCCCTTATAGTGATATGGCTTTGAATGATGCTGATCACTTGTGCTGTCACTTCTCTAAGTACCGCCAACATATCCCTGTGGACCCAGCATGTTGTTTTCCCAGGCCTGGCCACTGCTAAGCTGAGCTGGTACATGACTAATAGATGGGTGCTCATTGCTGAACAGAAAGCTTTAGAGTACGTTGCACACAGTGGTAGCCTATGGCTGATTGGCATGTTACAGCAAAATCTATAAATGGCATAATTTGAATAGGCTGAAACAACGAAAGCAGGAATCAGGGAGTGGCATTTTCTGAACAGCATGGAGAAGCACCTGCAGTAAAGTGGAAGGAGAAGTCAGGCAAGGGTGTGCTTTGGTCAGTCTGGGGAGTGGACCTGGGGTTTAAGGTGAAGGGACCTTGTGCTCCTTTCAGCCTTGGGTGGATACTGTACTCTGTTCCTGTGATTGTGCTTCAGTCAGACCAAGGTTGGAATGGTGTGCTCCAAAAAAAATCCAGAGGGGATGCACTCCAGTTTGTCCAGAGGCTGGACTCCAGTATGCCTTGGTTTTGTTGGACTGTGATCAGTCTGGGGCGATGAAGAGTCTGTGTAGGGCATTGGGTGTACTGCAGCAACCTCTGTCTGGTGTTCATTCTGGGATTGTGGAGAATTGGAGGGAATAGTCATTGGGATGGAGGGCAGCTGGATGCTGTGGTCAGAGATTTGGAAGGTCAAAAGTAGGAAACATGTGGTCTCTTTGGGGGTTGGGTGGGAGGTCAAAGAAGGTCAGGGTATTGGAGTCTATTCAATCAACAGAGGGGTAAAGCTTTACAAGGACAGAGAGACCGCTTATTGGCGACCAGGATTTCTGACACATTGAGTAAGGAACATGAAAGGTCAAGCTAGTGAGGATGACGCAGAATGCGGGTGAGATGGTGGGTCTTCGGGGAGGGGTGTTGATACAGTAACGGTCCAATGAGCAAGGTGGATTTCACCATGCAACCAGGGAATCAAAGTTACTTTGTGACGCTCTAATGAAAAATGACTGTGCCCAAAGCTACTCACAGTTGTCATACTGCCAGATGGTCCTCATTACCTGCCAATATGATCCCTTAAAGTCATGGATCTAAAGTACATTTTCATTTGATTGCCAGTTCATGATCAGTATGCAGTAAGTATCAATGCAATGTTACCAAATGCGCCATTGGTGTGAACTAACTATCAGAAGGGCTGTATGCTGCCTGGATGTCACGGCCAGACAGAGAAAAGGGTGACAATAGCTGGGACTTAAGGAGAGAGGGGTGTTGCTGGCAGTGCCTTTATACCAAGGTCATTTGTGATGGCTTCTGCCAGCCTCCCTGAGACAAACTTACTTTTGTGTATGGGAAGGTGCGCTGGCACGCTGTCAGTATCCAGGGAAAAGCATATTGCCACTGTGCACGGGGTATGCTGCTCAAACAAAGCTGCACAGCATGCAGCTTCTTCTGGGTCACTTATAGCTGGTTCAAAGGTGGAATACATTGCAAGTTGAGGAACTTTCCTAGGCATAAAGGAATGGGCAGCGTGAAAGCCCAAGAGAAGCATTACTGTCTGCATGCCTTATTGTCTCCATAGATCTCCTGAGAGCAACATCAAGATGGCATAGATTAATCATGCCATTCATTTGCTTCTCTGAAGAAACAACAAGTATCAGCAGCTGCATAACAGGGAAACCAAGTCCTGCAGCAGCAGAAGCAGCAGAAGCAGCAAGCACCAGCCACCAGCCCATCTGAAGTAATGAGGAAGACAAATAGAATGCTGACCTTTATTCAAAGATAATGGAGTACAAAAGTATGGAAGCCTTGCTAAGCCATACAAGGCACGAGTCAGGCCATAGCCAGAATATTGTGAATAGTTTGAGTGCATATCTAAAGAAAGAATACTGGCATTGAAAGCAGTCACAAGAAGGTTCACTCGTTTGATCCTGAATATGGAGGAATTTTCTTATGGCAGTTGCATTTCTCCTTGAAAAGAAGAGGCACCTGCAGTAATGTCAAGGAGCCTCATTCCCATCTCACCTTTCCATGAAGACTGACCCATCCATAGAGTGATGGGAGTGCAGGCCTCAGCACATATCCAGCAGTCACTAAGCATTCAGCTGGATCTCAGTCTCCAACATGGTGCCACCCTTTCCATGGGAACAGCCTGACAATCATGTACTGAAGTCACCACAACAGACAGGGAAAAAGACCCCTCCATCTTTCACTCCAGTCTAGTAAAGACATACCACAAGCTTCCAGATGTTCTTCTATCTCTGCAGGTCAAACATATTGTTTAGGGACAAGTAGTGAAAATCATCCTCTGAATGGGATTGAGTAGGCACTTAGTTTCCAGCAGTCGAATGAGTGTCAGAAACCTTGGGTCTTGCTTCTTCCACAAGCTGCAGATGTTTGTAAATGGTGTGTTCACCACATTGTATCCCCAAGTGTATTCTAGCTAGAGTATCCTGTGAGGTGAAATTCTCCATGCTGGTGGAGGGTACAAGTGAATGTACTGACAGTATGTCTTCTTGACAGTACACAGGTTTTACTTCTAGAAGTGCTTGTGTTGTGAAGCCATGTTACCTCTTTCCATTTGGCTGCAGAAGAGAAGAGAGAATATTAGTTGGTGAAGGAACACAATGCCATCTATTGAGGGAAGTGAGAGAGTCATAGAGATGTACAGCATGGAAACAGACCCTTCAGTCCAACTCGTCCATATTGAACAGTTATCCAAACCCAATCTAATCTCACCTGCCAGCACCTGGCCCATATCCCTCCAAACCCTTACTATTCATATACCCATCCAAATGCCTCTTAAATGTTGCAATTGTACCAGCCTCCACCACTTCCTCTGGCAGCTCATTCCATACACGTACAACCTTCTGTGTGAAAAAGTTGCCCCGTAGGTCTCTTATATCTTTCCCCCTCACCCTAAACCTATGCCCTCTAGTTCTGGACTCCCCCACCCCAGGGAAAAGACTTTGTCTATTTATCCTATCCATGCCCCTCATGATTTCGTAAACCTCTATAAGGTCATCCCTCAGCCTCCGATGCTCCAGGGAAAATACCCCATCCTATTTAACCTCTCCCTATAGCTCAAATCCTCCAACCTGGCAACATCCTTGTAAATCTTTTCTGCACTCTTTCAGAACATCCTTCCAATAGGAAGGAGACCAGAATTGCACACAATATTATAAAAGTGGCCTAACTAATGTCCTGTACAGCCGCAACATGACCTCCCAACTCCTGTACTCAACACTCTGATCAATAAAAGAAAGCATACCAAATGCCTTCTTCACTAGCCTATCTACCTGCGACTCCACTTTCAAGGAGCTATGAACCTGCACTCCAAGGTCTCTTTGTTCAGCAACATTCCTGAGGGCCTTACCATTAAGTGCATAAGTCCTGCGAAGATTTTTTTCCCTAAATGCAGCACCTCGCATTTATCTAAATTAAACTCCATCTGCCATTCCTCAGTCCAATGGTCTATCTGATCAAAATCCATTGTAATCTGAGGTAACCTTATTTGCTGTCCACTACACCTCCAATTTTGGTATCATCTGCAAACTTACTAACTATACCTCTTATGCTCACATCCAAATCTTTTATATAAATGACGAAAAGTAGTGGACCCAGCACAGATCCTTGTGGCACTCCAATGTTCGCAGACCACTTGTATGATAAACAACCCTTCACCACCACCGTCTGTCTTCAACCTTTGAGCCAGTTCTGTATCCAAATGGCTAGTTCTCCCTGTATTCCATGAGATCTAACCTTGCTAACCAGTCTCACCCTGCACTTCTGAGAAGAGCAGACAATAACGGTACTCACTGGCTTCTGCCAATCTCACCTCCTCATCAGGAGGATCTGGAGAGATGTTGAGGTGTGCAGGACCATATTTTCCTCAAATGACATGACTATACTGTGGCACACTGGGATCAAATGACAAGTGAGAAGATGGTGGTGCTTACTTTTGAAGAGCAGAGGGGATCATTTATTCTCTTTTGGGGCTGGGTTCCAGTGTATTGATGCCTACTAGAGTGGTTGGATGTCCTGTGCGATCTCAGTTTCGAATGAGCCTTCATTAAAGTAGTGTGCCACCTTTCAACGTCAGCAGACATCTTCAGTGATGTTCCTGACTTGCAATGAGTGAAGGGGTGACTAAGTCTCCTTTTATTACAGAGGCAGAACCTTACTGGTGGGACTGAGACATACCATCTGTCCATGATTCACCGTTTTAATCACTGTGGAAATGCTTACCTATGAAATGAGTGGAAAAGTGGATGAATACATGAGAAAGCTGACTACGTGTCATGGCGTATCTGACTCTGGCTTATGCCCACTGCTGTACTTTGATCCCAAAATAGAAAATCCCAGCCACTAAGGCAGTTCACAAGACAATAGGAAAAAAATGAAAAGAAATAAAAGCAGAAGTTTCCAACATGGTTTTATGTGAGGGAAATCATGTCCCACAAACTGAATTGAGATTTTTGAGGAAATAACAAAAAAAAATTGATGAGGGCCGAGTGGTAAACATTGTTTACATGGACTTTAGTAAAGCCTTTAATAAGATTGCTCGTGGTAGACTACTTAGTAAAGTTAGATCACATGTAATTCAAGATGAACTTGCCAATTGGATACAAAATTGGCTTGACAGTCAGAGACAGAGCATGGTGGTGAAGGGTTTTATTTTGGACTGGAGGCCCATGACCAGAAGTGTTCTACAGATATTGGTTCTGGGTCCACTTTTCTTTGTCATTTATACAAACAATTTGGATGAGAATATAGCAGGCATGGTTAGTAAGCTTTCAGATGACACCAAAATTATTGGTATAATGGACAGTGAAGGAAGTTATCTAAGATTACAAAGCCATTTTGATCAATTAGGCCAATGGGCTGAGGAGTGGCAGATGGAGTTTAATTTGGATAAATGCAAGATATTGCATTTTGGTAAAACAACAAACTGATATAATTAATGGTGAGTCCCAGGGTAGTGTGGTAGAACAGACGGACCCAGGAGTTCAGATACATAATTCTTCGAAATTTGAGACAGGTGGACAGGGTGGTTAAGAAGCCACTTAGCGTACCTGCCTTTTTTGGTCAGACCTTTGAGTGTAGGAGTTGGGACGTCATATTGAGGCTGTACAGGACATTGAGGTCATATTGAGGTTGTACAGCCTGACGCCCCTTCTGGAGTGCTGTGTGTAGCTCTGTTTGCTAGGCTTCAGGATATGATTTTATTATTTGAGAGGGTTCAGAAAAGATTAACCAGGATGTTGCCAGGAATGGATGGTGGATAAGCAGGATAGACTGGAACTTTTTTCACTGGAATGTAGGAGGATGAGGCATGACCTTATCGAGGTTTAATAAATCATGAGAAGCATAGATAAGGTGAATAGAAAGGCTCTTTTCCCTCTGGTGGGTACTCAAAACTAGAGGATATATCTTAAGGTGACAGGAGAAAGTTTTAAAAATGACATTTGGGGCAACATTTTTGCACAGAGAGTGGTTTGTGGAACTGCCACAGGAAGTGGTGAATGCAGGTACAATTACAACATTTAAAAGACATTTGGATAAGTACACAAGTAGGGAAGGTTCAGAGGGATATGGAAAACACGGGCAGGTGGAACAAGTTCAGTTTGGTAATATGGTCAGCATGGACTAGTTGGACCGAGGGGTCTATTTCCATGCTGTTTGACTCTATGACTCTCAAAAATTGAGATGTGCGTGTCTGTGTGTTGCAAAACAGGTGAGATGGATTGCATAATAGTGCATTGTCAATGATGGACATGTCTGAAGTGTTATTTAAATTATAATTAAACCCACTCCTGAAGGATTAGAATTAAAGCATTAGATAAATGATCAGGAGTATACATTTTTCAGAGGCTTGGATTTGCAAGTCCCAACCCAGTGATACTTTTACTAATTGGTATGGTTTATTATTCTTTTATGATATATACTCAAGCTTTAATATATCTCCCTCATATCTATAATAAGCACAATTGTAACTTGTGATCAGTTATGAAAATGTAATTATTAAAATAAATATATGTTGCCTCGTAATTACTGCATATTTTATTGTATATGTGGGATTGCATCTCCTCTGGCAGACATTAAGATTCATTTGAAAAACTTCTGAAGTAATTGCATTTGGGACTGGGCCTGAAACAATGCTGGAGAATAAGGTTGGCATAAATTTATGAAGCACTGGGAGCATGTTCAAGCTGGGGTTCCTTGGCTGGATTTAGGAGTAAAAACAGTCAAAACAGTATCTAACTTATTCATCTTTCTGAAGAGCTCTATCTACTAAGCGTACAGTGTGTGCTTTTTAACAAATAAAAGTTTCGAGGTGAGGAATTAGGTATTGGTTAGGTGTCATTTTGTGGGATAGATTAAACATTTCTTGTTCCAGTCATACACAGGCCTCCTCACTCAATTATATTTTTCTGTATTTGGCTGTATTAGAGCCATTTCCAGCTCTTGCAATGAACTGGAAAATTTCAGCAATTTTGCTACCAATTTTCACCCCTCTCTCATGATGAAATGATCTGTCTACAACTCTTATCTTTCCTTCTTTATCCACTCTCTGTTTCTAGCAATAAATTATCAATTAATGTTTGTGAAGGCCCAATGACTCCCTCTTTTACCTCAAGTATATTGCCATCATTGAAAGAGTCCATTCCATTCATCCATTCTGTCCCATCAGTTCTGATGACGCAACATTCCATAAATGTATCATTTTCTCCTCAAATGACAAGGTCCTCAATCAAGCCCATGCCACCCGCTGCTGTTCCGCTCTATTTTGTTCGTTCCCTCCTCAAAACAGGCTTTCACTTTTCAAGGTTTGTGTTCAATGGCCCCTCCTCCACCATTCTCTGCCGCTTCCAGGGTGATGCCACCTCTAAACACACCTTTATCTGCTTCCTTCTTCCAGTATTCTTAAAGGGAAACCACTTCTCAATCCTCCTCAACTCTTCCTCTCCTTCCCATGACATATGTTTGTACAAAGACCGTAGAAGCAACATCCCTTCCCACCTCCCTTCTCAATGTCCAAAGCCCCAAATAGTTCTTTCTTGTGAAATAATTGTCCATGTATAATTCTTCAATTTTGTCTCCTGCATTCACTGCTCACAATGTGGTCTGTTTCCACAATGGGGACACTGAGTGCAGATTGAGTGACTGAATCGAATTAAATCGTAGGCAGGATCCTGAGCTTTGAACTCTCCACCTTGGTCCCAAGCTGACCTCCCTGTACTAGCCTCCCCAGAAGGTAAAGCTCATAAAACTGGCAAGTGAGACATACATCTGGTTCTGATATAATGTGAAAGTTCCATGTTCATGCAATCTCACATTTTAAGAAAATCTCCCAATAGCAGCTCCATTCAGATTAATGGGGATTAAATCACTTCATAGCCGATACAGGTAAGAAAAGTTCGCATTCTACAACTAACGGTTTAAATTCTTCAATCGCATTAAAGTCAACTTGCATTAAAAAAACATGCGTTAAAGCAGGACCGTCTGTACTGGTCCAATACTGGTCTTTTGTATTTTAAGATGAAGGACCAGTTTGACCAAAATGTTCATTTCCAAGCGTGATTTTGTTTTTTTTTTGTTTTTTCCCTCTGGGTTCTGTTATATTCCACTGAAGCCCAACTTAAATTTGAGGAACTGTACCACATCATTTGTTTAAACACTTGAGAAACTTCCAGACTGAGTTCAATTATTTCAAATCATAGAAGCACAGAATCATTGGGTGACAGGTTGAGTTAGTGGTTAACACTGCTGCCTCACAGTGCCAGGATCCTGGGTTTGATTCCACTGAGCCTGGCTCTGTGGCTCAGAAGGGAATGGGGGAGAATAGGAGAACAACAGTGATAGGTGATTCAATGGTTAGAGGAACAGACAGGAAATTCTGTGGTCGCAAATGAGACTGCCAGATGTTGCCTCCTGGGTCCCAGGGTCAGGGATGTCTTGGACTAAGTCTGCAGAATTCTTAAGGGGGAGGGTAAGTAGTCACAAGTTGTGGTACACAGCAGTACCAATGACATAGCCAGGAAAAGGGATGAGGGCCTGAAAAGAAAATTTAGTGAGTTAGCTTGGAAGCAGAAAGGCTGGATGAGCAGGGTAGTAGTCTCGGGGTTATGACTGGTGCCACAGGCGAGAGAGGCTAGGAACAGACAGTGAGTGCAGCTGAACACATGGCTGAAGAACTAGTGTAGGAGGGAGGGCCTCAGATATGTGGATCACTGGGATACCTTCTAGGGCAGTTGGGACCTATACAAGGAGGACGGGTTGCATCTGAATTGGAGGGGCACCAATATCCTGGGCAGGAGGTTTGCTAAGGCTCTTCGAGAGTGTTTTAACTAGATTAGCAAGGGTTGCAGTCAGTGTGATGGGTTGAAGTGTATCTATTTTAATGCAAGAAGTGTTAGGAATAAGGGTGATGAACATAAGAGCATTGATCTGTACTTGGAGCGACAATGTTGTGGCCATTACGGAGACTTGGACATCACAGGGCAGGAGTGATTGTTGGATGTCCGGAATTTAGATGTTTCAAAAGGAATAGGGAGAGAGGTAAAAGACACCACAGAAGCGCTTCACAGGAGGCTCCCAAGCACTGAGGATGTCACCTAGACAGGGGATGAAACGTTTGCAACAAAAACTTCCAGCTCGGCGAACAGAACCACAGCAACAGCAGGTAAAAGAGGTGGGGGACTGGGATAGTATCGCAACTGCAGAAAGGGAGGTCGTCGAGGAGGATTTGTCAACTGAGTCAGTATGGATGGAAGTCAGAACCAGGAAAGGAGCAGTCACCTTATTGGGAGTTATCTACTGACCACCCACCCCCCTCCAATAGCAACAGAAACACGGAGGAGCAGATTGGGAGGCAGATTTTGGAAAGGTGCAGAAGTAACAGGATTGTTATCATGGGTGACTTCAACTTCCCTAATATTGATTGGAAACGCCTTAGTGCAATAGTTTAGATGGAGCAGATTTTGTAAGGTGTGTCCAGGAAGGATTCCTGACTCAATATGTAGATAGGCTGATGGGAGGGGAGGCCATATTGGATTTGGTGCTTGGCAACGAACCATGCCAGGTGTCAGATCTCTCAGTGGGAGAGAATTTCAGTGACAGTGATCACAACTCCCTGACCTTTATTAATGTCATGGAGAGGGATAGGAGCAGAAGGTATGGGAAAGTATTTAATTGGAGGAGGGGGAATTACAATGTTATTAGGCAGGAACTGTGGAGCATAAATTGGGAACAGATATTCTGAGGGAAATACGCAATAGAAATGTGAAGGTTGTTTAGGGAGACTTGCTGTGAGTACTGGATAGGTTTGTCCCACTGACGCAAGGAAGGGATGGTAGGTGAAGGAACCTTAGATGATAAGAGATGTGGAACATCTAGTCAAGAGGAAGAAGGACGTTTGCTTAAGGTTGAGGAAGCAAGGATCAGACAGGGCTCTGGAGGGTTATAAGATAGCCAGGAAGGAGTTGAATGGACTTAGAAAAGCTAGAAGGGGTCATGAAAAAGCTTTGGTGGGTAGGATTGAGGAAAACCCCAAGGCATTATACACTTATGTGAGGAACAAGAGGATGGCCAGAGTGAGGGTAGGGCTGATCTGGGATAGTGGAGGGAAACTGTGTTTGGAGTCGGAGGAAGTAGGGGAGGTCCTTAATGAATACTTTGCTTCAGTATTCACAAGGGACCTTGTCATTTGTGAGGACAGTGTGAAACAGGCTGATATACCCAAACAGGTTGATGTTAAGAAAGAGGATGTGCTGGAAACTTTGGAAAACAGGAGGATAGATAAATCCCCGGAGCCAGACGGGATATACCCAAGATTTCTACGGGAAGCAAGGGAAGAGATTCCTGCGTCTTTGGCAATGAACTTTGCATCGTTACTGTCCACTGGGGGGGTGTAGTACTAGATGTTTGGAGAGTGGAAATGTTATTCTGTTGATCAAGAAAGAGAATAAGGATAATCCTGGGAATTATACACCAATCAGGTTGGTGATGGGCAAATTATTGGAGAGGATTCTGAAAGACAAGATTTATGATTATTTGGAAAAGCATAGTTTGATGAGCGATAGTCAACATTGTTTTGTGAAGGGCAGGTCATGTCTCACAAGCCTTATTGAATTCTTTGAGAATGTGATAAAACACATGGATGAAGGAAGAGCAGTGAATGTGGTGTACATTGATTTTAGTAAGGCATTTGATAAGTTTCCCATGGTAGGTTCATTCAGAAAGTAAGAAGGCATGGGATACAGGGAAATTTGGCTATCTAGATACAGAATTACCTGGCCAATAGAAGACAGAGAGTGGTAATAGATGAAAAGTACTCAACTTGGAGCTCGGTGACCAGTGGTATTCAGCTGAGATCTGTTCTGGAACGTGTGCTTTTTGTAATTTTTATAAATGACTCGAAGGAAGAAGTGGAAGTTTGGGTTGGTAAGTTTGCTGATGACACAAAGGTTGGTGGAGTTGTGGATAATGTGAGAGGCTGTTGTAGGTTGTCTCAGGACATTGGCAGGATGCACAGCTGAGCTGAGAAGTGGCAGATGGATTTCAAACTGGAAAAGTATGAAGTGATTCATTTTGGAAGGTTGAATTTGAATGCAGAATACAGGGTTAAATGTGACAGTGTGGAGGAACAGAGGGATCTTAGGGTTCATGTCCATAGACACCTCAAAGTTTCCACCAAAGTTGATAGGGTTGTTAAGAAGGCTTTCATTAGCAGGGGGATTGAGTTTAAAAGCCAGAAGGTTATGCAGCAGTTCTTTCAAGCCCTGGTTAGATCCAATTTGGAATATTGTGTTCAGTTCTGGCTGCCTCATTATAGGAAGGATGTGGAAGATTTAGAGAGGGTGCAGAGGAGATTTACCAGGACGCTGCCTGGACTGGAGGGCATGTCTTATGAAGAAAGGTTAAGACCATAAGACCATAAGAAATAGGAGTGAAAGTAAGGCCATTCGGCCCATCAAGTCCACTCCACCATTCAATCATGGCTGATGGGCATTTCAACGCCACTTACCCGCACTCTCCCTGTGTCCCTTAATTCCTTGCGCGATTAAGAAATGTTGAAGAAGCTAGGGCTTTTCTCATTGAAATGAAGAGGGATGAGCGGTGAATTAATAGAGGTGTACAAGACAATGAGAGGCATGACGGAGTGGATAGCCAGAGACTTTTTTCCATGGCGGAAATGGCTATCATGAGGGGGAATAATTTTAAGGTGATTGGAGGATGGTTGAGAGGAGATGTCAGAGATCAGTTCTTCACACAGAGAGTGATAGGTGCATGGAATGCACCTGCTGGTGGTGGTCGTAGGATCAGATATAGTAGGGACATTTAAGCACATGATGACAGTAAAATGTAGCTTAGTTTGATCTTAGAGTAGGATAAAAGGTCAGCACCACATTGAGGGCCGAAAGACCTGTACTGTGCTGTACTGTTCTATGTTCAACCTTGGGTGTCTATCGGTGTGGAGTTTGCACATTCTCCCTGTGTCTGCGTGGGTTTCCTCCAGGTGCTCTGGTTTCCTCCAACAGAACAAAGATGTGCAGGTTGGGTGGATTGGTCATGGGAAATTGCCCATGATGTGTAGGTTGGGGGTGGTTTGATGGGCTGAATGTCATGCTTCCACACTGGAAGAATTCTATAATTTATCATCTTTTCCCTATCTTCTTTCCTTCAGAAATAATAAATTGTGTTTTTCTCTCAGAAGATGCTACCAGACCTGTTGAATGTTCCCAATATTTTCTATTCCTCATTGAGAAACAAATATAATTGAAGTTATTCCAGGAATGCTTCATGTAGTGCATCACATTTCCTATCTTGCCTTTTCAAATAAGTTGGGTAACTCCTCTATTAAAATTATTTACCTTCTGTTATTGTTTTTGAGTGGCATGTTTCTGTTCATTGATGTGGGTGTTGCTGGCAATTTATTCCCACCTGTAATTGCTTATTAAAAATGATAACAACTGTTTTTCTGTGTGTCTGAAGTCACATATCGGCTGAACCAGGCAAAGATGGCACATTTCCTCTCCTAATGAGCACTAGTGAACCAGGTTTTACAATATTTCAAAGTGGTTACATGTCTAGTACAAGACTTTTATTGAATTCAAACTTTACCATCTGCCATGGCTGGATGCAAACCAATGTTTCCACTGGATTACTAGTAAAATTACATTGTTACTACACTACCATCCACCTTCCCCATCCATAATGCCATTCAATGTGCTATCATTCACCTTTTCTAGATGCATTGCTTGTTTGTTTACTCACCCCTTGAGCCTGCACCAGTAAATCTTTAATTATTTAATTGCTCATGTCTTACATCCTACCTTAGACTCTTTTCTTGCTTCTTTCCCATTGTGTGTAAAATCTGATACATCCTTGGCATCCACTAGCAATGAAAGGTCATCCACCTGAAATATAAATTGTGTTTTTCTCTCAGTAGACGCTGCCAGACCTGTTGAATGTTTCCAGTATTTTCTATTCCTAGTTGCGAAACAACTGTAGTTATGTTATTCCAGGAATGCTTTATGCAGTGCATCACATTTCCTATCTTGCCTTTTCAAAATAAGTTGGCTAACTCCTCTATTAAAAACAGTGAATACAATAATGTGATAAGACCTTTATTTTCTCTAGAGTAACAATTTTGCTGGTAAATTGATAATTCAACAATTACTTAAGTTGGAATGCAAGTGATTTCAAATGTACAAGAACGCATTGTTACATTGGTTCTGTCTAACTGAGTGCAATATGTCAATTTGTAGTTTTGTAACTGAAACAGATAATAGCTATAACACATCAATAATTAAAATTATTTGACTTTCACAGCATGATAATCAATGTAATTTTAGGCTCCTTTAATGCTGGGAAAAACATATACTAATGAGTTGCATTAGTAGCCCTGTTGTGGATATAAATTTCAGCCCAATTTTGAAGAAATGTTTGGAGGGATATGGGCCAAGTACAAACAAAAGGAACTCGCCTAGTTTGGGATTATGGTCAACCTGGATAGGTTGGACTAAAGGGTCTGTTTCTGTGCTATATGACTCTATTACTCTACCCAAAGATTATATTCAAGCAAGTCCTTTGATGGAGGGGGTTGAGTAAATTGGGCCGATAATCTGAAGTTTAGAAGAATGAGGATCTTGTTAGGGGAGGCGATGACTTAGTGATATTATTGCTGGGCTGTTAATCCAGAGACCCAGTTCTGGGGACCTGAGTTCAAATCCTGCCATGGTGGAATTTGAATTCAATAAAAATCTGGAATTAAGAGTTTAATGATGTCCATAAAATGATTGCTGGAAGAACCTATCTGGTTCACTAATGTGTTTCAGGAAAGGAAACTGGCATCCTATGGTGGGGACTGCATGTGACTCCAGACTCATAATAATGTGGTTGACTCTTAACTGCCCTCTGGATAAATAGGATTGGCAAAAAATGTTGGCCTGGTCAATGAGACCTTCATTCCATGAATGAAGGAATAAAAAAAATAAAAAAAGAGAATATCCTGAAAGAAATTTGTTAAGATAGAATCTGAGAATTTGTTTCTGAATCTAGAACAATGTGGGGCTGGCTGTTCTCTGGATAAGAGGCCAATGGTTTCAGATTGAGAAGTGTTGCTCAAAAGATTGTGAATCTTTGCAATTGTTTACCACAGAGAGTTACGGATGCTCTTTTGTTAAATATGTTTAAGTGTGGGACAGATGCTTGTTGTCTCAAAGAATTGAGGGTTTTGGTGAGCTGGTAGGAAAGTGAAGTTGAAGTCTAAGATCAGTTGCAATACTGCAGACTCAAGGGGCGACATATTATTGCTCCAATGTCTTATGTTTTTTACATTTATTATTGATATCCTTCAGGAAACTCTTTACCCAGGTTTAACAGAATCACTACCATTTTGAACTTTATTAGTTATCTGTTGAGTTAATCTTCAATGTGTTTTGATAGTTTAAGGGCACTGTGCCATTGGACTTTTCATAGTTTACTTTGGATGTCATATCACAAGACAGGAACCTTCTTTCAGAATCTCTTTTAGCTGCTGTTTACTAGATTATTGCCATTTATCTGCGTATTTAACTTGCTTAGCCCATTAATGACTTCCATTTCATTAATGTCAAAACCAACAGTTTGCATTTTGTACCTTTAAGGAATTTAAGGCACATTACTCAATTAAGCTTTGGTTATTGTTTTAAGGATTGACTTAAGAGAGAAGAGGCACAAGGGCAGAGAAGAGAATTCCAGATTTTAGCAAGGTGGAAGTGATTAAAATCTGAGATGCATAACAGGTCAGATTTGAAGTGGTCTAATGGCAAAGGAATGGTGGAGATCACAGATATTAAAAAGGATGAGGCTATGAATTAACTTAACAATAAACGCAAGAAATTTAAAATGGAGAAATTGACAGACCAGGAGTCAATGTAAGTTGATGAATAAAAGCTTGTGAGTGAATGGTCTTTTGCTGTAGTTGGCTTGCATGCAATAGATATGGATTTTTAAAATCCAAACTATGTTGGCATCACTGGCTCGGTCTAATGCCCAGCTCCCAAATGTCCTTGAAAAAGGAGTGGGAAGGTATCTTCTTGAATCGCTGCAACTCATGATGAAGTAGGAACAACTACAGTGCAGTTAGGAAAGGAGTTCCTGTATTTTGACCACTGACAGTGAAGGAACAGTCATATAGCTTCAAGTCAAGATGGAACTTGGTTTGGACATAAACCTGCAGGTATTGCTGCTCCAATGAATCAGCTGTCCCTGTACTTCTGGATGATAGGAATTGCAGATTTGGAACCGGAGTTAGTTGTTGCAGTATATCTTGTAGATAGTATATACTGCTGCTACTCTGCATCAGAGGTGGAGGGGGTGGATGTTTAAGCATGTAGATGGGGTGATGACCAAGCAGGATGCTTTGTCCTGGAAGGTGTCCAGCCTTTTGTGTGTTGTTGTAAATTCACTCATCCAGGTAAGCAGAGAGTATTCCATCACACTCCTGACTTGTCTCTTGATGGTGATGAAGCAGGTAATAAGTAACAATTAACAGAATTAGCTAAGATGGGAGTCAGATAGGGAATGTGAGTATCAATAGTTTGATAGGTCTGAGTAAGCAGGACGTGGATCTTATGGATAAGGTGAGCTCAGAGAAACCATGAGAGGAAATATAATTCTATTCAGATTATTGTCAGGAGTGTGGGCATGAAGCTGAAATCTTCCCTGGTGAATGTTTGGGGAAGTGAATCAAGTGATTTTTTTTAAACTAAAATTTGCTTTTTCATGAACACAGCACCATTGGCATCTTTATTTTTCACTGACCGTTCTCATATCTCAACAGCAATAAATGCCATATTCTCCTTTGAAGAGAGGTTGAGATGCCTGGGACTGTACTCGCTAGAATTTAGAAGAATGAGGGGGGGAACCTTATAGAAACATATAAAATTACGAAAGGGATCGATAAGATAGAGGCAAGCAAGTTGTTTCAGCTGGTGGGTGAGACTAAAACTAGGGAACGTGGCCTCAAGATTAGGGGGAGTAGACGGAGGACAGAGATGAGGAAAAACTGCTTTTCTCAAAGAGCAGTGAATGTATGGAATTCTCTGCCCAACGAAGCAGTTTATGCTAGACACTTAGATGGGCATTTGTATGGTTGGGGAATTATGGGTTAGAGGGATAATGCAGGTAGGAAGAGCTGAGACGATAGATAAATCAGCCATGATCTTAATGAGTGACAGAGCAGGCTCGATGGGCCAAATGGCCTCCACCAGCTTCTATTACTAGGAAACAATGAAATTCTGATTTCCCAAAGCATCTCCGTCGGCTAGAAGTTCACAATTAGGTCGATGATGAAATACACTCTTTGCTGGGTTGGATGCATCTAGAAGAACACTTGGCACAATCCTAGTCAGTCACTTGGTCAGGTACTCATCCACTAATTACGCACCTATCCATGTACTAGCTGGAGGATACACTATAACAACTTAACCAGCCTTTTTCAGCAGCACCTCACAAAGCTTTGACCTCCATTACCCAGAAGATCTAGGACAGGAGATGTACAGTAACACAATCATTTTAACTTTATCTTCAATCTCACATACCTTCTTGAATGATATAAAAGTCACCATTCCTTTGTTGCTGATAGTTCAAATTCCTAGAACTCCTATCTCACAGCACTGTTGGAGTATCTATCCACACAGAGGTTCAAGGACACCTTTTCACTGTAATTGAAATTGGGCAGCACAGTGGCTCTGTGGTTAGCACTGCCGCCTTCTAGCACCAGAGACCTGGATTCGATCCCATCTGCAGTGATGGTGTAGAGTTTGCATGTTCTCCCTGTGTCTGCATGACCATCACAGTCCAAAGGTGTGCAGGTTAGATGGAATGGCCATGCTAAATGTGTCCAGGAATGTGTAGGCTTGGTGCATTAGCCATGGTTAAAGTGGGATTATAGGATAGGCAGTTTGGGTCTGGGCAGATACTCTTCAGAGGGTTGGTGTCAACTTAATGGGCCAAATGGCCTGCCTCTGCATTGTAAGGATTCTGTGGATAATAAATTTGATTTAGCACAGCTGAAGAACAAAATACAAAACATTATTTATCGTTCGTTTGTTTAACTGCAACTATTTTCCTTTGTCTCTTTCATTTGGTTTTGTCTTCTCTTCAGCCCAATAAAGGACTTTATCAGAACTTCCTATGGAATTTTAAAAGATATTTCTTCCTTCTTATTTTGCTTATAATTAGGCTGTTAATTCAGTTAGGTAGTATACACTATTCGTAGGTGTGCGTTTGTTATGAATGGTCAGTAGTCAGAGACAGCTCTCAGAGTGAGCAGAGCCATTGACACTCCTGTTAAATCTGGCCTCTGATTGGGGCTGATAATCTGGTTCAATCAGGGAACTCATATTCTATGAGGTCGACCTGGCTGACCTCATTACATTCACTACATCCCTCCCCCTCTGAGTCTGAGGACATAGGTCCGGATTTATTTTTGTAGCTCCTCCTGCAGTGTTTTAGTACCAGGTCAGGTTACTCCAACTCTGCCTGTAATGCCCAGAGCATCTTGGAAGAAACTCATTCTCCTCCTCAGATGGCAAAGGCATCAAGGCGCCAACGTTCACCATGTCCAGATTCCGAGGTATCTTCAAGGTTTGATGGAGAAGGAGAACCCATGGGTCCTGGAACAGTCGGAAAGGCAGTCAAGAGGCCAGGCACATTTCACTCCCGCACCGTTTGTGAGTTTGCAACTTTCACATGGTCCACGTGTTTGTTCAGGACCGTCACATGTACCCAAACTTTATACGTCACTTGACTTGAGCTTGCATTGACCATGCCTCTTACCCATGCAGGGCCAATCCTGTGCACTGTGCCATACTTTGTCCCCTGAAGTAAACTGACTGCTGAGCAGAGTCTTGTGTCTGGTATTGGTGTTCCTGATGCAGTTTCACCCTACTGCCCAGGTCCAGGAAGATCTGATTTAACCTGGTGCAGTGTCTTCTCCCCATTAACAACTCTGCTGGAGCTATCCCTGTAGTTGCATGAGAGGTGGTCCGATAATCAACAGGAACTGGGAGAGTTTGGTATTGTGTGAAGCTGTAGGCTGTTTCTTTAAGCCTGCCTTCAAAGCTTGGACTGCTCTTTCTGCCAGATCATTGGATGATGGATGGTACAGAGCTGTCCTTATATGACAAATGCCATTTGACTTTAGGAAATACTCAAATTCCCTGCTAGTAAATGATAGCCCATTATCTGTGATGTCAGAGTTCATGTAATGCAAAAGATGTGCAATATTTATATCATTGTCTCCAAGTTTGACAAATGGACTCTATTTGTGCTGCTCCTTGGATGCTGCCTGAACTGCTGTGCTCTTCCAGCACCACTAATCCAGAAAATGGACTCTATGCACATCCAGCTATTTTGAGTTGAATGTCTACAATGACTAAGAGCATTGAGCCCATGAAAGCACATGCATAGTTGAAGTGTAACCGAGTCCAGGGTTTACCTGGCCATTCCCATGAATGGGGGAGCTGCTGGTGATAATTTTTGTCCTTGTGGTCACTCTAGGCACTGCCCTACCTACTCTGTTATGTCTGCATGTAATCCTGGCCACCAGACATTTTTTTTCATTAACATCTTCATTTTGGAGACACCTGGATGACCCTGGTGGAGTTCAGCCAGTAACCTTTGAACAGGCAATCACTTTTGCTCTCCATAATAATACGTCATCCTCTTCTGCGATCTGGTCTCTCTAGATCCAAAAACAAGTTTCAATTCTGGTTATGATGGCTCTTTAGTTACCCATCACCACCAACTGTTTCAGTTTTGCCAGGACCAGATCTTTCTGTGTCCAAGTTTGATATTGTCAGCTGTATCTGGAAGTGTGAAAATTTAAAACCATTGAGGACACTTCCAGTAGCGGTACCACTAGTGGTGGATCTGCCAGTGGGAGGTGGCTCAATGTATCCTAGCCTCCCAGCCAATGTTACGATGTGTAATTTTATGCACTTAGTATTGCAGCCCACCACTGAATTCGACCTGACGCTATGGATGGCACTGCCTTGTCCTCTTTAGGTAGACCTAGCAAAGGTTAGTGCCCCATTATTATTAAAAATTCACATTTGTACACATATTGGTGGAACTTCCCAAGTCCAAATATGACTGTCAAACCTTCCTTCTCTATCTGGGCATATTTGCACTCTAATAGCCAAAATTCTGGATGAATAAGGTCTTGGGTATTCCTCTTTATTGGGTTCCTGATGAGCTAATATTACCCCGATGCTGAAGAGGGAGGCAACGCATGTCAATACCAGATCTTGCTTGGGATCATAGTGTGCCAACACCTTACAGGATGATCGCTGTTTCTTCACTTCCCTGAAGGCTATGGCTTGCCTGCATGACCATTTCAAGGCTAACCCCTTTTTTATGAGTTGATACAAATGTGCCAGAATGGAGGCAAGGTTAAGTATGAACTTTCTGCAATAGTTCACCAGTCCAAGAAAAGACATGGGAACTGGGCACCTTTGATCGCCCACAATTTATCTTCTAATTGGTGTAATCTGATCTTGTCAACTCTAATCCAAATAGATCATTTGGGGTACCTGGAATACACATTTCCCCCTTTTAAGGTGTATACCCACCAGGGAGAAATGTCTAAGGACTATGCGCAAGTTCCCCTTATTGCTCTTCCCTGTTATTAGTACATCAGCAAGATAAATGAAAACCTGTGGTAGACTTTGTAAGATGTTCTCCATCATTGGATGTAAAATTGCACAGGTTGATAATACCTCAAATGGCAGTCTCAAATATTGGTACTTCTGGGAATCCTCATCTAGCCGCAACTACAAGTACACATAGTTCATGTCCAGCTTCTTGAAGGACAGCGCCCTGTGTGTAAATCCTCTATGCGAGGGATTGGGTGGTTATCCAGCTGAAAAAGAGGGGTTTATTGTTTGCTTAAAATCCCCACAAAGGTGAACTGAGCTGACCTGGCCAACTTCATACTTGGTACGCCTGGTGCAGTCCACTTCACAAACTGGACTACTTTGATGATTCCTTCATTTTCCAGTATCCTGACGTCTGCTTTTCCCACAAGGCAAAATGCATTGGCCAGGCCTTGCAGAATCATGGAATGGCTTCCTGATCAACATGCAAGGTGACATTGGCACCTTCAATAGTCCCCAGACCTTCCGTAAAATGTCTGGATATCAAGTCAGGATTTCACTCAAGCAGCCATTTTCTAAATGAAAAATATTGAGCCAAACAAGGCGAGTGTTCCTCAAACATTTTTGCCCCATCAAGCTTGGGCCCGAGCCGTTTACTACAGTCAGTGGTAACTGAACCAGCTGAATTTCATAGAAGCTGGGAGCTGAAGTTGACCCCTTAATCTATAAAGGTTCCCCAGTATAAGTTCTCAGTGTAGCCAAGGTCTTGTGCAAACTTAGGGTTGGAGTCCAGACTGAACCTTACTAAAGACTAGTTCTGCAGTCACTGAAACAACCTCCATTAGAAACTGGTGGCCATTTAACTCAAGATTTATTTTGATTAATTCAGATTTGGATGTTGCTCAGCAATTTAACTGTTCTAAACCAGATGTAGGTGGACATTGCAGGGTGTTCACTCTCCTGGATACTGGCCTATGAGTTTTCTTACTCAATTTCCATCTAGTGGGACTCTTTTGCTGTCTTGAGTCTGCATACCAGCAGCAATAACAGTGGCATTCTGGGGCAAGGCTTTGTTTTGGGTTTTACTGTGCACTGACCGAGAGTCCCTCTGTTCGGGATATGTTCTGAGTGAGGCTATGCAATTGCTTTTGCTCAAGTAGTACTCCTGCAGCACAGTCAAATGGGCAAGGATGTCCACTTCCATTGGAATTTCCCACAACTCATATGCTCCACATGCTGCATTTTCCAATGATAAAGCCAGTTGTACTGTCAGTCTGAAATCCATTTGGGCTTCAGGTAATAGGCACTTTCGCATGGTTACATAATTAATCCAACATACTAAATGGTCTCTCCACATCTCATTAAGCATTAAACCAAAGGCACATGCCTCTTCCTGTTGTCTTAACCCCATCAAAAATCCTGATGCAGATTCTGCTGGTTCTCAAACTACCAAATAAAACCAATAGCATCTCAGAATGGGCGGCACGGTGGCACAGTGGTTAGCACTGCTGCCTCACAGCGCCAGAGACCCAGGTTTAATTCCCGCCTCAGGCGACTGACTGTGTGGAGTTTGCACGTTCTCCCCGTGTCTGTGTGGGTTTCCTCCGGGTGCTCCGGTTTCCTCCCTCAAAGATGTGCAGGTCAGGTGAATTGGCCATGCTAAATTGCCCGTAGTGTCAGATAATGGGTAAATATAGGGGTATGGGTGGGTTGCGCTTCGGCGGGGCGGTGTGGACTTGTTGGGCCGAAGGGTCTGTTTCCATACTGTAAGTAATCTAATCTAATCTAATTAGAAGAGGCTAAGGAGTAAAATATTCCTTAACTAAGTCAGTCAACTCTGAAAGCTCTTAATATCTGGTGGCTCAGGAAAGTTCAACTCCTGATATTTAAAAGCACTGTGGGTCCACAGGGTATCAGGCAAATTACTCATTGCTTTTCATTTGCCCCAATGTAGTTTGCCCAGAAAAATGACACATTCTTTCCACATACCAGGCCCAGCCTTCAATGGCAGGATCGAACAAGCCAAGCCTCCTAAATAACAGCATGATGCCAGAAATGCTTACCTAACTCAAAGACAACTGTTGCAAACAAATGTCTTTTCTCTCATCAACACCACCATAATAAGTTCACATAGGCAGGTACCCTGCCTCCATTTACTTCATGTATATAGTCTTTGACACTGATCCAACTCTCTCAGAGCCAGCCCTCAGACTGAGCAGAACCACTGACAATCCTGTTTATATCTACCAACCAGGACTCCCTGAATGAGGCTGTTAATCTGGTCCAATCAGGAACTCATATTCTATGACATCCACCTGGCTGACATCATTATCATCACAGTAACTAACTCCTAATCCATATTTCTGAGTTTACTGCCCAGTAGTGAAATACAGTTAAAACGTATTCCGATATGACCTCAATGAATGAAGTGAGAAGTTAGGAGAAGTTTGTTTCCATCTGGATATTGGACAAAGGGTCAGTTTGTGACAATCATTAGTTGAGGCAGATACACTGCATATTTTAAGTGAAGTTGTACATATGTTTGAAACAGAAGTTAATGCAAGATTAACAGACAAAATAGGTAAAAGGATTATTTCAGATTTGATTAGATTCCCCACAATATGGGAACAAGCCCACACTGCCCCTCTGAAGAGCAACCCACCCAGACCCCTACCCTTAACTTACCTCTGTTCCTAACACTATGGATAATTTTGCATGGCCAATTCACCTGACCTGCACATCTTTTGGATTGTGGGAAGAATCCACAGAGCACAGCCATGTACACACAAGGAGAATATGCAAACTCCACACAGCTAGTCACTGAAGTGGGAACTGAACCCTGGTCCCTAGTGCTGTGAGGCAGCAGTCTTAACCACTGAGGCTCCATGCCACATCACTTGCTCAGAGCTCAATATCATGCTCAATGAATTAGCATTATCGTTAAACTTTTTTATCTTTCTTCAGCCTTTTTTTCAGGGCTAATTCAGAACATGATAATCTAAAGGAATGTGTTGCAATATGGACTCTTGAATTATAATATGCCTTATCTGTTCATTATACCTGAGACTGCCATTGATTGAAATTAGATTAGATTAGATTAGATTATATTACTTACAGTGTGGAAACAGGCCGTTCGGCCCAACAAGTCCACACCGACCCTCCGAAGAGCAACCCACCCAAACCCATTCCCCTACATTTACCCCTTCATCTAACACTATGGGCAATTTAGCATGGCCAATTCACCTAACCTGTATATCTTTGGATTGTGGGAGGAAACTGGAGCACCCGGAGGAAACCCACGCAGACACGGGGAGAAGGTGCAAATTCCACAATGTGTTTTTTTTCTTAAAAGGACACATCCTGACCTAAAATGGCCACCATGATCACCTGAAAACTGATTGAAGTAAGCCCAGAAGCCCCATGTGTAATAAATGAAATCATCTACATTGAAATTACCATTTTTCCTAAAGACATTGAAACAAGGGAACTGAATCACCACCAAGGAATTTCTATCTCCTGTTTTAGTGCACATTTGCATGATAATTTCACATAATAGGAGATGAAAGAGTTATTTGTAAATTAGCCAGCTTGGAAAGACAATGAAGCCAGATTTAGGAATATGCAACAAACCATATTTCAAAAATAATATTAAGCAACAGAGCAAAGTGAAACAACATACATTGATAACAGCAGCTACAGCATGGACACTCTGTCTGGTTCTTCCTCAGCATTTCAGAAGGCATGGTTTAACAAAAATTGAGAAACAGCCACTCACTGAGAACTCAAAGGTAAGTACAAAGCTTTGCAGCTGATGAGGACATGGATCAACGATTAAACAAATTTGGTGTCAGGTTAAAAATCAAACACCTCAAGAACATAAGATGTTTTAAACAATGTAACCTTTACTCTTCCTGTATGTGTCAGACACTTCGTTTTATTCAACCTATGTTTGTGTGTATGTGTTTATATTTTTTTTTCTCAGAGTTAATGGGTTATAATATTCTTCTTTATTCATTCAGGAAAATCCCATAGTGGCTTCCTTAATTTTGGTCTACTTAGCTACATATTTAATTGATATTTGATATAACTGCATGCTCAAAAAAAGTTACAAAATATTTGTAATGAACAACCAAGATGGGGCTCAAAGAGAGAGGAGCCAAATTACCCCTCCTCTTTTGGTTTTAACAAATTATTATCATAAACATGTCTAGATTTTGAAAAAAAGTAAATTTCAGTCAGGTAATAATGTCTGAAGGAAAAGCTGTGCGCAGTGCATGACTCGCAGTAATCTAGCACTGATCTCAATGTCTTTGTCAAGAAATTACTTGCATTATGTTTTCTAAGATGTCAATTGTGCTTTACATATTAAATATATTTATATATTAAATTATGTTGTGCAACACAAAGTCGCCAACAAGCATTTTCATAGTGCCAATGCTCAATTTACAAAAAATCAGTTTACAAAAGCTCAATTTACCAGACAGACACAATCAGTTCACTGTGTATTTTGTTTTGTTGATTTATTAGATAAAACGAAAATTTTGCTTGCTACTGAGTTGTGAGGATGTTGTGATGTATTACCAAGAACTGAAAATTTTCTTTTAAAAATCTGCAGAATGGTGTGTTTTATTCTGCAAATTCCGAAACGATACATAGTATTTCTCTCTCACCCATTCTGCTTTTCTACTAAATACAAGGTTCTAGTTCAATTAAAGTCTTCTTGCAATTTCCTTTTTCATTAGTACAATCTCACAACTCTGATTAACAATATTTAGCTAGATTTTCCAAGCCCCTAACTGCAATCCAAAATGTCTCATTATGCCTGCAAGCTATAAATATAATTGTGAGCCAATATCATTTTAATTGTTTCTCTTATGTCTTTTTTAAATGATTCAGCAGTCATCAATAAGATAAGTGTTCTCGTACCCTCCAGGCTTAATCTAGGAATGATGTTATAAGGCAATGTAACAGAGTTTCTGTATAATGAAACCTTATGCAGAAGATAATGACAAAGCACTTATATCCCTCAGAAGATAAATGAAAACAGTAGATCTTCTTTCCTCTCTTTTATAACTACCATTTTGCCTCCCATTTCAATCGTAAGTCCTCAGTAAAATAGATTATTCTAAGGAGAGCATGCATGCAGTGCTCTTAATTTCACCATACATTTCCCAGATCCTGACTGTGAATGATGATATTAACGAACTATACAAATCTTCTTGTTCATTAACTAAATTTTAAAAGCCCAATAAATTATCCTTAATCCCACTAGATAATTGCAAATAAAGATGCCTCAGTCTTTCATACTTGCAAATCGACACTTGTAATTTTGCCAGATACTTCACAGGAATTTATTAAGCAAACAGTAGGTTGCAGTTATAGTTTACTGGTATTCAGATCCTTTGCACAAGTAATAAACAGCATTGCATAATGACATTAATTAAAGAAGTAACTGCCCATTAAGGAGTTGCAGGGTAGAATTACAGCGTGCTGGGAACTCAAAAACCAAGGCAATGTGTGCATTATTTTTGAGCTTTGCTCACAGCAGTCAGCAGCTAATTTGAAACATATGTATTTAACGGATATTTGGCCTTTATTACACATCTTTTCTAGATACATTTTAAAAGCATGCTATCGTCTTTGTATCTGCTTAAGTGTAATCTAACTTATTTTCCATAAAGCTAATTTTTGTTTGTCTTCAGCATTGGCATCATTTCATTGTAAAGTCAGTTTATTCACAGTCAGGTTTTCAAGCTTATGATGGATGAAACCGTCTTCATCCATCAGACATAAGTTTAAAAAATGAGCCGCTGACATGCTGCACTGAATTTTGGCCAATGAAATATCATTGGAGCTGTGAGTACCGAAGAGCAGAGTCTGCAGTAATCCAAGTGGCCAGACCTTTCAAATGAGGAAAGAGCAAAACAAAACACTGGAAATAATCTTTCAGTTACCCACTAAAAAATGGCACCGTGGAACAATTAGTATTAAAAAATAAAGAGACAAAATTGTGTTTTTTTTTCATTTTATGATCTATAGAATGTAATGTGACAAAACATACGCCTGGTTTTATGTGAACAAAACCCATGCAGCTGTTGCTTATAAAGACAATGTTTGAACTTGCGTGGCATATTAAAGAGGCAGTATCCTTTTGGTACTCTATGTGGGCTATCTTCAGGACTACTTTCAAAAATAGAATACTGAAAGCATAACTATAAGCATATTGACATCTGCTTTGGTATTGAATCATACAAGTTAGAAAAGTCCTTCGTTTAAATGCTGCTTTGCGGTTTGTTCATCTCAAGCTGATTTGATGTCATGAGCAGTTCAAGGAGCAATCTGACCCTGGGATAAGGAGAAAAGTATATCGGTTTTGGTTTCCATTTTTAATCAACACTCGCAGAGTGTTGGAAGCTGCATGTTTTAATGAAAAGTGAAGGGTTTGAGCTTGGAGTTGATGCTTTCCAAAGTTAATTAGTACTCTGACTCACTCAGTATTATGATTCATTCCTGAGGTGTGGAAACTTGAAAGAGATGGAATGGGGCTACATTTCCTGGAAAAATATTGAAATACATTTTGATTTTAGCACATCCTTTAGATGTACATTTCCAGTTTGTATTGGGATTGCTCAACTTGAGAATTGATTCCACCATGCCTGATCTAAGTCACTGTCTTCTGGAAATACAGGAAGGAATACTAAGATTGTTGGAATAAAAAGCCTAATTAAAACCATGCTCAGTCTTTACAATACTTTTGTGTGTCTGCTTCAGTAAATAATAGTAAATACTGAAACAAGTAGAGTGACTATTTGGGCATCTTGATGTAGCATATCATTGTGTAATGTTGATAATTACTTCAGGACATTTTAGAAGCTGTTATTTATATGTTGTTAAATTTACTGCCAATTGGATTTTGGTTGGAAATTAATTTCTATGGGAAATTAACTGAGTTCTAATGTTCCACATTAGGGTTATTTAAATAGAAACTATTCTAGGAATACCGCAGTATTATAATCATTAAAACGTGAGAAGATGGCGTGTAACACATATTTTCAGACTTTCCATTTAATATGTGTAGCAAGTTTAAACATTATACATTTCTCAGTGAAGACAGAATAAAATACAAGAAATAAATACCACATTTTTGCACAAATGAATTATGTGTGTTCGTACAGTCTTTGAACTGTAGCATTAATCTCAGTGAGTTCACAACAGTAGGTGGGGTGATTATAAGATCATAGAATATGAAGGATTCTGACTGCAATATGGGAAAGAAAAGTACTAAGCACACTGAAACTGTCCAGCATGACTTGGTACATGCATGGATAATCCAGATAGGCTAGAAAGTCAAGAGCAGGAAATGAAGAATCCTGGAGGTGACTACTGCTGCTCCAAGAATTCATGAGTCTGGGTTTCAGCCTTATCGCTCTTGACAGAAGTATATTTTATTCTCTGCTTTTATTGTTGGCAGATGATGTGCGGTTATTCTTGCATCTGGAGTGAATGCTTTCTTTTTCTCAGATGCCTGAGATTTTGTCTTGTGGGATGGGATGGTTGTTCAATGCCATGTTATTCGGTAGTGTTAGGGATTTTTCCTAGTTTGATGCCTAAAGTATGCTTGACCCATAACTACCCTCTAAAATGGTCTGGCAAGCCATTCAATTCAAGCATTGTTGGGATGGGAAATAAATCCTGGTTTTCCCAGCAATAAAAGAATAGAAACAAATTTCAAATGCCTCAGTGGAGTCCTGATTCTATCCCGTTCTTCAGCTTAATTATGAGCTTCTTAGATAGAACATCATCACTTCTTAGTCATCAGTGCAAATGCAGGACTACCGAGCATACAAGAGGAAAGTACAGTTCTGAACCCTGGTGAACTGCTAATTGAGCTTTTGTTGATCAGATCAATGTTGGCTATCATAATT
The DNA here is from genome assembly GCF_037043375.1 of Chiloscyllium plagiosum. Classification (NCBI taxonomy): domain Eukaryota; kingdom Metazoa; phylum Chordata; class Chondrichthyes; order Orectolobiformes; family Hemiscylliidae; genus Chiloscyllium; species Chiloscyllium plagiosum. Next base: position 17,317,927 of record NW_028270142.1, read on the forward strand.
AGAAAGCTTACAGGAACAAATGTTATCTCTATTACACTAGGGTAGTGGGCTATTGGCATTGTGCCGGGGTCACCACATAGCACACCCTCTTGCTGAAGCTTTTGAAGAAGTACCATGTTCACATTGTCGGCTCAGCCTGCCGTCGTAATGCCAGTTATTGCATTTGGACCATAAAGAACCAAGCAATGGATTCACTTGTCATTCTGCAGCCAAGTGTCCAGCTGCAAGGTGGGCTGTGCATTCAAGTTTTTAAAGCACTAGGCTTTAGGTGTGTTATTTACCTTTAATCTAAAGTAGGTTTCAAGAAGTTTTATTATGATTGCAAAGTGCTTCGAGATATGGAGTAAGCTTGCGCAGGGAGAGTGAATTGGTGGACACCCACAGCCCAGAGATGCTTTAGACAGTCATAGAGTCATGGAGATGTACAGCACGGAAACAGATCCTTCAGTCCAACTCATCCATGCTGACAGGATATCCCAATCTAATCTAGTCCCATTCGCCAGCACTTGGCCCATATCCCTCTAAACCCTTCCTATTCATATACCCATCCAGAAGCCTTTTATATATTGTAATTGTACCAGCCTCCACCACTTCCTCTGGCAACTCACTCCATACATGCACCACTCTCTGTGTGAAAAAGTTGCCCCTTAGGTCCCAGTCAAATCTATCCTCTCTCACCCTAAACCCGTGCCCTCTAGTTCTGAACTGACCCACTCAGGGAAAAGACCTTGTCTATTTACCTTATCAATGCCCCTCACGATTTTATAAACGTCTATAAGATCACCCCTCAGCCTCCAAAGCTCCAGGGAAAAAAGCCAAACTAATTCTTTTTCACACACATAACTGCTACTCTTACCATTTCTAATGATTTCAAATAATCTAAACCTAATCTAACCCAGGTGTATCCAGTCCTCTATCTCATGTCAAACAAAAACAGAAATTTCTGGAGATACTCAGCAGGTCTGGCAGCATCTGTGGAAAGAGAAGCAGAGTTAATGTTTTGAGCCCAGACTCTTTTTCAGAACAGTCATTTTGTTCAGTATCTCAATGCATTCGTAAATGACATAGCACATGCTGACTGTAATTCTACACTTGCTAGAAATATGTAGGAGTATTTTTACTTTGAAGCTGTTGTGAGTTTCTACATTTTTTGAGAGAGTGTGGACATGCTCAGAAAGAGGGCAAAGTAGTAGGTGGTTTGTTCACACAAAGGCCATGGACTGAGTAGTGGCAATGTCTCTCAGTTTGTGCATGAAAGGAGAGCTGGAGCAGAAGCTGGAGTCGAAAGGCGAAGGTCAGTACAATACTCTCTGTCAACTCGGAACCAGAATCCTCAATGACACTTGAGAGTGATAGCAGGATGTGTGCAGGTCTGTTAGTGCCCCCAGAATCTTAGTGAGCATACACGTAAGAATTCTTCTGGAAGCCCTGGATAGTAGAATATGTCGGTCATCTCAACCTTTGGAGAGCCAGCAAACAAACCACCCTTTCCCACTGACTTAGCTGTGGCTCACTCATGCCTGGATAATGGGGTAGTAATGAGGTTTGTGTACATCATAATGATGTAACTTATCACATGACCCTGATGTCAGTAGGCGTGTAGACACCAGTCTAGAATGAGCACACTAAGAGCGAAATCTCAGACACTGTGCAAGAGAGCTTTATTTTATTACCTGCTGTGCACAGAAATAAATAAGATGTTAAAGACTACTTCGAGGTAAGGAGTAAGCATGGTCAGGGAGAGTGAATGGATGGACACCCACGGCCCAGAGATGCTTCAGATAGTATCTCATGTCAAACAAAAACAGAAATTTCTGGAGAAACTTGGCAGATCTGGCAGCATCTGTGGAGAGAGAAACAGAGTTAATCTTCAGAACAGTCTTTTTGTTCAGTATCTTAATGTATTGGATTAAAGCACAAGATAAAGCAGATGACATAGCAAATGCTGATTGTAGTTCTACATACAATAAATGTGTTGTGAATATGTGATCTGCTGGTTATGAGTATTAGATACCATAACAGGACATCTTCATTGATACTGTGCTCATTCTCTCTTCCTCTTCCTCCTTGAGTTGTTACGGCTGGGCTTGCAGCATTTCCCTGATGCCTAAAAATAGAAAATCAGGAAAGGAAGATGAAGGAATGTGATTGGTGTGGGAAGAAAGCGGTCCCCACACTCAAATTGTGCCAAGTACTTGTTATATTCAAAATGGCAGCAGAGTGATGGCAGATGAATGAAAAAGAGAAAGAAAGCTTGTAGGAGCAGATGATCATCTGTTCCCACCTGCTTTCTTTCTCTTTTTCATTTAATTATTAACTTTAATTCTTTTTTTCTTCTTCTCTTCTCTTTTTTTCTTCATTTTATTTTTCTTTAAAGCCCGGTGCATGGTGGGTGAAAGGAGGAGGTCTCTGCCGGCAGCAGCAACAATGCCAGGATGAGAGGGACACGGCCCCACCCCAACCCAGTGTCTCACCATGAGCAAGGAGTAAACCTGGGGCTGAATCCCCCAGTCCAGGCTCACGAGCTCGGCCAAAGCTTCAGGTCCGCAGCTAGGCCCGGCTGCCAGAAGGTGAAGAAATGGGCAGTCTTGTCATCGCGTGGAGGTCTTCTTTGGCTTCCAGGTATTCCAGCATAGTGGTCTTCTTCGGCAGTGGCCCAATATTCCAGCAGCCCGGCATGGCATTCTCTACCACAATGGCGATCTCGTTCCAACGCCATCATCAGGGTTTTCCATTGTTCTTTATTCAGTTTTCTCTGATGTACTTTGCCTTAATTTTACTCTTTTTTTATTATCTTTGACTTCTGTCATTGTTGCAGGTGCTGTGATAGGGTGACTTATAAAACTTTTCACTGTATTGTTCGTGTAAAAGTGCACATGACAATAAATATCTATTCCCTTCTGACTGCGTACTGGACAGTGACATGACACAGGAAGGTATCACCATCCACAGTACTCTCAGAAATTCAGGTGCCTCAAGCGTTTCATAGTTGGTCCGATGAAGCTGAGAGCCATCGGCTCAGGACTTGCACCGACTCGTTTCCTGACCACCTCTAGTCTGCTCCCGTCTACAGTGTACTGCCTATAGATGCAAGAGAAAAGGCAGAACGACACAAATTGTGTTGCGCTGAATTTGGGTGATGTGTTTGCCACAGGTGAATAAGTAGATTAGATGTATCATAAAACATGGGAGTAAACTCAAATATATCGATGAAGAAACCCTTATTAATTTGTTCATTATTTACTGGTAATATTTAATCTGTCTAGAAATTATTGTGTAACTTGACTCTTCTATTCAGTTTCCTCTTTCTTCCCTCCAGGTGTATTATCAGACCATATGATAAAACATTGTCTGGAGGATAATGTTAGTTTGCAGAATGTATCTTTGAAGTATCCATATTATAAGTCTACATCTTGTGAAGTTTTGTTTTACAAGCCTTTCAAAGAGTATATTTATACTGAAAGAGCCTCCCATCATTAATATAAGTTCAGAGCTATTGCCCCAAAGGCACAATTAATAATGATAATTTTAATAAAAAGAAAATCACTAGCTATGCATTATGTCAGTTTGGCTCAAAATTCTCCAGAAGACCAAGAATAGAAGTACTGTCGCAACATTTAAACCTATAACCTGGACTGTCAGTTCAGTGAAACTTTATGAAGGAGGATATATTGTGATATTGTTTGAGGTGTTCTCTGTCAGATGTCAAAGGCTCTGATTGTCTGTTCAGCTGTAAGTGAAATAGTTCAAAGTGAAGAAAACAGGGCATTTTACACGTATTCTGATCAATATTCATCCTGCACTGCCAATCACAGATCATTGATCACATTTGCTCTTTGCAGCATTACTGTGAACATATTGGCTGTTGTCTCCCCACCTGCGTCCACCTGTCTCCATCCCACCTACCCTCCCCCCAGCCTCACCTCCACTCTCCTATTTATCTCTTAGCCCCCTTAACCCTCCACATTCCTGATGAAGGGTTTATGCCTGAAACTTTGACTCTCCTGCTCTTCAGATGTTGCCTGACCTGCTGTACTTTTACAGCGCCATATTGTTCGACTCTAGCTGTTCTATTTGCCTTTCAAAAGTAATTCAAAAGTAACTAGCTGGCTATGATGCACTGTGGAACTTCATGACCAAATTATACAAATTCTTTCATCCTTTAACTCATGCTACATGATGACTTGGTGGTGAATTACAGGGAATAATTGAACTCAGGCTTCAGCGAACAAGCAGTTTGCTGAAAGTTCATTTTATGGTTTATTACTTAATCTGAAGCCCTAACTTGGGTATTTCACTGGAAGTAAACTGATGTGCTGTAAAATGATACAGGAATGCTACATTGCTGGGATGGAAAGGAAGTGGACTTGACAGCATTCACAAAATGGAGAAAGTGAGGACTGCAGATGCTGGAGATCAGAATTGAGAGTGTGTGCTGGAAAAGCACAGCTGGTCAGGCAGCATCCAAGGAGCAGGAAAATCCAAATTCCGGGCATTCCTGAAGAAGGGCTTATGTCCAAAACGTTGATTTTCCTGCTCCTTGGATGCTGCCTGACCGGCTGTGCTTTTCCAGCACCGCACTCTCGACAGCATTCGCAAAATCACAGAATTGATCGATGCAGAAGGCGACCATTTGACCTGTCATCCACATGAAGAGATGGTGGTGTAGGGTTAATGTCACTAGACTAGGAAGCCCTGAGGACAAGGTATCAAATCCCATCAGGGCGGTTGGTGTGATTAAGTTAAATTCAATTAATTAATTACTATCTAAAAGGAGTCAAGCTAGGTAAAAGGGAAGTACAATGAGATCTAGGTGTTCTTATACATGAAAGCAAGCATGCAGGTACAGCAGGCTGTGAAGAAAGCTAATGGAATGCTGGCCTTCATAACAAGAGGAATTGAGTATAGGAGCAAAGAGGTCCTTCTGTAGCTGTACAGGGCCTTGGTGAGATCGTACCTGAAGTATTGTGTGCAGTCTTGGCCTCCAAATTTGAGGAAGGATGTTCTGGCTATTGAGGGACTGCAGCGTAGATTCACAAGGTCAATTCCCGGAATGGTGGGACTATTATATGTTGAAAGATTGGAGCGACTGGGCTTGTATATACTTGAGTTTAGAAGGTTGAGAGGAGATTTGATTGAGATGTATAAGATTATTAAAGGATTGGACACTTTGGAGGCAGGAAGCATGTTTCTGCTGATGGGTGAGTCCAGAAACAGAGGACACAGTTTAAAAATAAGGGGTAGGCTATTTAGAACAGAGTTGAGGAGAAACCTCTTCACCTAGAGAGTGCTGGATATACGGAATGCTCTGCCCCAGAAGGCAGTGGAGGCCAAGTCTTGGGATACTTTCAAGAAAGAGATGGATAGAGCTCTTAAAAGTAGTGGATTTAGGGGTTATGGGGATAAGGTAGGAACAGGATGCTGATTGTGGATGATCAGCCATGATCATAATGAATGGTGGTTCTGGCTCGAAGGGCCAAATGGCCTACTCCTGCACCTGTTGTCTATTGTCTATTATCTATTATCTATATTGTCTATTGAACCATTCACCCAGTTCCATTCCACTGCCCTCTTCCCTTATCTCTGCACATTCTTTATCGTCAGATAATAATCTAATTCCCTTTGAATACCTCAACAAGCCTACCTCCACTACAGTCTCAGGTAAGGAGTTCAAGTAATGGGGCAGGAGCAGTATGTAATATCACGAAGGAAAGTAATCCAGAAGCCCAGCGTAATATTGTGTGGAATTGGAATTTGATAAAATCTAGAAATAAAAGCTTGCCTGACAGGAAATGAATGCTCAACAAATATCCCAATCCTCCATGATAGAGAAAGACCAACACAGCTGCGCAGAAGTCAAGACTGAAAGATTTGCAACAATCTTCAACCAGAATTACCAAATTACCAGATTTATCTAGACTTCAGCTTGAGGTTGCCACATCCCAGTATCAGTCATAGAGTCATACAGCACTGAAAGAGACCCTTCGGTCCAACCAGTCTATACCAACCATAATCCCAAACTAAACCTGCACTTGCTCTATATCCCTCCAAACCTTTCTGATCATGTACTTATCTAAATATCTTATAAACATTGTAACTATAACTGCATCCACCACTTCCTCTGGAAGTTCATTCCACACATGAACCATTCCCTGTGTAGAAAAGTTGCCCCTCATACCCTTTTGAAAACTTTCTCCTCTCTCCTTAAAAATACACCCCCTATCTTGAAATCCCTCACCACAGGGAAAAGACACCTGTCATTCACTTATCTGTACCCCCTATGATTTTAAAAATGTCTATAAAGTCACCCCTCAATCTCCTACATTCAAATGAAAAAAATCCCAGCCTATCCAGCCTCTCCCTATAATTCAAACTTTCCATTCCCAGCAAAATCCTCATAATTTTTCTGAACTCTCTCCATTTTAATAGTAGCTGTCTTATAGCAATGTGACCAGAACTGGCCACATTACTCAAGAAGACACCTCAGCAATGTCCTGTACAACCTCAACATGATGTCCCAACTCCTTTATTCAAAGGTCTGAGCAATGAAGGCAAGTGTACTCAATGCCTTCTTAAGCACCCTGTCTACATGTGACACACACTTCAAAGAATTATGTACCTGAACCCCTAGATCTCTCTGTTCTACAACACTACCCAACTTTTAATTGTATAAGTCCTGCCCTTGTTTGTTTTACCAAAAGAGTTTCAGCTAATTTGATTCTCCTCATGTGATATCAAAGAACTGCAGAAGATACTGGACCATGCAAAGACTATGGGACTGAACAGCATTACAGCAAAACCCTGAAACGATGCGTTTGAGAACTTATCACACCCCAAAGCAATCTGTCACAACACTGCTATTGACCTAATAATGTGCAAAATGCCCTATGACCTGTCCACAAAAAGGGAGCAAACATAACTTAGCTAATTATCAACCTATAAGTCTACTACTGATCAGCCACAAAGCCATGACAGAGACCATTGATACTTCTATTAAGCTGCATTTGCAAAGGAATAATCTGCTTATTGATGTTCAGTCTGGGTTCCACTTGGGTCTCTCAAATCTTAATCTTATTACAGCCTTCATCTAAACATGGACACAGGAGCTAAACTCCAGAGGATGACTGTCCTTGACACCAAAACAACATCTGACAAAACTGGAGTCAATGAGAATCATAGAGTCACTTATACAGCATGAAAATAGACCCTTCAGACCCATGTTGATCAAACATCCATCTTTTCTAATCTTATTTTCCAGCACTTGATCAGTAGCCTTGTACAGTGTGGCATTTCAAGTGTTTATCAGGAGGTCATTGTACACATTGGAACTAACAATATAGGAAGGGAAAAGAAGGGAGAATACAGAAAGTTAGGCAGGACTTTAAAAAGGATGTCCTCGAGGGTAGTACTATCTGGATTACTTCTGGTGCTACAAGCTAGTGAGGGTAGGAATAGGAGGATAGAGCAGATGAATGCGTGGCTGAGGAGCTGGTGCAGGGGAGAAGGATTCACATTTTGGATCATTGGAATCTCTTCTGGGTAGACGTGACCTGTACAAGAGGGACGGATTACACCTGAATTGAAAGGGGGCTAATATACTGGCAGGGAGATTTACGAGCGTTGCTTGGGAGGATTTAAACTAGGTGGGTGGGGATGGGACCCAGGGAAATCGTGAGGGCAGAGATCAATCTGAGACTGGTACAGTTGGAAAAGAAGTGAGTCAAACAGTCAGGGGAGTCAGAAACAAAGCAGACAACAAGGTAGGACTGATAAATTGAACTGCATTTATATCAATACAAGAGGCCTAACAGGGAAGGCAGATGAACACAGGGCATGGTTAGGAACACAGGACTGGTATATCATAGCAATTACAGAGCCATGGCTCAAGGATGGACAGGACTGGCAGCTTAATATTCTAGGATACAAATGCTGCAGGAAGGTCAGAAAAGGAGGCAAGAGAGGAGGGGGAATGGCTTTTTTGATAAGGGATAGCGTTACAATTGTACCTAGGGAGGATATTCCTGGAAATACATCCAATGAAGTTATTTGGGTAGAACTGAGAAATAAGATAGGGATGATCACCTCATTGGGATTGTATTATAGACCCCTAATAGTCAGAGGGAAATTGAGAAACAAATTTGAAAGGAGATCTCAGTTATCTATAAGAATAATAGGGTGGTTGTGGTCAGGGATTTTAACTTTCCAAACATAGACTGGGATTAGGGAGATTTGAGAAGAATTGTGGCTCAGGTTAGGGTTCTGGATGTAGGTTTGCTTGCTGAGCTGGAAGGTTCATTTTCAGATGTTTTGTCACCAGATAGGTAACATCTTCAGTGAGCCTCCGGATGGAGCACTGCAGTGTTACCTGCTTTCTATTTATATGTTTGGCTTTCTTTGGGCTGATGATGTTATTTCCAGTGGTGAAATCACTTCCTATGGTGATTTCATTTCTTGTTCTTTTTCTCAGGGGGTGGTAAATGGGATCCAAGTCAATGTGTTTGTCGATAGAGTTCCGTGGAATGCCATGCTTTTAGGAATTCTCATGCGTGTCTCTGTTTGGCTTGTCCTAGGATGGATATGTTGTCCCAGTCAAAGTGATGTCCTTCCTTATCTATATGTAAGGATACTAGTGAGAGAGGGTCATGTCGTTTTGTAATAAGTTGATGTTCATGTATCCTGGTGGCTAGTTTTCTGCCTGTTTGCCCAATGTAGTGTTTGTTCCAGTTCTTGCACAATATTTTGAAAATGACATTTCTCAGCAACAAATCCAAACAAGCAGACAAAACGCATCCAGAAACCCTAGCCACTTTCCTCTACATCAAAGACATCTCGGAAATGACTGGTAAACTTTTCAGACCCCTTGGCATCATGGTAGCCCACAAACACACCAACATACTAAAACAGCAGTTAATGAACTTGAAAGACCCTATACAGACAACAAGCAAAACTCAAGTAAGGGCCCAAATCCAAACCCTATGGTTTGCTACTAGACATAGATTTGCAGATACTATACCCTTAGACCATCTTCCTCTGCTTTCTACCACAAATCCAATTTTGGATTCATTTTGCCAATTGCCATTGATCCCATAGGGTCGAGCTTCTTAACCAGTCTGTCATGGGAGACCTTGTTCAAAAGCCTTACTGAAGTCCCAGGTAGATCACTGCAGAAGCCTCACCTGTGCTCCTAGACACCTTTGCAAAAACTCAATCAAATTTCTTACAAAAACCACACTGACTATTCTTGATTAATCCTTGCTTCTCCATATGCAAGCTAATCCTGTTTCTCAGATTTTTTTCCAATAGTTTCTTACAATGGACATTATCCTCACTGGGAGAAGTGAAGACTGCAGATGCTGGAGATCAGAGTTGAAAAGTGTGATGCTGAAAAAGCACAGCAAGTCAGGCAGCATCTGAAAAGCAGGAGAGTTGATGTTTCGGGCATAAGCCCTTCATCAGGAATGTGGTGGGGGCAAGGGGTGTGGGGGGAGAAGCGGGGGGTGTGTGGAAGGGGGCTGAGAGATAAATAGGGGAGTTGAGGTGGGGCGGGGGGGAGGTACCTGGGAAGGCGACAGGTAAATGAAGTTGGGCTGAAAGTGATAGGTTGGAACAGAGAGTGGAGGAGATAGGTGAGAAAGAAGATGAACAAGTAGGACAGTTCAAGAGGATGGTGCTGGGTTGGAGGTTTGGATCTGGGATGGGGGGGAGATAAGGAAACTGGTGAAGTCGACATTGATGCCGTGTGATTGCAGGGTCCCAAGGTGGATGATGAGTTATTCTTCCTCCAGTCATCGGGCGGCTTGGATTTGGCAGAGCAGGAGGGAGAGTTGAAGTGTTTGGCCACAGGGTGGAGGGGTTTGTTTGGTGTGAATATCCTAGAGATGTTCTCTGAAACATTCCACGAGTTGGCGTCCTGTCACCCCAATGTAGGCGAAACCAGTACAGTAGATGAGGTGGGTGGATGTGAAATGATCCTTTGGGTCCTTGGATAGAGGTGAGGGGGGAGGTGTGGGTGCAGGTTTTCTGCCTATAGCGGTGGCAAGGGAAGGTGCCAGGAGTGGAGGGTGGTTTGGTGCGGGACGTAAACCTAACGAGGGAGTCACAAAGGGATGCAGATTGGTGTGGGGAGGGAAATATATCTCTGGTGGTAGGGTCTGATTGAAGGTGCTGGAAATGGCGGACAATAGTGCATTGTATCCAGAGGTTGGTTGGGTGGAACGCCCAGTTTTCCAATTTGTTCCTATTACCCTTTTTAAATGATGGTACCATTTTGACTGTCCTCCAACCTTCTGGCACCCATCACCTCGGCAGAGAGGATTTGAAAATTAATGTTAGGGCAATCTCCTATCTTGCTTCTCACAGAACCTGAGACGTACCTTCTCTGAGTCTGTGGATTTATCCAAAACTCTCTCTTTCAATGCTAATTCATTCAAGTAGATCACACACTCCCATCCTTAATTTCTACAGCCACACTGTCCTTCTCTACAAGTGAATACAGATCAGTTGAAGACTCTCCAGTATTTGGAATCATGCCAATATCAGCTACTGTATCTGTTGCACCTGGTGTGATCTCCTCTACATCAGGCAGACAGGACGCCTTCTTGCAGATTGTTTCAGACAACATCTTTGGGACGCCTGCACCCACCAACCCCACTGCCGCGTGGCTGAATACTTCAACTCCACTCCCACTCCATCAAGGGCATGCAGGTCCTGGGCCCCCTCCACCGCCAAATCATTACCACCCAATGCCTGGAGGAGGAATGCCTCATATTCCGCCTTGGGACCCTGCAAAAACATGGGATAAATGTGGATTTCAACAGATTCCTCATTTCCCCTCCCCACACATTATCCCAGTCTCAAGCCTCCAACTCAGCACCGCACTCCAGACTCGTCCATCACTGCCCCCCTGACTTATCACCTTCTACCTCACCTTCATCCACCTATCGTTTTCTCAGCTATTTTGCCCCCTAGCCCCATCCCCCCTTCCATTTATCTGTCAGACTCAACCCACAAGCCTCTTTCCTGATGAAGGGCTAATGCCCAAAACGTCAATTCTCCTGCTCCTTGGCTGCTGCCTGACCTGCTGTGCTTTTCAAGTGCTACACTCTTGACTCTGATCTCCAGCATCTGCAGTCCTCACTTTATCATACCTAGCAGAAAGGAAAATGGTTGCAGCTTTTGGAGGTTGAACTTCTCAGCTCCAGGACATTGCTGCAGGAGTTTCACAGGTTGGATAATTTTAGATATGTCCAGATGTGTTATTACGCACCTCTGGAGTAGGTGGGATATGACCCTGAGCTCCTGGCTCAGAGGCAGGGACAGCACTCCTGTTGAAGCACCAGATAGCCTGTGAGTCAATAATTTAGCAGAATGCAAGTGCAGAGGGGTGACATAGACAACTGCTACTGACATAAAACACATACTGCACCCCACATTCCCAGTTGTTCTCTCATTCAAATATTAACCAAGCCTAAGTCTGCCTAGCTTCTAATACTCAGGTGTTTTCAGACTAGTATGGCTGTGGCTAAATCAATAGCTAATTTTAATCAACTTGTTCAGGCAAATGATATGACATACTGGTGGAACCTGAAGCCAGGTCCCCTTGGTCCAAAGATCGAGACATTACCACTGCGCCACAAGAGACTTCATGTTTCACAGATTAATGTCCAAGAGGCATCCATCCTCAACTGCTTTATCAATCTCTTCACCATCTCCGTCCACAATTATCCTCATCCTGAAACATGGGGCAGGACAACACATCAGTGTAAGAGATAAGGCAAGCTGAAACATTGGCACTGATCTTCTGCCAGTGGTGCTGAGTGGATGATCCAGGTCAGAATCCTCCAGGAGCCCACAAATTCAAAAGCTTCACTAAATTGGATTCACAGTATGTGATATCAAGAAATGGCTGACAGTATTGGAAGCTGCAAAGGCTGTGGGACCTGGCAACACTCTAGCAACAGCACTGAAGACTTGTCCTCCAGAACATGCCACACCCCTAATCAGGCTGATGCAGTACAGTACAGTAAATTGGTATTTACCTAACAATATGGAAAATTGAGCAGGTCTAACTTGCACACAAAAAGCAGAACCAATCCCACTGGGCCAACTACTGCCTCATGGGTCAATCGTTAGTAAAGTGATGAAAGGCATTATCAACAGTTCTTTCAAGAAGCATTTTTGTACCAAGAACCGGCTCACTGTGTTCCACCAGGGCTACGCAGTACCTGACCTCATTAGACCTTGTTACCAACATGGATGAAAGAGCTCAATTCCAGAGGTGAGGTGAGAGTGAGTTCCTCTTTGCATCAACGCAAAATTTGACCAAGTTGTCATAGAGATGTACAGCATGGAAACAGACCCTTCGGTCCAACCCATCCATGCCGACCAGATATCCCAACCCAATCTAGTCCCACCTGACAGCACCTGGGCCATATTCCTCCAAACCCTTCCTATTCATATACCCATCCAAATGCTTCTTAAATGTTGCAATTGTACCAGCCTCCACCACATCCTCTGGCAGCTCATTCCATACTTGTACCACCCTCTGGTGTGAAAAGTTGCCTCTTAGGTCTCTTTTATATCTTTCCCCTCTCACCTTAAACCTATGCCCTCTAGTTCTGGACTCCCCATCCCCAGGGAAAGGCTTTGTCTATTTACCCCTATCCATGTCCCTCATAATTTTGTAAACCTCTATAAGGTCACCCCTCAGCCTCCGACGCTCCTGAGAGTCAATGATAACTGGGGGTAATCTCTCCACTGGCTAGGTTTATACCTGGCACAAAGAGTGATGGTTGAAGTCCATTGGAGGTCATTTCAACTCAAGGCCATTGCTGCATGACTCCCTCAAACATCTTCAGCTACTTCATCAATGACCTCTACCATAAGGTCAGAGTGGGGGTGGTTGTTGATTATATGGTAATGTTCAGTACCACTCACAAATCCTCAGATACCGAAGCAATCCATGTCCAAATGCAGCAAGACCTAGACTATACTCAGGCTTGGTGGACAGATGACAATTAACATTTGCACCATTCAGTGCCAGGCAATGACTATCTTCAACAAGAGAAAGTCTTGTATCCTCCACTATTAACATCCTGGGATTACCACTGAGCAGAAACTGAACTGGTAACCACATACATTCTGTGGCCACAAGAGCAGGGCAGAGGCTAGGAATCTAACAGCGAGTAACTCACCTCCTGACTCACCTCAGTCTGTTCGCCATAGCACAAGTTAGGAGTTTGATGGAGTACTCTCCACTTGTCTGGATCAGTGCAGCACCCACAACCTCAAGAAGCTTGGCCCAAACCAGGGAAAAGCAACCCACTTAAATGACATCCCATCTACAAATGTCCAATTCCTCCACCATCAACACTCAGTACGCACTCCTGCTACTATTTACAAGGTGCACTGCAGAAATTCACCCAGATTCCTCAGACGGAATCATCCAAACCGATCATCAGTTGTTTAAAAGGAACAAGGGCAATAAATATATGGGAATGCCACTAACTGAAAGTTCACTTCCATGCAACATGCTTGGGAATATAACATTTTTCTTACAGTGTTGCTAATTCAAAGTTCTCCCTAGCAAATTGTAGGTGTACCAATACAAATAAATTGTAAATGGACTGCAGCTGAAGGGATATGAGCCGGGTGCTGGCAGGTGAGACTAGATTGGGTTGGGATATCTGGTTGGCATGGACGGGTTGACCAAAGGGTCTGTTTCCGTGCTCTGCATCTCTATGACTCTATGACTGTAAGACAGTTCACCACCACCTTGTCCAGGGCAATTAGGGAAGGATAATAAACGCTGGTCTATATCCCCTGAATAAATTTTTAAAAAAGGTCAGATGTGGGGATATTCACAGACGATCACACAAAGTTAAGCGCAATTCAAGTTTCTTCATATATTGAAGGAGTCTGAGTCCATATCCAGTCTTGGGTTTAGTAATTGGCAATTAATGTTCACATGCACACACGTGCCAGGCAGTGACCATCTTCAACACAAGAGAGTTCACCCATTGTCCCTTGAATTCAATGACATTACCAACCCTGAATCTCCTCAATATTAACATCCTGGAGGTTACCATCAAGCAGAAACTGAACTGGACCATCAATAAAGATTTTGTCATTACTAGAGCAGGTCAGAAGCTGGGAATCCTGTGACAAGCAAATCATCTCCTGTTTCTCCAGTGTCTTACCACTACCGTCAAAGCACAGATCAGTAGTCTGAAGGAATACTCTCCATTTTCTTGGATGAGGACAGCTCCAATAGTACTCAAGAAAATTGACACCATTGACAGTAAATTAGCCAGCTTGTTTGGCAACTTAGCCACAACCTTTACTGTTCAATTCTCTCCCACACAGCCACTCAATGACATTGGTATGTATCATCTATAAATGCACTGCAGTAGCTCACCAAGGCTCCTCCGACAGAAACTTCCAAACATGTGGCCTTCACCATCTAGATAGACAAGGGCAGCAGATGCATGAGAACATCATAATTTGCAAGTTTCTCTCCAAACCACTTGCCATTCTTACTTGGAAATATATCACCATTCCTTCACTCTCACTGGAACTCCTTTCGTAAACAGCACTATGGGTGTCCCTACAGCTGCAAGATTGAAATGGTTCATGAAGGTAGCTCACCACCATATATGGGGAATAAATACTGGCCTAGTCAGCAACATCCAGATGCCATGATAAATTTAATAAAATTCTAGAGCCAAACCATTCAGTATATGAAAAGAAATTGTCTGCCCTTCTCCATTGCTTCTTTTGTGAGTTACTTAAAATCTCTGACTTCTCATTCTCGATTCTTTTATGTGTTGGAACAGTTTCTTCCTATCTACCCATTCCAGATTCCAAATACCATCTCAACTTCTTCAATCTATCTTTACAGTTGAAGTTTATTATTCCTGGAAGCATTTCAATGAATCTTTTCTGAACTCTGTCTTGCAATGTTGCTAAAGTGTGGTGTCTGCACCTGGATACAGTGCTCCAGCTGAGGTCAGATTTTGAGGGAATCCATGTCAGGGGACTTCAATTTGAGGTGTGGGGCTTGGTGTAAACTTGAACTTCCTGCCATTTTTCACAGGGCAGGATGCATGATGGACCATCTGAGTGATATCAGAATTGTCATTGAAATGTCTGCTGTAAATGTAATATTCCTTGTTACTAGTATTTTTGACAAGCTAAGTAGTTTCTTGAAGATTGCGTGAAACCGACCAGGTAACTATGATAATGAACGTTAATGGATTTAACTCAGCAGAATTTATGTATGCAACCATGGAAGAGATGGTATGCTTTTTGATTGATGGTTCTACAAGCAGATAATAATTTTAAAGGTTTAAAAGAGGTTTTTGAATGGCTGTTTCCATAGTTGGACATATTAACACAACTTGAGTAGAGACAGTTTTTCTTTTCCCTAATGCTCAGTAGCTGTGTGTCTGATTGACAGTTTTATGAGCTCCCATGAAGGGCATCTTTTCAACTTCTGCTTAAATAGATGATTGTGATGTTTTAAAATTTTCTTGTGCATTTCAAAAATTTCCCACTGCTATCATCTGGGTGAGTTTTGTACATACTGCGTAACAGGTGATTGGGTATTGAGAATGCATAGGGGTTTGGAAAGGAAATATGGAGGTGGAAGGTGATGGGAGTTACAGTGAAACATGAAGAAGGCAGGCCAGAATAAGGGGGACTACTGATTTAGAAGGTAGGATGCACAAAGCATATATTAAGCATAAGGGGTTTTGGAAGATTCAGAATAGCATGGAATGGATTTGGAGCAAGCATGAGCCTTTGGGATATGGCAGAGAACACCACAATGGGATATGGACATTCCATGGAGTGACACGGGAGTCACAGACGATGGGCAACATGGAGGTAGCTGGGATTGAGACTGAAGGCCTGTGACCAGTGGGGTGCCACAAATCTCAGTGCTGGGTTCACTGCTTTTTGACATTTATATAAATGATTTGGTTGCAAACATAGGAGATATAGTTAGTAAGTTTGCAGATTACACCAAAATTGGAGGTGTAGTGGACAGTGAAGAAGGTTACCTTAGAGTACAATGGAATCTTGATTAGATGGGCCAATGGGTTGAGGAGTGGCAAATGGAGTTTAATTCAGATAAATGTGAGGTGCTGCATTTTGAAAAGACAAATCAGAGCAGGATGTATACACTTAATGGTATGGTCCTAGGAAGTGTTGCTCAACAGAAACCTTGGAGTGCAGGATGATAGTTCCTTGAAAGTGGAGTTGCAGATAGGATAATGAAGAAGGCATTTGGTATGCTTCCCTTTATTGGACAGAGCATTGAGTATAGGATTTTGGAGGTCATGTTGTGGCTGTACAGGACATTGGTTAGGTGACTTTTGGAATATTGCGTGCAATTCTGGTCTCCCTCCTATTGGAAGGGTGTGATGAAACTTGAAAGGATTCAGAAAAGATTTACAGGGATGTTGCCAAGGTTGGAGGATTTGACCTACAGGGAGAGGCTGAATAGGCTAGGGCTGATTTCCCTGGAGTGTTGGAGGCTGAGGGATGACCTTATGGAGGTTTATAAAATTATGAGGGGCATGGACAGGGTAAATAGACAAAGTCTTTTCCCTGGGGTGGGGGAGTCCAGAACTAGAGGTCATAAGTTTAGGGTGAGAAGGGAAAGATTTAAAAGGGACCTAAGGGACAATCTCTTCATGCAGAAAGTGGTGTGTGTATGGAATGAGCTGCCAGAGGATGTGGTGGAGGCTGGTACAATTGCAGCATTTAATAGGCATCTGATGGGTATATGAAAAGGAAGGGTTTGGAGGGATATGGGCCAAGTGCTGGAAAATGGGGCTAGATTAGGTTAGGGTTTCTAGTCAGCATGGACAAGTTGTAGGGTCTGTTTCCATGCTATATGTCTCTATGGTTCTATGAAGCTGGTAAAGGGTGAGAGTTAGCAATATAACATATTGGGATGGACGGAAGTCAGGCTAGAAAACAGGAAGCAGGCAATAGACATAAAGAGGACATTTTCTGATTGGCCAGGTGTGATGAGTGATGAGTCACAGGGGTCAGTGCCCAATTTTCCACAGTTTACAGAAATGACTTGAATGAAGGTACAGTTGCTAAAATTAATATTAATATAAAATTGGTAAAAATCTAAGTTCTAAAGAGGACATAAGGAAGCTTAAAAAGGGATACAGGTAGGTTAAGTAAATGGGCTGGTACAGACCTGGTCAATGGAATATAATGTGAAGTTTCCCATTTTGGTAGGAAGAACAAAAGTTTATAATAAAAATGATGAAAGATTGCAGAACTTTGAAATACAAAGGGACCCGCATATCCAGACCAGCCGTCACAAAGATTCATGAGAAGATGCAGTAAGTAATTAGGAAAGCTAATGGAATGTTTTCATTTATTTCAAAAGGAACAAATACAAATGTGGGGAGATTAAGCTTCAGCCATCCAGAGCATTAGAAAGACCACTTCTGGAATACTGTTCACCTGATTTAAGAAAGGATTCACGTGCCTTGAAAACAGTTCAGAATAAGTTTATTAGACCAATACCTGGATGGGTGTATTATCTTATTAAGAAAAGTGTACACGCAATGCTTGTACCTGCTGGGTTTAGAAGGTGAAGGGGAGAGTTGACGAAAGTGCATAAATCCTGAGGGGTGGTGACAACGTACATGTGGGAAGGAATTTCCTGTGAAAGAAACCAGAATTAGGGATCGCTGTTTGAAAATTAGGAATGGCGCATTTAAGAAAGAGATGAGGACAATTTTGTTTTAACAGAGGATTGTAATCTTTGAAACTCTCTTCCTCCAAAGGTGACAGAAGGAGAGTCCGTAAATATTTTAATGCCTGACATTGATACGTTCTTGATAAGCAAATGGGTGAAACTTTATCATGGAGAATGTGGAGTGATCGAGTAAGCTAAAATCTTAATTATTGAAGGACCAGCGTCAAGGGGCTGGGGGACTATTCTTGCTCCTAACCCATGTGTTTGTGTGTACATTACCTGCAATTTTTGCCAGGACATAGTGAATAGATTTTGTACATACACAGTTCATAGGGGCAAAGGCACATTTAGAGTGAAGCTGCCATCATTCAGAAGCAATTTTCACCAAAAGGCTTTCCAGAACAAGAACCAGAACAAGCAGGACTTTGAGTAATAAATGCAGTGTCTCAGTGTTCAGCACTGTAGCCTCACAGCACCAGGGACCTGGGTTTGATTCCAGCCTCCGGTGACTGTCAATGTGTTCCGGTCAGAGTATCTGTGTGATCAAATGGGCAGCAAAAACAATGCCACTCTGATCAGGCAAGCATTAAATAAACAACTGCCAATTATGATGGTGTTAATTTCAGCATTTGAATTTCACTTAGTTAATTGCACAATCCTATAATAGATTGAGCTAAATTCAATTGGTGCAGCCAATTGAAGTCCTGAAGTCCTGTACTGTCATGCTGATAATTGCTAATCTACGATTTGAGAGGGGCGCTCATAAAAGAGTGGGGCCCCTGGATGAAGCTTTATCAGAATTCTTGTAGTAGGAAGGAAAGGTGCAGAAGAAGTTTTCCCCTAGATTGATTCCTAGAATGAGGAGGTTGTTTTATGGGGAATGATTGGACAGGCTGGGTTTGTTTCTACAAAAATTTAGAAGCGCGAGTGGTGATTTGATTGACGATCAGAAAGCAGAGACGCAGTGGATGATATTTAGGGGGATATTTCATAATTCAACAAATACATATTTCTTTGAAAGAAAAAGATGTTATGAGAAGGGTGCATCATTCTTGGATAATTAAGCAAGTTGGGGTGGTTTCAAATTGAAAGAGAAGACCTATAGTACTGAGTTCACAACTAAGGGACACTGTTTTAAAATGAAATGTCAATCTTTTAAGACAGAGATTAGTAGATTTCTTTTTCTCAAGATGTTGTGTGACCTTGGAGCATGCTGCCTCAGAAGATGATGGATTCAGGGTCATTGAATAATCTTAGAGCAGATATAGGTAGGTTTTTGATAGGCAAGTGGACCGGTGGTTATCAGGGATGGATGGGAATGGTAGAATTTGAAACACAAATAAATCATTATTTCTGAGATAACAAAATGGTTAAAGACTGAATTTCTCCAACCATCTTCAATTCAACTTCATTGTGCAGGGAATATTATACTCAACGTGTGAGGGCAGATGCATGCTACATTTTAATATAAGAAAGATGCTTTAAATATCAGTCCTATTCAGCAGAGTTCTTGGCTTTGAACCTTCTTTATTCATTAGTTGCCGAAGAAATTCAAATTGACTCTATATGTGCTGAATCAGAGTTCATTGAAGAAACTCCATCACTAGGACCACAGGAGGCTATCATAGATCTTTCATTTCCCTTTGAAGAGAAAGTGAAAGAAGCAGGGAAAGTAGGAATGAAAGTGACCAGCAAGATGACATTTTAGACCATAATTTGCTCTGCAGGAAGAAGTGGAGAAGAATAAAGATCAAAATGCACCTGATATCAATGGGTTGTTGCAGGAAGGGTTCCTGAACCTTGTTTTACTGTTTGAAGACAGTAAGCAATGTCAACCCTGATACCTTTGCTGGAAAAAAAGAATCAGCATAGTTTTCATAAAAGTGACCAAGATGAATAGCATGCAGTCACACAGCCTGATGCAATAACACCTTTATTTTAAGTAGTAACAAAATTAAAGGTATTTCCTTTGATCCCCAATCTAACTGTTGCCAGATAGCCCTGAATTGAAATCAAGTCTGGTGATTAAAAACTACAGAGGCATTTACTATAGATGGGAGAATGGGATGATTTGGGTAAGCACAAGATTTTATAAAGTCAGTACTTTATAGGCTAAATTAAAGACATGCAAGGGTGTAGCAGAAAAGGTTAACATCTGTAATGTTAAAAGCTAGAGTGCATAGAGTCATAGAGTCACAGAGATGTACAGCATGGAAACAGACCCTTCAGTTCTACCAGTCCACGCCGACCAGTTATCCCAACCCAATCTAGTCCCACCTGTCAGCACCCGGCCCATATTCCTCCAAACCCTTCCTATTCATATACCCATCCAAATGTCATTTAAATGTTGCAATTGTACCAGCCTTCACCACATCCTCTGGCAGCTCATTCCATACACGTACCACCCTCTGCATGAAAAGGTTGCCCCTTAGGTCTCTTTTATATTTTTCCCCTCTCACCCTAAACCTATGCCCTCTAGTTCTGGACTCCCCCACCCCAGGGAAAATACTTTGTCTATTTACCCTATCCATGTCCCTTGTAATTTTGTAAACCTCTATAAGCTCACCCCTCAGCCTCCGACACTCCAGGGAAAACAGCCCCAGCCTGTTCAGCCTTTCCCTAGAGCTCATATCCTCCAACCCTGGCAACATACTTGTAAGTCTTTTCTGAACCCTTTCAAGTTTCACGACATCTTTCCGGTAGGAAGGTGACCAGAATTGCATGCAATATTCCAAAAGTGGCTTAACCAATGTCCTGTACAGTTGCAACATGACCTCTCAACTCCTGTACTCAATGTTCTGACTGATAAAGGAAAGTATACCAAATGCCTTCTTCACTATCCTATCTACCTACAACTCCAACTTTAAAGGAGCTATGAACCTGCACTCCAAGGTCTCTTTGTTCAGCAACACTCTCTAGGACCTTACCATTAAGTGTATAAGTCCTGCTAAGATTTGCTTTTCCAAAATGCAGTACCTCGCATTTGTCTGAATTAAACTCTATCTGCCACTTCTCAGGCCATTGGCCCATCTGATCAAGATCCTGTAGTATTCTGAGGTAACCTTTTTCACTGCCTGCTACACCTCCAATTGTGGTGTCATCTGCAAACTTACTATCACCTTGATTTGAAATCTGAAGGAAGACAATTTTAATGAAGTCTTGCTAAAGTTTATCGCTGTAAATTATTTAAATTTTCAATAAATGTCCATTAATATGCACAAGTATGATTTCCAGCCCTTTATGACTAAAGAGTTCTCGAGCCTAACCCTGATACTAATATATTCCCAGCTAATGGCCTGAACAACAACTGAGATAAGTAGCCAGTTAAGATGGTGTTAGATGAATATTAGTTGGGACATTGGGAAACTTCCCTACTCTTCTTACTATGACTCATTTCACTTGGAGCGAAGCAATCAGACAGTGCCTTGGATTAACTAATTCCAGAAGATTCTGCCCCAAATGGTTGGGTGTGTTCTTTCTAACGGATTTAAAAAGGAATTCAACTTCTTAGCATTTATCTTGTAATTATGCAGTAGAAGATCAAAGCTTTTTTTTAAATTTGTAATCATAGTCATGCATACAGTTAATGATGTTTTTCTTTTAAGTAACTGCCCCCCCCTGCTCCCCCGCAGGTTTCCAGGCTTTCTGCATTTATTGAGAATTATATAATTTTACTCGAAAAAAAGACAAAAACTTTATTCTGTTTTCTATCATTTCACTGTGTACAGTTGACAGACAAACCTTATGCTGAATTCAGCAATTATTATTTGCTCAGGTACCAATTTTGTATTACTGCTCCTTCTGATCCAGTATAAGATTCTATTGAATAAAGTTGGTTTATTTTGCCATGTTTCACTGCAGTACTACACTGAAAATCAAACCCTGCTACTTCAGGACTTATCACAGAAGTTAAAGATTTTAAAAATGTATGCACAGTTTGTAATTTATCCATCTTTTAAACGTAGGTTGGCAGAAAGCATGGACCAGGTGACTGTACTTAACAAAAAATACTATTTATTACAAGTAACTGAAGTCTACTTACAGGTAGATAACTATGAATCATCAGCATTTAACTGTACTAATTAATGTTCTAATCCCCTTTTCAACTGCAATTTACAGACACACATACATGGATGCACATACATGCACACTCACACATGCAAACAAACACAAAACAGAAAAATGAGTGTTAGAACATAGAACAGAGAACATTACAGCGCAGTACAGGCCCTTCGGCCCTCGATGTTGCGCCGCCCTGTCATACTAATCTGAAGCCCATCCCACCTACACTATTCCATGTACGTCCATATGCCTGTCCAATGACGACTTAAATGCATTTAAACTTGGCAAATCTACTACGGTTGCAGGCAAAGCATTCCATACCCTTACTACTCTCTGAGTAAAGAAACTACCTCTGACATCTGTCTTATACCTATCGCCCCTCACTTTAAAGTTGTGTCCCCTCGTGTTTGCCGTCCCCATACTTGGAAAAAGGCTCTCCCTGTCCACCCTATCTAACCCTCTGGAGTGTTAAGGATGGAAGGAAAGACAGACAGGCTAGCGTGTTTGTTTCTAGGATTTTTCATGTGATTCTTGTTGTGATCGGAACATTGCTTCTCATTCACCCTTCTCTAGACTTCCACTGGTTTGTAACAGGCATGGGATGGTTGGTTCACTTTTTAAACATGGGAGAAAGTGAGGACTGCAGGTGCTGGAGATCAGTGTCAAAAAGTGTGGTGCTGGAAAAGCACAGCAGGTCAGGCACATCCATGGAGCAGGACAGTTGACGTTTTGAGCATAAGCTCTTCATCACTCACTTATAAAGCGTCTCTGGCTTATCAATTAAATATCTTAGCTTACAACAACTGCTGAAGGCAAGGTTAATTGAGTTTCCTCAGGCTTTTAATGCAATAAATAGGGAGAGCTCCTGAGCTGGTAGAAACCTGAAGACTTCTGTATATCTTATACACAGCCCCAAGCTGTTCAGCTATCTGAGAATCAATCATTTGGCTCATGATAAGCAGAAATCTTTGCCATTGATAACTGATCACTAGTTCACAGACCAGTGAGCTATTTATGCCAAGCAAATCTCCATCTGTACACAATTTGTCAGCTCTAGTTCACCTGGAACCACACTTTTAATTACTGCTCAAATAAGCAGCTGTGTAAATGGTGCTTATAATGAGTGTCAGGTTATTTGCTTTTAAAGTGTGTAGCAATCCTTTAACTATCCTTGTTTCTTTATTAATACAGCTCTTTTCTCATCTTAGTCCATAATTAAAAATACGCAAAAAGTAAAAAGAAAGCCTTTATACTTTGTGACTTTTAGAATCATTTAAATACATTTACCTTTTATTTCCAACTGAGACATTAATGCATAAATAACATTGATACTGTAACATTGCATAAGGTTCTTGGGCAAAAGAGCAGAAATTAGCTGATTTTTTTGTTGAAAACATTGAATTATGGTCTTTCTTTTGACATCTGTGTAAATGTGTAATGTCTGGAGGACTACTGATGTTTTGCATTATGGTTTGGCTGCTTCTACTACCATGAACTGGAAGTGGGTCCCGAGAACCTGTGTATAGTTTTCCAGCGTCATTTGCATTTGCCACATTTATCAGGCATGCTGAGCACCTCGGGTAACTTGTGACCCCTGCACTCAATTGCCGAGATGGTGCCACCTCTTTATTACTAGTAAAAATATGTTGTTATTCTTGTTTTAATTCCCACCCCAATTAGTTCTGTTCTATTTGTTAAGTTACTGTACTGAAGTCTAATCGCTCCTCTTGACATCTCATAGAAAATGTTTGTCTCCCATATGTTTTTTATGTATATACAGCACAGGGTATCCTGAAATTGCTGGATGGCAGCTCAGTTGAATCGATGTGCATTTAATTGCAGAAATCTACCAGTTTCTATCATGACATAGTGAGACTTGATAGTTTACAGAAAAATAAAGCACTAACTAAATTAAGTCCACGTAACTCATGATGCCATGATTTGTCCAATGTCTTTCACTGGTTCAATTACTTAAGCCATCAAGCATTTCATTGACACAAAGCAATTCGTCCAACTCAATTTCCACCAATTAACTATCCATCTTTAAATCAAAGCCAGAAAAAAATGCTCTACCATCAAGTCCTTTGAAGGGGTCAGATATATCCTCTGTGAAACATTTAACATTGGGTTAACAACTTACTGCAAAGATGCGCACTTCTTATTCATTATTCTGGTGATCACTGAACTCTTCACATTCAGTTCAAAACAAATAGATGCCTGTAATATCACCCATAATAGGACCATCTCAACATACATTGAACTTGTGCAGTAAAATAACATCTGGATATTGAGACAACGTGATTTATACTGGAATTCTGAGTTAGAGAACATGAAATAAATTAACCAGTGGTTTTCTACTATAGCTCTGGTTCCCTGTGGTTCACTGACATGTTATTTGTGTCACATGATTCTCTTGCACAGTACCTATTTTCAGCTAATGAGAACATCCTATTTTATGTAGAATAAGCTTTGATTCACCTGCAAGCTTTTCTGCATTCGATTCATCCATCTTTTTTAAAAACAATATATGTTCTTCAGTCTACATGTGTGCATATAGATAGAAAGTATAGAATTTCACTTGTTATTGCCTGAAATTTTGCGATGGCAGGAAAATTAATTTTGTCCTTTTCGCCATTCAGGTTTGAAGTGGTAAAAAGATTCTCTTCTCCAAGTTAGCTGCACCATCTTCCCCAAAACTTTCCCATTATATATGTCACAACTTGTGGAATACATTAATGAGACATTGTACTTCAAATGGACCAAGTTGCATTTAATGATTTCCAAAAAACATATTTTAAGTGGAAATATGCACAGAGCTTTATCAACAGGAAACAGAAAAAGAAGTGATTTGGATGGGAGCATAAGAGGTACAGTCAGTAAGTTTCCAGATGACACCAAAATTGGAGGTGTAGTGGACAGTGAAGAGGGTTACCTCAGATTACAACAGGATCTGGACGAAATGGGCCAATGGACTGAGAAGTGGCAGATAGAGTTTACTTCAGATAAGTGCGAGATAAATGCTGTATTTTGGGAAAGCAAATCTTAACAGGACTTATACACTTAATGGTAAGGTCCTAGGGAGTGTTGCTGAACAAAGAGACCTTGGAGTGCAGGTTCATAGCTCCTTGAAAGTGGAGTTGCAGGTAGATAGGATAATGAAGAAGGCGTTTGGTATGCTTTCCTTTATTGGTCAGAGTATTGAGTACAGGAGTTGGGAGGTCATGTTGCAGCTGTACAGGACATTGGTTAGGCCACTGTTGGAATATTGCGTGCAATTCTGGTCTCCTTCCTATCGGAAAGATGTTGTGAAACTTGAAAGGGTTCAGAAAAGATTTACAAGGATGTTGCCAGGGTTGGAGGATTTAAGCTGCAGGGAGAGGCTGAACAGGCTGGGGCTGTTTTCCCTGGAGCATCGGAGGCTGAGGGGTGACCTTATAGAGGTTTACAAAATTATGAGGGGCATGGATAGGGTAAAGAGGCAAAGTCTTTTCCCTGGGGTCGGGGAGTCGGAACTAGAGGGCATAGGTTTAGGGTGAGAGTGGAAAGATATAAAAGAGACCTAAGGGGCAACTTTTTCACA
The DNA here is from genome assembly GCF_037043375.1 of Chiloscyllium plagiosum. Taxonomy (NCBI): domain Eukaryota; kingdom Metazoa; phylum Chordata; class Chondrichthyes; order Orectolobiformes; family Hemiscylliidae; genus Chiloscyllium; species Chiloscyllium plagiosum. The sequence continues at coordinate 17,343,297 of NW_028270142.1, forward strand.
CAGAGGTCGGTACATATATGGAATGAACTGCCAGAGGAAGTGGTGGAGACTGGTACAATTGCAACATTTAAGAGGCATTTGGATGGGTATATGAATAGGAATAGTTTTGAGGGCTATGGGCCGGGTGCTGGCAGGTGGGACTAGATTGGATTGGGATATCTGGTCGGCATGGACGAGTTAGACCGAAGAGTCTGCTTCCATGCTGTACATCTCTATGACTCTATGACTCTATGACCTGACATTGATGATGAATGCTCGAACAAGTTCCTTAGTGACACAAGAAGTCAGTATGAGAGCTAAGTGTGATTATTTTAAAAATTATTTACTCCTAAATTATAAATCTTTATTCATCAAAGGAGTATTTTTAAAAATGTTTTTATCAATTAAGGAATTATTTCCCTTATGTGACCAAACTCACATTGTTCCAGATCCAGTGGAATGAAGGGGGAAAAAAGTGAGCCGTTGTATCTGTTCATATCCACACTAAATGAAACACCCAAACTGGAGGCTGCCAATTGCATGCATCTGAAAAATGGTATTCCCGGTAGGGCAACTGACATAATTTCTTAGATCTGCTCTTTTAAATTATACATTATTATTTTACAAATTACCAATGATGGAGTGTAATGTCAGTAATTCTATCAGTAATAATGCTAATTATAAAATCACTCCTTTAATCAGTTCTATAACTTTACTCCATTTTGATTGAATGGTCGTTAGAAAGGAAAAAATGAATTTGGTTAAAGGCTCAACGAAGGCTGAAAGTGATGCCATAACACAAATTCTTCATTGAGATTTGATAAGAAGAAGAGCAGAGGCTAAGCATGAAACAAAAACTGGAAATCGGATGAGGATCAACCAACAGCTGAAGAAAAAATGGTGAATTAATATTTTCAATGAGACCATTTATCAGAACTGACAATCGGTATGCTGATTGTTAATGGCTAAACACACACCCATCATAGCATGTACTGTAGGCTGTGAATACATATTCCAATTTGTAAATAAAATCCATCCTTAAATGAGGCAAAACAGTAAGATTTTTGTAGTTAGTGTCTCTGATTTCTTTGAAGTAACCAGCAAAAGAAGCTGCTGCTTTTACGTCAGATGTTGGATGAGAAACATGCCGCACCAGACAAGAGGAGCTGGTATATATCTCATCAGCAAAACATGAGAAGGTACTTGAGTAGAAAATCACAACCCACTTGCTGCAGGCTATTTTCCAGTGCTTCATGCAATATGCTGTGCGTGCATCTTTTTCTTCTCCTTTTGAAAATTAAATGAGATACTCCCAACCAATGACTTTGTGCTGCTGTCAGCATGTAGTGACATTATGCTCACATTTCTTCATGTTTTTGAGGGAATATGTAAACGAGGAAGTTGTCTCAGTCTGATTAGAACTTGGTTTTAGAGCTACAGTCAGAACACTTTCTTTCTAATGTTATATGGAAGTAGCAATGGAGCAGATGAAAATTGACATTTAAGTACAAATGTAAAGCCTCTTTCTTCCTTCTGTTGAATAAATTTATAAATAGAGAAAGCCTCACAGTTATATAAGTATGTTCATTTCAAGGTTGCAACAGCAGCTCTGAGTAAAGCTCTAAGTCAGCAAGCAAGTTTGTTTTTCACTTAATATAGAAAATATACAATACTTCCTGTGCAAAATATTTTAAAGGTTTGAAGTGAATACATAACAACTTCAAGAAATACAAAACAAAAATGCTGTGATATGGAGAATATGCAAGAATATTACATTTTCCTTTAAGTATTGACAACTCTGTCACATTTCCAAGTTTTTCTGCATTAACTCCAAATATTCAATATTGACCTCTGTTTTCACTCTAACAGTTTGTGAATGCTGGATCAGTTAACTCTGTTGATAGAAACACATAATTGTTTAAAGAAATCTTTTCCTGATGATAAGGCAAAAAGCAATAACACATGTAAAAATTAAATCTATATGGGAAGCAGACAATATCTCCAACTGTTCAGAATAGCAAATGATTTTGCCAAAAATATGTGCCTGGTTAGTGGTATCCACTAAATTAAAAACCGGTTATTCATGAACATGCTTATAATGGTGCTGTTGTCACACAAGGTATTGGCCCCATCTGCTCAGAATTGAACAAACAATAGATCATCATATTTGTGATGCTTAACCTACAAACTCTGATCATTTTCCTCCGGGTGGAATAAAATGTAGATCATCATTTTTTAAAATAAAACAGTTGTTGTGAATTCTCTTGAGTTGTAGCTTGGAGCCTGCTCTTTAAACAAAAAATCCCTATGTCAGGATCTTAAGTCAGAATGTGGCAATAATTCACGGGATTCATTCCCTCTATTTTAAAATGTTTTCCAATGCAGCTATTTTATAGGTGATACAAATTGCACTTTAATGACCGAACAGGAAATGAAATTCACATTTCTCTAGTGTATAGTGACCTTCAAGCTATTTACACTCTTCACAAGAAGAGAACAGAAGGACTGACCCATGAACGCAAAGTGAACTGTGTCTAAGCTCTTTCCCATAGTAAGTGACAGGCTTTACTGTTCCATAGGGACTTAGGGACTGCGATGCCTCAGACAAATCATTTGAATTTGTCACTGTTCAGACAAGAAAAGAGTTGATTTATGCGAATGATCCATGATAATAAGAAAGCACGTACTGGAAGGAATTGCCCTTTATTTTTGTGCTTCTGCACGTATGTGTTTCCATTTTACCAACTCCAGTGTGAAGCAGGTGGTTCATGTTATGATATGCTGGTGACTAAGTTGCATGACCCACCCAAAACTAGCTTTGATGGTTAGGTCGCACTATTCACATAGCTGTCACTGATTTCCTGAAACAACAGCCTACTCTGTGCTTCATCACAGGGGAAAATCTCCATGAAACGTAGGAAATGCTTTAATGATGTTCTCAAAGCATCTCCAAAGAGGTCCAACACATTCATTGATTCATGGGAATCCCTGGCTTCACTGCCAAAATGGAGAAGGAGCATATGGGAATGAAATCAATGGATACTGCAAGAGATGAGTGCTTATGGAGGCTAAGTGCAAGTAAGAAAGAGCACACACCTTCCCTAAGCAACTCATCCATTTGAACCATCTACCTTACGTGTTGTAGAGTCAACAGATGGTACTTGTTAGATATTGTAGAACATGCTCAACTGGAATAGAAGCAAGTCATCCTCAATTCTGAGAGGCTGCCTAAGAAGAAGAAATCGGTCTTTAACTGCCAAGATTCTGATTCAGTTGGGTTCCTTATGTCATTTTTACTTTAGTTCTGGTCTTTAGTTACTTTCAGTTTAGCCGATGTTCTAATGCTCAGGAAACAAATGACGGTGTGTGTGAAAGCTTCAGACTACTTTAGTACTTAGACCTCATTCAACTGTGCTGATTAATCAGCCCACCAGGCAAAATCTTGACAGTTTGCCATTGAAAAATGTATCAATATGTTTCACAAATATTACAATTTACATTGGCAGCCAAGACATTATGTTGCTCTCCTTTTTGCAGGATGGTGGACTTGTTTTGAGGTAAAACAAAATATTTCAGGTGAATACCTTTTAATAACACTCAAAGTTACGGATTGTGGTTGTAAATTTGCTCACTGAGCTGGCAGGTTTGTTTTCAGACATTTTGTCACCATGCTAGGTGACATCATCAGTGAGTTCCGGTGAAGCGCTGCTATTCTGTCCTGCTTTCTATTTATGTATCATGGTCTGTTAAAGTGGGTGCTATCAATTCTGGCTCTTTATCTCAGAGGTACGTAACTGGGGTCCAAATCATATGTTTATTGATGGAGTTCTGGCTTGAATGCCAGGCTTCAAGGAATTCCTGTATGTGTATCTGTTTAGCGTGTCCTAGGATGGATGTGTCATCCCAGTTGAAATGGTGCCCTTCATTGTCTGTATGTAAGGATACTAGTGATAGTGGGTTTGTCTTTTTGTGGCTGGTTGGTGTTCATGTATCCTGGTGGCTAGTTTCCAGCCTGTCTGTCCGATATAGTGCTTGTTACAGTCCTTGCAGTGTATTTTGTAAATGACATTTGTTTTGCTGGTTGTTGGTATCGGGTCCTTTAGGTTCAGTGTGTTTGTGGGTTTGTGGGCTGCATTGATCCGAAGGGGTCAGAGTAGTCTGGTAGTCATCACTGAGATGTCATTGATGTGTGGTAGTGTGGCTAGACTTTCTGGGCATGTTGTTTAAGAATCAGTGGACTGTGTTCACTGGGTACCCATTTTTCTTGAATACGCTGTATGGGTATTTTTCTACTACTGCTCGTAGTTCCTGGGTACTGCAGTGTGTTGTGGCCCTTTTAAATAATGTCCTGTTAGAGCTCCACTTGTGGGTGTTGGGATGACTGCTTTCATAGTTAAGTATCTGATCTGTGTGTTGCTTTCCAAAAGATGCTGGTCTGCAGTTCTCCATTAACTGTGACATCTAGGAAAGGGAGTCTGTTGTTGTTCTCCTCCGGTTTTGTGAAATTTATGCCAGTAAGGATGTTGCTGATGATGTTGTAGGTTTCCTCTAATTTGTTCCGTTTTGTGATGACAAAAGTGTCATCCACACAGCAAACTCAAAGTTTGCGTTGGATCATGGGGGGGTGGGGGGGGGTGCTGTTCGCTTGAGTCTGGTTCTGCTAGAAGCCTGATATTGATGATCCCATTGGTGTTCCGTTGATTTGTTGTAGGTCTTGTCATTGAAGGTGAAGTGGTTAGTGAGGCACAGGTCCACTAGCCGGAGGATGTTGTCCTTGCTGATGAAGTTGGTGCTGTCTGGTGTATGTGTCCTTGGTTTGTCTAGTAGTGCCGTCAGTGTTTCTTTGTCCAGGCTGATGTTAATTGATGTGAATAGGGCTGATATGTAAACGGAGACCATAATTTCATCCTCTTCTATCTTGGTGTCTTTGATTATGTTCAGAAATCCTTGGGTGGAGTGAATGGATTGGCATGAGTCTTCTACTAGGTATTTCAGTTTTTGGTGGAGCTCCTTTGCTAGTCTGTATGTCGGTGTGCCAGGGAGTGAGACTTTGGGTCTGAGGGCAGCTCCTGATTTATGTACCTCAGGTAATCTGTAGAGGTGGGATGTGTTGGATCCATCAGGTCTTGTTAATTGGGCCTGATTTCTGAAGCTTCTGTAATGGAGCTGTGATACAGTTTTCTAGCTGTGAAGTCAGGTCTATCGCCACCTGTTGGTAAGTGTCAGAATCTGCAAGCAGTGAGTTCATCTGTTCAACGTATTGTGTTCTGTTTAAGATGATGGTCATGCATCCTTTGTCTGCAGATATGATTACAATGTTTCTGTCTTTTCTGAGTTCTTCTAGGGCTTTCCTTTCCTGTGTGTTGAGGGTGTTCAATTCCTTCTTCCAGCTTAGTACAACTGTCTATCTGATGGTCTGCTAAGATTCTCCTGTGAGTCCGTTGTCTTTCAGGATTGATTCTAATACTGCTAAGAAGTCCTTTTTGTTCACGTCTCTGTAGTTGTAGTTCATCCTTCTTACTAGGAGGGCTTTTTTCCGTGTCTGTTAGTGGTCGGTTGATAGGTTTTTAATCCAAGCTTCTGAATTGTCTGTGTTGTTCTTTTGTGTGAGCTTGTCCAGTTTTTCTAGTTGGGATAGTTTTTTTCTTTTTCTTGGCCTCCGGTTGTTTGATGCTTTTCCATTCATGTTCTGTTGCATTGGTGTATAAAGTTTTTTGGCACAAAATTTCCAAATGGTATTTGTAGAGTCGGTTGTGGGCATCGTTAATCATTTCTCTCAGCATTCTGCGGCTGCTCTGTTCTGACATTCTTCTGGCTTGTTGGGTGTTGAGTGATACTTTGTACTTGAGACATTTTGGCAATAACTGATTCCTCAGGCATTCCTGTAGGAATTACTGTTGTTCGCCGGTGGCAGTCATTCAGAGAGCATTGATTTTCCATCTTCGGGCTAGTTTTAGTGTATTGCGTCCATTGCGATATTTGCGAAGATTTGTAGCTCAGGTTGAGGTACTGGATGTAAATTTGCTCACTGAGATAGCAGGTTGTTTTCAGACGTTTCGTCACCGTGCTCGGTAACATCATCAGTGAGCCTCCATTTACCTCCCTGAACCACTACTTTATGGAGCCAGTCCTATATCCAGCAATAGTCCAATGTTTTGCCTTGGGAATTGCTGGCATGGCCTTTTGGAGCCACAGGGCATCAAGGCTGGTGGGTCCTGGTCTGAGGGTGAATGGTATCAATCATTTGACAAGTGCAAACAGAAAAGTGGATCTGCCATTGTCATTTCCACCCCTAATACTGCCCCTTTTACAGCAGCACTGCTGACAGAAAATCGGCTCTGTTTTCCATTTATATTTATTAGACTTGCAAGTATTTTACCTTGCAGGAAGAAAGTTATCCCCTGCAGTCAAGTAGAAAAACATGCACTAAGTGCAGATAATTAGACTGAGACTTTTTTTAACTGATTTTATTGACCGCAGGAGCTACATGATATTTTTATTTTAGCTTTAGATGAGCTCAGCTCAGGGACTTTCTCTACATTGAAGACATCTCTATCTTCTGCAGCCTTTCTAACTAAGAAGGACAATATCAATATGAACCTGGTATCACCATTACCTACAAGTTTCTCTCCAAATAATGCAGCACTGTAACTTGGCCAAGTTACGAGTGGTCATCTTTGGACAGATAATAATGAAGCAGCATTGTCTACAAGACAAGAACAAGTAAAATAGTGCTCAGTCACTCGATTCTCTTAAATACAAACTGGGAACACAAACACACTCTGGAAGCATTAGTGGAGAGAGAAATAGAGAGTTTAAGTTTTAAACGTAAACCTTAAGTTTTTTGGCTAATTGCCAGTTGTGTCTGGCTTTTTAGAAAATTTTTGCCACGGTGCCCAGCAAGTTTTCTCACAGCATCTTACCAACTACTCACACCACCTCTTTGGAGACTCTCTTGTCCAATTCTAGACCCATCTTACCATGTGCCACTCCAGAAACAGCACACTACTGAATTCACAGGATATCCACTGGAAGATTACCATCCTGGTGCCTGCACCATATTTAAGGGGAGTGTGAGTCTGCAGAGATGGGCTTTATCTTCCCAGAGGGCTGGCTGATAACAACACTGAGGCCTCGAAGGAAACATCGGCAAAGCTGCCTCCTGCAATCCCCTTATCTCCACCACCAACCCCAATACTGCCCCCTTGGTGGGAAGGTCAGGCTTAGAGAGTTTGAGAGCACAGCCTGGTGAACATCTCACTTCAGCAGCTGAACGGCTGGCTAAAGGAGCATTGCCCAGGATCCAGGCACTCAGAGCACTGCCAGAGACTAGGCACCTGCTCAGCCCTATGCAGGACAGGACTGTGTGCTGTCGGAAATCAGGGCACCCATTCACAATGTCCAACAGACAAATACATTGGAGGAAATAACCCTCATTGCCCAAATGTGGCATCTACCCGATGGGGATCGGCCTGCCCCAAGTATGTGATTGTCGATGCAGTTCCAGGGTCTGCTAAAGATGCACTTCATTCCCAGCCACTGGTCCTCAGTACCGAAAGAATGACAACAGGAGGATGGAGAACTTGCAAGCAATCAAGATGGCTCTTCCTCACAAGAAGAGAGGGCAGTGTCAGGAGGGGCACAGCCAGACGTGGCCCTCAGAAGTCTCCTTTCAGTATACTTTTTTTTACTTGATTGGGCCCTCCACCTCCACCCTACCTGCACCATTCTAACCATTGGAAGCTCAAGCCAATGAAAGTCCTCTTGCTTCTGGTAAAAAGACCTTCAGCATGTCTGGGTCATCCAGTCACAAACAGTACCCCCCCCACCCCCAACCAAACCTCCAGTACCACTGTGAGCAGGTTCCCTCCACTCCAACTGCAGAATCTGGGACAACATTAAGATGCAGTTGGAGCAAAAGAAAGAAAAAGTACCTTCTATAGTTATACCATAGAAATGCACTCAATTTCAGACTGATATATTCACCCACAGTTCAGCCTCAAGATATAGAGGAAAGGATTTAATCGTCTTGTCGATATATCTGACACTTTGGGACTTATGGTTGTGTTACAGTTGGATTTGACTGGAACGTTGGGTGGAAGCAACCAAGTTTCAGCTGCCTTGAAGGAACTCTGTTGTCTGCTCACGTACATTTTTTTCCTAGTCATCTAGCAATGAGGTGGAGAAGAAATGCATAACATGGCAGGAGATGGAGCAGAACCCAGCCTTCTCCAAATTGGAGCTTAAGTGCTCAGAAGTAAAAAAAAATGTAGTGGGAAAATAAGCCGTGTCTGGCCTCTGTCCTCAGGGGTTGTGTTGAAAGAAACCTTGCTGTTAGGTTGATTTCCAAAACTACACAGATGTTGGAACAACACTGCAGATAGGAACCTATGCCAAATATTTCTGTTTACAAGGTATTAGGAAAGATAAGGAAGGAAAGAAAGGAAATACAGTTGCATTATTTATTCAGGAAAAGGTTACGGTACTCAAGACTGAAAGTGTTTCGAAGGGTCCTAGGACAGAATCTATCTGATCAGTGTTAAAAACAATAAAGGTATGAATACACATGTATTGTCTAGGCTGCCAATTGTTAGGAAAGGATTGTGTATGGAATTTACAGAGATGCACAAAAGCTATACAGTGATAATAACACGGGACTTCAAATGTCACAATATAAACTGGGATTGTAGATATGTAAAAGGTACAGCTGGAGACGGAGCTGCCAATTGATCCCAAGAGTGTCTAAGAGCTTCCATCCAATCAGAAGATCAGCAATTCAGTACATGTATGTCAGGCAATCATTGGAAAAATCCTCATGAGATTATACCAGCAACTCCAAAGGATAGAACGAGAACAAGGATTGCTGCACCCAACTCTTATTTGGTCTGCTGATCAACCAAGAGGATAAAGGAAAAAATGGAAATAGTGAAAAGAATATATGACTGTGTTACTCAGCAGCTATTTTGATAACAATACCGAGTCGGACAGAAGGGGACAGAATGTACAGCCAGAACAAAAAAAAAGCAATAAGTACTGTCAAAGGTTGAAACGAAAAAGATAAAGATGCAAAATTAGTGGTTCTTTACTTGAATACACAAGCTATTCACAACCACAAAAATGAATTAATGGCACAAATCTACGTAAGTTGGTACGATCTTATAGCCATTATGGAGAAATAGTTACATATATGAGGTATATTGAGATAGATTTAATAAATAATACCAGCGTAATAAATTCCCTTGGAAACAGAGACCACAATATGATAAAATTCAGCATCCAGTTTGAAAGGGAGGAACCTAAGTCTGAAACAACTGTGCTAAGCTTAAATAAAAGAACACTTAAAGGAAGAGTTAAAGTTAGCTGGGCTGGACTTGGAAACAAGGCGAAAGGGAGGACTGCAGATGCTGGAGATCAGAGTCTAGATTAGAGTGATGCTGGAAAAGCACAGCAGGTCAGGTAACATCAGAGGAGCAGGAGAATCGACGTTTCGGGCAAAAGCCCTTCATCAGGAAACAAGTTTACCAGCAAAGATGGTTGAGGCAAATTGGTACACATTCAAGAAAATGTTTCAAGTCGCATAGCAAAAACATATCCCAGTGAGAAAGAAGGATTCTTGAGGGGTGTTGTTAGGGATGCAAGTGCAGTGTTCCTTGAAAGTGCAGTCACAAGTAGATAGGGTAGTGAAGAAGGCACTTGGCATATTTGCCTTCATTGGTCAGAACATTGAGTACAGGAGTTGCGATGTCATACTGCAGCTGTACAGGACATTGATGAGGCCATTTTTGGAAAATGCAGACAATTCTGGTCACCTTAATATAGGAAGGATGCTGTTAAAATAGTGATGCTGCAAAAACGATTTACAAGTATAGGCCGGGACAGGAGTGTTTAAGTTGTAGGGAGAGGCTTAATAGGCTCTGACATTCCGTGGAGTGTCCGAGGCTGAGGGATGACCTTAGAGAGGTTTTTAAATCATAAGGGGCAGGGATAAGGTGAATAGCCAAGATCTTTTTCCTAGGGTGGTGCTGTCCAAAACTAGAGGACATAAGTTTAAGGTGAAAGGGGAAAGATTTAAAAAGAACCAGAGGGGCAACATTTTGCACGCAGAGGGTGGTACGTGTATAGAATGAGCTGCCACAGGAAGTGGTGGAGGTTGGTGCAATTGCAACATTTAATGAGTACGTGACTAGGAAGGTTTTAAAGGGATATGCTAGTAAATGGTACTAGGGATTGGGATATCTAGTCAGCATGCATAAGGTGGACCAAAGAGTCTCTTTCTGTGCTGTAGGACGTTATGATTTTCAGAAAGGGACAAGCCAGCCACGGTTAACCAGGGAGGTTAAGGTTAGTATCAAATGGAAAGAAAAAAAATGTGCAATTTTGCAAAAATTAGGGAAAAATCAGATAATTGGGAAATGTTCAAAAATCCACAAAAGATAACCAAAAAATGGGGGAGAGAATAATCTTTGAGGGTAAACATGCAAGTAATATCAAGATGGACAGCAAGAGTTCCTTTATATACATAAAAAGGAAGAGAAAGCCCAAAATTAACAGAAGCCCCCAAAAGAAGGAGTCTGGAAAAATAATAATGGGGAACAACAAATAATGGAAGAGAAGTTCAACAAATACTTTACATCAGTCTTCACAGAAAAATACATTAATGGCATTTCCAAATTACTGAATATTCAAGAGAAGGGATAAAAGGAGAAGAGGAAGTAAATACAATAATATCTTCAGAGGAAAAAGTGTTATGGAAACTTATGGGGCTAAAGACTGATAGTTCCCTCAGCCTGACAGGATTCCTTCCAGGATGTTAAAAGAAAGAGCTAAAGAGATAATAGATGCAATGGTGATAATCTTTCAGGAATCCATAGATTCTGGGGAAATCCCGAAGGATTAGAAAGCTGTGAATATGGTATTGCTATTTATAAAGAAAAGATGACAAAATAAAAACAGAAAGTATAAGCCAGTTTGCTTAACATCTGTCTTTAGGAAAATGTTAGAGAGTAGTTTAAAGGATGTAATAACAGACCATTTAGAAATACATAATAAGGTCAAGTCGAGTCAATGTGGCTTCACAAATTTATTAGAATTCTTTGAGGAATTAACAAGTAAGGTCAATAATAGGAAACCAATGCAGGTAACATATTTGGATTTTCAGAAGACATTTGCTAAGGTACCACATGTTAGGCTACTTAAAATGATAAGAGTCCATGGTATTGAGTGGAATATATTGAAATGGATAGAAGACTGGCTAACTAATAGGAGACAGAGTTGGGTTGAGGGGGTCATTTTCAATTTAGCAATCTGGAACTAGTAGAGTGTCACAGGGATCAGTGATTGTGCTACAAATATTCACAAGATATATTAATGACTTGGATGAGGAAAGTGAATGTACTAGAGTCAAGTTTGCAGATTACCCAAAAATAAGTGAGAAGGTAAGTGGTTAGGATTGCAGAAATGATCAGTAGAGGGATATGGATATGTTAAGCGGGTGATCAAAAACTTGACAGATGGAATATAAAGTGGGAAAATGTTAAATTATGCACTTTGACAGGAAGAATAGAGGAGCCAAATTTATTTAAATGGAGAAAAACTGCAGAAAACTACAACAGAAAAGCATTTGGGAAACTTTGTGTTTAAATCTCAAAAAGCTAGCATACAAGCTCAGTGGGAGACACATTGAATGTTGACTTTTATCTCAAAGAGAATGGAATATAAAAGCAGGGAAATATTGTGAAACTATACAATGCATTTGTCAGAACCCAGTTCTGAACAGTTTTCCTTAGATAAGGAAAGGCGTATTGGCATTGGCAACTGTCAAGAGAAGGTTTTCTAGGCTGACCTTGGGTATAGAGGCAAATAAAATCAAATTACTGCAGATGTAGGAAATCTGAAATAAATACAAAAATGTTGCTGCCACTCAGCAGGTCTGACACCTGATATCTGGGGAAAGAAATGCAGAGTTAATGTAACTCTTCTTCAGAACTCAGGGACATCCACAGTATTGTTAGGAAGGGAATTTGCCCAAGTGGCACTGTAAGATGTAAATCAACTTATAAGAACATAAGAACTAAGAGCAGGAGCAGGCAGTGCAGCTTCTCAACTCTGCTCCACTATTTAATACAATTATGGCTGATCTCATCTCAGCCTCAATTCCACTCTTCTGCCCGGTCTCCACAACCCTTTAGCCTATTACTGATTAAAAATCTGTCTCCTTCTTAAATGTACTCAATGTTCCAGCATCGACTGCACTCTGGGCAAGAGAATTCCACAGAGTCACAACCCTTTGAGAGAAGTCATTTCTCCTCATCACTTTTATAAAGCTGCTACCTCTTATCCTCAAACTATGACCTCCAGTTCTAGATTGTCTAACATGCAGAAACATCCTTTCTACATCTACCTTGTCATTCCATTTTTGCATCTTGTATACCTCAATTAGATCTCCTCTCATTCTTCTAAACACTAGAGGGTATAGGCCTCAACTCTTCAATCTCTCTTCACAATACAAACCCCTACCTCTGGAATCAATCGATGAATTGCCTTTGTACTGGCTGCAATGTAACCACATCCCTCAAGTAAGGAGACAAAAGTTGTATGTTATATTCCATGTGTGGTCTCACCAATAACCTAGGACAGTTGCAGCAACACTTCCATAGTTTTATATTCTAATCCTCTTACAATAAATGCCAAGTTCTATTTGCGTTTCTTATTATCTGCTGTACCTGCATACTAGTTCTCTACAATTTATGCACAAGGACGTTGATATCCCTCTGCATGGAAGCACATGGTGATGTGAGCACTATGTTCGTGATTGTGCCTGGATACAAACTTATAGATGGTGGTGTTCCCATGCATCTGCTACCCTTGTCCTTCTACGTATTTTGATTGGCCAAGGACACTACCATAAGGAACTCCTTCAAGATGTCCTAGAGATTGAGATGATTGACCTCCAACCACCATAAACACAGTGACAGTGAAGGAAAAGTAATATACTTCGAGGTCAGGATGGTGTGCAATTTGAAGAGGAACTTGCAAGTGGTGGTATTCCCATGCATTGACCAACCTAGTCTTTTAGGTAGTTGAGATTGCAGCTTTGGAATGTGCTATTGGAGGGACTTTGGTGAGTGACTGTAGTGCATTTTGGTGATTGTACATATTGCCACCTGTGTGCAGAGCTGGGCAGAGAAGGAAATGAATGTTGAAGGTGGTGGATGAGAAGCCAATCAAGTAGGCTGCTACGTCCGAGATAATGTCAAACTTCTTAAATGCTCTCTGTTGTAAATTTGACTCCAACCAGCAGAATATTTCCCATTGACTCCAGTTCGGCGAAGGTTCCTTGATATCATATTTGGTCAAATCTTGCCTTGGTGTCAAGGACAATCACTCTCATCTAAACTTTGGAATTCAGCTCTGTTTCCCATGTTTAAACACAGCTGTACTGAGGCCAGGAGCTGAGTAGCCCTGGGTTGAACGCAAACTAAAAGTCAGTGAGAAGGTTATTGCTAAACAAATGTCACTTGACAGCAATGTCAATGACCACTTCAATCGCCATGCTGATGCTCGAGAGTAGAGTGACGTGCAGTAATTGGCTGAGATTGATTTATCCTGCTTCTTGTGCAAATGGCTGCGTAGATGCCAATTTTGTAGCTCAACTCAATGGCTGGGCTAAGGGCAACTGATCATATATTTACCAACGTGAACGGCTGTTGACAATAATATTTAGCCCACACTACCTATGTGTCTTCATGAAGTTTGCTTCTTCCTCTGTCTCCCACTACGTCTGAGTGCAGTCCTGACTTCCACAGTAAGGGTGGTTGACCCTGTCGCTTGGAAGACTTGGGCAGTTGTCCCCACTTGTTTGGGGCCAGAGGGCCTAGGTCTGCTGAAAGTGTTCTTCACAAATGTCAGGTCACACTCTTCAGCTCAAACCACTGCAGGCGTTGAGATCACAGAGAGGGGGGATGGTGGCGGGATCTCCCAAAGTTTTTGGAGGATCTGTGTGTGGCTCCTGTTCCCAGGAGGTGGCTGCTGGCATCACTGTATCTCTCTAAGGGATAGGGACCCCTGGAGGGAGCTTAACGTCCCTCATCTTCCTCTTGTTGCCTTGCCATCATTCATGAGCACTGATCGTTAGGGCCATGAAGTGCATGTCCCTTTGCATATTCAGCAAATGCTGTTCTGGTCCCGACTCAGAAAGGAAGCGGGCAAAAATGCCTTTGGAACCAACTAGAGTCAACAAGGACCGGTAACATTCAAGTCAACATGCAGCCTTCCTACGACAACACTGCCTAATGTTCCTATTTCTGCAGTTTGACCAAATTATGATTTTCTGAAACAGTAATATTGCTGTCTACCTGAGGCTGAGCAGGTGACTGATCTCTGGCTGACATTTGTGAAGAACACTTTCAGCAGACCTAGGCCCTCTGGCCCCAAACAAGTGGGGACAACTGCCCAAGTCTTCCAGAAACCTGTGACATTCTTCTTTGACACGCTGTGTAGTGATGACAGTGAGGCACTCAACCAGATTTTGCTCCAAGCCTAACCTAGAAAGAGTACTCTTTGAACTGAAAGTCTCAGACCTAGCAGAGAGTGCAGGTGAAAGCCTCACCAATGCATCCTGCTTCACCCAGCACACAGCACTGATCTGAACTGCAACTTGTGTCCAGACTGACTAAGTTAGTGGAGTGGCCTCTTCTGGCAGTAGGCTGAAGAAAAGACTTCCCTCTTTTCCAACACCCTATCCAACACGCCAGCTCCCTGGCCATACAAGGAGATGAGATTTCCTTTTCATTTGTAGGCCTCACTGGTTGGGCAGCACTTATTGTCTATCCCTGCTTGCTCTTGAGAAGATGGTGATGGTGAACTGCCTTCTTGAACTGCTGCAGACCTTGTGCTGTAGGGGGACCCACAATGCTCTTAGGGAGGGAATTCCAGAATTTTGACTCATTGATAGTGAACAAATGGCAAAATATATCAAAGTCAGAGGTGAGTGGCTTGGAGGGGACTTTGCAGATAGTGATGTTCCTATGTATCTGCTGCCCTTATCCTTCTGGAAGTGGTCGTGTGTTTGGAGGATTTTAGTTTGTATTTATATTTTGCCATCTAAGGATCTTTGGTGAATTCCTGCAGTGCATCTTGTAGATGATATACTGCTCAGCATCAGTGGTGGAGGGGATGGATTCTTGTGGATGTATTGCCAATCAATTGGACTGCCTTCTCCTGGATAGTGCCAATCTTCTTGAGTGTTATTGGGGCTGCACTAATCCAGGCAAATACAGAATATTTCATCACACTCCTGACTTGTGCCTTTTAGATGGCGGACAGGCTTTGGGGAGCTGGAAGGTGAGTTACTCACCATTGCATTCCTAGTCTTTGACCTGCAGCCACTGGATTTATATAGAGTCATAGAGTCATACAGCATGGAAACAGACCCATCAGTCCAACCAGTTCATGCTGAACATAATTTCAAACTAAACTAGTCCCACCTGTCTTCTTCTGGCCCATATCCTTCCAAACCTTTCCTATTCATGTACTTATCCAAATATCTTTCGAACATTGTAATTGTACCCTCATGCACCACTTACTCAGGAAGTTCATTCCACACGCAAACCACACTATGTGGAAAAAAAAATTGCCCCTCATGTCTCTTTTAAATCTCTCTTCCCTCACCTTAAAAATGTGCCCCCTAGTTTTGAAATCCATCATCATAGGGAAAAGCCAACTATCATTAATGCTATCTGTACCTCTCATGATTTTTTATAAACCTCTATGCGGTCACCTCTCAACCTCTTACATTCCAGTTTCTGCTCAATGGCAACACTCAGGAATTTGACAGTGGGGACTTCAGTGCTGGTAACACCATTGAATGTCAAGGTGATTGTCTCCTATTAGAGATAGTCATTGCCTGGTATTTGTGTGGCGTGAATTTTACTTGCCACTTGTCAGTCCAATGGCACCAGCAGCATGAAAATTGGCAACTTCTGAATGTGATGAGTACCTCTATCTCTCTGGCCATATGCTTCTACAAGAAAAGTGCTTAAGAGCTTGGTTGTACACTTAAAGAGGTGAAGAGCTGAAGATTGCATGGGAAAAGTCACTTTGAGCCATGGCAGACCAGGTGCCGTGAAACTCACTCAACAAAACACTTGAAACAAAAATGCAAAACTTCCTCCCACTAACTTACAGCTACTGATTCCCTTTGGTTCTTTGTTCTTGAGCTTTATATGGGATTTATGGGCTGTCAATGCATTTTGAATGACTCCAAATTGAAATGAAAGAAAAGTGCAGCACAAGAAATGTAATAACAAAGTAAAAATTGACAGAATTCAGTACTGCAATGGAAAGATTTCATGTTCTGATTCAGAAGTCTTCAGTACTGGTTTTAAATTTTCCACAGATTTGGTGAGGCCAGCAAATCAGTGATGTGGGAAATAAGAGTAAGATTCAAATGATACCAGAACTATAATATTAAAAAAAAGTTACATCATGCACAGAAACAAGTCTGAACTGTTAAAAGAGAAATCAATGTAAGGCTAAGGTATCATGTTCACATATACTGTCATTGACGTATTTTCACAACCAGGTATTTCTTGGACATTCACCTCACGTGAAAAGTGAATAGTGCTTTATTTATAAACCATGATGATGAAATGGTGTATTTGTGGAGAAGTAATATCAACAATTGAATACGTGGTCACTTTCAGTATTGTACACAATGATTTTACAGAAGATAAACAATGATCATTTTGCACGTTGCAAATTAAAGATTGTGCAGTCCATCTTAGATATTATTGAGTACTGTGTATGAATTAATCTGGTATCCTCTTTAGATGTTTCAAAACAAATTTAACTTGCGATAATGTTCAACTGCACAATATTCCATTAAAATGTTAAACTCTACTTCATGGCATATGTACTACAATGGAAATACGACATATTGTGTAATGCAGGTGAAGTCTAAAGGCCAGTGGAGAAATTGAAACTAATCTGCCCCAGTGACTTTTCCCCCCTGTATTAAATGAATTTTCATTGGTCTTGATTCCCTCTGCATCACAGCTGCTAGAAAGGTTAAAGAGTGCATTACTTCTTTAATTGCTTAGGTGTCTGTATTGTCAGTTGAATTAGCTTTGGTTCTTGTACCCTTGCTGGCTGCAAGGAATTCAAATAACAGACATCCTTGAATCAAGCACATTTTAAGTAAAGGAGTCAAATTGTAAAATCATGTTCTGTTTATATTAACTCTTTAACATTTACATTGAATTAAAATATTTTCTAACATTAGTTGCAGCATGAAAACATAATTTTGTGTTTCTTTGATGAAGAAAAATGCTGAGCTCTTCTTAAAAATATATACTTGCATGCTTTATGTGTGACTTATAACATATCACAAGATTTGGTCAGTTTTTAAGGAAAAGTGAACTCAGTACTGTGCATCAAGTGTTTGAATGTTGGTTTTAATTCTGCGATTAGTAATGTCTGTCATATCCAAACAAGGGACTGAAAGAATAACGCTTCAAGAAGGAAGGGGAGATAAAGGAGGCAAACTAAAAACATTGTGTCAAAGATTTGTACTTAATATGATTAAATAAAAGGCATATTTGTGAATAAGTATCAGAAATACTTATTGAATAACATGATCTTTGATATTCCTATTATTAATCATATAATTCAGTCCTGTCGAGTGAGAGATCAACATTGTGAGTGTGTATCTGCATATGCTGTTTGCTGAAGGGAACAGAGACAGTGATATGATGGAAGTTAGTATTTAATACAAGAATGAGAAATGAGAATGGAGAGCATCATACCAATCTAGTTTTAACATGGTATTTTGTACTTTTCAGTTGTCCATCTTTTGATTATAAGTTTAGACTTCAGATCGATTGACTTAATAATGAAGGAAACATCAAAGATGCCCCTTGAAGATGGGATTCATTGCAAAATTAATGGATAAACAGAAAGGAAAATCAAAATGAAATTACATTAGCAATTCTATATTGCATTATTGAGGGTAATGCATCAAGGTCAATACATTGCAATTGTGAACATTCCAGTACTGGTTATTGGTCCTGTATATAAAGACATAAACCAAACAGTAAACACTCCACTACAATTGCAGTCATTATTCTTCCCTTCCTAATTTTGGGATCTGCCCAGCAGACAGCATATAATGTGCAGACATTAAGATATGTTAGAGGAAGCAAACTGTACCACTATATATATTTTTTCTACATAGCCCAAAGCATTCCTTGTCAAAAAAGACAAAGCAACTCCTTTTCACAGTGCAATAGCCCAACCAAGTGGTGACAAAATATATTGTAAGCTAATATGAAAAAAGCAAAACCGTGCAGGGAAAAAATGGTTTGCATGTACTGCACTACAACATAATTATGTTCTTGGCACTTCCTCTTTAAATGTGCAAAATATAACATTACACAGTTGATTGATGTGTTACAAGGCAGGAACACCATGGGTTTGACATCATCAAATGTGGAAGTGAAGTCTGAGTGATTTTTGACATCACCCAATCCTGAGACTATTGGCTCCACCAGCTCTTGAGTTTAGGGATTTCCAACTATTTTCCACTATTGGTGGTAAGTGTCATGATAAGCAGTGATCGAAATGGATATTACAGCAATCAAGTTACAGGATGTTAACAAGTGATGGTATTTTGCAATTGATTTAACAGGTAACCATTGTTGACACCAAAGTTTCATCTGATGCCTTGCACAGGAAAATATCATACCTTGCACACATTATAAATCTCCAACACATTCCTAGTCTTCCAAGAAAATATTAATTCCCAAAAGTGAAGCTTAGATGGATTTATATGTTTGACAGACCCAGGAGGCAACATTTTATCTTTCGACACACGTATAACTGTCTTTTATTTATTCTCGTATGTTTTTACTGTTGCAGTTTGTATATTTCATTCTACCTGGGATTTTACTGTTGCTATAGTGGCTGTCAATGTTGTCTTGTAGCTTTTGACAGAAAAAGACAATTAAGGGATTAACACGATTAAAAACTAAACCAGGATTTCATTCATTTCAGTTTAAGCAAGGGAATCACTTAAAAATTATCTCCTGAATCATTGAATATTATTTTTTGTTTTGACAAAAGATTTTCTTTTGGAGTGCCAGAGCATAAAAACAGAGTGTTGTTTCCCCTTTTGACATTTGGCATCTATTGCAAGCATGACAATTGACTGCAAAGCACTTCAGCACATTCTCAGAATGTGAAAGGTACTGTAGGCATGCAAGATTGTTCTTTATATGTGCGCCAACACAGGGTAATCTTCTTTGACTTTATTCACAATGCACTTTCACCTCAAAACATCTTGTTTAGTTCATGAGGGCACATTTTACATTATCCAGTTTCTGATTTTATCATCCTTATGATCACCTTTCTGTAAACCAATACTTCCAGTGGAATGTAGATTAGATTAAATTCCCTACAGTATGGAAACAGGCCCTTTGGCTCAACAAGTCCTTACCAACCCTCCGAAGAGTAAACCACCCAGACCCATCTCCCTCTGACTAATGCACCTAACACTGTGAACAATTTAGCATGGCCAATTCACCTGACCTGCACATCTTTGGATTGCGAAGTATTACAATGTAATACTTGTAAGAAAGAAAACTCAGGAAATTGTGGGTGAGTGGCCCATGAATTCCTGTCTATTAATTATATGTACTAAATTTTAAATAATTTAAACCTAGAAGTATTATTAAGTACAAATGAGTGAGTACCACAAAACAAAAAAAGCTATCTGAATCTGTCAGAGTCGCTAACTATATTGTACAAATTTAATAACCTTGCATCACTTATATACATATCGATGATTATTTATAATACTTTGGAGTAGCTAAATTAATACAAAATTAATCAATATTATATATTGTAATTCAAACATGACTTCCCCACCTTCATAATTTTTTATACAATGAAATGTGATTTTTGGATAATACTGATCTGGTTCTGCTCTGGAGACTTATTCAATATTAACTGCTATTTTTCAGCCACATTGTGGAAAAGGCGGGTGACGTTAATCATACAGTGTTGACTTTAACAGATCTTGCAATCAGTAGGATCTGGGAAAGGGCAGAAATAAAGTTGTCAAAGTAAGACTACAGCAATAGTACAAATTAATATGAATGTTGCAAAGTTGTTTTGTATATTCACGAATTCAAAATGTTAAGCCCCCCCATAAATGAAGTTATTTCATTCTTTATCAGTTATATCTCTGTGCTCGCACACTTACGTGTTGTAATTTACAAATCTTCAATTATTGATATTTGATTGCATTGTAACACAACCAAACTTGTTACGTACAGGTAGACCAAATGGGCATGTATGTAACTGCTTGCAGCTTTATTTTCAGTTTACAGGACCTCGGGTTCTCTGTATATATGACAAGTGGCTAAAAGCAAATGAAGAGATCTGAACTGAAGGAAACCTCAGAAATTGCCTGTTCTTCGCTATCTCTGTTGGACAGCTTTTTCACAGAGTACAAAGGGACCAGGCAAGGGACAAGTCACAAAGCTCCAACATGTTCAGATTGCATATAGCCCTATGATTCTCTCTCCAATAATACTGACCATACAGCCATGCAAATGCAGTATCACACTCACTAGAGTGTAAATTTTATTTCAAGACATGTATTTCAGACAACATTCTAAAATTTGTTCCTTTTTGAATATTGTAGGTTTGGAATAGTAGCCTGCTGCTATTGTCCATGATTAAGAATCCTGCATATCACTTCGGGCCTGGATTCTTCCCATTCAGCTTCAAATATTTGTGCAAACTAATGTTCTACTTCAGTATGTACAATCATAGTTGGATAAACAGTGCAAATGTGTCACGTCTCCATGTTGGCAAAGTACACCACATCGACAGCGAACTATTGAAGGTATTCTCTGTGTCCCTCTGAGAGTCTACAAGCCTTCAGTGTTCAGACCAGCATCTAAGCTCCCCGAATTAGTAGAATGTATTTCTTTTTGAGTTTCAAATAATGCTAATAAAAACACTATTGCATTAGATATTTATGTTTCTGGCATAAAGCTTCATGAGCAGTCAATGTCCAATAAGAATCTTTTCGTCAATTCATCCGCAGGACATGACCAGCAATTATTGCCGACCACTAGTTGTCCTTAAGAAAGTAGCGGTGAGCTCCTTTCTTGAATTGCTGTGATCCTTGCTAAATAGGTACATCCACACTACTGCTAGGCAGCAAGTTACAAGATTTTAGCCCATTGACAAAGAGAAAAAACAAGTTCCAAGTCAGAATGATGTTTGACATGGAGGGGAATTTGCAGGTAGTAATATTTCCTTGCATTTTCTGTCTTTGTGCTTCTTGATGGCAGGGGTCATGGGTGTGGAAGGTGCTGTCAAAGTAGCCTTGGTCACTTTTTGCAGTGTATGTGGGAGAGGGTACACTCTGTGCAGTTGAGGTAAAAGGAATGAATAGAATTTGCAATTGCGTAAATGTAAAAATTTGTTTTAAGGAATGTAATAGCAGAGTGCTTATAAAAAAATTAAAGGTCGTTCTGCTATAATGTGCGTTTCGTTAACACAAATTCGTTATAGCACGATTGATGAATGAGGGACTCTGTTTCTAAAGTATGGAGTTTTAAAGCGTGTATTGGTTAAAACGTGATTCTGACCCCATGAGTTTAGACGGTGCTGCTATGATACGATTTTCTTATAACATGGGACTGCATGAAAATGGAACTACTGCGTTACAGCAGAACCAACTGTAATAAGGTTGAACTCGTCGGGCTTCATGAAAGGGAATTCATGCCTAAGAATTTAATTAGAATTCTTTGAGGGGACTAGACAATTAATCCAGCAACTCAGCTCACATTCTGGGGACCCAGATTCGAATCCTTTCATGGCTGAAGGTGGAACATTTATTTCATATTTTAGAAAAAGTCTGGAGTTAAGAATTGATGATGATCTGGAAGAGTTTAGACCAAAGGGAATAACCTCAGAGGTAGAGGTACCCATTTCAGACAGAGACAAGGATGAATTTCTTCTCTCAGATGGTAGTCAGTCTGTGTAATTCGTTATGGTGTAGAGGCTTAATCATTAAGTATATTCAATTCTGAGATAAATAGATATTTATTAATCAGTAAGGGAACCAAGGGATATGGGGAAGGCAGAAAAGTAGAGTTGATGATTATCAGGTCATCCACGATCTCACTGAATGGCTGAGCATTCATGATAGCTGAGTGGACAACTTCTACTTGTACATTTAACAGCCTTATGGAATATTAAAGGTGATGGATGTGGCGCCACTTTGTCTTGGAAGGTGTCAAGCTTCTTGAGTGTTACCGGAATTGCACTTAGGCAAGCAAGTGGAGAGTATTTCATCGCAGTCTTGACTTATGCCTTGTAGATGGTTAACAGGTTTAGGAAGTCAGAGATTAATTACTTGGCATAGAATTCATAGCCTCTTATCTGCTGTTGCAACCACAGTCTTTTTTATGGTTAGTCGTTTTCAGTTTCTGTACAATGTTAATTTCTAATCCCTGGTAGTGAAAGACTCAACAATGGTAATGCCACTGATTATCTCGTTTTGAAGATGGTTAAACTGGAGCAGGTGCATCATGTATGTTGGTTGCCACTTATTGGACCATGCCTTACTGTTGTTCAGGTCTTGCTGCACATGGAGATGGTCTGCTTCAGTATCTGAGGAGTAACAAATGGTGCTGAACATTGTGCAGCCATCAGCGAACATCCCCACTCCCAACCTTATGATGGTAAGACAGTCATTGAGGAAGCAACCATAGATGGTTGGACCAAAGACAATACACCATGTGGAACTCCTGCAGTGATGTCCTGGGGCTGGCATTCAACAGCTACACTGTCTTCATTTTGGCCAGGTATGACTCCAATCAGTGGAGGGTTTTCTCTGATCCACAGTGACTCCAGTTTTGCTCGACCTCGTTGATACCACACTCAGTCAAATGTAGCCTTGATTCCAAGGGCAATAACTTTCACTTTACCTCTGGCTTTTGCCTCCCTTGTCCATGTTAGAACCACGATGGCGCAGTGGTTAGCACTGCAGCCTCACAGCTTCAGGGTCACAGGTTCAATTCCAGCCTTGGGCGACTGTCTGTGTGGAGTTTATACATTCTCCTCGTGTATGCATGGGTTTGCTCTGGTTTCCTCCCACAGTCCAAAGATGTGCAGGTTAGGTGAATTGGCCATGTTAAATTGCCCATAGTGTTATATATATTAGTCAGAGGGAAATGGGTCTGGGTGGGTTACTATTCGGAGGGTCAGTGTGGACTGGTTGAGCTGAAGGGCCTGTTTCCACACTTTAGGGAATCTAATCTAAAGTCAAGAGCTGAGTATTTCTTGTCAGAACTCCTACAGAATATCAGTGAACAGGATACTCAATCAACTATTATTTGCTATTACTATTGACAGTCCCCTTCAATCACTTCACTGATGACTGTGGTAGACTGATGGTGTCCAAAGTAGCAATTTTCCACATCATCTAGTAGGTTCCAATGTGTTAGCTGTACTGGAACAGTTTGGCTTGGAGGTGTGCCTAGTTCTAGAGAACAAACATACAATATTAAGGCTGAATGTTGTTGGGGCCTATAGCCTTCACAATATCCAACACCTTCAGCCATTTATTGATATCATGTGGAAGGAATAGAATTGATGGAAGAAGAGTGGCATCTCTGGGGACTTAGCAAGACCCTGAGATGTGACTGTAATGGGATGGAGATACTTCAGCCTTGTTTTTTGCTCTGATGTGCTGAGCTGCCCTATTCTGGAGGATGGGAGAAGCCTGTTTTTCCTGTTAATTGTTTAATTGGCCGCCACGATTCATGACTGTATGTGACAATTATGCAGGGCTTAGATCTGATTCATTGGTTGAGTGATTGCTTAGCCATATCTGTTGAACACTGCTCCTGCTGTTTGGCATGCAGGTTTTCCTGTATTGTAACATCACCAGGCTGATACCTCATTTACTTGATTTGGTAATGCTTATGCTATTTCTGGAAACTGCACATGGATATATGATATTGAAGAATCCAACAGACATTGCGAAACTTGAAAGGGTTCAGAAAATATTTAAAAGGTTGATTCCAGGGTTGGAGGATTTGAGCTACAGGGAGAGGCTGAATAGGCTGCAATTGTTTTCTCTCGTGCATCAGAGGCTGAGTGGTAACCTTATAGAGGTTTATAAAATCATGAGAGGCATGGATAGGATAGATAGAGAAGGATTCTTTTGCCTGGGATGATGGAGTCCAGAACTAGAGACCATAGGTTTAGCATGAGAGGGGAAAAATTTAAAAGGGACCTAATGGGTAACGTTTTCACTCAGAAGGTGGTGTGTATATGGAATGAGCTGCCAAAGGAAGTGGTGGAGGCTGGTACAATTACAACATTTAAAAGGCATCTGGATGGGGATTTGAATAGGAAGGTTTTAGAAGGATACAGGCTGGGTGGTGACAAATGGGACTAGATTAGGTTAGGTCTGCATGGACGCGTTGGACCGAAGGGTCTGTTTCTGTACTGTACATCTCTATGGCTCTATGACATTTATTATAATTAACTAATATTAAAACATTACATTTATGGGCACATAAGTATTGGGCTAGTATTAAGCTTTTCGATTACAAGAGAGGAACATGCTTCTAGGAGTAGATCATGTTTCAATATTAAACCTCAGTATCCTCAAGTCACTTGCTATAATACCGTGATGACATCAAAAGCATGTCTCTTAAAGGTATGCGGATTCACTGACCAAGAAATGTAGCGACACTCTCCTGTATGCTTCATTGAACTATGGTTGATCAGCTAGCTTGATGATAATTATAATGGGGGGCGGGAGTGGGGGTGGTTATGCTGGACTGTTGTATTACAAATTATGTTTCAATATAATCCTGCTGCTATGGACAAACCACTGCACCTTGTGGATGCTATGTTTTGTATTGCCTGATCTATTCGAAGTATATCCCAGCAGATTTCTTTAAATTCATATTAGTGAACCAGATGGGTTTTGCAACAATGATTGCCAACATGGTTGCCATTAATTCCTGCATTTTATTGATTTCAATTTCACCAACTATCATGATGGGATTCAAACCCTCATCCCCAAGACATTGGCCTGGGTTTCTGGATTACTGGACCAGCGACATTGCCACTAAAACATTGCCTCTCTATGTGCTTCCTATAGTTTGACATTCATTCCACAGATGAAAAATTATAGAGTGCGTACCTACAATGTTTCAACATGAACTCCTGTGCTTTTATCTCATATTTGAGCACTTCAGTTGAAGAAGGTTTTGTAAAAAAATGCTTGAAGTTTATAACCAGCCCATGTAATGGCACAATAGCTCCTTGACCTGAAAATCCAGAGACTGCACTACTGGTTCTGTTCATAACGGAATGCAGATTTTTAAAAACAGCTATACTATGGTCTTGTATCTACTTTTTTGTGAACCTCTTACCAAATGTATTCTGTCAGAGTCAGAAAACTGACCATACTTAGGCACCCAGGTAAACATTAAATCTCCCGTGTACTGGACTATAGATCTATGTTTTGAAAAATGTGATGCTGGATAAACACGGCAGGCCAGGCAGCATCCGAGGAGCAGGAGAATCGATGTTTCGGGCATAAGTCCTTCTTCAGGAATGCCTGAAACGTCGATTCTCCTGCTCCTTGGATGCTGCCTGGCCTGCTATGTTTTTCCAGCATCACATTTTTCAACTCTGGTCTCCAGTATCTGCAGTCCTCACTTTCTCCTATAGATCTGTGTTTAAATGGAAGGAGCTAACACCCTTTCCAGATGGTCGGACCATTATGAATTCTCAATGTAAATAGATATATTTCAATGCTCCTTTCCAAGGTAAAGGCACCCATAGGCGCAGATTGACTTTTACACTGATCCTAAAAATATGACTTAGGGTACTATAAACCTTCCCTTAATTCATTGAATGTGTTTTTTGTGTTTGGCTATTGGGAGTTGTGAGGATCCCCGTGCTCTCCACCAAAAGCTGCTCAGAGTCACGGCAGAAATAAGGCATGCCTCAGAAACAACTGCAAAAACTAGTCATGAGGGAAAAGTCTGTTTCAAGGGCTAGTTTACCTGTATTTTATGAAACCATGTAATTTAGGAAGCAAGGGTAAGTTGTCTCAAGTATTTAAATTAGATATTGCAGGGCACATTTTATTACCATCCAGAAATCTTTGTGTCATATTGTTATCAAAAATCCAAGTCAAATTTGGTTCCTACTTCAACCCTGGATGCCTATAATGAATGAACTAATACAAAATAGGTACAGGATGGTGTGATAAAGTGTTGTTTTTTGGAGGAATGAACATTTCTTTCTAGCTCTCAGTCAAACAATTTTAGGCATTTAAGTTCTGCAGTGTTTTCTTTTTATCAGTAACATGAAGCATCTTTGCTGGCTTTTTAGTTTAATATGCTTATAATGATGGTGATGAAGTGAATCTAATTGAATCTTCAGAAATATATTGTATAGCTTTAATTGGACGAGGTTACATTAATGAAGAGTTGTTGGACATGTTGTGAAGTAAAGCAACACTAATGATCATTTGAAGTATTGCTGCAGACTGCTTTTGAAATTAAAAGGATATAAAAGTAAGATAAGTGAAGAGAAGTTTTATGGAAAATGGATAGAGAACAAAAGTAGATAAGCATGAACTGACAAGAAGCAAAGAATTAATAAATTAATGGCAACACAGACAATTTGCTTCAGATGCAATTCTGAGGCTGAGATCAATGGACAAATGAACTCATCACTACAGAGAGATCTTACTGATCTATGCATTTATTTATCCTCTGATCAAATAAGTCATCAGTATTTCTATTTAAGTCATCCAATTTCTGGAATTAGTGCTGAAAGCAGACATTTCTTTCCATGGTCTATAGACTACAATCTAGCTCCAGACTGTTGTTGCAGAAAAAGTATTGATTGCAAATACCATTTGAGCTTTCATTGTCAAAATGGAAATACAGTTTATACAGTAATGCTACAATAATTTGATTACAGCTAATATTGTGCTACTGGAGAGTGGAGTTTTATCATTTGTGATTATTATGTTGACAGCTATATTACATGCATGCATAGTTATAGTTAAATAAAGTGAATGGTTAGTGTATTGAAAGAACCATGTGCATGCTCTGACGTCGCTGGTGAACTCAGAATGAATTGGAATTCCCCTGAAGTCTCAAGACATGGTTTCAAGGTTGGATTTTTTGATATATTTAAGTTATTTCCATTTCAGAAATTAGGGAAAGGTTTTCATCATAAAATTAGGGCAAGAACAAAGCGATACAACTTTGCATTGCTGAGTGACTTGGCAGCTTCTTGATATGGTGTGGATGTGCAGAGTTTTAAAATCAAGTTCAGAAAGTGGGACTGAACAACTGCTTTGAACATGGCTAATGAGTAACTAAGGAAGTCAATGGGTTAGTTGCCAACTCATTCAAATATCAATCTTTCAATTTTACCTGAAGGGATAGAAACTGAACCAGATCGCAAATAGGTCTATGAGGTCAGCTCAATGGGGAGACAGTCATGACTGCACAGCAGAGAATGCAAGGGTCAGAGGAGCACTGAGTCACTAACACACACTTACCAATGAATCAGCAGAGTTATTGTAGTTAGTTGTCTGTGGGCGCTGGGTCAGCTAGGCAGACAGGGATCACAGGTCATTAGAAGGGGCTTCAGGGAGTATTACTAGTGCAGTTGACCACAGTGAAAGCAGCTTGGGAGAGACATTGATGAGTATCACTGATGAGACAATGATGAGTAACCGTGAGTAGCAGAGGAAACGAATGAGGGAATGAAGTTAATAAAGACTATATTCTCAGTTTAGAGATTGCTGCTAAGAATAATTTATCTCAAAATTTGATAAAAGCAGAACCACACTCTGTGGCTATTAGGCAGATTATTATTGTATGACATCTGTGGTCTTGTTGAAAAAGACTTCAGAAATCATTGTTCTTGTCTCCCTAGCTAAAGTGGCTAAAGATTCTGTGAAGTCTCTTTTCTTTACTTCTTGATCATTCCAATGATCAGGGAGGTGACGAGACTATTAATCTAGAAACTCAGCTAATGTTCTGGATACTTGGATCCAAATCCAGCCAATGGCAGATAGTGGGATTTGAATTCAATAAAAATATCTGGAATTAAGAATCTGCTGATGACTATGACACCATTGCTAATTGTTGGAAAATCCCATGTGGTTCACCAATTTTCTTCAGTGAAGGGAATCTGCCATCCTCACCTGGTCCAGCCTAAATGTGACTCCAGAGCCACATCAATGTAACTAACTCTCAAGTGCCCTCTGAAATGTCCTACTTAATTGTATAAATCTCTACAAAATCTCAGCAAAGAAATGAAACTGGATGGACTATTGGGTATAGATCTAGAGTCTGGAAATTCCCAAAGCAAAAGCAGCCCTGTTGACCGAGCAAAGTCCTCCTTACTAACATCTGAGAAAGCTGGCTCACAAACTAATCAAGCATCAGCCTGACAAAGACACACTTATGGAATTGTACCTTAAAGATAATACTCTAGACACCACCATTAACATACTTGGATATCCCAGCAAAATTGACCAAGCAGAGGTGGCAGCATAGTAATATACAGTCAGGAGGGAGTTGCTCTGGGAGTCCTCAACATTGTGTCTAGACCCCATGAAGTCACATTGCTTCAGGTTACATTGGCAAGGAAACGTCTTGCTGATTACCAAGTACCATCCTCCCTCAGCTGATGAATCGGTACCCCTCCACATTGAATAGCACTTGGAGGCAACACTGAGGGTGGCAAGATCACAAAATGTATTCTTTGTGGGGGATGTCAATGTCCAACACCAAGAGTGGCTCTGCAAGCACTACTGAGCAAGTTGGCTGGGTGCTAAAAGATTCTGGATTAGTGGTGCTGGAAGAGCACAGCAGTTCAGGCAGCATCCAAGGACCAGTAAAATCGATGTTTCGGGCAAAAACCCTTCATCAGGAATACAGGCAGAGAGCCAGAAGGGTGGAGAGATAAGTGAGAGGAGGGTGGGGGTGGGAAGAAAGTAGCATAGAGTACAATAGGTGAGTGGGGGAGGGGATGAAGGTGATAGGTCGAGGCGGGGAGGGTGGAATGGATAGGTGGAAAAGAAGATAGGCAGGTAAGACAAGTCATGGGGACAGTGCTGAGCTGGAAGTTTGGAACTGGGGTGAGGTGGGGGAAGGGGAAATGAGGAAACTGTTGAAGTCCACATTGATGCCCTGGGGTTGAATCAACCACACCACCCTGTGGCCCAACATTTCAACTCTCCCTCCCACTGTGCCGAGGACATGGAGGTCCTGGGCCTCCTTCACCGCCTCTCCCTCACCACCAGACACCTGGAGGAAGAACGCCTCATCTTCCGCCTTGGAACACTTCAACACTTCAACATTTGTCTCAATTAAACTCCATCTGCCACTCCCTTGTTCCAGCCAGCTACTATTTTGGAAGTATGAACAACTATCCATATTGTGGGAACCTCAACTCTTGAAGGCAGATGTGGATGTCAAAATTGTTATAAAGAAAGGCTGGATAGGCTGGGACTTCATTCACTAGAACATAGGAGATGGAGAGGTGGCCTGAAAGAAGTTAATAAAATAATGAGAGGTATAGATAGACTTGATTGTAGTTGTCTTTTCCCTAAGATGGGGAATTTCAAGACGGGAGGGTGCATTTTTAACATGAGAGGAGAGAGATTTTAAGAAGACATAAGAGGACATTTCTTTTACACAGAGGGTACCTTGAGTGCAGAATTAACTTCCTGAGGAAGTGGTGGATGTGAGTACAATTACAATATTTAAAAAAACATTAGGATGGATACATGAAGTGGAAAGGTTTGGAGGGATGTATCCCAAGAACAGGCAGGTGGGGCTAGTTTAGTCTGGGATTGCGTTTGCCTAACATAATCCCATTGAACTGGTTAGAGCAAAGTGTCTGTTTCCTTGCTGTATGACTTGATGACTCTGTGACCTCCAGTGTGCTAGAGTGAGGTAAAGAGACTGTTTGAGAACCTGTGACCTGTGACTGAAGTCTTGGTTTACCAAGCAGTAGTGATCCCCATCCTCCTGAATGCTTTAAATAATTGGATAATCTTCAGCAGGCACTGAAAGTATAGGAGAAGTATTCATTACTTCTTTGCTTTCTCAAACTTCTTCTCTCCCTGAGGAATTTTGTTTTAACTCTACTACAAGGGAAAAAGCTGACATTTGGTGTATATGTGGTAATTGGTTAAGGACTAAACTGTTCCTAAGGTTTAAAATAATACCGGAACTAATGGTAAGATTAATAAAAAGAAATATAAACAAGGAAATGACATAATTGAATAAAATCATTTGGTCATGAATTAAAACACATTAAGATGGCATGATAGGTGATATGTCAGAACTGCAGCATGTGAGAACTCCTGGATGCTAATGTGATCCAAAACAAACATATCTGCAGTAAAGTTTAACAGTGTGAGCAGCTTTGGCTCAGACATTGTGATGCTTTGGGATGTTTGTGCCAGAAGGTGGTCACACCTCTTAACTAAGGGTCTTTTGATTTGATCGGTGGTCAGAGGCGATAAAACAGAGATGCAGTTGAGACAGATCAGGGGTCCTGGAGGGCAGGAGTGCCGAAGCCTCAGCCTTTACAATTGTTCAACAGATCTAAGCTCTTTTGAAGTGTGGGGATGGCAGTGATGAGCTGTCATGACCAGGGCACCATGTTACAGGAAGTCATTCGAATGTAGGGAGCAAGGAGGGATGTATTGGTTATAGGCTACAGGGTAAAAACAATGACTGCAGATGCTGGAAACCAGATTCTGGATTAGTGGTGCTGGAAGAGCACAGCAGTTCAGGCAGCATCTGAGGAACAGTAAAATCAGCACAGCGAGGGGGCTTGCCACTGTTAGAGTCATAGAGAGACCCTTCGGTCCAACTCATCCATGCCACCCCAGATATTCTAACCTAATCTAGTCCCATTTACCAGCACTTGGCACATATCCCTCTAAACCCTTCCTATTCATATACCCATCCAGATGCCTTTTAAATGTTGCAATTGTACCAGCCTCCACCACTTCCTCTAGCAGCTCATGCAATACACACCACCCTCTGCATGAAAAAGTTGACCCTTAGGTCCCTTTTATATCTTTCCCTTCTCACCCTATACCTATGCCCTCTAGTTCTGGACTCCCCCACCCCAGGGAAAAGACAGTGTCTCTTTACCGTATCCATGCCCCTCATAATTCTCCAGAAATCAGTGTGGTCTGCCCAGTGCCAGGATTCAGAACATCTGCTGAGGGCTGGAGATTAAATTACAGTGGGAGTGAGAGAAGCCAGTTGTTATGGTCCAGGCAGGTACCAATAATAGAGGCAGGACGGGGAAAGAGGTGCTGCATACTCAGTGTGAAAAGCTACACATGAAATTGAGAAGCAAAGCCGCAAGGGGAATAATCTCTGGATTCCTGCCAGAACCATGTACAAATTGGAGACTAAGATTAGAGAAATAAATGCATGGTTGACCTGCTGTGCTTTTCCAGCACCACACTTTTCGATTTTGACTCTCCAGTATCTGCAGTCCTCACGTTCTCCTATGGCAGAGGTAAGTTCTAATTCATGAGACACTGGCACCAGCACAGCGTGGGGGGTGTGAGGAATGGTCTCTGTGTCAATGTGTTGGTCTAAATCTAAATCATGCTGGACACAATATTTTAGTCAATCTCAAAACAAGTGAAGTAGGGAGGATTATAAACCGCTAATGGGAAAGGGAATCAATTTGGGGAACGTGTGGCAAATCAGAGAGACAAGACAAAAGAGAAAAATATTAATATTGGAAATAGTAAATACAACATAACAGGAAGCAATTGGGAGTACAAATCTAAGATAAATTAACAGATGAGGCTAGGTGCAACAAAAATAATAAAAGGACAAAACGAAAATCTCTATCTGATGCACTTAACATTCAAAGCAAAATAAAAAGAACTGACAGTGCAAACAGAAATAAGTAGGCACAATCTGATAAGCATTAGAAACACATGGCTGTATAATGATATACATTGGGAAAACTCAGCAGAGCTGGCAGCATTTGTGAAGAGAAATCAAAGTGAACATTTCATGTCTGGTGAACCTTCCTCAGAAGTGATGGTAGCTGGGAAAATGCTGATTTATCTTCTGCATATAGGGTAGGAGGAGGAGGCTAGGAATAAACGATAGGTGGGGATAGAGTCCAAAGAGAGAGAAGAACAGTTGGACAGACAAAAGAGTCAATCACAATCTGGCTGGGAGGGTGAATGGCTGTTAATGGAGACTGTTAATGGCTAACCATAGATAGACTATGTGATGGCAGACTATGTGATGGTAGACTATGTGATGGCAGACTATGTGATGGTAGACTATGTGAGGCCAAGGTCTGGTATAAGTGGAAGGGAGTGAAGACATGGGGGAGTTATTATTGAAATTATTGAACTCAGTATTGAGTGCAAAAGGCTGCAGGATTCCCGAGCAGAAAATGAGGTGCTGTTCTTCCAGCTTGTGCTGAGCTTCACTGGAGCACTGCAGCAAACCTGAGACAGAGATGTTGGCCAGGGAACATGGTGGTGGGAGGCATTGCATGTCAACACCAGATCTCACTTGGGATCATTGTGTGTCAACACCTTAGGAGATGACAGCTCTTTCTTCACTTCCCTGAAAGCTATAGCTTGGCTACATGACCATTTCCAAGGTTGACCCTTCTTTAAGAGTTGATGCAATGGTGCCAGGATGGAGGCCAGATGATGTATAAACTTTCCATAATTATTCACCAGCTCAAAGAAACTCCAGTACAGGCATGGGAGCCGGGGCACTTTTGATCACTCTCACTTTATCTTCTAATGGGTGTAATCCAGTATTTTTAGTTTGTCGTCCAAGTAGATCACTTGGGGTGCTTGAAACACCATTTTTTTTCCCTTCTAAGGCCCACCTGGGAGAAAGACATTGTCCAAGTTCTCTAAGTGCTCTTATTGGTCTTCCCTGTTATTAGCATGTCATCCAAATAAATGGTGACCTGGGATAGACTTTATAAAATGTTCTCTATCATCTGCTGAAAAATTGCACAGGTTGATAATACCACAAATGGCAGTCTAGAAACTGGTGCGAACTCTTATGGGTATTAATTGTAGCACACTTCAGGGAATCCTCATCTCACCGCAATTGCAAGTATGCATGGCTCATGTGCAGCTTTGTGAAGAATAGCTCCCCCACCAGCTTTGTATGTAAATCCTCTATGCGAGGGATTGGGTAGTTATCTGACTGCAAAAAGCGGTTTACTGTTTGTTTAAAATCCACACAAAAGTGAACCGACCTGTCGGACTTCACAAATGGTGCTGCCTTTTCGACATATTGGACTGGTTTCATCATTCCTTTGCTTTCCAGCCTTCTGATTTCTGCTACTACTTTTGCCCGTAAGGCAAATGGGAGGGCCTTGCAGAATCATGGAATTGTGTCCTGGTCAACATGCAAGGTAGCCTTGGCTTCTTTGATGGCCCCTCGAACTCCCTGAAAAACTTCCTGGTATCTAACTAGGACTTCACACGATAACTGAAAAATGTTGAGCCAATCGAGGTGAATCTTTCTCAACCAATTTGCCCAGGCTTGGGCCTGAGACTTTTACTACAATCAGTGGAAACTGAATCAGCTGCTTCTCATAAGAGACCGGAACTGAAGTCATATCCTTAATCTTTAAGAGGTTCCCAGGGGTAGGTTCTCAGTCTAGATATGGCCTGGTGCAAACTTAAGGGCTGGAGTCTAGAGTGAATTTTGTTAAAATCAACTCGGAGAAAGTGAGCACTGCAGATACTGGAGATCAGAGTCGGGAGTGTGTTGCTGGGAAAGCACAGCAGGTCACACAGCATCCAAGGAGCAGGAGAATCGACATTTCAGGCGTAAGCCCTTCATCAGGAATGAGGCTTGTGGATCTGGGCTGTAAGATAAATGGGAGGGGGGGTGGAGCTGGGAGGAAGATAGCTGAGAAAGCAATAGATGGATGAAAGTGAGGGAGAAGGTGATACGTCAGGATGGGGCTGAGGGGGATGGTGGTGGTGTGATGGACAGGTCTGGAAGATGGTGCCGAGTTGAAGGCTTGGGACTTGGATAATGTGGGGGAGGGAAAATGAGGAAGCTGTTGAAATCCACATTTGTCCTGTGTGGTTGCAGATTCCCAGGCCAAATATGAGACCTTCCTCCTCCCGGGCATCAGGTGGTAACAGTTTGGCTTGACACCTGGAGAAACCATTACCCTGCAACCACATTTCCTCTCCCCCCACATTATCCCAATCCCAAGCCTCCAACCCGACGCCAGCTTCCGGACCTGTTCATCACTACCCCCCGACCCTTCACCTTCTCCCTCACCTTTCTCAGCTACCTTCCTCTCAGCTCCTTCCTTCATCCCCCCCTCCCATTTATCTCTCAGCCCCTGGCCCACAAGCCTCATTCTTATGCCTGAAACATCAATTCTCTTGCTCTTCGGATGCCATCTGACCTGCTGTGCTTCACCAGCAACACACTCTCGACTCTGAATTTTGTTAAAAACTGATTCTGGGATCACTGAAACAGTCGCGCCAGTATCAACCTCCTTTAGAACTGGGTGACCAATTTACCAGACATTTATGTTGCATGGTTCTGATTTGGATGTTGCTGAGCAATTTAACTGTTCCAGACCAGATGTAGGTAGACTTTCCAGTGTGTGTATTCTCCTGGATACCAGCCTATGAGTTCCTTTACTCAATTTAAGTCTTTGCAATTCTTTTGCTGTCTCAAGTCTGTATATTGGCAGCAACTGCAATGGCTTGCCGGCCCAGATCCTGAAGAAAATGTAAGCCATTTTTCCAAAGCTTGGCTTTGTTTACTGTGGGCTGACCTCAAGTCCCTCTGTTCCAGATATGTCCTGAGTGAGGCTATGCAATTGCCTTCAATCAGCTGGTCTCCCCCAAGCTCAGTCGGCCTGTAGAGGGTGTCCACTTCACCCTGCAACAAATATGCCCTATATGCCGCATTTTCTAATGACAAAGCCAGATGCAGTACCTGTCTGACATCCAGTTGGATTTCAGGCACTAGGTGCTTTTGCATGGTTACATCATTAGTCTCAATGCAGAACTGCCAAGTAAAATCAATAGCATCTCAGAATTAGAGAAGGCTTGGGGTTGTGATATTCCTCAACTAAATCCATTTACTCTTGAAAGATTTTAGTATCTGGTGCCTCAGGGAATATCAGGCTCCTAATTACCAAATCAGCTGCGGGGCCACAAGCTGTCAGGAAAGTTACTGAGTGGACAGGGATACGACTTCGCAGAACACCTACATTCTGTCTGCAAAAAGGATCCTGAGCTTCGAGTTGCCTGCCACTTCAACACCCCACCCTGTTCCCTTGCCAACATCTCTGTCTCAGGGTTGTGCAGTGCTCCGGTGAAGATCAGCACAAGCTGAAAGAACAGTACCTCATTTTCCACTTGGGAATCCTGCAGCCTGCTGGACTCAATATTAAGTTGAATATATTTAGTGTTTGAGCTCTCCCATGTCCTTACTTCAATCCCAACGTACCAGGCCTTGTTATCACACAGTCTGCTATTGCACACAACCTATCATTAGCCACTAACAGTCTCCATTACCAGCTATTCACCCTATTCACTCGCCAGGCCATTATCCACTTCTTTGTCTGTCCAACTGTTCTACTCTCTCTTTGGGCTCTATCTGCACTTATCGTTTACTTCTTAACCCCCCCTCCCCATCTGCATGAAATCCAACATTTTCCTAGCTACCATCAGTTCTGAGGAAGGGCTACTCAACCTGAAACATTAACTCTGATTCCTCTCCACAGATGTTGCCAGACCTGTTGAGCTTCTTCAGCAATTTCCATTTTTGTTACAGGAAAATTACTCATTAGTTTTCATTTGCCTCCTTGTCATTTGCCCAGGTAAAATTATCTATTTTTTTCAAATGCCAGGCCCAGTCTTCAATGGCAGGATCAAACGAGTCAAACTTTCCAAGTAACAGGAAGATCCCAGAAATGCTAACCCCAACTCAAAGACAACTGTTGCAAGTGAATTTCTTCAGGAGTGTGCTTTTCTCTCATTGCCACTGAAGTAACTCCATATAAGCCAGTGTCACGTCATCTAGTCACCCTTTACGTACACGTGAAGAGTCCTTGACACTTATCCAGCTCCCTCAGAGCCAGCTCTCAGAATGACCAGGATGTCTGACTCTCCTGTTCGTATCTGTCAGCCAGGGCTCTCTAATTGAGACTGTTAATCTGATCTAATGGAGGAACTCATATTCTATGAGGTCCACCCAGCTGACCTCATTACAATCACTACAGGAATCATATTAGCTGTCCTCCAGCCCTGTGGCCAGAGAGGATTTAAATATTTGTTTCCGAACCCCTGCAATTTTCTCTATCCTCTCCTACAACAGCCTGTGAAACAATAGATTAGGGATTTGTTTACTTTTAAGTCTCCCAAAAATCTTCAAAATCTCCTCACTCCCTCTGTCAACAGCTCAAGAACTTCACAAACTCTCTTTCTCCTTCTCCAAAGTGAATGCAGACATTAAATATTCAGTCAACACCCTACCAATGTCCACTGGCTCCATGAACAGATTGTTTCTCGGTCACTAATGGCTGGCTCTTTGCCTGGTCACCTTCTTCCCTGTGACTAGTCATGGAATACCTTGGGATTCTCCCTAATCTTACCTGCCAGTGTTTTCCCAAGTCCCCTTTTTGCTCCCCTAATCGCTTCCTTTTTTTAAGAAAGCTTATTATGATTATAACTTGTGCTGTGAATAAAGGGGAACTGGTGAATATAATGTATTTAAATTTTGAAAAGGCATTTGATAGAGTGCCACTTTAATGGTTCCTGTGGAAAATAACCGCCTATGTTTTAGAGGATATTTACATGGACAGAAGATTGGCTAATTAAGAGGATGTATAGAGTTGGCATCAATGGGTCATTTTCTGATTGAGTCAAAAAGTGAGGCACTAGAAAAGCACAGCAGGTCAGGCAGCATCCGAGGAGCAGTTGAATCGATATTTCAGCATAAACCCTTCATCAGGAATTCATGATGGCACTCCTGATTAAAGGCGTATGCCCGAAATGTCGATTCAATTGCTTCTCAGATGCTGCCTGGCCTGCTGTGCTTTTCCAGTGCCACACTTTTCGACTCTGATCTCCAGCATCTGCAGTCCTCACTTTGTCCTCATTTTCTGATTGCCAAAATGTAATGAGTACTGCCCTGTAAGAACTGGTGCTGGAACTTCGAACTTTTTCAGAATTTATACAAATGACTTGGATGAAGAAATCAAAGCTATGGTTGTTCAATTTGCTGCTCACACAAGGCTAGAAAGAGGACTTAAGCAGAATACAAAGAGATATAAATAGGTTAAGTGAGTGGGCAGATATCTGTCAAATGGAGCACAATGTGGGAAAATGTGAAATCATCCATTTTGTCAGGAAGGAAGGAAAAATTTTTAAAAATGCAAATGAGAAAATGCAGAGCTCCAAGGTGCAAAGAAATGCAATGGAATGGACACTTGTTTTATGAGGAAGGGATGGGTCAGCTAGGATTATATCAGTTGGAATTTTGAAGAGTGAGGGGAAAGTAAACTGAAAGATATAAGTTTCTGGATTAGAATGGTGCTGAAAGAGCATAGCAGTTCAGGCAGCATCCGAGGACCAGTAAAATCGACGTTTTGGGCAAAAGCCCTTCATCAGGAATACAGGCAGACAGCCTGAAGCATGGAGAGGTAAGTGAGAGGAGGGTGAGGGTGGGGAGAAAGTAGCATAGAGTACAATAGGTGAGTGGGGGAGGGGATGAAGGTGATAGGTCAGGGATGAAGGTGGAGTGGATAGGTGGAAAAGGAGATAGGCAGGTAGGACAAGTCTGGACAAGTCATGGGGACAGTGCTGAGCTGGAAGTTTGGAACTGGGGTGAGGTGGGGGAGGGGAAATGAGGAAACTAGTGAAGTCCACATTGATGCCCTGGGGTTGAAGTGTTCCGAGGCGGAAGATGAGGCGTTCTTCCTCCAGGCGTCTGGTGGTGAGGGAACGACGGTGAAGGAGGCCCAGGACCTCCATGTCCTCGGCAGAGTGGGAGGGAGAGTTGAAATGTTGGGCCACAGGGTGGTGTGGTTGTTTAGTGCGGGTGTCCCGGAGATGTTCCCTAAAGTGCTCTGCTAGGAGGCGTAAGTTTCCTAGTGGTTTTCACAGGATGGATGTGGAATGCTTTCACTGTTTAAGAATAAGAGGTCACCCATCAAAAA
Organism: Chiloscyllium plagiosum; assembly: GCF_037043375.1. Lineage (NCBI taxonomy): Eukaryota > Metazoa > Chordata > Chondrichthyes > Orectolobiformes > Hemiscylliidae > Chiloscyllium > Chiloscyllium plagiosum. Next base: position 17,381,589 of record NW_028270142.1, read on the forward strand.
CTGACAGAGATGAGTAGAACTTCTTCCTTTTTCTCAAAAAGGTGGTGGAAGCAGACTCAATGAGTATTTTATGGATTTTTGATAAGTAGATGATGAAGGATTATTGAGGGTAAGTAGGACCTTAGTGTAATCCAATCAGCCGTGACCTTATTGAGTGGTGGAAAGGCTCAAAGAGCTGAGTGGTCTTCTCCTGCTCCTAATTTACATACTTATACATTCATGCGAAAGGTCCTGATAGAACTTCGGTGTGAATCATTAGCTAATTTTTTTGATCAAATTTTGCATTACAACCATAAAACTGTAAAGACCTAGCACTGCCAGCAGACATAACAAGTAGTGCAGCGAAACATTGAGACTTTTCAAAATCATTTTCCATATATGTCTATTAAAATTAATACTATCACCCCCAGGAATTTATTAATGAACATTTTTAAAATGGGTTTGCTAAATGTTAATTTCCAGCCTGTTTTTTGGTAAATATGTTTTGATTTTCCAACAAGTCTTTGCTTCTTTGTTTACCCTTGGTGAGGTTCTGAAAAATATGTTCCCATAGGCATCAAGGCTGAAATGTTATACTGAATCAACTATAAAATGATCTGCATAAAGGCTAGGCTCAATATTTAACATGTGTTACCAATGAAAATTTATGCTCAATTATAGACAATATTCCATGCTGTACAGAGGAATAAATATTCAGGCATTGTTCTAAAAGTACAAAAATGGTGATAAACTGAAAAAGTTTCTACAATTTAGTGCATAATTCTGCAAGCGCATAGATGCTGATTACATCATTATTTATTTCCAAAGAATACAATCAATAATAATCAAATTGTAATTTTATTCTGTAGTGCAAATTCCTTCTTCTCCAAATTGGAGCAGTTCGTAATAACAAAATGTCATATGATCTTGCACAATCTACCATATATTTGGTTTCAAATAGTACTACTAGGTTTTTTCAAACTGGCCACTGTCAATAAATCAAAAAAATATGAACAGGAAGCATTCCAATAAGATCTATCAAGTATAACTGAATCTAGGCATAATCATTATGGCAAGGGGAAGACAGGAATCCATGCACAATCTGCTTTTCATTAAAACATCGTGAAACAATGTGATGATCTCGTTTCAGAATATAATTGCTGCTTTGTCCCTTTGGGGTAAATATTCACCAACAGAAAAGGTGCTCTGCCTATAAAGAGATATTTTGTCTGTTATTATCCACAGACATACCCATCACAGTGTTTAATGCAATTTTGATATTATGGCTATCTGGTTCCGTCAATATAATTAAAATCAAAATTTAATTTCTCAGATTGCTTTTTGTACAGATACAGTTTCAATACTCAGTTTCTATTGCTACCTGGTATTTGGTGCTTGTAGCAATAACAAATTTATGTACCAATACAAGTACATCTTTAATTATTCACAGCTTCATTTTATATTTACTGCTGGCCTCCATAAACATCCTCTTATCAGTATGTGGTTCAAGGATCTGTCTGTTTATTAAAATGATTGAACAAATAATTGCAATGTTTTACATTAACTTTATTGCATGTGTGTTGTGACAGAGGTGTAATGAGTGTTTTAAGCATATTAAAAATAAATGGATCTATTAAAGGTTTACTTTCCAATTTTGAGATTAAGAAATATTTTTAAGTGTCATCCAATTTTACATCTTATTCTGCCATCATGTAGCTTGGCTGAGTTTAAGACAATGGAAGAGTTACATTTTAGAAGGTACTTATTAAGCGAATTTTAAAATCAAAATCTTAGATTCTGACTTTAATGTGAAATAAAGAATGTACTAATGCTTTGAACTGAGGACAGGGTAAAGTCAGAAAAATGCAAATTAGCTATAAAAATTGGAAGCAAGAGATATTTAGGAAAGTAGTGTGCTCTGATATCATTATGCAGAAGAAAATTGTACCCACAGTAATAGACTGCCATAAAATTGTATTTTTCTGCAAATAGCAAAGACTCTGCAATAATTATATTTGTTAGTGCCTGCATCCTTCTATTTGTGATTTATGCTTTACTGCGCAGATGACAAGTAAGCATGAAAAATTGACATACTGAGTGCTAATAAATGTGTGTAATATTTGTATATGCCTGAAAATACTTTACACTCCAAACTTAAATCAAAGCATTCATCACGTTGGTTGCATATTGCAACATATTTCAGTATTGAAGCAAAAGTGATTTGTTTTTCCAAAGTAATAACTGGCACAGAGAAAGCATTTGTTTCTTTTAACTTGAGCTCCATAATGACAAGTTGTCACTCTTGAATGGAATCACAGCAATAACAAACCTGAGAACGTGCTTGTAAAGCAAAATGATTATTCCTATAATAGAGCAAAAAATATATTTTTCCATTTGTCTTTAGCTTCATTCATTTAAGGTTTTCAATAAATATTACTAAATATGCAAATTATTAATTGGTTTAACTTTTCCTCCTCCTATTGATTCAAGCAAGCAACAATCCCTCCATTTATTGGGGATGGAGTGTATGTTAAAGTGAATCGGTGAGGACAATTTGAGCTGTTGTTACAGAGATTCTGCATTAAGTGACAGAAGCTTCAGTAAGACTGGATGTGATGGAGTTACACAAGCTTTCTTTTCAGGTACATAGAATCATAGAATCCCTACAGTCCATACCAACCCTCCGAACAGTAACCCACCCACACCCATTCCCCTACCTTATTATCCAATATTTATCCCTGATCAATGCAACTAACATGCACATCCCTGAATACTATGGACAGTTTAACATGATCAATCCACTTAACCTGCACATCTTTTGATTGTGGGAGGAAACTGGAGCACCCGGAGGAAACCCACGCAGACACGAGGAGAATGTGCAAACTTCACACAGACAGTCACCAAGGCCGGAATTGAACCCCGGTCCCTGGCACTGAGGCAGCACTGAGTCACCATGTTCGGAAAAACATTAAGATCGATAAGTCCCCAGGGCCTGGTGGGATGTATCGCAGGATACTGAAAGAGACAAGGGAGGAGATTCCTAAGGCCATGGCAGAGATCTTTGTATCCTCTTTAGCTTCAGGTGAGGTCCTAGAGGACTGAGAATGGCCAATAAGCCCATAAGACCATAAGACATAGAAGTGGAAGTAAGACCATTCAGCCCATCGAGTCCACTCTGCTATTTAATCATGGCTGATGGGCATTTCAACTCCATTCTTCCCATAGACTTAATTCCTTGTGAGATCAAGAATTTATCAATCTTTGCCTTGAAGACATTTAACGTCCCGGCCTCCACTGTGCTCCGTGGCAATGAATTCCACAAGCCTGCCACCCTCTGGCTGAAGAAATGTCTCCTCATGTCTGTTCTAAGTTGACCCTCTCTAATTCTAAGGCTGTACCCACGGGTCCTAGTCTCCCCACCTAACGGAAGCAACTTCCCAACGTCCACCTTTTCTAAGCTATGCATTATCTTGTAAGTTTCTATTAGATTTCCCATTCTAAACTCTAATGAATACAATCCAAGGATCTTCAGCCGTTCATCGTATGTTAAACCTACCATTCCAGGCATCATTCGTATGAATCTCCGCTGGACAGGCTCCACTGCCAGTATGTCCTTCCTGAGGTGTGGGGCCCAAAATTGGACACAGTACTCCAAATGGGGCCTAACTAGAGCTTTATAAAGTCTCAGAAGCACATCACTACCTTTAGATTCCAACCCTCTTGAGATAAATGACAACATTGCATTTGCTTTCTTAATCACGGACTCAATCTGCAAGTTAACCTGTAGACAATCCTGGACTAGCACTCCCAGATCCCTTCATACTTCTGCTGTACTTTGGCTTTATGAATTTTCTCAAGTCTCACAACAAGACAAAACTCTTGCAGCCTGAATAAGAACTAGGTATTTGCCAGTGGCCAGTTTTTGATGTTGATATTACAATGTTTTATTGTCAATCCCTGAGGTACAAGTGTACCTGTAGCAATGTGTTATACTCTCAACATGTCCACTATCAATAATCATTTTTTTAGAATTAGATTCCCTACAGTGTGGAAACAGGCTCTTTGGCCCAATGAGTCCACACCGACCCTCCGAAGAATAACCCACCCAGACCCATCCCCCTACCGAACAGTTACCCCTGACTAAAATACCTAACCTATACATCCCTATGGGCAATTTAGCATGGCCAATCACATAACTTGCAAGTCTTTGGACTGCGGGAGGACACCAGAGCATCTGGAGGAAACCCACACAGACACAGGGAGAATGTGCAACTCCGCACAGACAGTCACCCAAGGCTGGAATCAAACCGGGGTCCCTGGCCTCTGTGAGGCAGCAGTGCTAACCACTGAGCCACCATGCCTTAACACTACAGGAAATAATTTTACTGGTTATAATAATCATATTGATGAAAAGATTTTTTTCGTTGAATATTACAGACAACTCCGATGAGGACTATCATTGGTTCAAACTGATTTAAGGAATCTGGTGGGGTTGCTCTGGTTGGTGTTTTTAAAATATTCATACACTTGATTTCATGACATTTGTTCATAAGTATACCATATCATTTACCATAAAAAAGTCTGCTCGCGATATCTGCAGCTAGTAGAATCACTGAAAGGTTTCCAGCCCACTAGTACCAAAACGGTCCTTATCTACCTCAACAATGCTATCCTATAAGGCTGTAATTATGGTGAAGTGATCAACCTTGCTTTTCTCAACCAAGTCGACAGTTTCTGAAATGGTTGGCCTAGCCATCCTCTTTTAATTGCTCCTTTCTTTGTTCAGCTTGTTGGGACTCCCCTCATTGGGTTCCTTTCCTTTCTTCTATTTTTAATTTTTTTTTATTTTAGCAGCAGTACTTACTTTTCCCGAGCACTCATGTTGTGTGCGTGCAGGTGTTGGACACAGTGAAGAAGCATCGAGTGCGGAAAACTTTATTCATATTACATCACCAGGAAGAAAAAAAAACACCTGAGTTGCCAGGGATAAGCAGTGTCCTGTCCTCTCTTTTCTATTAGTTTTCCAATGTCATGTCAGTGATGTCCATGTAATAAAGATATGGTGCTGCAGGAAGAGATTAGGGAGGTAGGAAATGAATTAGGACAAACAATGCTTTGATGTGTGGTTCAGGTATAGGAAGTGATGTGGAGCTGTCCAGTCTCCCAAAGATATGTTCCTTGAGACTTTAGTCACTTATTCAATGACCCCTAGTTTCCAGCTAAAGACTTACAATGCATTGGACTTTCACATGGATTTAGTGCTTCTTCCTCCTTTCAGATCTCTCCAACTTGACATGTAACTCTAGCATCATTGTCATATTACAATTATATGTGATTTGATATTAACCCATCTCTCCCAAGCCCTTGCTCTGCCATATGCACCAGCATATTAACCGGCACCGATGTCACCTGCAAAATGTCATACTTCTCACATTTAAGTCTAGTTCATTTCCTTCGTATTAAGAAGGATGAGCATTGATTTATGATTATTTTCAGTTTTAAAACTGAACCCCATAATGCCTGAAAATTTTTCACATGTCCACATTGCTGCCAAATTTCCTTTTCATATTATGGCATAATGCAATTCTTCTCCATTAGTGACGTAGAAGTTTGGTAGATTGATGTACACTTGTTAACTTTCTGCATTTGAATTGCAATTGTTCCCAGTCCTGCAACCATTGCATCCACAGTCATGACAATAAGGACTGTGGATGAGATTTGCTAAGATTTCTGAATATATTAGTTGTTTAATTTTTTTCAAAAGTGTCTTGCTGGTCTAAGTTCCAGCAGCCATTCTTGTCTAAGTCTCTGACGTTATGGCAAGGACTCATTGACTTCTGCCAAATTTAGATAGAGATTTGTCTTCTTGATTCACCAGACCAAGGTGTTTTTGGAGAGTTGTGAGATTTCTAAGTGATTAAAAGTTCCCTATAAATTTTGATTTTTGTGAATGAACTGTGTTTCAAATTGCTTGAATGATACATCCAAGATAGTTCATCGTAGACTTGACAAACTCATGTTGTCCATTAAGTGTTAGGCCTGGATCCTGCAGGACTCTCAGGATTGACATTACCCTTCAGACATTGTCCCTTTTCCTGAATCCAAGTAGCAGTATGCCACCAATGCAGAATCTTATGTCCTTGATCCTGTTTGATGTGTTGGGATCAAGCCTCTGAAAAATATCTGAAGCAGGCGTAATTCCAAAAAGCAATCTGTTGAAACAGTAACATCTGTTATGAGAATGGTCACCAATCTGGGTTGTTCAACCTGAGTTTGGGTTCTGTCTCTTTCCTGAGCTTTCCAATTGATTGCATAACACTGATGTAATTGATAATCGTGATCATGTATGTTTCTGATATTAACTAAAGAAATCTCTTGATTATTTATAATGCTATATGTTCAATATGTGCTGGTGAGTACAGGAGGAGCTGGATATTGTAGATGACTGTGTAGTTTGAAAGATGGTATATGTTTAGGGAGAAGACTTTAATTTCCTGGAGTGTTGGGAATAGTTCTGGATGAAATGGGACATGTGGAAAGCAGATGGGTTGCATCACAAAAAGGACAAGAATACAGAATAAGAAACACTTGAAAGTGTAGTTTCACAGCCATTATAAACACGATTTAAAGCAACCTTAAAGCAGCACTTTACCTGCACTTCATACAATCTAGTCTAGTGTGTTTACTGCTCACAATGTGGTCTCCTCTACATTGGGGAAACAATGTGTAGACTGAATGATTGCTTTGCAGAACACTTGCATTCTGTTCACAAAAGGGATTTACCATCTTCAAAAGTGATTAATTTACCAGTCCACATAAATTTTAACAAAGTCTCAGTTAGTAAGGGAGGAAATAGCAGAGGCACTGGTCATTATTGTCCAATCTTCTCTGATCAAATCCAAAGGACTGAAGGAATTCTAATGCGGTGTTATTGCTTGAAAAGGAATGGAGGCATAAATTGAGGAATTACAGAGCAGTCATCTTAATGTAAGTGGTGGGAAAATTGCTGTAAAAAATTCTGAAGGACAGCATAAATCACCATTTAAAAAAACGCATTAATCAAAATAATCAGTCTGGATCTGTTAAGAGAAAATTGTGTCTAGTATGATTGAATATTTTCAAAAGGTAGGAAGAAGGGTTTACAAGGTGAATGTGTTGAATATAGTTGACATGAATTCCAGCAAAGCTTTTCACAAAGTCCCACATAGTAGACTAGCCAGAAATATAAAAGCCCTTCGAATCAAGGGAATATGGCAAGTTAGCTGAACATAGGCAACAATGAATAATGGTTCACGCCTACTTCTGTGAGAGAAACGTTGTTTCCAATGAGGTTCTGCAGGGTGCAATGCTGGGTCATTTGCTGCTCATGGATTATATAAGCAATTTCAATTTAAAAGTAAGACATGCGGTTAAGAAGCTTTTAGATGATATAAGAATTAACAGCGTGCTTGATAGAGATATCAATGGATCGATCAGATGGTGTCAGGAATGCAAATTGGATGAATGAGAGATAGAGCATCAAGGGTGGGCAGACATAGCAAACACTATAAATGCTAATTTTAAAAATTTAGTATTTTATTGGAGATTGTCATTGCCTGGTATTTGTGTAGCATGTATGGCATTTGTCAGTTGTCAGACCAAGCCTGGATATTAAACAACTCTTTTCCTACATTTGAACATGAACAGCTTCAGTATTTGAGCATTGTGAAAGGTGCTGAACATTGTGCAATCATCAGTGAACATCCCCACTTCTGACCTTATGATTAAGAGCAGATCGTTGATGAAGCAGCTGAAGTTGGTTCGGCCAAAGATACAATCCTGAGGAACTCCTACAGAGAGGTCCTGTAGATGAGATGACTGGTCTCTCACAGACACAACCATTTTCCTTTGTGACAGGTTTGACTGCAATGGATGGAGAGATTTCCCTGCTTGTCATTAACTCTGGTTTTATTTGGGCAGGTTCCTTGATGAGACATTTGCTCAAATATAGCCTTGATATTGTAGTGATTGCAATGAGGTGAGCCATGAGTCATGGAATATGAGGTCCCTGACTGGAGCTGTTAACTTGGTCCAATCAGGGATCCCAGGCTGATGGATAAGAACAAAGTGTCAGAGATTCTGTTCACTCTGAGAGTTGGTTCTGGGGAAGTCGGACCAATGTCAAGCACTATGTATGTGTAAATAAAAGATGACTTGGTGACAGGATACTGGCCTCCATGGAGTTATTTCAGTGGTGGCAAGAGAAAGAAAACTGTATGATCCAGAAAAAAATCACTCACAACAGTCATTTTGAATTGGGGTAAGCATTTCTGGTATCATGCCACTATTTGGGAAACTTGAGTCACTTGACCCTGCCGTTGAAGACTGGCCTAGTATGTGGAAAGTATGTATTATTTATTCCAGGCAAATGACATTAGGCTAGATGAATTCTCCTGACAGCTTGTGGACTCGCTGCTTTTTCGGTTAATGGGAGTTTAACTTTCCCTGTATCACCAGCTGCAAGAGTTGATGGATTTGGTTAAAGAATATTGCGACCCCAAGCCTCCTCTAGTTCTGAAATGCAATTGGTTTTACTCAGAGTTTGAGAACCAGGGGAATCCATGTCAGGAATTTTGATGAGGTTAAGAAGGCTGGCTGAGGCATCTGACTTTGGTTTAACCCTTAATGAGATGCTGAGAGACCGTTTGGTTTGTGGGTTTAATGATGTAACCGTGAAAATGCACCTACTAGCTGAAGCCCAATTGAACTTCAAAGAGGCACTACACTTGGCGTTGTCATTAGAAAATGCTGCATGTGGAGCCTATGGGTTGCAGGGTATTCCAAAGGAAGTGAACACACTCGCCAGCACAACTGAGCTTGGGGAACACCACTTGAGTGAAAGCAATGGCATTGCCTCACTCAGGACATATCCTGAACAGAGGTCATCCCATAGCAAAACTCCAAAATAAAGCAAAGCCTTGACCAAACGGTTAACATTTTCTTCAGGAACCAAGCTAGCAAGCCATTGTGATTGCTGCCAGTATGCAGATATGAGACAGTAAGAGAGACCCACTAGGCATGAATTGAGTAAGAGAACTCAAAGCTACCAGTATCTAGGAGATGCACATCCTGGAAAGCCCACTGTTATTGAGCTTGAACAACTAAATTGCTTAGCAACATCCAAATCAGAACCAATCAAAATAGACAATGGTTAAATGATCACCCAGTTCCAACAGAGGTTGAAACCAGTGCACTGTATCAGTGGTTAAAGAAAATTCACTCTGGATTCCAACCCTTAAGTTTGTGTAATGTCCTGCCGAGACTGAGAACCTAAACTGGGGAACCTTTGCAGATTAAGTGTACAGCTTTGGCTGTGGCCTCACATGAGATGCAGCTGATTTAGTTAGCACTGATTGTAGTAAAACACTCAGGCCGAAGCTTGATGGGATGAAATTGGTTGAGAAAGATTCATCTTGATTGGCTGGACACTTTTCAATTAGAAAATTGCTGCCTGAGTGAAGTTCTAATTAAACAACTGGAGGTTTTCAGGAAGGTCTTGGGACTATTGAAGTAGTCAAGGCCACCTTGCATGTTGACCAGGAAGCAATTCCACAATTCTGCAAGGCCTGCCCAGTGCCATTTGCCTTACGGGTGAAAGTAGAGGCAGAAAGCAAGAGGCTGAAAAGCAAAGGAATCTTCAAATCAGTCCGGTTTGTGGAATGGGCAGCACAGTTTTCTCGATTGTGAAGCCTGATGGTTTGATTGCCCTTGTGAGAATTTTAAACAAATGGTAAACCACTTATCACAGCTGGATAAATACTAAATCACTCGCACAGAGGACTTATACACAAAGCTGGTGGTGGGGGTGCGGAGGGGGGGGTGTGCTGTCATTCACGAGGTTAGACATGAGGCATGTATACCTTTCATTGCGGTTAGATATGGATTCCTCAGAAGTCTGCTACAATAATACCAATAAGGCTTTGTACCAATATATAAGACTGCCATTTAGTATCATCAGTCTCTGCCAATTTTCAGTGAATGATGAAGAAAATTCACACTTTCTTTCACAGATTTTAATATTTTCCATACATTATCATTTGATCATATTTAACATGGTTTGTATATTATGAAAATATTGAATTCTCTTCACTATTATCTTTTCAAGGAAGGTGAATGATATAAGTTAGGACTGAATGTTGGCATTTTGTAGGGAAGAGTGTTTTAATTTTTTTGTATAAACCAAATATTATTTGTAGTTGGCATAAATTAGCATTTAACTGAAATTGACAGCTTAAATTGTGAAGTTCCCTGTCTTCAGTAGGGTTTTAACAAAATATCTGATGAAACAGCAGTTAAAACTGATTCCTTTGTAACTGACCCAGAAGGTCTTCTGTGTTAGGAGCATATAAAACGAGCCAACTTCATGCAATTTGGCACTTGAGTGCTGTCAGAGAAATTTGCCCAATAAGTTAGAGATCACAAAGCACAGTTCGAAGTGAAATTGGCTAACAGTTTATTACAAGCGATATCGCTAGAAAAGAAACTGACTAGGCTGACACAGAACTGACAGTCTGTACAGGTAGATCAGAATTTTACTTCCCAGAGCTGAGGATGAGACCAGTTTTTATTATAATACTGTACAATAAGGCTAATTAGAACTGGGGAAAATACAATGTATCTGGAAATAGAGTAATCTAGTTACAAGGATGCTAATTGGAAAACACTTTTTGGATGAATGTCCTGTTCCTTCACACTATGCAACATCCTGACAGTATCGATGGTTCTATTCCTCTTCACAGGGAAGTGTTAATGCCTCCTCTGAAGTGGTGAGTGCTTCCATTGTCTTGTACTGGGAGTAATGTTTTTTCTGGTGTCTCTCTGTCTGACCTGCTCTTTGTGTGGCTTTGGTATTGCTGGGTTGTGGCTTTGGGATATCTGGGATGCTCTGTAATTGTTAGTGGGGTTGAAGCGTATTCCCTTGTCTGTGTGTGCTGTCTAGTTTGGCTTGTCAGCCTGCTTGGGAATTCTGGGTGTTTTTTGGTACTGTTGGCCAATTTTGCTTTTGTGGGCCTATCGTGGGTTTTCAGGGTGGCAGATCTTTTCCCACAAGTACAATTTACAAGGAGTGGATGTTCGGGGAGGAAAGAAGGAAGTGCTCTCTTGTTTTTTAAAACTCTTCCAGCGTCCGAGAATTAGTTAGATTCTGCTACAAGTGAAGATTAATTATTTGGTGAGTACCTTGTAAGTCCCAGTGGTTTATTCTGTTCCTAATAATCAAAGTAGTCTAGAAACTGGTAGTAAGTTTAATAAAATATACAAAAACAAAAATAAACATAGAAGTGAATAAAACAAGTAGCCAACTGAACATATTTGGGGTGGCAGAACAGGATATGTGTTACATCTGCAGTATGTCAGCACTCACGGACGTCAATTTGATCACAGGCAAACACACTTGCAGTAAGCATTTGGAATTTGAACTGCAACATATCATAGTTTATGAGCTCAAATCTGAACTACAGCCTTGGCAATGCATTAGGAAAGGAATAATAAACTGGATCCTGAAGTGTATTTTTTTTTCACGGACGGTGATACGTCTTTGGAACACGCTTCTTGAAAGGGTAGCAGATGCAGAGTATTTGAACAGTATTAAGACAGCAGTGGATAGATTTGTGGTAAGCAAAAAGTTGAAAGGGTTTCAGGGATGTGGGCTGAAGGTTGCAAACAGATCAGTCATGATTACAGTAAGTGGTGGAGCAGGTTCAAGGAGCGGAATGGCCTACCCTGTTGCATTGATTATAAGTTTGCATGTTTGTTTTGATTAACATAGCTGCATGATATGAACATTACTACCTATAGATTGCCCCTGCTATTCTGGTGCATTTTGCTAACATCTTCTCTCTCCTAGCAGATAAAAGTGTAATTGGAAGATTAATTATTAGCAACGCACCTGATCGGTCTAGGTGACATGGGGGTAGACGAGGTGCCAGATTGTGGAATGGAAGAAGAACACCCCCACCATTTGCAAAGTGTTTGAGGCCCAGTATTAGTCGAATTTTATCATATTTAATTTCTAATTTTATCACATTGCTTCACCTACTCATTTACCCAATCATTGCCATCAATAAAAATCATCTGCACGGTGACTCAGTGGTTAGCACTGCAGCCTCACAGCACCAAGGTCCCAGGTTTGATTCCAGCCTCGGGCGACTGTCTGTGTGGAGTTTGCACATTCTCCCTGTGTCTGTGTGGGTTTCCTCTGGATGCTCCGGTTTCCTCCCACAGTCTAAAGATGTGCAGGTCAAGTGAACTGGTTATGCTAAATTGACATAGCGTTAGGTGCATTAGTCATGGGGAAATGGGTCTGGGTGGGTTACTCTTCGGAGGGTCGGTGTGGACTGGTTGGGCCGAAGGGCCTGTTTCCACACTGTAGGGAATCTAATTTCATGATTAAAGCAGGTGTAAAAAATCACACATGGCTTAGTGGGGATGAGCAAACAGTCTGCTTCCTTATAAAATCCAATCCAATCAAATAAACACATGCAAAAAAAGTCACATTTTCTCAGATTTTGGAATTCAATTGACATTTATTTCAAAGCATTATTATACATATTTCTCCAAAGACAATTAAATAAGATTGCAACGGAAATATTAAATCAACATTGGTACATCCACTAGCCAGATATATATTCCTCAAGATCTTTCTTGAAGGAAATGACACATACAAAACACAGAAAGGTGGTGCACAATATTTATAAGACCAGTAGGATTCTAGCAGAAGAGTCTCAAATCACATCAGTACCCGTACCAAGAAATTCTGACTTTTCCCCTCAATTTCAAGGGGGGGGGGGGGGGGGAAAGGTGGCATAACAATGGACAGATGAGGAGATTCTCAGATGAGGAGATTATTTTGATTAGCAGTTGGACATTGGTGGGTTAGTGTATTGAGAAAAAGCTGGTGGCCTGCCTTTCTCCAACAAGGGAGTACCCACCATTGTGATGTGCAGTGCACCTACCCAAACCATGTAAATAAAGTGATCTTGCATTGTCTTTGCAAATCTTGGCAGGTGAGACTAGGATTGAATGATAAACTGATTTGCATTGTTACACCAGCGTTAGTTATTTATGTTAACTTCTTCCTACTCAGTTTCTCACCATGATGTCAATTGGCATTGTGAAACATTAAGAAAAGTGAAGATCACACTGAGGGAAAAAATCTAATTGGAATTTTACCACTTTCATTAAACCTAAGGTAGTTTCACTCTCTTCATTCCTCCCCATCTATACGTCCAGGTTTCAGAATCTTTTGTTTCAGTCCTCAAAGCTTTACTTAGCTTTGATCATAGTTCCTAAATCTGCTAGAACATATATTCCCTCTTGTGTGTGTGAGTTAAATCGAAAACTCAAGTGTCCTGGTGTATCATTCACATTAGTTTGTTTCTCCTATGTCCCCTGCATTCTCTCGCAGTCACTCCTTGCATCTGAATTAACATCACTGAACACAAACAATGATCTCATATTCACATGTTCCCTTCAGAAAAGGTATACTAAATTATTAGAAATTTGATACGCAGAGAGATCTTTATGTGTATCTGTTCTATGACAAATCTGCTCTGAATTACCATTAATAATGTTATTTTCTTTCAACTTTTACAATGAACCATCTGCTGTATTTTTGCTCCAAGATATTTGAAAATATCATACTGCATAGAATTTTGCAATAATATGAACTCTGGTGCTCTACTTCCTTGGACAATAAACATCAGGGTTCAGTAAATAATGCATATACTATTCTAGTTTTTAAATACTCCAACAGATATATTGAGAGTTGGACATTATTAAACACTAAAATCAAAAGCTTTCCTAATTTATACTTTCACTGCTGATTGTACTCAATGCACAAATCAGAAAAATATTCTGATTCTTTCTGTTAGCAATATAAGTACCAGTTTGAAATGCATTATTGAACTTATCAACTTTAAATTTATAGGACATTATAGAGTTTATTGACAAAATATTTCTTAGTTAAATCAAGCATTTTATGTCATTGAGATGATGATTTTGAATAAGCCACAACAATATTGCTGTTCAATGATTTAAAAGCATTACAATGAATAAATCTTTATATTTTATTGCATTGTGTACTGGTGAACAATAACACCATTTTAGGAGGTTTATAGATATTACACATCCTGAGGGATTATTACCACCCTGAGAAACCTACGATTGTTAATAAGAATCTCAGAACAAGTAATGACTATAATGACTAAATATGATTATCAATCTACATGACCTTCTACTGAATTTCTGTACGTGGCTAACCATTTTCTGTTTGATTTTTATCTGAGTATGTGTCAGTGTTGATGTATTTGTTGCTACCTCACGCAGCCTCACAAATAATTGAATAATTAGCTCTCACAATGAGGATAGCTGGATTTCCATCGACTGCTCAGTCAGTTTGTTTTCCACGGTTATGTCATTAGGTCCTGCGATTATTCTTCTTTAACAACAGGCTCAAACACTTTGACCACAAAGACTAATAACACACATTGAAACATACTTTTCATTTAGATTAATATAAAAGTATAATTCACTAAGATATGCTTCAGAAGTCTCTGATGATTTGGGAACATAAACTCCTTTTCCATTCTCTTGTTTCTTATTTAATTTCACGCTTAGCTTATGTGTTCTTCAAAATCATCTTGTTTTGCAAGTACAAGAGGAGCCACCAGTGTCCAGATGTAAAGGGAGCTGCAGACCCAACTGGAAGCAATTTTCATCCATACTGCAATCCAACTGCTTGATATGCTCTTAAAATCAGGACTATGGCTGTGTGTGGAATGCAAGATAACTACTTTCAATCACTATAACTCTTCTTGAATTTGGTCAGAAATATTAATTGCACCATTTTAAATTATAATAAAGTGAAATGATCCTTTGGGATAAATGGGTACATTTTTGTCTGAAATCTTAACAGGAGCATTAACTATTCTAAATAAAGTAGTTACTATCTCTGCTAAAGTACGTCAATTTTTAACTAAATACATTAGGTTCGACAATACGCCACAGTTTAGCCCTCTGCCATTTTATTTGGAAATGAAATATGGAGGAAAAGCTATATTTTTGAATCTGTCCTGACATGATAATTGCATTTTGTTACTGTATTCTATGTTTGTGAAAATAGATCATTATGATTGTACATTTCCTTAACATTAATGAACAGCTTGTTGAAAAGTCATTACACTTAATCCAGAGCAAAGGAAAGTTCAACAGAAACCTGATGGAGTGGTGCTGGTGTGGTGGTAATGTCACTGGACTAGTAATCTACTGAATCAGGCAAATATTCTGAGGGCATAGACTCTTATCTTGGATCCAACATAAATGAAAAGCTAGCCCATGGTTAATTTTTGCCAAAAAAAAATCTGGTTTACTAATTGCCCTTAAATAAGAAAATCTGCTATCCTTGCCGACATGCAACCCATAGCCAGGACTTAGCTGCCCTCCAGAGAATAAGTAAACAAACCCAACTCATCTGAACAAATAAAAATGTGAAGAAGACATAGTGTTTGGCAAGTTTGCTTTCTGAGGAGAAAGTGAGGACTGCAGATGCTGGTGATCAGAGCTGAAAATGTGTTGCTGGAAAAGCGCAGCAGGTCAGGCAGCATCCAAGGAGCAGGAGAATCGACGTTTCGGCTTCCTGAAGAAGGGCTCATGCCTGAAATGTCGATTCTCCTGCTCCTTGGATGCTGCCTGACCTGCTGCGCTTTTCCAGCAACACATTTTCAAGTTTGCTTTCCGTCTTATTTTGAATGCATTTAAAGAAAAATAATTTTAATCACCGTATTAAATGACCATGTAAGTAACAGAAATTGACAAGCACAATTGGAATAATTCACCAAAGCTACTCAGAGTTCTGAAGTGTCTACCGTTTACTACAAGTATCATTGACAATATTGACGTTCATCCTGAATACTTCTATGACATTCTGCAATCTGTTGCAATAAAGCTATTTATTATGTGAAAGTTTGATAAAATTAGTTACTCTGTAAATAAGTAAATGATCTTTCATGAGATTCCTGCAAAGTAATCCGCAACTTTGCTGCTCAAAAGTGGATTGTCTGCCATTGCTGGATTTTCATTCTTTAAGTCAGTGACAGTTTGTAAAATTTTCACAATTTAAAATTAACCGTTTGGCTCTACATGTTGCTAAATATGCCCCCAGAATATTTGCCTGATTCAGTAGATTACTAGTCCAGTGACATTACCACCACACCCACACCACCCCATTGGGCTTGTCACTGGCAGATTTTCAGCACCTCTGCCCAGTAGTGAGCCAAAAATGCTAGTGCAGACCTGATTCCTCTGTTCCTATTCCAGATGCGGGTTGCAATCTTTCTATCAATGTGCAAATTCCTCTCTTTGAGGAATTTTTTAATACCAAGGTTTTGATAGTTTTACTTTCAAAGTATTGCCCATGGGTGGTTTTGACCAAGTGCTTGCAATATTAAGTTAACCATTACATTATTTGTATTGGGTCCGAAGTATTTGTTACCAGCCAGATTTAATTACCTGGTCGACAACAAGTGGTTGACAGGCAAATGATGTTGAGGTAAAAAAAGTAATAAAAATGCTGTTAGGTTTACTTAATTTCATGGGTTCCAACAATACAAAATATTTATAATCCAGGTGCAATGGCTCCAGTTTGAGTTCATCAAAGGTAATTTGTTTTAGTATGGGATGAAATCCATTTCCTGTTCCATCAAATTCCACTGGGGGAGTCAGTAATCTTTAAATTATGACATGCAGAGCATAATCGGTTCCAAGAATTGCTAGCTGGCTACATTCAATTCTTCTCAGCAATAGGTTGCAAGGTTTTTCAATAGATCACTCAGGACAGTTTGAGTGTCACTGAAGAGGAAATCAAAGGCTATAAGCAGAGAGTGAGAATGTGAAAGAGACACATGAGCAGACTCCCTGTTAGGAGGCAGTTGGCTGTCTGTTCTGCCGAGAAGACAGCTTGATGACACAGAACCTGTGCAGAGGACTGAGTGCAGAGGCAAGGATAATTGGATTGCTCTATGCTGTTAAATCCTTGGCAGAAGGTCTGGGAATTGATGGGGAGTGTCAGAAACAGGACCTAGAATAAGCCATGAAGAACTGAGAAATTGAGAAGTTATTGACTCTGCACTGGGGGAGCTTCAGAAGAAGCCGGAGATGAGGGAAAAACTCAGGGGTGGAATGGGCTCACTCAGGCTAGCTGTCCGTGGAAGAGCAGGAGTTACAGATCAACCAGAATATTAGCAGACACTGCAGCGGTACATAATGGAGAAGCTCTTGAGAAAGTGTTTCAAGGCTCGATTGGCATAACTGAATGGTCCTATGTGAGGTTTAATGAGATTTCGTAACCCACTGGGTCATTAACATCCGTTGGGAGTTGCTGAGAAATCTGTGGGATCTGCTTTTGTTAATTTTTATGCATTGTTTGGTGTTCAATCACATTCTATATTTACCATACATCAGGTCTGGGTTTTACAGGTATGTTGCACACTAAATGTAAGTTTTATCCCTGTTGAAGCACTGTAAAGTTTATTTTTGTTTGTTCAAACCATGGAATCTAATGGCTTCATTCTCTTAGTATGTCCCCTGGATCTTACACTTTGTCATACAGTGCATAAAGAGGTCATTCGACCCATTGGGTCTGAAGAGCATCCACCCAATTAATTGGTTACAAAGCAGGTTGGGATATCCTGAGCTTGTGAAAAATATAAAAGTGAGAATGATTTATTGCATTTAAAATTTAGCACATCACAAATAACTACAAGACCATAAGGTATAGGAACAGAATTAGGCCATTTAGTCATTTGGTCATGGCTGATATGCTTCTCAATTCCACTCTCCCATAACAATAGTACCTTGACTTTCATAGCACTTTTAATGTAACGGAACAATTCTAAGATATTTGATATGAGCAAACTGGCTCCAAACCACAAACAGGGATAATGGGGAAGATGCTTAAAAAGCATCAACATAAAGGTAGGCTTATGAAGCATTTTAAGGGAAGGAAGAAACATTGAGAGGCAGAGAGGTTTAGAGAAATAATTACAAAGTGCAGGGCTTTGTCAGCTGAAGTCCCAGGCACCAGTGGTAGAACTCATAAAGTTGGGAATGCACACAGGGAGAGGATGCAATTATCATTGGTTTCCCATCCCTAACTGCACTTGCGTGAATGCAGGTGAATTGATGTCTTGAACTGTTACGAGTGTGGATACCCTTGTAGTTCTGTGTGGGAGGGTGTTCCAGGATTTTGAATTAGCAACAATGAAGGAACAGTGATTTGGTTACAAGTTGAGGTGGTGTTGTAAAAGCATTGGGAAGTTGCTGTAGTGTGATATTGAATATGGCACACACTGATGCCACTATGTCCATGTGGAGGGAGTGAATGTTTAAGCTGATGGATGGGGTTGCAAAACGAATGGCTGTTTTAACTTTGGCAGTGTCAAGCTTCTTGATTGTTATTGGAGCCCCACTTATTCAGGTATGGTGGGGGAGGGGAGTTCCATTACACTCTTAACTTGGGTCTTGAAGATAGTGATTGACTTTTGGGGAGTTGAGAGTTGAGATGCTCAATGCAGAATTCCCCAAGCTCTGACTTATTATTTTAGTCACAATTTTATAATGTGATCCAGTTCAATTTCAGATAAATAGTCACCCCTGAGATTTCATGATGAGGAATTCATCAATGGTCATATTCTCTTTTGTTGGAAAAGGTAATTGTCTTACATAAATGCTAGCTGCTATTCATCAGCTCATGCCCTGAATTTGTTCAAGGTTGCTGTGTATGGACTCAAACTGATTTAGTACCTGAGGTAAAAACAAAATACTGCAAATTCTGGAAATCTGAAATAAAAACAGAAAGTGCTGGAGAAACACAGGTCAGGCAGCATCTATGGAGAAAGAGACAGAGATAATATTTTGAAACCCAAATTACTGTGTCATTGAGTGTCCAAAATAGAAATGCAGTGTTAAATTGATTAGGAAAAAGGTATCCTGTTCAGCTTCAGGGACCCAGGTTCGATTCCAGTCTCGTGCGACTGTGTGGAATTTGCACATTCTCCCTGTGTCTGTGTAGGTTTCCTCTGGGTGGCCCAGTTTCTTCCCACAATCCAAAGATGTGCAGGTTAGGTTAATTGGGCATGCTAAATTGCCCATAGTATTCAAGGATGTGTAGGTTAAGTGCATTAGTCAGGGGTAAAGGCAGAGTAATGGGAAACAGGTTAAGGGGGGTATTCTTTGGAGGGTCTGTGTGGGTTTGTTGGGCCAAAGGCCTTTTCCACACAACATTACCCGATGCATTTTAGCACTAAGTGCTTCACTGAAAAACAAGTCTCTATTTGTAGGATTGTAATGAGGTTAGCCAGGTGGGACATCACAGAATATGTGTTTCTGATTGGGGCTGGTAATCAGGTCCAATCAGGGAGCCCCAGCTGACAGATAAGAACAGGAGTGTCAGAGATCCTGTTCACTCTGAGAGCTGGTTCTGAAGGATCTGGACCAGTGTCAAAGGCTTTCCACATGTAAATAAAGGGTGATTTGGTGATAAGATACTGGCTTTTGTGGAGTTATTTGACAATTATCACTTAAGAGGCAGATGTGCTCATCCCTGCCAGAACCTTGTCATATTTATTCTGCCAGTTTCATATTTAAAGGCCAGCCGCACACTTCAGATACTGCAAGCCAGGAACTGTGGCTGATCCTGGGGCATTCGAATCCTTACATTGAGAACATAGCCAAGAGGGAAGGAAAGCTTTGGGGACATGAATCTTGGTAGATGGGGGAATGGAGGGGAGTGTTGTCCTTTACTCTGCAGACAGCCACAGGCTTCCCCTTTACCAGCTTTAACAAAATGCAAATAGGTAAGAAGGTAGTCACTACTCAAAAGTGAGCTTCTGAAGTTGCTTTTCAAGGTGTCTAGGGAAAGTTGTAAAGCCTTTCTCAATATTGAGAACCTGTTTTTTTTCTATTCTTAACCATATTTTTCCACCTGTTTCACCATGGCTCACATCACATCATGGAGCAGAAAATACGTCCCCATTAAATCTTTTTCTCACTATGCAGCCAAGCCTGCACTTCTGCATACCAACACCTGCAGCATTTTGTTTTTATGCTCCTTTTCAAAGGGGAGATACTGCTTTGGAAGAATCACTCCATGTTCTATAAAAACATTTCCAGGAGACACAGGAAATCCTTCATGAAATTAAACTTTAATCTTGCAAAATCAAAGCTGTGAGAGCCAGCAAAATGCCTTTCCCAGGCTTCCTGCAGGCTCTTTGTTCTCCTGCAACTTACACAGTTATTCTTCCCGCGCTTATTGGATAATATTAGCACAACCAATCATGCTGGCTTACTTTACCTTTCTAAACTAATCATCGTCTGCCACACTGGTACCCTCCATCACACTTAACCTATCACATTACAACACCATCATCTTCAGCATTAGCTCATCTACCAGTGATTCAGCCAACCTATCACAATGCACAACCATTATCTGTTACTGGAGCCCTGTAATATGATCCGGGCATGAATACAACCCTAAGTTAACTAGATAACTGCCAGAGTAACTTTCATAATACCTTATAGCTGCAACAAATAATGGAAACTTTTCAAAATGAATTGGTGCTGGGATACTTTGAACAATGGCAAGTATTTAACATAGGTTTGCAGACAATGCACTGGCATCCTTAGTGGAAGCACTGGAAAGGGGAAGAACATCCTGAAGCTGCTGATGAGGCAGTTAGAACAAATAGCAGAGTGTGTTAATGCATCAGGAATGCAGATGCAGTACATGAGGAAGTGTAATGGGTTCTCGAAGTGAGCAAGATCATCTTCAAATGTCACAGTTTTCCATCACACCAGCACCATCATGCAGTGCTCAGTTCCAACAATCATCTACCAATAGTGTCTGCTTACCTTTATACAGTCAGCATTGTTGTAAGCATCACACCTACAACTGATGGCATGCATGAACTTACTGTTCTAACCAGATTCTGGGCAAGGTTCCAGATAACTCCAACTCTTAACAGGCTCCCCTTCTTTTATCAGTCTGTCCCTTGGCTGGTTTCAAAAAAAGCTAATTTAAAAAGGACCTCTTCCCTTTCTCCTATTCTGAAATGAACTTATGCCTTAATAGGAGTCAAAGTTTTCTTGAAATAATAAAAGGAAAAGGTGAAATTTTATAGGGTTGTGAGCAAATGCTAGAGAAACTCAACAGGTCTGGCAGCATTTGTGGTGAGAGAAACAAGATTGCTTTTTTAATTTTAGTGCAGAAGGAGTTGAGAATCATACTGAAAAAAAAACCCACTTCTGATCTTAGTTTACAGGGAAATTCATGGAGCAGCAGCAGATGGTTGGATCTTCAACCCTGAAGAACTCATGCCGTGATGTCCAGGGACATCATCTCCAAAATCCACACCATTTCCTTTGTGCTGGGTTTGACTCTAAACAGAAGAATGCTTTCCCCAATTCCATTGCTTTCAATTTTGCTGGGGGTCCTTTATCATTCAGTCAAATGCTATCTTGTTGTCAAGGCAAGTCATTCTTACCTCACCTTTAGAGCTTAGCTCCTTTGTCCACATTTGGACCAAGGTTGTCATAAGCTCTGGAGCTGAGTGGCTTAAACAAAATCCAAACTGAATATCAGTGAGCAGGTTATTGCTCAATAATTCCAATTTGATAGTATGGTTGATGATACCTTTCATGACTTTTCTAATGATTTACAGTTGATTGTTATGATGGTAATTGACCAGATTGAATTTGCCCCTTTTTTTGTGGACAGGACATAGGGGGCTATTTTGCACATTGTCAGGTAAGTGCCTATGTTGTCACTGCATTTGGGCAGATTGGGCAAATGTTCAGTAGTTTGAGAGCACAATACTATAGCTGACTTGTCAGCACGCAGAGTAGATTTTGTCACATCCAGAGGCTTCAGCCATTTCTTAATATCAGATGGAGTGGATGCATTATCTGAAGACTAGCATTTGATGGAGGGATTTCCAGTGGATGATCCATGTGACACGTCTGACTGAAGATAGTTGCAAAGGCTTCAATCTTGCATATTCGGCATTAATGTGCTGGACTCTCCACCATTGAAAAGGGAGATATTTTTGGAGCATGCTCCTCCTGTCAGTTGTGTAATTATCCACCATCAGTGCAGGTATCTCTGAGGATTGTGAATTTGGACAGGACTAATGATAGGGAAGGGTGAGACTATGGGGAAATTTGAATGTAATGATTAGAAATTTGAAATAGAGGCATTATTTGTCTGAAGGTCAATGTAGGTTAGTGAGAACCGGGGGAATGTGTGAACAGGACTTTGTGCAAGTAAAGACATGGATTTGGATAAACACAATTTTATAGGGGCCAGGATGTGAGAGGCCATTCAGAAGCATAATGGAATAATCAAGTGTGACAATCCTATGGTTTTAAGAGGAGTATTTTGTCCTGCTTTTTTTAAAAATTAAGAGAAATTGAGACAGGTACAAAGTGGTCTGTTCCAAGCCAATAAAGTAAACAGCTTGATTTTTTTGTTTAAGTTGAACAACAGAAGCAGCCTAAATGGGTGGGGTCAAGCTCCCACAGAACCAGGGTTTTGGTTCACTTTCAATAATTGATAGAGTTTTGAAGTTGCCCTGCATCTCTCCCTGCTACAATAAAATGCTTGAGTTTTCTCTCTCTCTCTGCCAGAATTTTCTCTTGATATCCCATACTGGAAAAACATTGCACATGAAAAATCTGTTTTACTGACTTTACCTTTGCCAAGGATATGTGATGGTACTACATTGGAACAGTTGCTGTTTCATAGTTTGCTGTTTCATCTATTGTACTGTTAAGTTTTCCAACAGAGTTAAAGATATACAAATTCTTTTTTCTTTTGTTTGTATTTTAACTGTAGTGGTAAGAATAAAGTGTGTTTTGTGTAAAGCTGAGTAGTGTGACCAACTGAATTACATCTGGAACACTGCACCTTACACTTACCTCTAAGTAAGAAAAGAGTTAAAATCTTGACTATCTCTCTGATATATTTGATGGGGTTTGGTCCAGTCCATTGCTCAAGTCCAGAGACAGTAAAGGCATAGATGAGGATTGCAGGGCAAATCAGCTACAGCAGGTGTGCAGTCATCAGTGTTACAAAGGTGGAAATGTAAAATGTTAATAACCTTAGTGATAGGTGTGGTGATGTGGTTGGAAGCTTAGTTTGGAGACAAGTATGACACGACAATTGCAAACAGCCTGGTTTAACCTCAGCAAATTGAGAGCAAGAGTGGTAGAGTTAGTAGCAAGTGAAGACAATTGTACTGAGGACTATAGGCAATGGCTTTGGTCTCGCCAGTACTTAACGCAGGAAATTTCTGCTCATACAGTTTTGACCTCATATAAGGTGGAGAGTTATCTCAACCTTGTGATGGCAGGGACCCCTGAAATTTAGGAAAAGAATGTATTTGGGCCGGTTGTGCATTCCTCAAAGATGGGAGTGCAGAGATCATGGAAAATTGTCATGGCAATTATTGTAATCGTTCAGCAGTTCTGGTACAGACTACAATTTTGCTGGGCCTTGCAAATGAAAACCTGTGTTGTCTATGACTTGTCTTTTCACAATCTTGATAACAAAGACATCCACACATTCCGCCTATTTATTGCCGCAAGAATGGAGGAGAACAGGAGAGATGGGTTTAAGAACATGTTGTCACACTGAAAAGAATTGCATTGTAGGATGATTCTTGAACAGTAACCAGCTTCAGTAGGTGAGAATAAGACCTGGTACTATTTGACATTGCTTCGCTAAATCTCGAGGTGAGTGATCAAACCATTCCAAATCCAGTTAAGCTGTGTTCCTGGACCCAAGCAACAGCCCAAAACACAAGACAATTGTGGCATTAGTGGGGGCCTGGCATCAACGTTGAAGGTGAGGGGGTAGTTGAGCAAATAAAAAGCTACAGAAATGTTGTGGTGAGAAGGGTGAGCAAAGACTAGCAAGTTGGAATTTCAAAACCCAGTGTAAACTAATTGAGAGATAGCTTTTCTTTTCCCTGGATGGGCACAGAAGCAAGTCAAGCTCTGTGGGAAAGATGATCATGGTGAAAATACACGGAAGTATTTCAGAACTGGCCTTCTCTTTGAGTCCCATGAAAATAGAAAGGTCAAACAAATGCTTTTGGTATCTATTTGTCTGTATGACAAATAGTAATATCTGGTCTTAAATATGGTATTTGGCATTTTGAGTTGTAATTCTGATGTCTGCGTAGGAATCTTGATTGAAAATCCCGATATGATTGATAAGAAGTTGATACACTAATTTAATTCAGAGGAAAGTTGATAATCAGAAATATTTTGCTCTGTTGTAAATTGCTCCAAAAAACATTTGTGAAGCAAATTTGTTTGATAAGACACAAGTGAGTATACACCAAATACAAGATATTTGAGCCACATGCAACTGAACAAGAAACACATTGGACCAGAAAAACATATGTTACAATTCCATATAACTATCAGTGAGAAATGAAAAATCCATCATTGGTGACCTTTAGGTTTCTAAAGATGAGATCGTTTTCAAGTTTGTGCAGATTAATCTAGTCAAAGAATATAAATAAATATAAAATATGGATTAATAAACTCCCAAAGAAAACTGGAAAGAACTTTGGAGTCTTTGCACTTCAACTGGAAATGTGGAAAACCAGGACTTCCATCCAGTTGAGAGCAAGGCAGTGGAATCTATCTCAAAGCAGATATTGGATCATAATGATGGGAGATCCAGGTCTGTATGGATGCAACAGAGAGTTCTCCCTGACTTCATGTGAAACTCTGGAGCAGGATTGTATATCTCCAAGTGAGTAGACTATGTAGAGGCAAGTTGAAAGTGCTTACTATATTTCCTTTTCCAAAATGCTTCTCAACTTTTTTAAGATAATTAAATGCAATTTCATATCAATGTCAGAGTAAAGCTTTATGCAAACTCAAGGCTGATTATTAGACTGTCAGCTACTAGCTAGTGTGGTTTTCAGTAAACTTACTTAAGGTTTATTTTTAGGGTAGTGTGAGGATCCCCTAGAGAGACCGGTAAAGCAGACAGAGCATGGGGCAGGCAGACAAAAGACTCACTCAGTTTCTATCGCCAATTGTGCCTCTTCCTGTAGAACATTCACCTGGAATATACCTTCCCAGCCTACATCTAAAAGAGGTTCATCAATGGTATAGTTATTTTCTGCTTACCTGTGCCAGTTAGTTAGTGTCATCATAACGTACATGGAAGCCAGAAAAAGTATAAAGTGGAAAAAAGAATAGCTGTAATGAACACCTTCTTTTTCATTATCCTGAAAGCGATGCACCTCTTCACAACCTTCCTGTATTGATACACTTTCCAAAGATCCAGTGTCTGGATTACTGATGGAGTGACTATGCCTCTGTGTGCAACTGGATTTCCTTATGCTAAAAAAATAACATCAATATAATTAGTGTAAAAATCAAATGCACTCAATTTTAATAAATGAGTCTAAAATACAGCAATAGGAGCTTAGACATGTAGGAAAGTATAAGTTGGAAAAGGATGCAAGTTGTCTGACAGCTCCCATATATGAAGGGCTTTTGCCCGAAACATAAATTTTCCTGTGCCTCGGATGCTGCCTGACCTGCTGTGCTTTTCCAGCATCACTCTAAACTAGACTCTGATCTCCAGCATCTGCAGTCCTCACTTTTGCCTAGGTCCCATATATATTGTATCCTTAATTCCCATTTATATCTCTCCAATATTTGTTTGACACGCAGGAGCAAATTACTGAAGGTGCTGGAAATCACAGCGGGTCAGGCAGCATCCATGGAGAGAGAGTAAGCTAACTTTTCACATCGAGATGACTCTCCACCAAAGCTCTCTGATTTCCAGCATTTTTTGTTTTCGTTTAACATGTCTCCCTAGTTGGGAAATCTGGTACCCCATTCACTATTTATTTTCTGAAAACACTTAAACCACAACAGCCTACTCATCTTCTCTATTCCAAATGTGAGCCCTTTTATAGTATTCTAGTCCTATTATTAATGGCAATCTTAAACATAGAATTGGAGTTCAATGTATCTACTCCTTTAGGAATCCTGAATACTTGAATAACATTTTGCTGAGTTCCTTCTTCTCCAATATAACCAAATGCCAGACTCTTCAACCTTTCTTTCCGTGTGGGCTCCGGTGTCAGGATATCCTGGCGATAACATGGGAATCAGAATTGGATACAATTGCCGAGATGTAGTCTATATTCCAGATGTATTCTAAGCGTCTTGTCACCTCCTGAATTATTTTCTGGATGTTACCCTGAGACTGCTACTATTGATTACCTCCAAAGTAAGCTAAGTCCAAAATTTTAAAAAAAAATCATCTGATGCTGACACAATTAGCAATTTTATGTCTGAAATCAATGGAATTTCATTAGCCAAGGATCTGAAGGAAATTTAAGTCAAAGTCGGTGGAAAAGGTTAGCATGCAGGTGCGCTAGGATTTCATAGTGGGAACCGGCTTGAGGGCTGAATGGTGGATTGGTCACACTTTTTTGCTTATGTTCACCAACAAGGAGAAACTAGGAACAATGCAGGTATTTACAAGCTAGTGGCAAGTACCACAAATAATTTGACAGGGGCCTTAAATACAAAAAAAACACATTGTCTTATTGCGGAATGAAACTATGGACAGACTGCATTAGGAGTGCTGTGTTCAGTTGGGTCCATGCACTTCAAAACAGATGCATTAGCCATGAAGGGGTGCAATACAGATTCATCAGAATGATGCAAGTATTAAAAGCATTAAATTATAAGTTGCATAGACTTGGCTTGTATTTCTTTAAATGTAAAAGACTAATGATCATCTAATCAAGGTGTTTTAAGATAATTAAAGTATTGTTTGGCAAGATGGGAAAAAGCCATTTTTTCATTGGGGAGTTCAAGAAAATATTTCCTTCACAAACGTGGAAGTAGAGTTTGGTCATTCTGATGTGATTACAGGAAATACTTCTTCACACAAAGGTTAGCAACAAACCCTCTTCCTTAGAATGCCATTAAAGCCAAGTTTCAGAACTGACATTTTTATTTGGTTAAGATATCATAGGATATGGATCCAAGGTGTCTAAATGGAATTTCCAAAGGTCAGTTTGACAGCTTGACAATGCTAGTTAACTGATGCCTTAAAATGGACATGACTGTGGTGACATAAAAGCATTGTATAATTCAGCATTGTGCATGGAAGAAGTCAAGTGGTAACAAAATACTTATTGAATTGATATTTGGGATTACCTCAAATATAAGATGCAAATAAGGAATAATGTCAAGCCAACAATGCATTGGCCATCCCAGTTCAATCCTGTATCTGAAACATTGATTGTGTTCAGTGTATTGTTCAAATCAGGGCTGGGAAGTGTCCGCTCGAAAAAGCTCATCATACTCGGATTACACTTGTCATCTGAAAGCACAATACAAATTAAGAAGGCTTACTTTGGTCATGTAGTAAATTACAAATTTAATCTCCATCAAAAATAAATTATTTCCTGTTTGTTAATGATTCCATAATGAATGCATTCTCTCCGGAAGCATTTTTTTGGTGTAGGGTTTATGATGATTCTAATTGTGCAGCAATAAATCACTCTTCCAGTTTCAATATCAAGATCACAGCCAAACAGGCTAGAATGCATTTGTAAAGTGCTTAATTACAAATAATAACTTCTTACAGAGACTTTTTTTAACTGTAATTATATCCCTCAGAAAATGATTTGATTATTATTCATTAGGACATTACTCCTGACTAATCAAGAGTATCAATCAAAAAAGGTAATTTCTTCCTGACATGTTAACAGAATTGCCAGTGTTGTGTGTAACTAGTTTCTAAAAAGGTCAGTACTGTCATATAATTGTGATAAAAATGAAGCAACGATTTCATCTTTTTTAATCCGAAAGATATTCCTTCAATTTTAGTCACATATATAAAGGGTAATGATGGGAGATAGCCTTCTGTTGCCCCTTTTCAGATAGACTTGTCACATCTTATGCCAACCAGATACTTAACAGTCCAGCAATGTCAATGGCATCAGACAACAGGGGTGCAAGTCCCTCCTGCCAAGAGGTGCCAGTTAATTAGGGACCAGCAGTTCTATCGAACAGCAAAGTGATGGCTGCTGCCGATACAGCACTCCCTCGAGGCTGAGGGTCATGGATGGAGCCAGACCATAGGTGAGTGATGATGGGAAGGGTGTCAAGAGGTGGGGATTGTGGGGGAATAAGAGGAGGAGTGGGGGTAGCAAGGACTGAGATGGTTTCTATAGGCATCCCCTTAACCAATGCCTTGTTAATGGCATTTGGTCAAACCATTCAATCAGGCATCAAAGCCTTCAAATGAAGGAGCTCACACACCCAGGAGCCCACAACACAACCTGACATGGATGGCTTGCTATTTACCCCACATGGGGAGCTTCTTTGCCCATTGGGGTGTTCATGCCCCTGGCTGTGAGATGAGGCCTTTAAGCGGCATGACAGAGCCATCCAGGAGCTTACCAGCAACAGACTAAATCGGAGAGGTGGCTTGAAGAAGATGGTGTCCCCACATGCCATCATCCTGGCAAATTTAATGCTCCTGAAACATCCCACAGGAGAGGGCAAAGCATCCCACCCAAAAAGCATCCCAAATCAATATAAAACTTCAATGGTTGTTGTAAAATTATAGGAAGAGAATTTAAACCATTTACAGCAACCATTTACATAATGTGTGAGAACTATGGTTATGTGTACGAAAGTACTTTTTAATCTGAATTTGCATTATTTAAATCCAGATGGTCTTGGCGATTATTCAAAAGGTATCTAAGAGATTTGTACAGTTCATTAAGCTGAATTAAGAGACAAATTGCATTGATTCTCATTCATTTCAGCCCAGTTGAAACTTCCCTAGAAAGATAAAGTAGACTTGCTCACTCCCATGATTAGAAATGATTACTGAGTGCAAAAGAACTGCACATAAAAAGATATCAGTAAAATAATAGTTTTGTTTAGAGCTTTTAGCCATTTATTGTTTACAATTTCAGATGCTTGATCACATAATTATGATATGTTAATTTGTTTACAGTTTGTTAGCAAGTTTAATTAGTTGTATAAACCCAAAAAGGGAGTTGATGTATTGCTCTAATTCTATCAAAAGCTAAACACAGCTGGGAGATAGATGACACAGTAGTATCTTCATGGCGCCTGTTAACTCTAGCTCCTAGCCTAATGTTCTAGGCCTGTAGTTTAAATCCCACCACAGTCAATGGTGAAGTTTTAAATTCAACTTTTAAAAATCTGGAATTGAAACGATAACAATTATGCCAGATAACCTTTCACCTTATCAACAGTTTCCTCATTACATACCATGTAGTCCTTATATCCTTTAGTTCACAGCCAGCTTAGGCTGTGATAGACATTTTGCCATTATTGATTATCATAAAACCCCATTTGACCTTTCACTAATGCTCTTTAAGGTAGGAAATGTGGTTAAAAGTTTTATTTATTATAATATTATCAAAATGTCATCTGGTGAACCATGAGGAGTTAATGCTCTTTAAGGAAGGAAATGTGGTTGACTCATGAAGTGACCTCTGAAGTAGCCAAATATCAGTACCAAAACTATTCTCATGTCTAAAGCAAGGAATGAAACCAGACAGATCTTCTAGTATTGGTCTCAGCACCAAAACTAAAAATGGTGAACCCAGCCCTGTTAACATGCATAATTCTCCTTACTAACACGTGGGGTCTTTTGTTGGAGCTCAAACAGCTGTACCGCAGACTAGCCAACCAATAGCCTGGCACAGTTATACTCATGGAATCATACCTCGTCAACAATGTCACACCACCATCAGCACGCTGGCCCTAAGGCAGGACAATCCTACCAGAGGTAGTAGCACAGCGGTATACAGTCAGGAGAGATTTTCCTTGGGAATCCTCAACAATGACTCTGGAGTTTTTAAAGTCTCAGGACATCAGGCCAAACGCGGAAGACAGAACTTCTTGTTGAATATCACCTTCAATTGCCCACAATTCACCAGATGACATTTCAATAATATTAATAAATAAAACTGAAAAATTGCAGATGTTGAAAATCTGAAATGCACACAGAAATTGCTGGAGAAACTCAGCAGGTCTGGCAGCAGCTGTGAAGAGAAAGTAAAGCTGAGTTTAGTGACCCTTCTTCAGAACTGATAATAGCTAGGCAAAGGTGGTGTACATGCTGAAGAAAACAGAGAAGTGGTAAGAAGTGAGTGGATTGGCAGAAATGGAAGCCAAAGACAGAGAATGGCAGGTAAAAGAATGGAAAACAGCATACCAGGGCAAAAGTAAAGCTGATAATGGGTACCGCAATGAGGTGAAAATATGCTGAAAGCAGCCAATGTTATAACAGGCCCTGAGCTGTGGGAGTGGGTAAAGGACATAGAGTGATCAGGTTTTGAAATTATTGAACTCAACATTGAGTTCTGAAGGCTGCAGCTCTGTCTCTTTTTATCTCTCTAAGTTTATTCAAAAGGTTTTCTCCTATACGTTGCTACATTATATCCTCTTGGGGTTCCTTTCCATTGTGTTATTTTTCTAGGTTAGTCGTCCTCTGTTTCCTGTCACTGGGTTTAAGAGTTTAATTTCATTCTTTAGGTTCAAGTCCACAATTTACAATTTGCATAATGTTACAACTCTTTGTAAACAAAATTGTTTATACAAGCGTAGCCCCTACTATAATCTAAAGTTCCTCCAGCAATTTCTGTTTTGATTTTGATAAAAATGTTACTTTGGATGCAAGGACTGCATGCTGGGAGTAGGCAGAGTAGCCAGACCATGATTTTACGTCAGTGGTACCTTTTGAAATATAAACATCCCAACTAATGATCTCTGTGAACTGCTTGCGCCTGAACATGTATTCAGTCAGAGGAGGAATGGCATAAAGGGTTGTGGATCATTTTCAGGTTTGTTTTTAATTCATTTCCATTGGCTGATGCTCAAAACCTGAAGAAGTGTTTGGTGATTTCTGCAATTGATAGTTTGTCAAGTTTAGAAGGAATGATGTGTTGTGTGGTGGTCTGAACTTCAAATTCAGAATTTCAGAGATTCCTCTTCCACAGCTGAAAATTTTGCCACGGAAACATGCCCCTGCTCCACCAAGCTTACACACAGCTGTGTAACACATTTGGGCCAGTCCTTCCAACCCCATCTACTGAGAAAGTCTGTTCTCAGAGCTGCTGGCCACTGCTGGCACTGTATCTGATCTGATTAGATTACTTACAGTGTGGAAACAGGCCCTTCGGCCCAACAAGTCCACACTGACCCGGCGAAGCACAACCCACCCAGACCAATTCCCTTACATTTACCCCATTTACCTAACACTACGGGCAGTTTAGCATGGCCAATTCACCTAACCTGCACATTTTTGGACTGTGGGAGGAAAGCGGAGCACGGGGAGGAAACTCATGCAGACATGGGGAGAACATGCAAACTCCACACAGGCAGTCACCTGAGGCTGGAAGAGGAAGGGGAAGAGCCAGGAGCTGCATGACGAAGTAACTTGGGTGTGTTCTCATTGAGCTCAGGTTAGGAGCGCACAGGGATTTGAAGGCTGGCAGTAGCATGGGAGTTGGAGTGTACATAGCAGAGCAGAGGGTAAACACTGGGTTGGGAGATTAAACCTTCAGGCCCATCAAGGTGGCACCTCCCACATTCGTGATTACCGGCTGAGCTTGCTTCCTACTAACTAACCGACTCAGGCTGGTTGGCATGGCCCTTAAGTGGTTATTAATTAGTCATGTAAGGGTCTCAGTTATGTGACAATGGTGGGCTGCCCAGGACATATTTGCCACAGTAAAACTAGCAAAGTTGGAAGCAGACAGGAAGATGGTGGAAAAGCATCAATGGAATTGTATGGGCCATTCCCTCCATCTATTAATCTGCTGATGGAAGACTATAAAACTCTCACCCAAGAGTTCTGCTTGGACACTTGCTTGCACATATGGAGTCATAATTTCTATCCAGTTTGGTTTGTGGAATGTCTGAAAGAATAAGGGGGAAGTGACGGCCTAGTGGCATTATTGCTGAACTGTTATTCCAAAGATCTGGGGAAGATTAGATTAGATTAGATTCCCTACAGTGTGGAAACAGGTCCTTAGGAACCTGAATCCAAATCCCACTATGACATTTAGTGGAATTTGGATTCAATAAAAATCTGGAATTAAGAGTCTAATGATGACCATGAATTGATTGTCAAAAAAAACTCATCTTGTTCACTAATGTCCTTTCGGGAAGGAAATTGTCATCCTTACCCCGTCTGGCCTAGACATGACACCAGACTCACAGCACTGTGGCTGACTCTCAACATCCCTCTGAGCAATTAGGGATGGGCAATAAATTGTTGGCCTAACCAGTGACACCCTCATCCTATGAATGAATCAACTCAAAAGAATGATTTGAGGAATAGTGCTCTCTGCCATTTCCAATCAAGGACTTTAAGAATCATTTCTTCTACCTAATCTTCGATGAGGAACAATGCTGCAAACGTTTCCACTTATTCACAAAGGTGCTCATTAAAACCTTGTATCTATTAAAG
Organism: Chiloscyllium plagiosum; assembly: GCF_037043375.1. Classification (NCBI taxonomy): domain Eukaryota; kingdom Metazoa; phylum Chordata; class Chondrichthyes; order Orectolobiformes; family Hemiscylliidae; genus Chiloscyllium; species Chiloscyllium plagiosum. The sequence continues at coordinate 17,414,173 of NW_028270142.1, forward strand.
TACAAATGACATCCTCAAAGCAGGACATCTATATTGATGATGTAATGTCTATTCTGGGGCTTAACTGCATATAAAAACAAGTTTGCTTATTTTCTGATTGGAGTACGGCTTTTATCTTTCTATATACTATTGCAAATATTTAGTTCATAGCTCATGTTAATGTTGTGTGTTGTTCAGCACATGAGGTTACCCTGAAAATTGCTGTCAGTTTTAGTGGTGCAATGACTTGCAAATGCTGATAGTTTCTACTGCAAAATCTAGACTAAAATAAATTATTAACCGGTAAGCCTAATGAATGGTCATCAACTCCATTGTTCTGGCTGTTGAGATTTTTTATTCAATTGGTAATATATTTGCAGTTCAAAATGAGGAAGGAGTACATATCAGTAAGAAGAGAATCAACCACTTACCTGGCTCATTTGTCATTGCTGACCAAGTGAGGTACATAATATACAGAGTAATTATGGAGGATTGGAGGCCAGTACAAAGCTGAAATTCCTAGAATTGATTGAAATTCGATAGAGATTCTTAGCTGTTACTGAACAAGTCAAATTTTTTTTACAAAAATGCATATACTAACTAAATCAGAAGTCACACAACACCAAGTTATAGTCCAACAGGTTTATTTGAAAGTACAAGCATTTGGCGCACCGTCCCTTTGTCAGGTGAAGTCACCTGATGTCATGTGACTTCTGACTTTGTCCACCCCAGTCACACACCAGCACCTCCACATCTAATAACATAAGGAGCATTCTTTATCATAAGGGTTTTTTTGTTGATTAAACTTACAGGATCGGATAAAGGATAGAAATGAAGTTGTTTCAATTGGACACAATTGTTGTGACTCCAAAAGTAATAAAAAGTGTAATAATAAAAAGAACTAATACAAATAAGTGTTCCCAAATATCACCAAAATATCTTAAAACAGCGTTCATGGCAACATTTAAAACTTCCCATTAAGTAAAAATTTACTGAAAAATACCTAGTTGTGCTAATAATCACAAAATAAATTTATAGGGGTTTAATCATGGTTCATGTTGTCCCATCATAAGTCAAAGAATCATCTACACTAATACGAACTCAGTGTTGGTCAGGCTTTACTACATTGCAGTGATTTATAATGTCCCTCAAGCCAAGGGTGGCATGGTGGCTCAGTGGTTAGCGCTGTTGCCTCACAGTGCTAGGGAGCTGGGTTCAATTCCAGTTTTGGGCAACTGTCTGTGGAGCTTGCATATTCTCCCTGTGCCTGTGTGGGTTTGTTCTGGCTCCATAATCCAAAGATGTATAGGTTAAGTGTATTAGATGGTAGGGTTGGTGTGGGCTTGTTAGGCCAAAAGGCCTGTTTCCAAGGTGTAGGAATTTTAAATGTTGCCTGTTCCCTAGTAATTTTTATTGCCACCTCCTTTCTGTTGATGTATCAGTCTTTCTGTAGGACTGCCACAGTTTTGTTAATGTGCTATTGCTATCATAACATCCAACTCTCTCTTTTTTCTCATTGAATCTGCCATGCTGTTTCTGGGATCACGCCAAACCTCTGTTTTCTTTGGCATTTTGTCAGTTGCTTTGTGCAGTAATTCTGGATGTTCCATTCATGATGCATTTAAAATGTTTTAGGACAACTAAAAAATGGGAGTCAAGGGGCCAGGTTTTCATCATGAAAGTAAAAGGTTTAAGTTGGGAAATCTACCAGCTCAGCAAACTTGGTACCTCCATGTTACCTGCAGAGTCTCTCATTAAGTATCACTATGGGCAGACGTCTAGAGATTGAAAGAAAAGAAGTTTCCAATAAGCTCAGGGAGCCCTTACTTGTCGACACATGATGGTGAAGAACCTTTCATTCATGAAGCCATTCCAATGAAATTAAATACCCTCAAGTGATCAATTTGTTACAAGGACAAACGAGCTTCAATAACCACGTTAAAGACAGCTAATCCTTTAACAGACTTAAAACTTTCAATCAAAATGTGAACTTAAGAAGTGATTTTAGAACTTTGCAATTAGGCAAGCATTCATAATGAGCTCAACTGTATTAATATCTCTTGGTGATTGTCAACAGTAAAGTTGGTTGAAGCTGCAGAAGTAGGTGGAAAAAACATTTCCACGAAACGCTCAATTTTTTTTTGTTTTAAGGACCACTGAAAATTGGGAGTCAAAGATTTTCATTATGCAGGTAGAAGGTTTAAGTTGGGAAATCTAACAGCACATCTGGGTGGCAAGGTGGCTCAGTGATTTGCACTGCTGCCGCACAGTGCCAGGTTCCAGGCATCGACTCCAGCCTTGGGTGACTGTCTGTGAGGAGTTTACACATTCTCTCTGTGTTTGTGTGGGTTTCCTCCGGATGCTCTGGTTTCCTCCCACAGTCCAAAGATCTGCAGATTAGGTGAATTGGCCATAGTGTTCAGGGATGTGTAGGCTAGATGCATTAGTTAGGGGAAATGTAGAATAATAGGGGAGGGGAATGGATGGGGTAGGATACTCTTCAAAGGGTCAGTGTGGACTTGTTTCCACACTGTAGGGATTCTGTGATGAAATAATACTTGAACAGACTTTATCCATCCTCCATGAATGGTTGCAGCTCTTCCAGCAATTTATGATTCTATATTGTATGTTAAATCCTTGGAATACTAAAAAAGAAGTCTTTTAAAATTTAGCACTTATCCCTGATGAAATTGGATACACTACCTCTGATTCATGCATCACTCCCTACTTCCTGCCAGCAAAAACAGAACACAAGAATTGGAGTAAGAACCCACATCCGGTCCTGGACAACATTTCTAAAGTCTTCCAAAGTCTACCTGACTCCACAAAACTCTGACCAATAAAGGTGGAGAGCACAGCTTGGTAAATTGGAAGTTTGACGGAGTTTCTATACCATGAATGTTTGAAACTGGGTCAAAACAAGAAATAACAGTCAACAGGAAGCAAGAGTTTGGAATGTGGGACAGAATTGACAAACAATAGAATAACTTTGTTGGGGACAGTGGAGTGGAAGTATCTCGGACAACCGGACAAAGGCTGAATGTAGGGACAATCAAAAGTGATGGGTCTAAGAGCAGCGAGTAGACACATGGTCTAGATTAACTAAATTAATGTACCACTTCAAATGTTTTTCATGGCATATCTACCTTTCTGTTTTCTCATATTTAACTGGTGCATTGCATACATATTCAAATGGAATTTCACCGTGTCAATGATCAAAGTTTGAGAAAATTTGTAGGAATAGGCTTGCTGTTGAACAGTGCTCACCTAAATGCACAGACAAGAGTGTTAACCAACATAGCTGGTGCTAAGAGAATAGTGAACCGTTAAAACAGGTTGGGAGTACTGACTGTCCTTCCTCATTCATAGCCCCATCTATTAATGCACAGGGAATAGCACTCAGCATCACAAAATCACTTTGCATCATGAAATACAGCCTGTTTTTCATATTGGAAGCCAGCCTAGTGACAAAGACACGCTGTGGGTACTTTTTAATAAATCTTCTTCACCAGCACATGCATAAGAACATTCTGAGCATGCTCCTGGTCTCAGCAAACCCAGCCTAGAGGTACATCTCTAAAAACCTGCAGTGCATGATTATATCAAGTAGATCTCTTTCTTATGGATGCCAATAATCAGTGATTGAGTTCTGTGATTTGTAGTCCTGGACAGGAGGGAGGAAGTTTTTTTTAATTTCCCAAAAGGGCAGGAATCCATTCAGGTATTCACTAAGGAGATAGTTAGATGACAGTGCTGTAAGTGGACCTTACGTTGGATGTGTAGCAAGTACTGCTCCCAAACCATACTGGAATAAGTCCTTCCCCACACTGAGTGCCCCATGTACTGATATCACTTCCTATAATATTATAAGCTATCTTCATATTAGTAGCCTCTGCCTCATTCAACGTCTCCCCTCAAGTATTCATTCTGTCCCTGAATGTTTACTCTTCCTCATCAGAAACATGTTTATATTTTCATATCATTAACATTTCTATTCTTATACGTCTGAAACTGTTTATCACTAACCTGTTTTATTTGCGTCATCATTAACCTGCATCCCACTTCCATGCTCACTAAGATTCTTATTGTAAGGCATTATCATTAACCTTGCTCTTGATTTCCCCACAGGATGGGTAGAATTGGTATTGGATGTGTATTTTTTTTAAATGAAGTTGAACGTTGACTCTTCATTTTCCTTTGGGAAAGGGCCCCTTTCTGAAATGTTATATACTGCTCTCACTGTTGGGATGAAGTGTTTATCATGTTCCCCACATTGGCATTCATTGAAATTTGACTGGGTTTCTGTAAGCACAGGTTGAGTATGGAGTGGTCATGATGCCAGTTTTGAAAATTGTGGCACTGAAAAAGCACAGCAGGTCAGGCAGCATCCAAGGAGCAGGAGAGTTGGGATTTCAGGCATAAAACCTTCATTATGGTGTCAGTTGTCTGGTATTAGATTAGATTACTTACAGTGTGGAAACAGGCCCTTTGGCCCAACAAGTCCACACTGACCCACCAAAGCGCAGTCCACCCAGACCCATTCTTCTACATTTACCCCTTCACCTAACACTACGGGCAATTCAGCATGGCCAATTCACCTAACCTGCACATCTTTGGACTGTGGGAGGAAACCGGAGCACCCGGAGGAAACCCACGCAGACATGGGGAGAATGTGCAAACTCCACACAGTCAGTCGCCTGAGGCAGGAATTGAACGCGGGTCTCTGGCGCTGTGAGGCAACAGTGCTAACCACTGTGCCATCATGCCGCCCACACTGTGCCACCATGCCACCCACGATGGGACATAGTTAGAAAAATAAGGCCAGATCACTCAGGAGAGATGATAGGAAGCACTGCTACACACAAACGGTGGTAGAGATTAGGAACTCTCTTCCATAAATGGCAATTGATTCTACATCAATTATAAGTTTTAGTTTTGAGGCAGGCAAGCTTTGTTATGCAGACATATTAAGGAAAATGGGCCAAGGGCAGGTATATGAGTTGGGCCATAGATCAGCCATGATGTCATTGAATGTACTTCAATCTAGTGCTTTGTGCATGTCTGAGGATCAGTGTCCTGGATTACCTCATCAATGTCCTCTCTCAAAATGGGATGCGGAGTTTCTCCTTCCCTTTACCTTGTTTCCGGTTGCAAAGTTGCAGAATTATTCTCATCTCTTTTGTCTGGCTTGTCTCTGTTATCCTCTCGGTTCATGCTAGAGGAGTTGTCCATTGTGCAATGTCTTTAAGGCACCCTTTCAGGTTTTCTGTTGGCACATGGCTAGGTTTTATATTTGGAAAGTCTTCAATTTGTCTGAAAGTGGGTTTCTGCTTTGGGCTCAGATACTGCCATCATCAAGATTTGTTCCTTCCTTTCCTTGGGGCTCTGGAACCGCAAAGGGTCATTGCCTGGAGTAGATTTGGCTGCTTCTCCTGACATTTCCTCATTGGTTATTGCTGCATGGGCAGGCTCATTATGCCAGGAGCGAACCTTGATAATCTTAAGACTCTTTGGAAGGCCCTGTTGCTACATTGGGTTGGAGTAGCTCTATAGCACCTTGGCAGTGCCATCTCCTAGACCCTCCGACCCCTACCACTACCTCCATGCTTTATTTGAAGAGCTATGTGAATTCCAAAGCTCCTTAGAAATTTAGAATGTTTTGTCAAGATTAGGCAGCAGCAGGAATGGAAGTGTTCAGGCTCAGTGCCCATACGCTCCCACTCACCTGGCTGGCCCCATTATTCTTTCTTCTTTATTTTTTTTTGTTTCTTCTTTTCTCTTTCACGGCAGTGCTCACCTTTTCTTCTTCCCTGCAGCTGCAAGGGATGGTTTCAGTGTTGGTGACATGGTGGCTCCCCCCTTGCTATGGCGGCATTTCAGCATGGGCAGCGTGGTGGGTCCAGTCCAGAAATCCCTACTTTGGTGGCCTCACAGGCAACTTTGGTGGCCACTCCATAAACCCAGATTGCCATGGATCCAACAATAGATGAAAACTTTCATTCAATCATTTCTTCTTATAATTTCGGTAATTAAAATGGTGCCAAGTTGTGGTGACTCATACAACTTGGGGAGAGGGGAGTGAGTGAGGGAGAGAGGGGCGAGTGAGTGAGGGAGAGAGGGGAGTGAGTGAGGGGGAGAGGGGCAAGTGAGTGAGGGGGAGAGGGGAGAGTGAGTGAGGGGGAGAGGGGAAAGTGAGTGAGGGGGAGAGGGGAGATTTTCACAAACACAGGAGACAATACATTGCTGTTCTATTCATTGAATGCCTACAATGTGGAAGCAAGCCATTTGGCCCATCAAGTCCACACTGACCCTCAGAAGAGCATCCCACCCAATCCCGAAAACCTTGCATTGCCCATGGCCAATCCACCCAAATTGCACATCTTTGGACTGTGGGAGGAAACTGGAGCATCCAGAAGGAAACCCAAGTAGACACGGGAAGAATGTGCAAACTCTATGGAGACAGTCACCTGAGGGTGGAATCGATCCTGGCACTGTGAGGCAGCAGTGCTAACCACTGAGGTACTGTGTTGCCCTTTTTCCAAATAGTCACCATGATTTGTAGTGGCTTGGAGTTACCTTCCACTATCTCCACTTGGAACAGCATAAGATTAGATTAGATTACTTTACAGTGTGGAAACAGGCCCTTCGGCCCAACAAGTCCACACCGACCCGCCGAAGCGCAACCCACCCAGACCCATTCCCCTACATTTACCCCTGCACCTAACACTATGGGCAATTTAGCACGGCCAATTCACCTGACCTGCACATTTTTGGACTGTGGGAGGAAACCGGAGTACCCGGAGGAAACCCACGCAGACACGGGGAGAATGTGCAAACTCCAGACAGTCAGTCGCCTGAGGCGGGAATTGAACCCGGGTCTCTGGCGCTGTGAGGCAGCAGTGCTAACCACCGTGCCGCCCATAAAGGTCCATGTTCTCCTGCTCTAGCTGATTCTTAAGGTTAGAGGCTCCCCTTATATGTGCTTTGAACTCCCAGTTCCATGAGGCAGATTCATGGTCTGAGACACCTTCCTGTGCAGAGGCTGTCTCACAAATGGTTTGGATCTGGGTTCTCTCTGCTACTGGCTGTGAAGAAGCTGTAAGGCCTCAGATGCTTCAGTGGACACCAAAGAGTAACATTGATTCAGAAAGATTATACAGAACATGTGATATGTCTCATTTGCACATCAGAATCATGCAGTCTTCCAGTATAAACTCTTCACTGAAACAGTGGACCATGGTAGCATCCTATCTAGGGCGGTAGGAGCTCAATTCTCAGCCACTGCACAGTGTCTGAGAGAATGGAGACAACATTTCCTGTATCAAGCTTAAATCTTGTCTTGCTTCCATTGACAAAGAGCTCTACACTTCAGAGATCCTTGTCATTTTAGTTACTTCTCCTAGGAAACAGCCAGGTGTCTTCTATTTCCTGTATATGAACAACCTATTCAAAGATCAGGAGATGAAACCTTCCTGCTGCAGCACATTGCGCGAAATGGACTCTTCCCCTCTGGGCCAGGCAGCCTGTACTGGAGGTGAGAAACATTTTGAGTTGGTGGCCTCTTTTGGTGTGACATATGGTGCAAGTTGTCTTGATGCTGTGATGTCCTCTTCCGCTCATGTCTGTATAATGGCAGGCTCTTTAATACCCCTTCAGTTTATGAACTGTACAAACATTATAATCTGGTCAGATGGATCTTGTCCCCTTTTCTCCCCACCCCCCCACCCCCAACCCCCAGCTCCCACAGCCACACTGATTGTGACAAAGAAAGGTCCTCTCTGGATTGTAGAAAGCTGGATCGAGCACTGTCATTCACGACATTCTGATGAGTATCTAAGTACTCATCAGAAGCCTCCAATACTTTGCCGTACAACCGAACATTCAGCTGTCAGGCTGATCTACCCTGTATCCTGCTGGTTTTGCTCACCACTGGAAGTTTCCAATCTCAAGATTTCACTTGTTGCTAAGGTGTGCTTGTCCTATGCAGTCAATCTCACTTTGCACTTGATTGCAGCTGCCCTGGTGTGTTTGCTGACTGCTGGAGTTGTTTTTTTTGTTCCATGTTTGTTGATATCTTCCCCTGGTTCATCAGATTTAACCTGAGATCCTCTGCTATGGCCTCTTATGTTTACTTCATTTTGTCCCTTTTGCTTGTTCCTCCTGTTCCACTGTGCTACTGCTCTGTTTCACAATTTTTGCTTTAAATGTTGAATTTGGCTGCCGATACATCTAGCCCTTGTTTTAAAGTTTTTGAGCCAGTTCTAGATGTCACTGGCTGATAATGATGGCAGTGGGAACATTTTAATCTGTGCTTAAGGTCAGGAGAGATGAACATCCTTGCTGATTCGGACACTTCCTTTGGTGTACATAACCACCCCACCCACTGTGCCAGCTCACTCGATCACAACACTTCTCATTTCCACTGAAGTTTCAAGTATGTAGAGAAGGTGTAAAACTTGACCTACTCTTGGGAAATAAGGCAGGGCAGGTGACTGAGGTGTCAGTGGGGGAGCACTTCAAGCCAGAGACCATAATTCTATTTGTTTTAAAATAGTGATGGAAAAGGATAGACCAGATCTAAAAGTTGAAGTTCTAAATTGGAGAAAGGCCAGTTTTGATGGTATGATACAAGAACTCTCAAAAGTTGACTGGGGGCAGATGTTCGCAGGTAAAGGGATGGCTGGAAAATGAGAAGCCTTCAGAAATGAGATAACGAGAGTCCAGAGACAGCATATTCCTGTTATGATGAAAGGAAAGGCTGGTAGATATAGGGAATGCTAGATGACTAAAGAAATTGAAGGATTGGTTAAGTAAAAGAAGAAAGCATATGTCAGGTATAGACAGGATAGATCAAGTGAATCCTTAGAAGAGTATAAAGGCTGTAGGAGTATACTTAAGAGGGAAATCAGGAGGGCAAAAAGGGCACATGAGATAGCTTTGGCAAATAGGGTTGTGGGGAATACAAAGGGTTTTTACAAATATATTAAGGAAAAAAGGGTAACTAGGGAGAGAATAAGGCCCCTCAAAGATCAGAAAGGTGACCTTTGTGTGGAATTGCAGGAGATGGGGGAGATACTAAATGAGTATTTTGCATCAGTGTTGACTGTGGAGAAGGACATGGAAGATACAGAATGGAGGGAAATAAATGGTGACATCTTGAGAAATGCCCATATTACAGAGGTGGTGGTGCTGGATGTCTTGAAATGCATAAAAATGGATAAATTTCCAGGACCAGATCAGGTGAATTCTGTGGGAAGCTAGGGATGTGATTGCTCGGCCTCTTGCGGAGATATTTGTATCATCGATAGTCACAGGTGAGATGCTGGAAGACTGGAGGTTGGCTAATGTGGTACCACTATTTAAGAAAGGTAGTAAGGACAAGCCAGGGAACTATAGACCGGTGAGCCTGACCTCAGTGGTGGGCAAATTGTTGGAGGGAATCCTGAGGGACACGTATTTAGGGAGGCAAGGACTGATTAAGGATAGTCAACATGGATTTGTGCATGGGAAATCATGTCTCAAAAACTTGATTGAGATTTTTGAAGAAGTATCAAAGAGGATTGATGAGCGCAGAGCAGTGGACGTGATCAACATGGACTTCAGTAGACCGTTCCCTCCGTGACTACCTGGTCAGGTCCACGCCCCTCTATGACCCACCCTCCCATCCTGGCACTTTCCCCTGCCACCGCAGGAACTGTAAAACCTGTGCCCACACCTCCTCCCTCGCCTCCATCCAAGGCCCTAAAGGAGCCCTCCACATCCATCAAAGTTTTACCTGCACATCCACTAATATCATTTATTGTATCCGTTGCTCCCGATGCGGTCTCCTCTACATTGGGGAGACTGGGCGCCTCCTAGCAGAGCGCTTTAGGGAACATCTCCGAGACACCCGCACCAATCAACCAAACCGCCCCGTGGCTCAACATTTCAACTCCCCCTCCCACTCTGCCGAGGATATGGAGGTTCTGGGCCTCCTTCACCGCCGCTCCCTCACCACCAGACGCTTGGAGGAAGAACGGCTCATCTTCCGCCTCGGAACACTTCAACCCCAGGGCATCAATGTGGATTTCAACAGCTTCCTCATTTCCCCTTCCCCCACCTCATCCTAGTTTCTAACCTCCAGCAACATTATCCCCTCGACTTGTCCTGACTTGTCTGACCTGCTCAGCTCCTTTTCCACCTATCCACTCCACCCTCTCCTCCCTGACCTATCACCTTCATCTCCTCCCCCACTGACCTATTGTACTCTATGCTACTCTATCCCCACCCCCACCCTCCTCTAGCTTATCTCTCCACGCTTCAGGCTCTCTGCCTTTATTCCTGATGAAGGGCTTTGCCCGAAACGTCGATTTTGCCTGTCCTCGGATGCTGCCTGAATTGCTGTGCTCTTCCAGCACCACTGATCCAGAAACTGGTTTCCAGCATCTGCAGTCATTGTTTTTTACCTCATGGACTTCAGTAGGGCATTCGACAAGGTTCCCCATGGAAGACTGATTAGCAAGGTTAGATCTCATGGAATACAGGGGGAACTAGCCAGTTGGATACAGAACTGGCTCAAAGGTAGAAGACAGGGGGGTGGTAGTGGAGGGTTGTTTTTTCAGACTGAAGCTGAAAATGTGTTGCTGGAAAAGCGCAGCAGGTCAGGAAGCATCCAGGGAACAGGAGAATTGACGTTTCGGGCATAAGCCCTTCTTCAGGAATGAGGAAAGTTTGTCCAGCAGGCTAAGATAAAAGGTAGGGAGGAGGGACTTGGGGGAGGGGCGTCGGAAATGTGATAGGTGGAAAGAGGTCAAGGTGAGGGTGATAGGTCAGACTGGGGTGGGGACGGAGAGGTCGGGAAGACGATTGCAGGTTAGGAAGGCGGTGCTGAATTCGATGGATTAGACTGAGACAAGGTGGGGGGAGGGGAAATGAGGAAACTGGTGAAATCCGAGTTCATCCCTTGTGGTTGGAGGGTTCCTAGGCGGAAGATGAGGCGCTCTTCCTCCAACCGTCGTTTTGTTGTGGTCTGGCGATGGAGGAGTCCAAAGACCTGCATATCCTTGGTGGAGTGGGAGGGGGAATTGAAATGTTGAGCCACAGGGTGGTTGGGTTGGTTGGTCCGGGTGTCCCAGAGGTGTTCTCTGAAACGCTCCGCAAGTAGCCGGCCTGTCTCCCCAATATAGAGGAGGCCACATCGGGTGCAGAGGATGCAATAGATGATGTGTGTGGAGGTGCAGGTGAATCTGTGGCGGATATGGAAGTTTCCTTTGGGGCCTTGGAGGGAGGTGAGGGGGGAGGTGTGGGCGCAAGTCTTGCACCTCCTGCGGTTGCAGGGGAAGGTGCCGGGAGTGGAGGTTGGGTTGGTGGGGGGTGTGGACCTGACGAGGGAGTCACGGAGCGAGTGGTCTTTACGGAATGCTGATAGGGGAGGGGAGGGAAATATATCCTTGGTGGTGGGGTCCATTTGGAGGTGGCGGAAATGACGGCGGATGATGCGCTGAACATGGAGATTGGTGGGGTGGTAGGTGAGGACCAGTGGGATTCTGTCCTGGTGGCGGTTGGAGGGGCGGGGCTCAAGGGCGGAGGAGCGGGAAGTGGAAGAGATGCGGTGGAGGGCATCGTCGACCACGTTGGGGGGGAAATTGCGGTCCTTGAAAAAGGAGGCCATCTGGGTTGTGCGTTTTTGGAACTGGTCCTCCTGGGAGCAGATGCGGCGGAGTCAAAGGAATTGGGAGAATGGGATGGCGTTTTTACAGGGGGCAGGATGGGAGGAGGTGTAGTCCAGGTAGCTGTGGGAGTCGGTTGGTTTGTAGTAGATGTCCGTGTTGATTCGGTCGCCTGAGATAGAAATAGAAAGGTCAAGGAAGGGGAGGGAGGAATCTGAGACTGTCCAGGTGAATTTGAGGTCGGGGTGGAAGGTGTTGGTGAAATGGATGAACTGTTCAACCTCCTCGTGGGAGCACGAGGCGGCGCCGATGCAGTCATCGATGTAGCGGAGGAAAAGGTGGGGGGTGGGGCCAGTGTAGTTGCGGAAGATGGATTGTTCCACATATCCTACGAAGAGGCAGGCATAGCTGGGGCCCATGCGGGTGCCCATGGCTACTCCTTTCATTTGGAGGAAGTGGGAGGATTGGAAAGAGAAGTTGTTCAGGGTGAGGACCAGTTCAGTCAGTCGAATGAGGGTGTCAGTGGAAGGGTACTGGTCGGTACGGCGGGAAAGAAAGAAGCGGAGGGCTTTGAGTCCTTCGTGATGGGGGATGGAGGTTTACAGGGACTGGATGTCCATGGTGAAAATAAGGCGCTGGGGACCGGGGAAGTGAAAATCATGGAGCAGGTTGAGGGCATGGGTGGTGTCCCGAACGTAGGTGGGGAGTTCTTGGACTAAGGGGGACAGGACGGTGTCAAGGTATGCGGAGATGAGTTCGGTGGGGCAGGAGCAGGCGGAGACAATGGGTCGGCCGGGGCAGTCAGGTTTGTGGATTTTGGGCAAGAGGTAGAAGCGGGCGGTGCGAGGTTGTGGGACTATGAGGTTGGAGGCGTTGGATGGGAGATCCCCCGAGGTGATGAGGTTATGGATGGTCTGGGAGATGATGGTTTGGTGGTGGGGGGTGGGGTCATGGTCAAGGGGGCAGTAGGAGGAGGTATCTGCGATCTGGCGTTTGGCCTCAGCGGTGTAGAGGTCGGTGCGCCAAACTACTACCGCGCCTCCCTTGTCTGCTGGATTGATAGTGAGGTTGGGGTTGGAACGGAGGAGTGGAGGGCTGCACGTTCCGAGGTTGAGAGGTTGGAGTGGGTGAGAGGGGTGGGGGAGTTCAGGTGGCGGTTAATATCGCGGCGGCAGTTGGCTATGAAGAGGTCGAGGGCAGGTAGGAGGCCAGCACGGGGTGTCCAGGTGGATGGGGTGTGTTGGAGGCGGGAGAAGGGGTCGTCAGAGGGTGGGCGAGAGTCTTGGTTAAAGAAGTAGGCACGGAGGCGAAGGCAGCGGAAGAATTGTTCGATGTCACGCCGCGTGTTGAACTCATTAATCCGAGAGCGTAGGGGAATGAAGGTGAGGCCCCAGTGGAGTGCCACAAGGATCGATGCTGGGTCCATTACTTTTCATCATTTATATAACTGATTTGGATGTGAACTTAGGAAGTATAGTTAGTAAGTGTAGTAGTCTGCAAAAAAGGTTATCTCAGATTATAACGGGATCTTGATCAGATGGGCCAATGGGCTGAAGGAGTGGCAGATGGAGTTTAATTTAGATAAATGCGAGGTGTTATATTTTGGGAAAGCAAATCTTCGCAGGACTTATACACTTAATGGTAAGGTCCTAGGGAGTGTTGCTGAACAAAGAGATCTTGGAGTGCAGGTTCATAGCTCCTTGAAAGTAGAGTCACAGCAAGATAGGATCATGAAGAAGGCATTTGGTATGCTTTCCTTTATTGGTCAGAATATTGAGTATAGGAGTTGGGAGGTCATGTTGCAGCCGTACAGGATGTTAGTTAGGCCATGTTTGGAATATTGCGTGTAATTCTGGTCTCCTTCCTATCAGAAGGATGTTGTGAAACTTGAAAGGGTTCAGAAAAGACTTATAGGGATGCTATCAGGGTTGGAGGATTTGAGCTATAGGGAGAGGTTGAATAAGCTGAGGCTGTTTTCCCTGGAGTGTTGGAGGCTAGAGGATTATAAAATCATGAAGGGCATGGATATGGTAAATAGACAAGGTCTTTTCCCTGGGGTGGGGGAGTCCAGAACTAAAGGCCATAGGTTTAGGGTGAGAAGGGAAAGATATAAAAGAGACCTGAGCGTCAACGTTTTCACACAGAGGGTGATATGTGTATGGAAGAGCTGCCAGAGGAAATGGTAGAGGCTGATACAATTACAACATTTAAAAGGCATCTGGATGGGTATATGAATAGGAAGGGTTTGGAGAGATATGGGCCATGTCCTGGCAGGTGGGACTAGATTTGGTTGAGATATCTGGTTGGCATGGACGAGTTGGACCAGAGGGTCTGTTTCCATGCTGTACGTCTCTATGTCTCTATCATTCACATTCAATGCACATCCTCAACCTTTAATCACCCCCCGTTCAGTATGGTGGCTGACAGTAGTCACCTTTCCCAAATGCACTGCTTCCATAGGATGGGCACATGCCTTATATCCATCACTTGGTCAGTTTTTTCATACCTTACAGAAGAGAAAACAAAACACAAGGGAGAGGACTGGAGGTGAGCTGTCCCAGATTGCAACTGTCGGTTGCTGAGAAAGAAGCTGTGAAAACCTGCACCTCTGACTATCAGCGATGGAGAGACTGGGAATTTTCAGATGCCTGGTGACAGAACTAAAAAAAAATCTTATACATACTTCATATAAGATAAGCTTGTTTCTCTTTATTTCACAAAGTAGTGAAATGGTGCCTTAAGTGGTGACTTGTAAACTTTTCACTGTACTCAGGTGAATACAAGTGACAATAAAGTCAATTGAATTCAATTCAAATATGATCACCTGATGATGGGGATGAATACCATTCTTTTCTCATCTCTTTCAGGGCCTTCATGCATGTGAGGTTTATTTTGATTAGTTTCCCTACAGCGCATATACAGGCCCTTCAGCCCAACAAGTCCACACCGATCCTCCAAAGAGTAACCCAACCAGAATCATTTCCCAATGTTTACCCCTGACTAATGCACCTAGCACTATGGACAATTTAGAATGGCCAATTCCCCAGACCTTGGGAAGAAACTGGAACACCCAGAAAATGTGCAAACTCCACACAGTCAGTCACCCAAGGCCAGAATCGAACCCTGTTGCTATGAGGCAGCAGTGCTGACAACTCAGCTACCGTGCCACCCCAAGATGATTTTCCTGAAGATGATTTCTCAGAGGATCACCTTCCACATGAGGCTGCACCATCAGAGGATGCACTGTCATGCACCAGTATAAATCCTTACTGTAGGCTAGGGAGCAGTTTAACAGCTAACTGGATATTCATTCATTCAGAGACAAACATTTCACAATCCAGCATGAGTGGTCACTGTTAACAGGTTCAGTGTATTCTCTCCAAGCTCTGCTCAGCTCTACATGGATGTTCATTCAAAATGAAAATGAAAAGACAAAATAAAGGGACAGTAGCCAACTTGCACAATACTGACAGATGTCTCGCTAGAACAGTAGAGAGTGTGAAGGAGTCTGATTCCATTATTAATTGACTGGTGTCATGTATCATCTTAACAATGTCTGTCATTGAGTGAGTGGCTTCCTCCTTCAAACTTCTTGGCTATCAAATGGACAAGGCATGGCCACAACAGTGCACACTTTGGAAACTAGCTCACTTCCACCTTTAATTGAATGTGCATCTTAGCTGTCAATGACCTGCACAAAGCTAGTCTAAAGCAGAGTGATAGGAATGATGCCCAGGGAAAGATGTTGGTAACAGTAGATATGGAAGTTGATATGGAAGCACTCATCAGTTGCCTCTTCTGGAAGAAGAACCCAATGTCCTGCCTCGCCTCTAGCTGGTTAAAGCTGCCCCTGCACAGATATGGGTGAAATGATCCATGGCAGGCCTCCGTGGCAAGACTGTCATGGGCTCCAAGATGTAGAGTGTCTCAGGAGGATATCCGAACAATCCATCCCAACCTCAATTCCCACCTCAGGTGACTGACTGTGTGGAGTTTGCACATTCTCCCTGTGTCTGCGTGGGTTTCCTCCCGGTGCTCCGGTTTCCTCCCACAGTCCAAAGATGCGCTGGTCAGGTGAATTGGCCATGCTAAATTGCCCATAGTGTTAGGTAAGGGGTAAATGTCGGGGTATGGGTGGGTTGCGCTTCGGCGGGTCGGTGTGGACTTGTTGGGCCGAAGGGCCTGTTTCCACACTGTAATGTAATCTAAAACCTAGTCTGAAGCCGTAGGAGATGCTCCATGAAGTTCCGGTAAGCAGACGAACAGGACGATAATAATTCACCAAGGCCAAGCACATGAATGTTTGAGAAAATGCATGATGCTCAGTTCCCTTTTCTCGTTGCAGCGTGTAAAATTAATTTATTCCCACTATTTCCATGTTCCTTATTCTTGCATGTTGAATGGCAATTTACTTTTTCATTTGCTTGAATATGAAGAATTGAATTGAGAGGATTACTTATATGGTTTGTAAATTAACTTGGTTACAGGAGTCCTCTGCGTGGTGGAGGAAGTCGCTCAAGATTCAGGGAATAGAACAGTTTTTTTAATCCAGTGTGACTGACTAATTCAAAACAAAGCTTGCATTTGTGTAGCACCTTTTCACAACCACAGGACTATTGAGATCCTTCATTTCTTTGGATTTTCCTGGTTTTTTGAACAGCAATTTGAGCTGACTGTTTGGCATTGGGTGCTTCATCATTATCTTTCTCCTTGAACTCATCTCTTTTTCATTGAAACTGTGATCGAATAACGAGTGTTTCCACTAGCCTTCAACTCTAAACATTACACAACAGTGTTTAGATTAGTTACAGTGTGGAAACAAGCCCTTCAGCCCAATAAATCCACACCGACCCACCGAAGCACAAACCACCCAGACCCATTCCCCCACATGTACCCCTTCACCTAACACTACGGGCAATTTAGCATGGCCAATTCACCTAACCTGCACATTTTTGGACTGTGGGAGGAAACCGGAGCACCCGGACAAAACCCATGCAGACTCAGGGAGAACGTGCAAACTCCACACAGACAGTTGCCTGAGGCGGGAATTGAACCCGGGTCTCTGGCGCTGTGAGGCAGCAGTTGTAACCACTGTGCCACCATGCCGCCCACCGTGCCGTGCCGTTTGTTGTACAAACTACAGAGCAATATAGTCATTCCGGAGATCCTTGCTGATGAGGACTGAATAGCCCTGAAGAGGTCCGGGATGTTGGAACTCCGCAATGTGTTAGCTCCATTAAAACGCAGACAAAATTTGCCACACATTCTACGTAAGCCTTTCCTTCTGCAAGCTAAGAGTAATTGATCTGTGTGTGTGTGTGTGTGTGTGTCTGTCTGTTTATGAGGGGGCATGTGGGAGTGGGAACTGGGCAAAGATGTCAGCATTCACTCACTTTTAAAAGTCATAGAATCCCTACAGTGTGGAAGCAGGCCATTTAGCCCATCAAGTCCACACCAACCCTCTGAAGAGCATCCCACCACATGTCCTACATTCTTGTATATTCATGGCTAATCCACCTGGCCTGCACATCCCTGGACACTATGGGCAATTTAGCATGGCCAATCCACCTTAGCCTGCACATTTTTAGACTATGGGAGGAAACCAGAACACCCAGAGGTAACCCAAATAGGCACAGGGAGAACATGCAAATTTTATAAAGACCTGAGGGTGGAATTGAACCCACATCCCTGGCACTATGAAGCAGCAGTGTTAACAACTGAGCCACCACACTGCCCAGTGTCATTGATGAAGCCTTCACAACTGCAGGTGGCTTGTAGCAAAATGATATTTGCATTTGTCTTTGTTCTTTCCATTGATACAAATGTACTAAGAATTTGTAAGTATTGCATTTGTGATTTCAAGTAGATTACTCTCACTGTAT
This sequence comes from Chiloscyllium plagiosum, assembly GCF_037043375.1. Classification (NCBI taxonomy): domain Eukaryota; kingdom Metazoa; phylum Chordata; class Chondrichthyes; order Orectolobiformes; family Hemiscylliidae; genus Chiloscyllium; species Chiloscyllium plagiosum. The sequence goes on from NW_028270142.1 coordinate 17,431,682, forward strand.
ACAAACTGAAGTAAACATAAAGCTTGTGCAATAATGATGCTAAAATTTGAAAAGTGAACTGGGTGTGGAGAGAAGCAAATAAGACGGTTGCTCAGTAAAGGCGTTTCTGTAATATGGTTGTAAAATTGTATTTAAATTAGTTTAGGTTTAACATTATGCTAATAAAACCTGCTAGACTAGCTTTTTATTTTCATATTAATATTAATTCAGCAGTAGGTGATTTGAAAGGACAAAGCCAGTCAGCTCTCGATAGTAGTTTAATTTAACCCATCTGTTTAAAGTGAGTTGATTCAGATATTAGCATAAAAATGTAATGGCATGAAATTCTTTATCCGCTGTATTTAAAACTGAACCTGTTGGAGTGCAAAAAAGGCAAGTTTTCGAAAGGAAATTTTTAACACAATATTTTGTTAATGGAAAATTAAATCAAGTGTAAAGTCAATATTTCCAAATAGCGATAATATTTTATAAAACTATGGTGAGTGATTTTATTGGGACCATATCATTTTATTATTGTTCAATATTTTATTATTTATTTTTGGATGATATTGAAAAGGCTGAATTTATTGTCCCTTGCCCTAATTGCCCTGAACCTATGAAGAGCCAATCACATGGTTTAAACTGGTATATATACTGGCCTTTATTAATAATTTTTCACAACATAAGTCAGCTGCCTAGAAAAGACTAGATGCTCAAAATTTCCATTTTGCCATTGTTAGATATGAACTCATGGTCTCTAGGTCACCAGCAGAGTACTACAACCACTAGGACATGCAACTCCTTCTACACATACCTAAGTCATTCCTGCTCAAGAGCAACTTTACTTTATTCAGCTGTTAAGAGGATTTCTTTTGTAATTTATACCTCTTAAGTTTCAGTATCAATGTTTAATCCAACTAACAAATTGTCAACTTGATTTAGATATCTTAATTGTAGTAGTAATTCAATGACCTGTCAAATGTAAAATATTAAAGAAACATTGCCATCATTGTTAAAAAAAATGTTAAAAAATATCTAGCATGAAATTAAGATTTGTAATATGCTTACCTGGACCTTTGGATGAACTGATATTAAAGAAGCTACAACACAAATAAGTATGTTGAAGCTGGTAACAAATTTATTTTCAATACAGCCTTCAACTGTAGTGTAAAACACATAGCAGAGGATTGCAGTTGTTAATGATAACACATAATTCAGACATGTAACTGATAGAAGTGCTGCAATGATACAAAAACAGAACATTATCACTAAAAATCTTATAATCTTTCCAATAATGTTGTGATAAAACTAAGTTGTAGTACAAATAATTGAAAGTGGTCTCTCTGTTTAAGCCATTGGAAAATATGATAAAAGCACCAATTAAAAATACATAGGAATGGTTATCAGGAGAAAAATGTTTTGATTTGTAAGTTCTTGCACAAAAGCTTTTGAAATAATTTGGATATTTCTTTTCGACAGGTATTGTTTTCTTCATTTCTACTTCCCAATTCCCCAAACGAGTGAGTCAATTTCGTTCAATTATCTTGTCAATTATAGATTTATTTGAGTTCTGGAAATATACCACTTAAAAAGTGAACCTTGTCTGATCCAGTTAATTTCAAATCATTTAAATTCATACAGATAGGCCTTCAATACATCAAGGCAAACTTCAGCAACAAACTGAATCAAACTGAACCATGACATTCTATAGAATATCTGCATGGAATTTGAAGATATCTCAGTATCAATTTCTCCTGATAATGAGATCAATCTTTCAATTTTCACTTTAAGAGAGAAGACTAAGAAATTCAATAAATTATGAGTTTGATCAAGTGAATGGAGTAAGATGATTTCTCCCTTTGGGTGTGAACAATAAGGAATTATCAAATTAAAACTGTTAGGGAAAGGAGTGAGATTATAATGAATTTCTACAATCAGGAATTAACTCTTTACATCCTAAATTTCTCAGTCCCTTGTGGTGAAGCACTGTGCATCCACTTTACCCCTTTGGTAGAATGACAGTAATCTAGTTCAGCATAGTATGCAAAGAATACAAAGGTGCACACTTGTACTCTGCTACTCTAGAGTCTGATGTTTTGCACAAGCCTGGCCTAGCTTTTATGATGTTCCAACAAGATCTGTAAAGTACAAGGTTTTGGGAGTTACTCATTACAAACCTCAATAGCTCAACAGGATTGAAGGTTAGTTGTTGTAAATAAATTTGAAATAGGATATTAGTTGACAAAACTGAGAACAAATTTAAAGGAGGGTATTAGTTGACAAAAAAATGAGTGATTTTAGTTGAAATAGTGGCAAAATAAGAGCTAAAGAGGAAAATATTGTCACCATATTATAGGATAAAACAGAAATTGCTGAAACTAAGAAATTTTCATATGTAATCACATATGTGCAGGAGAACCTTTGGCCCATTGGGCTTACACCAGTTCATTAAGTGATCATGATTACCTCGTGTCAATTATCTGCTTTTTCTTCATATCCTTGCATTTTATTTTTATTCCAATCCAATGCCTTCTTGAATGCCTCAGTTGAATCTGACTCCACCACACTTCCAGGCAGTGCATTCCAAACACTACCTACTCATTAAGATATTCCTCACTTCATCCTTGCTTTCTTTGGATGTAAATCTACACCCTCTTGTTCTTGTTCCCTTTATGAGCAGGAATAGGTTCTTCCTATCTACTCTATCCAGCCCACTCATGATTTTGAATAACTCTGGCTAGTCTCCTCTTTAACCTTCTTCACTGTAACGAGAACAATCACAAATTCTTCAATGTATCCTCATAACTGACATTCCTTATCCCTGGAACCATTCTTATAAACCGCTTCTGCAGTTTTTCCAATGTGTTCACATCCTTCCTATGATGTGGTGCTCAGAACCGTACTCAGTAACTGTGATTGTATAGCAAGGGTTGTACAGAGACAATGCTCCTGCTATACCTTTACATCTTAACGTATAAGACCAATACTCTTTTTATTCATCTCATTAACATAAAAGGCAGACTGAATTTGTCTCGGATTCAAACACTGGATTCTCTGGCCTCCAGTTCGGTAACAGAACTACTTGTAGATGTTATACATTCATTAAGTGTATACAGAAGAGATAGTTCTGTGAAAGGTAAGTAACCCATATCAATATAAATGCAGACAGAAACAATTGGAGCCTATGATGTACAAAGATTACTGAAACATAATGTCCTGGCAGCTAAAATAATAAATTAAATAGTATTGACTTTTATTGTAAAGTATTCTTGACTCCCTCCTTTCTCATGTGTCCAGGCTGTATCCAGGCTGTATCCAGGCAGTATGTATCTTTGTTGCAAATAGGGAGAAGATCCATTTATGTCACAGTACTCGCCATTTGTTGGACTTTCTTGCCAGTATTTAAACCAGCAGCCAGGCTGTCTCCACACCCAAGGACATTATGTATGGCCTGTACCTACAAGACCGCTGCATTTCTTGCTCTCTTCAGATGTTTTATTATGACTTATAGAGAGGAATGTTTCTCCATGCGAATAATGCAAAGACAAAGTGGAGGCAGGGATTGGCACTGTGTTATTGTGGCGTATGTGACTCCTATCTGGGCAATTTCTCCCATAAAAATCAATGGAATAAGGTATGGTTAGGAACTTAGGAAAATGAAGTGTTTCATACGTAGCAAACAAAACATGGACTGTACATATATACTATACTGAACAACAGAATTTCCTGCTTTAAACATGAGAGAACACAATGAGACTCAGAAGCATCAGGCTGGATGTTGGGAGTAAATGTTAAGTTGTATTACGGCATCTGCCAACTTCATGCAGGCACTAATCTAGTAAATGTAATCTAATACATTGTCTAGCTTAATATTGAGACTCAAAGTAAAGACATATAAAGTCCCAGACTGAAATCCAGACGTACTTGTTGTGTGAGGACATCTAGTGCCAATAAGTATTAAAGCAACCCTGGATGCAGTGTTGAAAATATGGGGTTAGTATTGATTATACACAACAACATACAAATGTCAATCCATTTGTATGAAATGGCAACATTAAACCTTCTGCTTAAGCTCCAATATACAAAATAACTTTAGGTCTTATTATTTAAATAAACAATAACAGAAACTGCTAGAGAATCTTTGAAAGTCAGGCAGCATCTGTGAAGAAACAGAGTCCATGTTTTGAGTCCAGTGATCCTTCTTCAGAACCCTTCTTTACTGGACTCAAACTGTTAACTCTGTTTTGTCTCCACAGATGCTGCAAAACTTGCTGAATTTCTCCAGCAATTTCTGCTTTTGTTTATTTCATATCTCAAGCATCCACAGTTCTTTGTTTTATTTTATTTGTAAAAACTGTGTTGCAAGTCTAGAATACGGATGGGGTGTTCAGGTGGAGTTAGTGCCAGTGTTGGGGGGGGAAATCAGTTTGGTGGGTCAGTAGTATAGCTACCCAGGAATGGAATTAGACTTAAATTCCTCTAATTTTCCTGGGTAACTAATCTAGGCAAGTAAGTCAGGACCCTCCCAAAGGCTCTGATTCTAACTCAAACTTGAATACTTTCATGTAAAGTGACAGTTCTGAAAATTTCCCATCAGAAGCTTAAAGCTCCCAGGAAAGTACTGCCTAGTCAGTGCATCACAATCTCCCAGGGTTCTGACATGCAGCTTTCAGGGTACGTCAGTCTCTGACTACCTGGAGATCAGAAGATCTGGGCTTATTTTGTTTTTCAAACAAATGAACCAAAACAGTACATGGTACTCCAGATATGGTCTCACTTTTATCTTGTAGAGATGCATAAACATCCCTACTTTGATAATCCATTTCCCTCACAATAAATGTCAACATTCATTTGTCTCCTGAATCACTTGGTCTACCAGGAAATTAACTTCACGTCATTCATGTAGCAAGGCAACCAGATACCTCTGAACCTCAGACTCCTGCAGTCTTTGTCCATTTTAACAGTATTTTTCTATTCTACCTGCCAAAATGGAAATATTCATGTCTTCCCACATCATACCCCATCTATAAAACTTTGCCCACTCACTTCCCCCCCCGCCACCCACCAAACCCCCTCCACCCTCCAGTCTATCTCACTTTCCCAATTCTACATGTTCTCTTAACTACCTATTTCCCGTAATATCTTGGTGGCATTGGCCACGTTCCCATCAACCCCTGATAACCCTTGATTCTCCTGCAGAATAAAAATCTATTCACCACTGTCTTAGAAATGTTCAGTAGCCCAGCCTGAACTCTAAAGTTGCATAATCTTTGAAAAAAAAAAATCCTCATCTCCACCCGGAAAGGGTGAACCCCAATGTTCAAACAGTGCCCTGTAGTTCTGGACTGACACATCCTTTCCATGTCCACCTTATCAAGACCGTCAGGATCTTATACACTACAAATTAAGTCACTCCTTAGCCTCCTAAACTCCAGTGGAAACAAGCACGGCCTGTGCAACCTATCCTCAGAAGACAACCTGTTCATTCCAGTTATCCAGTAAACTCCTTTGAATGATCTTAAAAATGCAGACCAAAATTGCACAGTGTTCAAGATGTGGTTTTACCAATGCCCTGTTCAACTGAAGCATAATGCCCTCGCTTTTATGTTCAATCCCTTTCATAATAAAGGATAACACTCCATTGGCTTTATATAGCAGCATACTAACCTTTTGTGACTTGTGCACAAGAACACATAAATCCATCTGCACCTCAGAGTTGTGCAGTCATTCTCTGTTTGAGTAGTAGTCTGCTTTTTTATTCTTTCTTTCAAAAATAACTATCTTCCCATCTTCCCACTGTACTCCTTCCACCATATTGATATCCAGCTGTAACTTTGGCATGTGTTCTTCACAATATACTTTCCAACTTGCCGTGCCATTGTGCTAATTTAGTTGCCATGCCTTCGCTCCCCTCATCTAGTTCATTGGCATAAATTGCAAAAAATTGAGGCCCTAGCATAGAACTATGTAGGACTTGCACTCTGTAGATCCTATTAATTAGATAAAGACCCATTGTTGCACATCCCCTGTTCTCTGCCAGCTAGCCTTTCAAAAGGGGCTGCTGACATAGACTGGAGGCCACTAAATAGTAGTGATGCTGCAGGGCATGGTATTAATTAGGTGATAAGAGAAGCACGTACTGTGAGTAACACGATTATCAAGGATTACTTCAATCTACATGAAGATTGGGTGAACCAATTGAGCACTAAGCTGTGGAGAATGAATTTCTGCACTGTTTGGGATGGTTTTCTAGAGCAGCATATGAAGGATCCAACTAGAGGACATGCAATTTTAGATCCAGTATTTTGAAATGTAAAAGGGCTAAATAACAATCCGATTACAAAAAAAGAGCTTTTAGAGATGAATGACCACAATATGATAGAATTTTACAGTATATTTGAAAGTGAGGTGGGTTCAATCTGAAACAAGTGCATTAAATTTGAATAAGGGAAATTATGAAGGCATGAGGCACAAAGTGGTTGAGTTGGATTGGGCAAATACATTCAAAGGCATGACTGTCCATAGGCAATGGATTTGTCTTCAAGGACTTAAATCTCCTATATATTCAATCAAGGTGGAGAAATGGTCAGTCAACTGTGACTAACAAAATTCAGGGTTTTATCAGATTAAAAGAAAAGCCTATATTGTTGCCAGAAATAGCAATAATTCTAAGCATTGGGAGATTTATAGAATACAACGCAGAAGATCAAGAAACTGATTAGGAAAGAGAATATGAATACAATCGAGCAAGAAAAAACTATAAAAGCTTCTTAGCTTCTTAAAAATTAAATGTCTTGCTAAGACAAACATAGATCTGTTACAGGCAAAGTGAGGAGAATTTATGTTGGGGAACAGAGAAATGGGAAAGAAGCTACTACTAACAATTCAAGGAAAAATTGAAGGAAATTAGTATTCGTAAAAAGTGTGCACAGAAGAAGTTAATGGGGTTGAAAATTAATCCCTGGGACCTGAGTGTTAAGGGAGTTGGCTATAGAGATTGTTGATGCACTGGTCATTATTTTTCCAAAGTTCTCTAGATTCTGCAGTGACTACTGCAGCTTGAAAGTTAGCAAATATCACCCCAGTATTCAAGAAGGAAACAAGAGAGAAAACAGGGAATTACAGATCTGTTAGCCTTACATCAGTAGGAGGGAAAATTTAGAATCTATTATAAAGTAAGGAATAAATAGTTGCCTGAGTGATAATATAAAATCAAGAACCACGGATGCTGGAAACCTGAAATAAAAACAGAAAAATGCTGATGAAACTCAGCAGGCATGATCTTCTGGTGAAGAGTCACCAGATTCAAAACATTATCTCTATTTTCTTCCTACACATGCTGTAATACCGCTAAGCTTCACCAGCAATTTCTGTTTTTGTCCCTGACTGATAATGATCTGTTTGGGCATTGGCAGTATGGGTTTGCAAATGAGAAATCAATTTTGATGAACTTTGAGTTTTTTGAAGATGTTACTAATAAAATTGTTAAGGGGGAGATGATGGATATTATAGACTTAGACTTGCAGAAGTCTTTTGATAGAGACTCCACAGGGAGGCTGGTTAGAAAAGTTAAAGCACAGGCGATGGGAGGTAACATATTGACATGGATCAATGATTCACTGACAGTCAGAAACAGACCACAGGGATAAATGGGTCATTCTCGCATTGGCAGGTTGACCACTAGGTTACTGCAAGATTAAATACTTGATCCCCAACTGTTCACAATCTATATCAATGATTTGTTTTGGGGGAATAAATATAATACTTCCAAATTTGTGAATGAAACAAAGCTAAGTGAGAATGTATGTTGTGTGGAAGATGCAATTCAGTTTCAGGAGGATTTGGTCTGGCTGAGTGAATAAGCAAGAACATGATAGATGGAATATAATGTGAAAAAATGTGAGGTTATCCACTTTGGGAAGAGAAACATACGTGCAGATTATTTCTGAAATGGTAAGCAGTTAAAAAGTGTAAATGTACAAAAAGATCTAGGTGCCCTTGTCGATAAGGTACCGAACACTAACATGAAGGCGCAACAAGCTATTAGAACATTAGTGGACGTTAGCTTTTATCACGAGAAGATTGAGTACAAGAAAAGTGAAGTTTTGCTTCAGTTGTAAAGGAGCTTGATGAGCAGCACCTGGAGTACTACATGCAGTTTTGGTCTCCTCACAATATTATTTGATTTGATTCATTATTGTCATATGTACCAAAGTACAGTAAAAAGTGCTGTTTTTTGTGATATTCAGGCAAATCATACCTCATAAAAGTATATCAGGGTAATAGAATAGAATGCAAATATTGTGTTACACTTCAGAGAAGGTGTAAAGATCAACTCTATTACATGAGAGGTTCCATTCAGGGATAACAGCCAGGGAGAAGCTGTTCTTAAATCTGTTGGTCAATGTTATCAAACTTTTGTATCTTCTGCCCGGTGAAAGAAGTTGGATGAGAGTATAATCAGGGTGGGACGGGTCTTTTGTTATGTTGGCTGCTTTTCTGAAGCAGCAGGAAGTATAGACAGAAGGAAGGCTGGTTTGTATGATGAACTGGGCTGTGTTCACACTTTCTGTAATTTCTTACAGCATTGGGCAGAGCAGTTACTGTACCAAGCTGTGATGCATCTGGATAGGATGCTTTCTATGGTGCATCTAAGAAAATTGGACAGAGTCATTGGACATGCTGAATTTCCTTAGCCTTCTCAGAAAGTAGAGACATCGGTGTTGTCAGGAGAGATTGTTGGTGATATTTAATTTTAGGAACTTGGAGTTCTCAACCATCTCCACCTCAGTACCATTGTTACAGACAGGGACATGTCCTGAAGCCAAGGCATAGCTCCTTCATTCTGCTGACATTGAGGGTGAGATTGTTGTCACTGTTGTCATGCCACTAAGCCGGTGATATATTGGGGAGTTCAGATAAACAAAGGGATGTGGGTGTCCCTGTACACTGGTGACTGATAGTTATGAGTTTTGTGTAGCAAGTATAAGAAAGGCAAGTGGGTATGTTGTTCTCCATTGGAAGATGGTTTGAGTTTAGAAGAAGGAGTATCTTACTTCTGTTATACAAGGCCTTGTTACGACCGCCGTTGGAATACTGTATTTTGATCTCCCTATACTAGAGAGGATATACTAGTCATAGACAAAATGCAGCAAAGATCCACTAGGCTGTTACTGGGGATGGCAGGACTGTCGGAAAAGATTAGTTTGGTATGACTGGGCCTGTATGAGAGCTTAGAAGAAGGAATCTTCTAAAATTCTAACATGTCTGGACAGACTAGGTATAACAAGGAATCTTCCTCTAGTTGGGGAGTCAAGAACCAGAGTCAAAGTCTCAGGATAAGGAGTAGATAATTTAAGTAGAGAATTGTCAACATCTGGAATGTGCTACTTCACTCATGCTGTGAAGATTGGATCACTGAATATATTCATGAAAGTGGTAGACTTTTAAATATTAAAGGTATCAAGGGTATGAAGAGAAATCAGAATTATGGCATTGAAAGAGAGGATCAGCATGATCATACTGAATGATAGAGCAGGGTCAAAGGGCCGAATGGCCTACATCTGCTCCTAATTTCCACGTTTCTATGCTTATCTCAGGAAAAGTGCGAGGTGATTTACTTTGGACGGAGTAACAGGATTGCAGAGTATTGGGCTAATGGTAAGATTCTTGGTAGTGTAGATGAGCAGAGAGATCTCGGTGTCCATGTACATAGATCCCTGAAAGTTGCCACCCAGGTTGATAGGGTTGTTAAGAAGGCATACGGTGTGTTGGCTTTCATTAGTAGAGGGACTGAGTTTCAAAACCATGAGATCGTGTCGCAGGTGTACAAAACCCTGGTGCAGCTGCACTTGGAGTATTGCATGCAATTCTGGTCACCACATTATAGGAAGGATGTGGAAGCTTTGGAAAGGGTTCAGAGGAGATTTACTAGGGTGTTGCCTGGTATGGAAGGATGGTCTTACAAGGAAAGGCTGAGGGACTTGAGACTTTTTCATTAGAGAGAAGGTTGAGAGGTGACTTAACTGAGACATATAAGATAATCAGAGGATTAGATAGGGTGGACAGTGAGAGCCTTTTTCCTCAGTTGGTGATGGCTAGCATGAGGGGACACAGCTTTAAATTGGAGGCTGATGGATATAGGACAGATGTCAGAGAGTAGTAGAGGCATGGAACGCACTGCCTGCACAGTAGTAGACTCGCCAACTTTAAGGGCATTTAAATGGTCATTGGACAGACATACAGACAAAAATGGAATACTGTAGGTTAGATGGGCTTTGGATTGGTTTCACAGGGCAGCGCAACATCGAGGGCTGAAGGGCCTGTACTGCACTGTAATGTTCTATGTTCTGTGAAAGACATTATTGCCATAGAATGAGTATGATGAAGATTCACCAAGGTTGTTCCCAGAATGTCGGGAAGAGTGATTAGGCAAACTGGACCTGTATTCTCTAGAGTTTCAAAGAATGATCTTATTGAACTTTACAAAATAATTAAAGGGTCAGATGTAGGTAAGATGTTTCCCCATTGGGTGAGTCTAGAACCAGGAAGGATACTTTAAAAATGAGGGAGAGGGGTGCAATTTCAGTCCAAGGTGAGGAGATTTTATTTTATTCAGAGAGTTGTGAATCTTTGGCATCCTCTATCACAGAGAAGAAGCTCAGACTTTAAGAAAGTTTAAGATACAGTTTGATAGATTTCTGATCACCAGTGGCACACAGAGTGGGTAAAAGGCATTTAACTATTGATCAGCCATGATTGTACTGAATAGTCAGGCAAGCTTGAGGCCTTACTACTCCTGCTTCTATGTTCTTACTTATGTTCCCTCTCAGCTAATATGTTACCCCTATGCCATAAGCTTTTATTTTCCACAATAACCTAAATGTAGCACTTTATCAAATGCTTCCTGGATATCCAAGTACAGCATGTCTACAGACTCCTCATCGTGCACAGTGTATGTTACTCCTTCAAGTAACTCCAATAAACTGATTAAATTTCATATCCATGTTGACTCTTGTAGCTTTTTTCTACCTGTACAACTATAATTTCTTTAATCGTTGAATCTAACTTCCCCATGACAGACATCAAGCTAACAAGCCTTTAGTTTCCTATTTTCTGCTTCTCTCTCTCCCTTCTTGAAAACAAGTTTATATTTGTTACATTTCAGTCAAATGGAATCCTTTCCTGAATCTGGAGGATGTTGGAAAATTAACACCAATGCACTCCGACCTCATTTGTAACCTCTTTTAATACCCAAGGATGAGATCCATTGGCTATTGAAGATCTGTCAGCCCGGTTTGCTTAGTACTACTACCTTTGTCATTGTAATTTCACCAAGTATCTCTCGGCCATCCACCTCCTGATTTAAAACTATTACAGATATGTTTTGTTGTATCCTGTATGGTAAAGATTGAAGCAAAATATACATTCATTAAATTTGCCATTTACTATTCACTCTGCATTCTCAGTCACAAGAGGAACAACACCAAATTTGGTTTGTATGTATATTAAAGTTATCCATTAGTATTATCACCTCTTTATCACACTATCCAATATTTCTTCTTGCATACTTTATCCCACATTGTCGTTACAGCTAGGGAGCCAATAGGTCATTTGTACAAATAATTCTTTCCCCTATTATTCCTCATTTCTACGTAAACCAATTCTACATCCTGATCACCTGAACTGAGGGCATCCCTAACTATTGCACTAATGCCATCCTTGATTAACTGTGAAGCCACTCTAGCTTTTTATTTCACACAAGTGCTATGTACCCCTCAATATTCAGGACCCAATCCTTGCAATCCTGAAGCTGGGTCTCTGTAATGGCCTTCAGATTATGTTTATTTACTTCAATGTGCAGCATCAGTTCATTTACTTTGTTATGAATGCTACGCACAATCAAATACAAGACATTTGCTCGTGCTTTTTTCAGTTTTGTGACATTTAGTTGTGATTGTTGGTCTATTCCTAGTTTAATTTCACTCTGCCAATTCCTGCCAATCTCTGATCCTCTTTACCCATACTGTTATTTTTCTTCTGTTTGCTTATCGCTACTCTTTTGATATACTACATTTTTCCACATTTGCTTGCTTCCACTATTTTATTTAAAATTCTGTGTCTTGCGATCTTATACCACCTGATGAAGGAGCAGTGCTCTGAAAGCTCCTGCTTCCAAATAAATCTGCTGGACTATAACCTGGTGTCGTGTGATTTTTAACTTTGTACACCCCTGTCTAACACCGCCATGTCTACATCATTTAAAACCCTGTCTACTTCCCGAGTTATGCAGTTCACAAAATCAATGGTCCCACTGTGATTCAAGTATAGACCATCCCAAGGGTCCAGTCCCCACTATCCTCTGTACTTGTGTCAGTAGTCCATGAACTGAAACTCATTTCTCCAATACTAGTCCTTGAGCCACATAATCATCTCTCTAATTTCACACAGACAAAGTCTACCTGTAGGTGCCTTAGGTAATAATATAGAGATTACAACCTATGAAGATCTATCTTTTATTTTCATGCCTACCTTCACATATTCAGTATAGGATATATAGGATGAACACGTGGCTGATAAGATGGTGTGGGGGAAGGTTTCAAGTTCGTCGGGCAGTCGGTCCAGTTTTGGAGGAGAAGGGACCTATACAAACTGGATGGATTACACCTGGGCAGGACCAGGACTGATGTCCTTGGGGGAGGGTACTTGGTAGAGTGGATCAATGGTGCTGGAAAAGCACAGCAGTTCAGGCAGCATCCGAGGAGCTTCAGCAAAACCGACGTTTCGGGCAAAAGCCCTTCATCAGGAATAAAGGCAGAGAACCTGAAGCGTGGAGAGATAAGCTAGAGGAGGGTGGGGGTGGGGAGAGAGTAGCATAGAGTTCAATGGGTGAGTGGGGGAGGAGATGAAGGTGATAGGTCAGGGAGGAGAGGGTGGAGTGGATAGGTGGAAAAGGAGCTAGGCAGGTCGGACAAGTCCGGACAAGTCAAGGGGACTGGAAGTTTGAAACTAGGATGAGGTGGGGGAAGGGGAAATGAGGAAGCTGTTGAAGTCCACATTGATGCCCTGGGGTTGAAGTGTTCCGAGGCGGAAGATGAGCCGTTCTTCCTCCAGGCGTTGGGTGGTGAGGGAGCAGCGGTGAAGGAGGCCCAGCACCTCCATGTCCTCGGCAGAGTGGGAGGGGGAGTTGAAATGTTGGGCCACGGGGCGGTGTGGTTGATTGGTGCGGGTGTCTCGGAGATGTTCCCTAAAGCGCTCTGCTAGGAGGCGCCCAGTCTCCCCAATGTAGAGGAGACCGCATCGGGAGCAACGGATACAATAAATGATATTAGTGGATGTGCAGGTAAAATTTTGATGGATATGGAAGGCTCCTTTAGGGCCTTGGATAGAGGTGAGGGAGGAGGTGTGGGCACAGGTTTTACAGTTCCTGCGGTGGCAGGGGAAAGTGCCAGGATGGGAGGGTGGGTCGTAGGGGGACGTGGACCTGACCAGGTAGTCACGTAGGGAACGGTCTTTGCGGAAGGCAGAAAGGGGTGGGGAGGGAAATATATCCCTGGTGGTGGGGTCTTTTTGGAGGTGGTGGAAATGTCGGCGGATGATTTGGTTTATGCGGAGGTTTGTAGGGTGGAAGGTGAGCACCAGGGGCGTTCTGTCCTTGTTACGGTTGGAGGGGTGGGGTCTGAGGGTGGAGGTGCGGGATGTGGACGAGATGCGTTGGAGGGCATCTTTAACCACATGGGAAGGGAAATTGCGGTCTCAAAAGAAGGAGGCCATCTGGTGTGTTCTGTGGTGAATCTGGTCCTTCTGGGAGCAGATATGGCGGAGGCGGAGGAATTGGGAATACGGGACGGCATTTTTGCAATAGGTAGGGTGGGAAGAGGTGTAATCCAGGTAGCTGTGGGAGTCGGTGGGTTTGTAAAAAATGTCAGTGTCAAGTCGGTCGTCATTAATGGAGATAGAGAGGTCCAGGAAGGGGAGGGAGGTGTCAGTGATGGTCCAGGTAAATTTAAGGTCAGGGTGGAATGTGTTGGTGAAGTTGATGAATTGCTTAACCTCCTCGCGGGAGAACGAGGTGGCGCCAATGCAGTTATCAATGTAGCGGAGGAAGAGGTGGGGAGTGGTGCCGGTGTAATTACGGAAGATCAACTGTTCTACGTAGCCAACAAAGAGACAGGCATAGCTGGGGCCCATACGTGTGCCCATGGCTACCCCTTTGGTCTGGAGGAAGTGGGAGGATTCAAAGGAGAAATTGTTAAGGGTGAGGACCAGTTCGGCCAAACGAATGAGAGTGTCGGTGGAAAGGTACTGTTGTGGACGTCTGGAGAGGAAAAAATGGAGGGCTTGGAGGCCCTGGTCATGGCGGATGGAGGTGTAGAGAGATTGGATATCCATGGTGAAGATGAGGCGTTGGGGGCCGGGGAAACGTAAGTCTTGGAGGAGGTGGAGGGCGTGGGTGGTGTCGCGAACGTATGCGGGGAGTTCCTGGACTAGGGGGGATAGGACAGTGTTGAGGTAGGTAGAGATAAGTTCAGTGGGGCAGGAGCATGCTGAGACAATGGGTCGGCCAGGGGGTTCAGGCTTGTGGATCTTGGGAAGGAGGTAGAACCGGGCAGTGCGGGGTTCCCGGACTATGAGGTTGGAAGCTGTGGGTGGGAGATCTCCTGAGGTGATGAGGTTTTGTATGGTCTGGGAGATGATGGTTTGGTGATGGGGGGTGGGGTCATGGTCGATTGGGCAGTAGGAAGAGGTGTCCTCGAGTTGGGTCCCCCTCCGTGACTACCTGGTCAGGTCCACGCCCCCCTACGACCCACCCTCCCATCCTGGCACTTTCCCCTGCCACCGCAGGAACTGTAAAACCTGTGCCCACACCTCCTCCCTCACCTCTATCCAAGGCCCTAAAGGAGCCTTCCATATCCATCAAAATTTTACCTGCACATCCACTAATATCATTTATTGTATCCGTTGCTCCCGATGCGGTCTCCTCTACATTGGGGAGACTGGGCGCCTCCTAGCAGAGCGCTTTAGGGAACATCTCCGAGACATCCGCACCAATCAACCAAACCGCCCCGTGGCCCAACATTTCAACTCCCCCTCCCACTCTGCCGAGGACATGGAGGTCCTGGGCCTCCTTCACCACCGCTCCCTCACCACCAGACGCCTGGAGGAAGAACGCCTCATCTTCCGTCTCGGAACACTTCAACCCCAGGGCATCAATGTGGACTTCAACAGCTTCCTCATTTCCCCTTCCCCCACCTCATCCTAGTTTCAAACTTCCAGTCCCCTTGACTTGTCCGGACTTGTCCGACCTGCCTAGCTCCTTTTCCACCTATCCACTCCATCCTCTCCTCCCTGACCTATCACCTTCATCTCCTCCCCCACTCACCCATTGTACTCTATGCTACTCTCTCCCCACCCCCACCCTCCCCTAGCTTATCTTTCCACGCTTCAGGCTCTCTGCCTTTATTCCTGATGAAGGGCTTTTGCCCGAAACGTCGATTTTGCTGAAGCTCCTCGGATGCTGCCTGAACTGCTGTCCTCTTCCAGCACCATTGATCCAGAATCTGGTTTCCAGCATCTGCAGTCATTGTTTTTACCTACTTGGTAGAGTGGTTGGAAAGAGTTTAAACTAGTGAGGCAGGGGGATGGAAACCAGAGGAGTAGGGCAGCAGATGCAGAAATTGCAGGAGAGGTAGAAATCAAGGCAAACATGACACAGAACAAGAACAGACAGGGAAACGCTGCTGGGGAGGTGGTCTGAAATGCACGTGTTTCAATGCAAGACTTATAATAGGCAAGGTAGATGAACTTAGAGCTTTGGTTAGTACTTGGAACTATGACATTATTGTGATTACAGAGGCTGAAAGAAGGACTGGACTGGCAGCTGAATGTCCCAGGATTTAGATGTTTCAGGTGTGATAGTAGGGGATGTAAATGATGTGGGGGGAGCTGCATTCCTGGTAAAGGAGTATTCACAGCTGTCTTGAGGGAGGATACGTCAGAGGACTCATGCAGCGAGGCAATATGGGTAGAACTCAGGAATAGGAAAGGTAAAATCACAATGCTCCGGCTGTACTACAGGCTACCCAATAGCCAGGGGGAGATAGAGGAGAAAATATGTCGACAGATGTTGGAAAGATGTATAAACAACAGGGTTGTTGTGGTAAGTGATTTTAACTTCCCCTACATTGACTGGGACTCACTTCATGCTGAAGGCTTTGATGGGGCAAAATTTGTAAGGACTATTCAGGAGGGTTTCTTGACACAGTACATAAACAACACAACCAGGGAATGAGTCATACTGGTCCTGGTTTTGGGAAATGAGCCAGGCCAAGTGAGTGAAGTTTTGCTGAGGGAGCATTTCGGGAGTAGTGGCCATAATACCGTGAGTTTTTAGATAACAGCAGGCCTCAGGTGAAGGTGTTAAATTGAGGGAAGCAGAAAATAGGAAACTATAGGTTTGTTAGCTTGATGTCTATCAAGGAGAAATTAGATTTGACTACTAATGCATTTAGAATTAATATTTTTTCCCAGCTTTTTACGTGATGGTAGGAATTGTTTTTAATTTCTCCCTTACATTCACCTTTTCATTTTCTAAGTCTTCTACAGTGAAGACAAACAGAAAGTATCTAATCAACGATTTGCCATTACCTTGTTTTCAATTATTAATTTGTCAATCTTATTCTTTAGAGGACTAGCATGAGCTGTTTTCCCCTGTAAAGACTTTGTGCTCCTTATTTCAGTTATCCTTTGTGTTTTCTTATAATCTGCTGACCTACGACTAATTTTTGGTGATGAATCCATTGATTCTTAATTTGATCCTATCTTTAACTTCTTTCTTCAGCCAGGAATGATGTATGGTTCTCAAAGAGTATTCCTTTGTCACTGGGGTGAAGCTTTGCTGAGGGTTTGTCATTGTCTCTCCTGTCCCAGGTTTTGAACTACTTTTCTGGTTCACTAAATAAATATTTTTCGACAGTGTTCACTATAGAAAATGAAAATGTTGGCGAGGAAGATACAGAGATACTTGCATCTAGGCTAGAAGAGATTGAGGTTCACAAGGAAGAGGTATTAGAAATACTGCAGAGTGTGAAAATAGACAAGTCCCCTGGGCCGGATGGGATCTATCCGAGGATCCTCTGGGAAGGAAGGGAAGAGATTGCCGAGCCTTTGGCATTGATCTTCAAATCATCATTGTCTACAGGAATAGTGCCTGAGGAATGGAGGATAGCAAATGTGGTTCCCTTCTACAAAAAGGGTAGTAGTGACAACCCTGGTAATTACAGACTAATGAGTCTCACTTCAGTTGTTGGTAAAGTGTTGGAAAAGGTTATAAGAGAGAGGATTTATAACCATCTAGAAAAGAATAATCTGATCAGGGACAGTCAGCACGGTTTTGTGAAGGGTAGGTCGTGCCTAATGAACCTTATTGAGTTTTTTGACAAAGTGACCAAACAGGTAGATGAGAGTAAACCAGTTGATGTGGTGTATATGGATTTCAGCAAGGCATTCGATAAGGTTCCCCACAATAGACTATTATACAAAATGCGGAGGAATGGGATTGTGGGAGACATAGCAGTTTGGATCAGAAATTGGCTTGCTGAAAGAAAACAGAGGGTTGTAGTTGATGGAACATGTTCATCTTGGTGTCCAGTTACTAACAGCGTACCGCAAGGGTCGGTGTTTGGTCCACTGCTGTTTGTCATTTTTATAAATGACCTAGATGAGGGCTTAGAAGGGTGGGTTAGTAAATTTGCAGACGACACTAAAGTTGGTGGAGTTGTGGATAGTGACGAAGGATGTAGTAGGTTGCAGGGAGACAAAGATAGGATGCAGAGCTGAGCTGAGAGATGTCAAATGAAGTTTAATGTGGACAAGTGTGAGGTGATACACTTTGGATGGAGTAATCAGAATGCAAAGTACTGGGCTAATGGTAAGACTCTTGGGAGTGCAGATGAGCAGAGAGATCTCGTTGTCCATGTACACAGATCCCTGAAGGTTGCCACCCAGATTGACAGGGTTGTTAAGAAGGCATACAATGTTTTTGGCCTTTATTAATAGAGGAGTTGAGTTCTGGAACCAGGAGGTTATGCTGCTGCTGTACAAAGCTCTGGTACGGCCACATTTGGAGTATTGTGTACAGTTCTGGTCACCGCATTATAAGAAGGATATGGAAGCTTTGGAAAGGGTGCAGAGGAGATTTACTAGGATGTTGCCTGGTATGGAAGGAATGTCTTACGAGGAAAGGCTGAGGGCCTTGAGGCTGTTCTCGTTAGAGAGAAGAAGGGTGAGAGGTGACTTAATAGAGACATGCAAGATAATCAGAGGGTTAAAAAGGTGGACAGGGAGAGCCTTTTTCCAAGTATGGGGATGGCAAACACGAGGGGACACAACCTTAAAGTGAGGGGAGATAGGTATAAGACAGATGTCAGAGGTAGTTTCTTCACTCAGAGTAGTAAGGGTATGGAATGCTTTGCCTGCAACGGTAGTAGATTTGCCAAGTTTAAATGCATTTAAGTTGTCATTGGACAGGCATATGGACGTACATGGAATAGTGTAGATGGGATGGGCTTCAGATTAGTATGACAGGGCGGCGCAAAATCGAGGGCCGAAAGGCCTGTACTGCGCTGTAATGTTCTATGTACCTCTATGTACTTCACTTTAGCTGGCTCTCTCTTCAAATCCTTCTAAATCCCCTTATTCATGTTTAAAGCATTTGTCTCAGACTCACGCTTCTCCCTTTAAACTGAACATGAAATTCTAGCATGCTACAAACAATGTCACCGAAAGGATCTTTCCCCATGAGGTTTATTGATGAAGGGCTTATGCCCAAAACATCGATTCTCCTGCTCCTTGGATGCTGCCTGACCTGCTGTGCTTTTCCAACACCACACTCTTGACTCTGATCTCCACATCTGCAGTCCTCACTGTGTCATATTGATGAATCTGAATCATTGATCACTAAAAGATCTAGATTAATTGGCTTATTAGGTGACTCAAAAATGTACTGCTATAAAAAAAACTGTACTGAATACACTCTTTGATCTCATTTTCAAGGCTAACATTGCTATCTGAATCATTGAATTTGAGTGTAAATTAAAGTCACATATGATTGTTGTGATACTTTCCTATGTACTCTACTCACTACTTTTTATATACTCTGTCCAAATGCAAAACATTTCCTGTCAGACTTTTCTTCTGAGCCACTCTTTCACTTCCAAATTCACTCTTTAGATTGTTTTTAGATTATGACTTGAAATTTCATGCAGGCAGAGGTTCCCTGGTTAGGCTAAAATGATGCCAGATGCCTAAACCTGGAAGTCCTATCCCTGAACTCAGCCCTGCCATTTCCCCAGGGTGGGATGTTGTAGTGGGGGGAGCTATTTTTTGTACTGAACTGCCTTCAGTAAGATCTAACTGCAATTAGTGGATGCCATTAGTGGCATTTGACCTATGAAAAGAAGTTCTCAACTTCCTGGAGTTTCTTTGGAGAGATAGGGTAACATTTTGGAGCATAAAGTATAGTTCTCAATATGTTCCTGGGATACCTTCAGAAAACGTCAGCTGCTTTTTAGGAAAGATAATAGAATCCCTACAATGTGGAAGCAGGCCATTCAGTCCATCAAGTCCACAGTGACCCTCTGAAGAGCATCCAATCCAGACCCATCCCCCTACCTGATTCCTGCATCTCCCATGGCTAACCCACCTAGCCTGCACATCCTGAGACACTATGGACAATTTAACATTACCGATCCACCTAATCTGCACATCTTTGGACTCTGGGAGGAAACCGGAGCACCCGAAGGAAACCCACGCAAACACAGAGGGAATGTGCAAACTCCACACAGACAGTCGCCTGAGGGTGGAATTAAACCCAGGTCCCTCATACTGTAATGCAGCAATGCTTCCCATGAAGCCCCTGTGCTGCCCCACAAGACTCTCTTTGCAAGGATCATATGCCCTTTAGTAGAGACGAATGTGCATGAAAGGTGGATAAACTCAATAGAGCAATCAAGGGAACTATCAACAGAGCTGTCATGGTATTTAAATCTTTAAATATTTGAAAAATCTGCAGTGTTATCTTATTCTTTGTTGACATAAATCTGATATTTATCATTGTAGAATTAGTGCAGCATGACTGATTTCCAACCTATCATAAGCATAGTAAGATGCCTGTCTCTTTACAATTCAATAGACAGTCTAATTAATTAAACAATTGACTTGAAATGGGATTATGAATACAAATGTTTATTTTTATAAGGAATTAAAGGGCTAAAATTAAAGTTAAACTTAAAAGGTTCAGCTACATAATTCTTTGAAATTTGCATCACAGGTAGACAGGGTGGTTAAAAAGGCATGCGTGTCTTCATGCTCAAACCTTGGAGTATAGGAGTCAGAACATCATGCTGAGGTTGTACAGAGTATTGGTGGGGCCTCTTCTGCAGCACTGTGTGTAATAGGATGTTATTAAGCTGGTGAGAGTTCAGCAGAGGTTAATCAGTATGTTCCTGGGAATGGAGTTGTAAGGATAGGCTCCCCGCTCGCCTGGAACAAGAAGCAGGATTTCCAGGGCAGTTTACAGGTTTATGGGGCCCTGATATCTCCTGACTCTGTGCTCCCAATGAGGAGGGAAAATTCAGGCTTAAGGCTCAACATGCCTTCATGTAAAAAGGTATTACAGAAATGTAAGTTTGTTGTCACCCCAAAATCTAATTTCTCCAATACATCCATGCTGATTTCCTGATTTCCAGTATAATTTGCAGCCCTTCCACAATTCTGAAACATTCATCTGAAACCCCTGTCATCCATGTTGTCTTGCCATCTTCCAGTGGCTTCCCTACAAAGCATGCTCTTCACTGTCTAAGCATTCCCCAGTCTTGTAGTTTTTACCCTTACTTTCTTTAAATGCCATAATGTGTGTTTTCCCCTTGTTTCTTGAAAAACAGAGATTTACCTTGGGTCCTTTGATCTTTGTCATTGAGTCATAGAGGTCTACAGCACATGAAAAAGTCCTTTGTCCAATTAAGTCTGCACTGGTCAAAAACAACCACCATACTATTCCAGTTCCATTTTCTAGCACTTGGCCCTTCACCATATATGCCTTGGCATTGCAAGTGATCATCTAAAAACTTCTTTAATGTTATGAGGGTTTATAGCTGCCTTACAGGCAGTGAGTTCCAAATACCCGCCATTCTCTGGGTGAGAAAGCTTTTCCTCGCATCTTCTCTAAACCCTCTGCCCCTTACCTTAAATCTACACCTCTGGTCCATCCATAAAG
Source organism: Chiloscyllium plagiosum (assembly GCF_037043375.1). Classification (NCBI taxonomy): domain Eukaryota; kingdom Metazoa; phylum Chordata; class Chondrichthyes; order Orectolobiformes; family Hemiscylliidae; genus Chiloscyllium; species Chiloscyllium plagiosum. The sequence goes on from NW_028270142.1 coordinate 17,452,935, forward strand.
GGAAAAGGTTTTGTCTTGTCTACCCTCTCTGTATTCCTCATAATTTTATATCTCAGTCATGTCCCCCCTCAATCTCCTCTGCTGTTAGGATACCAACCCTAGTCTGTCCAATTTCTGAACAGGTGAAACTCTCCAGCCTAGGCAACATCCTGGTATGTCTCCTCTGTACCCTCTCCAGTGCTATCACATCCCTCCTACAGTGTGGATTCTAGAACCACTTTTTTGAATCTCCAGTAATAAAAAATAATGGGAGAAAGAATGCTGCCTCGCACCCAGTCTATGAGAGCCATTAACCTCTACCCTTACCAGTATAGGTATCTGCTTCCCTTGGGAAATCCCTGAAATTCCTGTCTAATCTGAAGGGACAAGTGACCTGATATCATGGGGTAATGTCTCTTTTTCTTCAGATTTCCATTCACAGGATTTTCTGGGAAGAAAAAAGTAAGAAAATTGGTTCACATATAATTTCAAATTTATCTTTATATATTTTCCAAACCATATCTTTGAAATTAGATTTAAGCTATTTATTTCTATTTGTGATGCTAATTAATCTATCTTATTATGAATGATTTGCACATGCAGATAAAAAGGCCATTTTTTATTACTGTACTTTACATTCCTATGGATCTAATTTGCTGACGCAATACTACCTTTAAATGCATAGATAAGCTGCAGAGTTGGGGTGAGAGGTGGCAAATGCAGTTTAATACAGACAAGTGTGAGGTGATTCACTTTGGAAGGAATAACAGGAATACAGAGTACTGGGCTAATGCAAGGTTCTTGGTAGTGTGGATGAGCAGAGAGATCTCTGTGTCCATGTTCATAGATCCCTGAAAGTTGCCACCCAGGTTGATAGGGCTGTTAAGAAGGCGTACGATGTGTTAACTTTTATTGGCAGAGGGACTGAGTTTCGGAGCCACGAGGTCATGTCACAGCTGTACACAACTCTGGTGCGGCTGCACTTGGAGCATTTCATACAGTTCTGGTCGCCGCATTGTAGGAATGATGTGGAAGCATTGGAAAGTGTGCAGAGGAGATTTACCAGGATATGGGAAGGCCTTATGAGGAAAGGCTGAAAGACTTGAGGCTGTTTTCGTTAGAGAGAAGAAGGTTAAGAGGTGACTTAATACAGATATTCAAGATGACCAGAGGATTAGACAGGGTGGACAGTGAGAGTCATTTTCTTCGGATGGTGATAGCTCCCATGAGGGGACATAGCTTTAAATTGAGGGGTGATAGACATAGGACAGATGGCAGATATAGGTTCTTTAGTCAGAGAATAGTAAAGGTGTGGAATGCCCTGCCTGCAACAACAGTAGTAGACTTGCCAACTTTAAGGGCATTTAAATGGTCATTGGATAAACATATGGATGATGATGGAATAGTGTATGGTTTGGAAAATATATAAAGATACATTTGAAATTATATGGCTTCAGATTGATTTTGCAGGTCAGTGGAACATCAAGGGCTGAAGGGCCCATACTGCGCTGTAATGTTCTATGTTCTGTGTTTTATGCTCTATGACCCTCCCTCTCCCAATCTGTCTGCCTTTATCCCAATTGCTGTATTGTCTGAGACTTTCACCTTGATTTCTATACGGCCTTCACCTTATTCATCCCCAGCTTTTGTTCTGAATGCTTATCCATAGCTGTAGCTACAAAAATCACCAAGATACCAATCCCAGCTCAGTCTAACTGGTTTAAGCATAGACTTAGTTGTGATGCCCCAGAGCTAATTAACCTACAAATGCCAATTTTCTAAGGTGAGCTTGTACTGAAGAATTATCACTTGGTATGACACTGCCAATTGCATCCTCTGAAAAAAGATTGGCTTCTCATTGAAGACAATTAGCTTGAAAAATAAAATGTCAGCAATGGAACAAAAAATAGTTATGGATGAATTTCATTAATGGGCTAATGTAAAAGATACAATGAAACTTCAGAAAAAATCAATTATCAAACTGGAAATGTGCTTGGAAAATAATTTTGTTATGGAGGCAAAGAAGAAATCTCCTCAAATTTAACAAAGTAGTCAAAGTGTCAGAAGTTGATCAGGTGATCAGAACGTTATTTAGTTTGGGATGGAAATATGAAAATTTCAGCAACCCAGATTGTGTAATTCAGTTTCCCCAAATCTCTTTTTTGTAATCACTCTGTGTTTATTTGAAAAGTTTCTTCTGGTACTTTGCTATATTATATTCTCTTGAAGTTCCTTTCCATTGCGTCATTTTTCCAGGTTAGTCATTCTCTGTTTCCTCTCACTGGCTTTAACAGTTTGACTCTATTCTCTGATTAGGTTCTACTCCTCAATATGCCCTTCATAGAACTTTACAATGCCTAGTAAACAATATTGTTGGCACAAGCAGTTGCAAGAGAACACTTTCTCTACATTTTGCCCAGTATGCAAACTTGCACACAACACAACTTAATGATTAAATTACAGAATCTCTGTTTAAACACAGACAAAAAAAAACCCTGCTTAATAGGTATCTCTACACTACATGTTTGGTACCAGGTCATCAAACCTCAAATTTGCCTGGGCTTTTCATTAATCCATGAGGAGGATCACTGGTAGAAATTTCCAAATAAACAACTCTCAGTCGAAGAGTTTATTTCAATCATCCAAACCAAGATGTCCAATATGTAGCCCCAAGCCCCGGGAATCCAGCCTTCAAAGCACAAGGAATTAAATTCTATCTCTGTTAGTTGTTATTATGTGCTATTCTGCTTGTGTGATTTTGTAGACTCACAACATTCAAAAGGCTCCAGGTCCTTTGTCACAGGACCGCACAAATTCTGAACGAGGAAACGAGATTTTCCAGCAGCTGGAGGTGGTTGCAAATGAATAAAAGCATGCATTTAAAATCTCTGTAGCCCTTGAGGCTCCATCCAGATCATAAAACAAAAGTTTAGATTCCCAGCTCCACACCATTATGTACATTCACTTGAAAGATTATTCCTGGATGAATTTGGAAAAACAATAAACAATTTCAAAGTAACAGTACCAATGAATAAAGGGAGTTATATGGGAACAAAATCATGAATAGTAGTCACTTTGGGAGTGTTACAATAGCTAATGGAAGCAAGCTTCAACATTAATCAATGGTTTCTGTTGAAATGAAGGAAGATAGGGTCCAGTTAAGAACTCATCATTCTTGAAGGAGTAAGTCTACTTCATTAACACACCCCGCGATACTTTTATTGAGTTAGTTATTCAAAGGGAACATGCACTCATTCTACATTTATAATTTTAAATCTATCATCTCATGATTTTGTTTTCCATTGATACCGGACTATTTCTCATCTAGATTCTGCAGTCTGTCTGCTCCATTTCAAGTAAATATGAAGCAACATATGTTCATGTGAATCAGAGATGGACATTACTCTGAATTGTTCACTCAGCTTCTTGTTCCAGACAGTAAATACCCATCATTTCCCCTTCAGTTTCCACCTAATAGGAACAGAGTTTAAACGCCTCGGAGCATTTTAGTTACTTCAGGAACCAATTATTACCTACATTGCTAAGGAGAAATATTAAATGAGAATGCAAAGTCTAATCTACCAACTCTTTTGAATATTTAAGGTTCTTTCACGATAAAATATATGTGGGGTCATTTTCAGCAGAACAAAGTCTCAAAAGAATTTTCAGCACATTGAACAGTAAGACTTTATTTTATCACATTTAGCAGTCTTATATCTTATGCCTCCCCTACAGAATATGAATCAAAAATTGCTGAGGGCCACCTCCTTAATTTGGAACAGTTCGTTCAAGACCCCCACCAGGAGGCATCTGCTAGAGATAGTTGTAGCCTTCTGCTAAATGTGCATCCAGTACATCCAGATGTTAGAAAGTAATAAGTGCTCAGATAGAGAGCTAGTGCGTGTCCTTCCTTGAGCAAGTTGAATGCATGTAATTATCATTGGTAATGCTTATCCTTCATCACTTACATCTGACAGTAACAATTGCTTTGTATGTCCCAGATATCCCACAAGGGGTTTGCCCTTCAGCTCTTCTGAAATAAGCATCAAGCGTAAAAATCTTTCAAGCTTTATCTACTGTTTTGTCCAAATTGCCATTGGCAATAATTCTGTATTTTGAACACCAACAATGGCTCATTTGTATTAAAGAATGCAAAGGTGGGTACTTTAGCTCTCTTCGTACATAAAGCATCCTCAATGTTTGTGTCCAAATTCTCCATTCACTATTCCCTTTTATCTTTCTTTCACAGCTTTAGAGCTAGATTTTCCTAATGGGCAATTTCACTATCAGGAATTAATGTGGATGGTGCGCCCACCAGCTGATCTGACCATGCCTACAGTTTAAGCTACTTTCCTATAATGGGAATTATTAAATATACTGTTAAGGATCCCTGGAGTCAAGTGAAACCCACCACCAGGTCTGGGCAGTAAGGAAGACCCATATTTACAGATGTTCCCCAAACTTAGCTAACATTTAAATTGAGGCTCTCTGTGCGCCACTAGAAACTTAGATGAAGTTTAAGAGCCTGGAGTGAGGCTTTTGCATTATACTTTTTCCAAACAATGTCTAACACAGATAAAACTCAGGGGGCAAAGGATAAGGGACAATGGGATTTTTCTTGACATTGTTTGTCCTAAAGCTATGAAGCTTCATGGGGGTGCAGTCAAGTTGTGAACTCCAGGGTCCCTCGCATCCGACTGTATAACACTGTTCTCTAAGGCCAGTTGATCCATCCCTGTAGCAAGTGGAGGAATTTGATTATCTATTATAATTCTAAACATTCTGTGAGAAAACCTGTTATAGACTCTTCAATAGCCCATAGGACATCTTCTCCACCAGCTGCCAGGTGTCAATGAGTTTTTGCAAGGTCATCTGAGATTATTCCATAGTCATGATATGGCATAGGAAAGGCAGAAATATATTTATAGGACTGATTAATGATTCTGATTTCTTTCTTTGGGTGTTTGTCATTTCTTAAAGCTCTTGTGAGTGAGTTGCTTAATCTTGAAAGATGTTGAATTCAAAGTTTGACAATCAGTAAGGGTAACACATAGGAATATTTTCAGAGATGATGAATACACGGCCAATTTTAACGAGGAGAAATCGTAAGACAGATGAGACCTGCAGAATCACAATGACCTGCTGGGAATGGGCTTCAATGGGTTTGTAGATTTCTGAATAGTTAATGAGATGTATGAATGGACCCCCTCTCCAGCACTGGTAGCAATAAATTCTGCACATCCACTGAATCAATGACTTGCCTCCCAATCCCTAATTCTATCGATCATATTTTGGGATTGACCAATATTCAGATTAATTTTCAAGCCCACTTTGTCCCATGTAAATTGTTCACTACACAAAGTAAACTGAACTACAGCAGATCTCAAACACATTTGCCGCTGATAGATATTTACCGTGAAATGGAATGCATGTAAGAAGATCTCACTTGGGAAGAACAAAATCAGAGCTTAATTTAACTTTTAAAATCTGATGAACCATTTTCCAATGTTTTTAAAAACTGGATGCTTCCTTGGCAGCTTGGCACCTATAGTTGGGAAAGATTGGGGTGGCACAGTAGTTATCACTGTTGCCTCACAGCACCAGGGACTTGCGTTCAAATCCAGCCTCGGGAAACTGTCTATGTGCAATTTGCACATTCTCCCTGTGTCTGTGTGGGTTTCCTCCAGGTGCTCTGGTTTCCTCCCACAGTCCAAAGATGTGCAGGTTAGGTGAATTGGCTATGGCAAATACAGGGATGGGATGGGTCTGGATGGAATGCTCTTCAGAGGGCTGGTGTGGACACGATGGGCCAAATAGCCTGCTTCCACACTGTAGGATTATACAACTGAATAATAAATTTGAGTTGGTCTGAAAAGCACAATAAGGTGAAGTCAGATACATCATTGCCTATTTTTGCTTTATTGTTGTTTTCTTCCTGTGTAACACTTCTGTGGAAACTATTCCAAGAAATTTGTGCCAGTTTGTTGAATTGTTTTTATTCTGAGTATAAGATGGACAAATGAAGGGCTACGAGGTAGATGAGACTACATAGGTGATCAATTAAATGCATGGAAGAAGCTCCTATTACCAAAGTAGGTTGCAATGGCAGGGATATGTGAATGTCTGATTATCCGTGTTATTGATTGCCTATTCAAAAGCACACACATTTCCTTATAAAAGCAGTTGTCACCCATGAGGTCATCTACCATATAAAAGAAAGGTGACGAGTTATGATCTCAACCCTGTCTCGAATTCCATCCAGACATGATGCAGATCTGTGGAGGACATACTTTGGAACAGCAAAAGGGCGTGGTTTTTATAACCACTTGATGCAACACCATCTCCATTTCAGGATCCATTAAACAAAAGAAACTGTGTGATAGTTTGCTGGCATAATCCTGGGTGTATTTTGATTTATTAATTTAGATGTTTCACTCTAATTGTCCATATTCCTTTAAATGTTACCTGCATTCCATTTCCCAATGACATTGTCAGTATTCTTTGCATACCTATGCAAACCTTCACTTGGATGTGTGGGAAATAATAAGGAAATGACTTGCATTTATATAGTGACTTTCACATTCATAGCACATTCAAAGTGCTTCACAGCCAATTAATTACTTATAGTGCAATCACTGTTCATTTTTAGGCAAATCAACAGCGTGCTTGTACACTTCGGAATCCTGTAAGGAGCAATAAGATAAATGGCCTATTAATTTCTTTTTGATGTTGGCTGATTGATGAATGAATGTATGCCAGAATGTCAGGGGAACTCACTTGGTCTTTAATAGTACCACAGGATCTTTCACATCACCTGAACAGGCAAAGAGATCTCAGTTTAACATCTCATTCAATGTCAATCAGCTTTCCTTGGAAAAACGAATGCTATTACCATATGAATATTCTGCTAACATTCATAACCATCATTGAGAATGAGCACCAATGGAAGTGATTAAGATGATTCTCAGTTTAGTTTTGTTTTCTGAAAGCATGAGTTGGTTTTTTTGCATGGCATTCTTTTTATGGAAATTAGATGGAACTCATCCAAAGATGTGTAGGTTAGGTGGACTGACCATGTTAAATTGCCCATAGTGTCCACGGATGTGTAGGCTAGGTGGATTAGCCATGGGAAATGCAGGATTACAAGGGTAGGGTAGAGGGGTGGGTCTGGGTTGGGTGCTCTTTAGAGGGCCGGTGTGAACACAATGGGCCAAAGGACCTGTTTCCACGCAGTAGGGATTCTATGATTTTATTTCAATTTATACTCTAACCGATTATGATTCAGAATAAGTTAATTTGTCTCAATTAAACTTTACCTATTCACCGCAAGTAAATGATGAATAATGACACATACCAAAGTACCAACACCGTGATCCACCTTCTTCTGATTTTTTTAGCCAGGATTCATTCCAGGAATTACCAAAGTCCACCAGCAGCACCAATTCAGTCAGAATAAAACAAAAAGCACCAGCTGAACCAATTCCAAATGACACTAAAAAAGAAAACTATATTTAACTATAATTGCTCTGAAACAAATTAAACACAGATGAAAAGCAATATTTACATGTAATGAAGTTTTAACAATATTTTTATTCCCTGAATTTCAGAACAGTTTTATAATCAACTAAGTAGTTAAGTTGGAATATTTGATTCTACTCTTCGAGTTTTATCTGACTGTCACTTGGCTGAATGGCCAGGAAAATAGTGGAGAGGGACAGAAAAGATAACTTTCATGAAGGGGAAGCAACATGAGAACTGAGCAGGAATGTCTTCTTGCATGTCCTACTGGCTCTTTAAATAGTGATCCCAACATTGACTTGGATCAAAGCTATCAAGAGAGTGGGTATCTAAATACTTATTTTGGGCATATATTCATAAAATTGTTGGTCATTAATAGAACAAAGTATTTTTCTGTTCACGAAGGTGATGAGATTGATGATGGGATATGTCATCAGAAATACCCTGCACTTCAGAGAAACATGTACCTTCAAACCACAATGTTACACCGGCCAGCAACACTTACAGTGCAAGGAATCGTAATAAAACAAATACTCTGATTGATCTTCCTTAAGTCCAAATGGATGGCTTTAGACTAATCTGCATTTAACTCCATTCATAATATTTATTGCTACTCATTTCATTCGTTATTGTGACTTTGCAATTTATGTTCCTCTCCACATCTTCTAAAATTCCACTTAACTTGGTGGTACAGAAATTGGACTTCATTGTACAATTTTGTACAAAAAAAATGAAAAGAAAGTCCACAAAAGCACTAACTTTGGAGCATAATATACTGTTTTCGCATACGAGGTTGAATTGGTTCAAGGCACCTGTTCAATTGCAAAAACCTGCCCTGAGAGCTTGGTCTGTTGCACACTTGGCTTAGCTGTGTAAAATCCAGTGATGAAGCAACTCTTTAATGAATACAATTTTAAAATGGGCAATTAAATACTTGCATTCTCTTGAAGACTGAAAAGTTTGAGGAGATAAGCTAAACAATGGTGATTATACTGGGTGCAGATCACCCTTTAATCAGAGCACAGAATGCATGTCAGGAGGTTGTTGACACAGCTAATACAGTCAACAAAATCTGTTATTTGCAAATACAAATGAAGAAGGGTTGCTGGTCCGAGGAGCAGTCAGGCTGCTCACTTTTATGCATATTTCTTGTGGTGTCCATCAGTCACGGCACAACCTTGAACTGAGAATGACTCCATTTTGTTGTGATTTGGAGATGCCGGTGTTGAACTGGGGTGTACAAAGCTAAAAATCACACAACTGAAAATGTGTTGCTGGAAAAACGCAGCAGGTCAGGCAGCATCCAAGGAGCAGGAGAATCGACGTTTCGGGCATAAGCCCTTCGTCAGGAATGCTCATTCCTGAAGAAGGGCTTCTGCCCGAAACGTCGATTCTCCTGTTCCCTGGATGCTGCCTGACCTGCTGCGCTTTTCCAGCAACACATTTTCGGCTCTGATCTCCAGCATCTGCAGTCCTCACTTTCTCCTTAAAAATCACACAACACCAAGTTATAGTTCAACAGGTTTAATTGGAAGCACACTAGCTTTCATCAGGTGAAGGAGCGTCGCTCCAAAAGCTAGTGTGCTTCCAATTAAACCTGTTGGACTATAACCTGGTGTTGTGCAATTTTTAACTCCATTTTGTTGAGTTGCTATTTGAAGCTTTATCCACAATGGTAACTTTTGTTTTGCACATACTTATATCTGTTCAAGCTGGACAGTGATTATTTTTCTATGCTGAGAGAAATGTCAAACGTGTTGTTCAGGTTAGAGCTTGAGGATCCAGGTTTTGTGAACCATGAAGCAGTGAAGTCAGAAACCATGAATGCAGATGTTAGCCCTGATCTTCTCAAAACATCCACTTCTCCTTCTGAAAAGCAAGCATTGTGAAGTTTTGCAGAAAGGACATCAGAGGTACTTCCTGAGTAGTGGCTATTGGCATGCATTAAAGTGCTTCCACCTTTGGGTGCAATGTTGGCCTTAATTTGGTTTAAAGTCTCACTATTTGTGATGGCCATGGGGTTGACTGGATGAAATCTAATATCACTTAAGAGCCAACTTTATGCATGGAGGGGAACAATCTTCCTTTCCTAAGAAATGGTAAAGGAGAGGATACTCTCAAACAAGTACAAGCAGTAAACTGTGTTCATTGGTGACCCTTTTTTGTAGTCATTAATTGCTTTTCCAAATGTTGAAAATCAGGTCCTTGATTCTTACATTCACACTTTCAATAGAACACTGTCTTGATTCAATGAACCTAATGGCTCCTGGCAATTAGATTAGATTACATTACAGTGTGGTAACAGGCCCTTCGGCCCAACAAGTCCACCCCGACCTGCCGAAGCGCAACCCACCCATACCCCTACATTTACCCCTTTACCTAACACTATGGGCAATTTAGCATGGCCAATTCACCTGAACTGCACATCTTTGGATTGTGGGAGGAAACCGGAGCACCCGGAGGAAACCCACACAGACACGGGGAGAACGTGCAAACTCTACACAGTCAGTCACCTGAGGCGGGAATTGAACCCGGGTCTCGGCGCTGTGAGGCAGCAGTGCTAACCACTGTGCCACCGTGCCGCCCACGAATATGCAGAGCTGGTTGGTTATGACATTAACATGGATGCAATGCTGACTTAATGCCAGTGCTACCCATTTTGAAATGCCTCAACGTCAAGTTGCTGAACACAAAATAGAATACCATCTAGATTCCCCAGTCAGCACTACTTAAAAGGATAATGAACCATTTGTAGGTTAATTCCTGAACTACTTCTTCTGGCTGCTGTTGGAAATGCACACATTTTTGGAGTTTTCCCAAGGCTGCACAAAATTCATGAAGTTAATGGTACTGACAGTACATTACTGTTGAATAAAAATTGTGTGCCAAACCAGATTGCTTCCATGGTCTAATAAATCTTCCTCTTGGAAGTGATAAGGACAAGGTGCTGGAAGAGGGCAAATGGTTCTTAGCAGGAGACTATCTGCATGAGGCTTTAAGAGAGCAATTCTCCAACCTGAACTGCAGTGAGCACCTCCAATAGAGGTGAATTAATTAAAATATAGTTGTCACTGAAATCTTCCAACAGCTGGAGCCACTGCACCGGGCAAGGCAAGAAATCCATTATTTATAAGTGTCGAGGTCACTGAGGCTCTTAGCTTTATGCATCTGCTTCCTCCCACTTGGTGTTCAAGATTTTGGATGCAAAACATCAACTCTATTTCTCTCTTTGCACAGATTCAACCAGACTTGTTGAATTTCTCCAGCATTTTCTGTGCTTTTTTTATTTTTAGCATCTGAAAAATTTTGCTTTTACTTGTGCAATCTTTAAAAGGCTCCTATGGACCCCAAATGAGCATTGGCATTCTGTACCAGCCCTGTTTGGTCAAGAGCATTTGCAAAAAGTGTTGGACGACAGGAAAATAGTATTGCAATTCTCTGACAGGGACCTGAAAATCCTCAATGAGGTGATGGTGCAAAGGAGAGGATTCCTCTTCCCAGAGGACCGGCAGAGGAAGTTACCAGACACTAGCAACCTGGTCTGAGGCCACCAAACAGTTCAGTGCTGTCTCTACAGTCCGGGGGAATGGTCAGCATAAGCAAGACAATGCTCTGCTGTGTCAGTGTAAGTGACTCACCTTTCTGCCACCTCATGCTCACTCTATCTGTGCTACCGCACTCATATCCCACCAAGGCACATTCACTGCCACTTGCACTCTTATCTGCAACATCTCCCTTCACACACTCATACCAGCCCTCTTCAAACACCCATATCACTAACACTCTGCATACCCCCCTGCACTTCAAGAGGTGCCACTGAATTTCTTCTCCCTCAGTTCAATATTTTTCCTCATTCCAGGAGAAGACAGCCATGTCCCGTCACCAGAGAAGGTACCATACTTCAGTACAATACACCTAAAACATTAGCTGTAAGACTATTCACTGCTCAACACATCTAACCACTGGCTATGAGACCTTCTCCCTTGTATCTTACAGGTCACAGCAGCATGGCAGCCACCTCCAAGGTGAGAGGCCAGCTCCTGCACAAGCCAACTCCTTGGCCTATGAGAACGAGAGTACTCGGGCCACAGGGAAAGCATTTGCAAGTCTGCTTCCTACAGCCCACACCTGCTCAGATACTGACACCTCAGCAGGAATGTTAGATTTCAAAAGTGTGGGACCACATTCTGGGGAACACGTCACTGCGACAGCTCTGCAGCTGGATGAGGAAGAAATACCTCAGGCCATTGGTACTCAGAGCAGCAAGGCCTGATTAGGGACAGTCAGCATGGCTTTGTGTGCGAGAAATCATGTCTCACAAACTTGACTGAGTTTTTTGAAGATGTAACCAAACAGATTGATGAGGGAAGAGCAGTAGACGTTGCCTACATGGATTTCAAACTTTTGACAAGATTCCATATGATAGGCTGATTAGTAACATTAGATCACACAAGATTCAAGGAGACCTTGTTATTTGGATGCAAAACTAGCTTAATGGTAGGAGACAGAGGGTGGTGGTGAAGGGTTGTTTTCAAACTGGAGGGCTGTGACCAGCGGTGTTCCATAGGGATCAGTGCTAGGTCTGCTGTTATTTGTCAGTTATATAAATGATTTGGATGAGAAATTAGAAGGCATGGTTAATAAGTTTGTGGATTACACCAAAACTGATGGTATAGTCAACAGTGAACAAAGTTGTTGAAGATTACCAAGGGATTTTGATCAATTAGGCCAATGGGCTGAGGAGTGGCAGATGGATTTGGATAAATGCAAGGTGTTGCATTTTGGTAAAACGACCAAGGGCAGGAGTTATGCAGTTAATGACAGGGCCCACAGGAGTGTTGATGAACAGAGAGACTGAGGGGTTCAAGTGCGTGGTTCTTTGAAAGTTGCATCACAGGTAGACAGGGTGGTTAATAAGGCATTTGGCACGCTTGCCTTCATTGCTCAGATTTTTGAGTAGAGGAGTTGGGATGTCATGTTAAGGCTGAACAGAACATTAGTGAGGCCACTTTTGGAGTACTGTGTACAGTTCTGGTCACCCTGTTAGGATATTGCTAAATTGGAGAGGGATTTATAGAGCATAGAGTCATAGAGATGTACAGCACGGAAACAACTCATCCATGCCAACCAGACATCCCAACCCAATCTAGTCCCACTTGCCAGCACCCGGTCCATATCCCTCCAAACCCTTGCTATTCAGATAGCCATCCAGGTGCCTTTTAAATGCTGTAATTGTACTAGCCTCCACCACTTCCTCTGGCAGCTCATTCCATACTGCCCACCCTCTGCATGAAAAGGTTGTCCCTTCTCACCCGAAACCTATGCCCTCTAGTTCTGGACTCCCCTACCCCAAGGAATAAACTTTGTCTATTTATCCTATTCATGTCCCTCATGATTTTATAAACCTCTATAAGGTCATCCCTCAGCCTCTGACACTCCAGGGAAAATAGCCCCAGCCTATTCAACCTCTACCTATAGCTCAAATCCTCCAACCCTGGCAATATCCTTGTAAATATTTTCTGAACTCTTTCATGTTTCACAACAACCTTCCAATAGGAAGGAGACCAGATTTGCAGTGGCCTAACCAATGTCCTGTACAGCCGCAGCATGACCTCCCAACTCTTGTAGTCAATAATCTGACCAATTAAGGAAAGCATACCAAACACCTTCTTCACTAACCCACCTACCTGCGACTCCACTTTCAAGGAGCTATGAACCTGCACTCCAAGGTCTCTTTGTTCAACAATCCTTCCTAGGACCTTACCATTAAGTGTATAAGTCTTGCTCAGATTTGCTTTCCCAAAATGCAGCACCTTGCATTTATGTAAATTAAACTCCATCTGCCACTCCTCAGTCCGTTGGCCCATCTGATCAAGATCCCATTGTAACTGAGGTAACCTTCTTCGCTGTCCAATACACCTTCAATTTTGATGTCATCTGCAAACTTACTAACTATACCTCTTATGCTCAATTCAAATCATTTACATAAATGATGAAAAGTAGTGGACCCAGCACCGATCCTTGTGGCACTCCACTGGTCACAGGCCTCCAGTCTGAAAAACAACCCTGCACCACCACGCTCTGTCTTCTATCTTTGAGCCAGTTCTGTATCCAAATGGCTAGTTCTCCCTGTATTTTGTGAGATCTAACCTTGTTAACCAGTCTCCCATGGGGAACCTTGTCAAATGCTTTACTGAAGTCCATAGAGATCACATCCACCACTCTGTCCTCATCAATCCTGTTTGTTACTTCTTCAAAAACCTCAATCAAGTTTGTGAGACATGATTTCCCACGCACAAAGTCATGCTGACTATCCCTAATCAGTCCTTGCTTTTCCAAATACATGTACATACTGACCCTCAGGATTCCCTCCAACAACTTGCCCACCACCCAATGTCAGGATCACCGTCTATAGTTCCCTGGTTTGTCCTTACCTCCTTTCTTAAATAGTGGCACCACATTAGCCAACCTCCTTTCTTAAATAGTGGCACCTCACATGTGACTATCGATGGTACAAATATCTCAACAAGGGGCCCAGCAATCACTTCCCTAGCTTCCCACAGAGTTCTAGAATGTTGCCAGAAGTGGAGAGTTTGGGTTATAAGGAGAGGCTGAATAGGCTGGGATTCTCCATGATCGAACATTAATCTTGCCTCGTTGCTATGTATGAGCCTAAAAGATGGAGCTAACTGTTTGTGACATCTAGATAGGGCACACAGAACTCTTTGCATAATTCTTCAACTTGCCATGGCCCACATCACTCATACTCAAATAAGAATTAAAACTTTGTTTTTTCAGTAAAATTGAAATACAATCCATTCATTACAAAGAGACTCTTTCACCCTCAGAGGCATGTCCATTTCCTGTTGCTAATGTTAAAATGTGGATACCATAAACCACTAATCGAATTTTCATCTCCTGCTGTTAGCATTAAGGTACTTAATTGAACACTTAATCCCGAAATGCTTCTGGTAATGTGAGGAGAACAGGATACATTTCTTTTCAAATCAATTTAACATCTGCAGTTTTATTCAGGATACTCAATGACTCAACCTTTGCAGAGCATTTTAATGGGAAGGAATCCAATGGATTACACATTTCTCGAAAGCAGATTTGAAGGTGTGGGGGTTGTAAATCCAGTATGTGGCCTTCCCACCATCACACACCTATTCACAAACTGTATGAAATTTTACAGGATACCGGCAGAAGCCTTTAAGTGTTCAGCTCACTACCATTATTGGTCCCAAGGTTGGAGAAGTTCCACATCAAGCAGGTAGCATGGAAGCTCTGGCCTCATCTGGGGCTGTGGGGTCTGGGCTGGACATGGCTCCATGAGACTCAAGATGACCAGCAAGCATAGAGTCAGAGACTCATACAGCATGGAAACAGACATCTTGGTCCAACTCGTCCATGCCGACCAGCTATCCTAACCTAATCTAGTCCCATTAGCCAGCATTTGGCCCATATTCCTCTAAACCCTTCCTACTCACATACCCATCCAGATGCTTTTTAAATGTTGTAACTGTCCCAGCCTCCACCACTTCCTCTGGCAGCTCATTCCATACACACACCACCCTCTGCATAAAAGAGTTACCCCTCAAGTCCTTTATAAATTTTTCCCCTCTCACGTTAAGATTATTCCATCTAGTTATGGACTACCACACCCTTGGAAGAGGACGTTAGCTATTCACCCTGTCTATGCCCTTCATGATTTTATAAACCTCTATAAGGTCACCCCTCAGCCTCTGACGTTCCAGGGAAAATAGCCCCAGCCTTTTTAACTTCTCCCTGTAACTCAAACCCTCCAGTCCCACCAATATCCTTGTAAATCTTTTCTGCACCCTTTTATGTTTAACAACATCCTTCCTATAGAATGGCAACCAGAGTTGTATGCAGTTTTCGAAAAATTACCTCCCAATGTCCTGTGCAACCGTAACATGACATCCCAACTCCTATGCTCAATGTCATGACCAATGAAGGCAAACATACCAAACACCTTCTTCACAGTCTGGCTACCTGTGGCTCCAGTTTCATGGAGAGAAAATGAGGTCTGCAGATGCTGGAGATCAGAGATGGAAATGTGTTGCTGGAGAAGCGCAGCAGGTCAGGCAGCATCTAGGGAACAGGAGAATCGACGTTTCGGGCATTAGCCCTTCTTCAGGAATGAGGAAAGTTTGTCCAGCAGGCTAAGATAAAAGATAGGGAGGAGGGACTTGGGGGAGGGGCGTCGGAAATGTGATAGGTGGAAAAAGGTCAAGGTGAGGGTGATAGGACAGATTGGGGTGGGGGCGGAGAGGTCGGGAAGAAGATTGCAGGTTAGGGAGGCGGTGCTGAATTTGATGGATTTGACTGAGACAGGCTGGGGGGAGGGGAAATGAGGAAACTGGTGAAATCCGAGTTCATCCCTTGTGGTTGGAGGGTTCCTAGCCGGAAGATGAGGCGTTCTTCCTCCAACTGTCGTTTCACTGTGGTCTGACGATGGAGGAGTCCAAAGACCTGCATATCCTTGGTGGAGTGGGAGGGGGAATTGAAATGTTGAGCTACAGGGTGGTTGGGTTGGTTTCATGGAACTCTGCACGTGCACCTCAAGATCGTATTGTTCAGCAACACTCCCCAGGACCCTGCATAAGTCCTGTCCTGATTTGCCTTTCCATAATGCAGCACCTCACATTTATTTAAATTAAACTCCATCTGTCACTTCTCAGCCCTTTGGTTCATCTGATTAACAGTTGACTTTTAACAAGAAACAGACTCAGAAGAGGTGGTGGTAGAGTGGTATTGGGATGAAGTTGCCTCAAAAAAACCTCAACATTGACTCTGGAGCCTGTGAAGTCTCAAGGCACCAGCCAGACATGGACCAGAAATCTCCTGCTGATTGTAACCTAATGCCTTCATCCAATGCTCCTGGGGAAGAAAGAATATATTGTTTGTGGTGAACCTGAACACTCATCACCAAGAGTGGCTCGATAGCATTACTGTGGACTGAGCTGGCTAGATCCTAAAGGACATAGCTACTAGACTGGGTCTGCAAAAGATGGTAAAGGAATGAACAATAAGGAGCAACATACTATATCTTGGCCTCACCAACTGGTCTATCTGTCCATGACACTAATGGGCACCATAGTGACACACTGGATAGCATTGCTGCCTCACACAGCGCCAGGCACCTGGGCTCGATTCCAGCCTTCGGTGACTGTCTGTGTGGAATTTACACAGTTCTCCCTGTGTCTGTTTGGATTCCCTACAGGAGCTCCAGTTTCCTCCCATAATCCAAAGATGTGCAGGTTAGGTGCGTTGGCCATGGTAAATGTGGCGTTATAAGGACAGGTAGGGACTTGGGTCCGGGTGGGATGTTCTTTGTAGGGTCGATGTAGACCCAGTGGGCCAACTGACCTCTTCATGCATTCTCAGGATTCTATGACTCTATTATAGGAATGATCACAGCACAGCCATTATGGAGATGAAGTCTCACCCTCACATTGAGGATACCCTCCTCATTAATTGCAATAAGGTGCTGTGGATCATAGACAGCAACAGAAATGTGTTCAATTACAATATATAATTTCAAGGTCAGTACATTCCCCACACCAACATGACCTCAAACAGGGGAATTCAATGAATGGTGTAAGAGACTCTATCAGGACTGGTAGCAGGCATACCTAAAACTGAGGTGAGAACCTGGCAAAGTTATAACACAAGGTATACTTGTATGACTGAGAGCAGAAGCAGCACACAATTAACCAAATTAAACAATCTTGCAACCAATGGATCAGATCTAAGCTCTTTAGTGCTGCTACCTCCAGCCATGAATGTTGGTGAATCATTAAACAGCAAGAGGAGAGAGGCTCCACTAATATCTCCATCCTCAATGGGGGAGCACGGTACTTCAATGAAAACAGCAAACATTTGCATTCACCCTCAGCCTGAAGTGCTGATGGAAGATCCAACCTGGGCCTCATCCTGATGTCCTCAGCATCGAAGATACCAGTCTTCAGCTGATCCAGTACAGCTACATAATTGTACTGACAATGTGAAAAAACACCTGGTACATAATATCCACACAAAAAAAATAGAATCGGTCCAGTCAATTACTGTCAAAAGGTATGCTGCTGGAAAAGCACAACTGGTCAGGCAGCATTACTGGAACATTCCTGATGAAGAGCTTATGCTCAAAACGTCGACCCTCCTGCTCCTCGGATGCTGCCTGACCGGCTGTGCTTTCTCAGCGTCACACTTTCTGACTCTGATCGCCAGCATCTGCCGTCCTTACTTTCTCCCAGTCAATTACTGCCTCAGTTTATCTTAATCATCAGTAAAGTGATGCAAAGTGTCATCAATAGTACTATCAAGCAGCATTTACTAACAAAAATGTGCTGGCTGATGCTCAGTTCAGGTTCTGCCTGACCTTGATCCAAATATGTACAAAAAAGCTGAACTCAAGGGGGAGATCAGAGTGACCATTCTTGACATCAACTCAGCATTTGATTGAGTGTAGCATCAAAATGCCCCAGCAAAACTGAAGTCAATAGAAATCAAGCAAAAAGCTGTTGGACACATACCTAACACAAAGGAAGATGTTTGAGATTGTTGGATATGGATCACAGTCCTAAGATATTCTGCAGGATCTCCATTGCCCATCCCTCCTCAGTTGCTTCATCAATGACCTTCCATCTATCATAAGGTCAGAAGTAGGGTTGTTCACCAATGATTGCACAATGTTCAGCATTATTCATGACTCCTCAGGTACTGAAACTGTCCATATTCATGTGTAATAAGAAGAGGACAAAATCCACACCTAAGTGGTCAGACTAAATAACATTGGTGCCACCCAAGTGACAGGCTTTGGCCACATCATTCAGAAGTGAACCTAACCATCTCCCCTTGATATTCAATGGCATTACCATTGCTGAATCTCACAGCTTGAGAGTGGTCACCATTGAATACAAACCCATCATGGCCAACCATTTAAATTCTGTGACTACAAGAGCAGATCAGTGACTGGGAGTTCTGACATGCATAACTCATATCTGACTTTCCAACACTGTCCACTATCCACCAGACAGAAGTCAATAGAATACATTTGTATAAATCAGTGTGGCTCCAACAACGATAACGAAGTTCCATGCCATTCAGGACAAAGCTGGATCAGTGTGCCATCCATCAACATTAACATTCATTCTTTTCACTAGTGATGGACGGTGGCAAGAATCCTTCAATAGCACCATTCACAGCAGATGGCACCACTAACAAGTTCCACACAAAGCGAGACACCAATGCAGTTTGGAACTCCATTGCCAATCCTTCACTATTTCTGGATCAAAATCCTGGAAGGTCTTCACAAAAGAGCACCATGGGTGTAACTACACCACACCCTCTCATGTACTACAGCAAATTGAAGAAGGTGGATTGCTACCACTTTCTCGAGGGTAATTAGGAATGGGGGACAAGCAACATGCATATTCCACTCTTGAACAATACACTAAGAAATATATTCTCCTGTAAAACTAAGAATGTTTTGGTAAGGAAGTGCATGCTTTAATTAATTTATCTGTAAATATGGACTTAGAAATGTGAAGATTGATTCTAGTCCTATCATCCACCAACTAACTTTCTGAAATAGAAAATCTACCACATGGAAGTAATTAAAACGAGAAATGTTAAGTCCAAATATTAAAAATTTATACTAAAATCACTACATGATGTAAAGTGTCAATTTTCCATTATTATATTGTTCACAAGACACAACCATTTTATGACAATGCAATCCCTATCTGTATTACAAGGTTACTTATTGAATTATAATATTCCTATAGACAATTCTTAGTACATAATATCATTTCCTTCCATCAGTGTGAGCCTTAAATGTTTTAGTTTCAAACACACAATGTAAAGATATTTAGCAGTCCATTCAAGTCTGATCAATGTGGACAACCCTGTAGAATTGCCACTTACCTCGGCTGAAATGTCCCTCGGGAATATAAAATGCACCAACCATTATTGCTACAAGTGCTCCAAACTTGAATAACCAGAAGCTTTGAAAAGAGAATGTTAATGACACTGTAAGTCTTACATTTCTGTACAGGATCCACCGCATCCAATCCTGTGTATTCTTGAATAATGTTAATTATGTTTCATAATTTCATTTAATTCTAAAAAAGTCAACTAAATTATTGTGTTATTTCACTGTGCACATTTTAAATTTGGATAACATTAATCTACTTTTAATAGTAAATGTTCTTTTTATACATAAGAATAAATGATGAATAACTACTATTAAATAATAAAGCTATACTTTAAAATTCATTATAATCTGATATCCAATATACCATCTTGAAGAAAGTTAGCTTTAATAAAATGCAATACAGTTTGTTTTACTAAATCCCCCTCCTGCAAGAAAGTCTTGTCTTCCTTGATCTCCTCACAAAGATTGCAAGTTGAAGTATCTGCTACAAGCAGCAAGGGTTTCTGTCAAGAGCATGATTTTGTATGTTTGCTCCTTAGAAGTAACAGTATTCTTTAAGAAACCAATACAAAGATTATAAACTTGTTTCTGGAGCAGTATCTCTTTCAGAAACGATTTGCAAAATGACTTACCCGTTGTGTACTAGAGCCCTGGGATCCTTGCTATTTCTCACATTGATCATAGGCAAAGCTAACAGCAGAAAGAAAGTGGCCATTCCAAAACAGACACGGTACACAGACTTGTAACCCACTAAGACTCTGCAGATCGCAGGGTTAATCTCAGACGACTGTGCATTGTACCCAGTCTCACAGAACCCTGGAATCTGAAACATAGTTTTTGAGAATTGCTATTTAACAGGAAATATCATTTGTAAAAAAACAAATTGCCCAGTGTTTAGAAACCTCCAAAACATGTCTTCAACTCTGACAGTCACTTCAGAGGGTTCTGACTTATCCAGATAATGTCACCCATGAAACATTAGATAAATTGAAATGTAGCTAATCTTGAATAACAGTACTACTCACCCTCCAAATACTCACAAAGTGCACCATCTCCCTGACACCTTCTCAGTAAACACACTACCGCCTCCAATCTCTCAGCCTGGATAACCCCCAATCAATTCTCTTCAAATTAATCTTTTGTATTAAGTGGCAAGGGCACCTGTAGGCAACAGCTTTTAATTTTCTTTAAATTGATTCAACAAACTAACTATTGTGTAACTGTTTCTGAATATTGGTTAACAATCATTTTCAACTAGTTAAAATCAGATATTAGACAAGGCTAACTGAATAAAGCTTGTATGTTGTGATGTAATCATTTCAGCTGTCTTAATAAAACTGCAACAGGTCACTGCTCTTCAATATGTCAAGTATTTTTAAATGCAATACTTTTCTTTTAAGATTACAATCTAAAACACTGTCTCCTTGGGGTCTACGTTTTGGGGCTCCCATTCTGGACAACACTGATCTCACTGGTTTATGGATGATGCTATATTCTGTGATATATTAATGTAATTAAGCAGAAACTTAAGTAAAAGGCTTTGTAAAGGGCAGTTTTGAACATGATTTGCACCCAGAGTGATTGACTGCCCTTAAAGTGGGAACTCTTGGCCTCGGCCCACTGACTTCTTTTGGAAGCACCTTTTGCCACTGCAAGTATTTATGACAGCCTCAAACCACATCATCTTCTGCAAAATGGCTCCAGCCCTGACAAGTTTCTATCATAATTGAAAGGGAAAGCTGTGACTAAGCTTACTGACGTATTAATGTTTTACTCAACTCCTGTTGGACTCACAGATTATGGTTAAAGAAAAGGCATATAGGAGTGGTACAGGAAAAATGGGCCAATCAGTTTCCTTCTATGCCATATGATTCTACGATTCTATAGGTGTGTTAGAAGTTCTGTGAATTTTCAGACCCATCTATCCAACTCATTATTCAGGTTCTGAATCACCTTTTTTAATTATAGTTATTGTTAACTCCTTTTTAATCAACAAATTTGAGAGATTATATTTATGAATCATATTCATATTTGAAATAATAATATTCCCAATGAACACTCTCAGTACTTCTCCATTCTTTATGAGTATGTACCCTTCAGAATTGCCATTTCATTATTTTTGATCTTTACTATGGATCACCCAAGCTTTGAATTTGATGAACATTCCTTTGTGTACATTTTATCCAGTACAAAGCAGTGTGGTGTTTTACATGGCCCATTAAATGGCCAATTCCTCAAACAATTTGAGAAATCTGTCAAACAGCAACTTTTCCTTTTGAAGCCGAGCAGATTGAGTGGGGTTGCAGGGAGTAGGATGTGGTTAATATCTCACCAGGAGCTTTCCAATGGTGATGCACACCCAGAGTACAGCATTGAGATGACAGACCCCAACGTGTGTTCAGGATTCTGGAAAAGGAGCCCCAAAATCTAGACCCCAAGGTGACAATGGTGCCCAAAAATTGCTTTATATTGTTACTCTGCTAGTCACAAAAAGAACTGTACATTTGATGAGATGGATTTCTGAACACAACTGATGAAATTCTTCAAGAGAGCAGAGATGATTACCCTTTAATATTACTGTTCTCTAGTTGTTCATTGGGAGGTGGATAGAACTACTGGTGGGTGAAATTATCAATTACAATTAACACAAATAGCTGAAGATTCACAATTTTCATGCTTCTACAACTTTAATCCTGAGCTCCGGTAAATACCTAAGTTGATAGAAAACATTTTTTTCTGACTGCACATGGGCATAAAATATTGTCTTGGCAGAATGTACAAAACAAAGTAATACAGCATTACATTAATTGCATGTACATAATGGAACCAACTTGGTATCCTATCTCTTTCGAGCTGCATATTGTATATACGTGGATGCTATACACCAAAGACAATGTGCACTCTTATCATCATTTGTGTGATATCACCTAAAGCGATCTGTTACATTTTTTTGGAATAATTGTTGAACTATTGTTTATTTTTTGGTAATTTTGTCTTGAGGAGGAACATTGCAAACTGCATAAAATTAGAAAACATTATTACAGTGAGCTGATTTCATGCTGTTGTACTTTGAGTAGGGAACAGCCTGTTTGGAAGTGGATTAACAAGAATTGGTCAAAATCAAGCTCTGTGCACCTGTCGGCTTTCTGTATGTACTGCTCCCAGTTTGAGCACAGAATTTGACCCATGTGAACAATCTGCATTTTCTTAAAATTTGTGCTCCATTAAACGCTAAAACATGAAGATTTTCCTCCGTACTAAACCAACTCAGACATTTAATTCATTATTAAAGCTTAATCTTGTATCATACCTTCCTCAGCTGATCTTCTACTCCAGGTATAAGCATAATACCAGCAACAGTTGTACCAATCAGTAAAATAGTTGTGTACACCAATCGTGTTACTATGGAAGTTCTCCCAGTTGGACAACATGAGCACACCAGACATGGAGCACCACTGCACAAGCATGGGATCTGCAAAAAATGAGGGAGAGTAAATAAACAAAGCTCTGCACCCTCAAAATATAGGGTGCGCATGTCAATGACTGAAGCAAAAGCAAGATATTCTAAACACATTCATAAAGTAAGCAACTGCAAAACATTACTGGCAATGGTTGAACTTTTTTTCCAAAAACATGCTTTCGTACAAGTGAAAAATAATATCACAAAGGCTCAGCAAAATTCCTATTATATTATGTATTTGTATCCTGTGTTGTGTGTAAATACATTACTGAAGTTGCAAAGACATTACAGTTAATTCAGCATTCCAAGCAGGGAACATCATTCTCCATAAGCATTTTGTGAGATATCCAATATGATTTAAGAATTAAGATTATTTTACTTGACAAAATTCAGACTAAACGATGGTATATTTCTAGCTTTTAAATAACAAGGGAATCAGTTGCGGTCCAGTTCGATTTGAAATGGATAGAGGTAATAGTGTCAGAGGTTATAGCAAGAAAAGCTATCATCAAAGAGTTAGATTAGACCCGAGGGAGATAGATAAGGGATCATTTTCTACCTGTATAATGCTATTAGGAGGCACTATGTGCTGAGTGTACACAATCAGGGCACCGTATACAATATTCCAAAGAATGGTAGGGTGGTGCTCGAGCTGCAACATGTTTGAGGAAACACAAGCTTAGAGAAAATATGATTGAAATGTTTAAAATAATGAAAGGATATACAGACAGTCAGCTTAGAAGGCTCGCTTGAAGTAGACAGTGATTGCAGGGTGAGAGAATATTTCTGTCAAATCTCTCAACAGAGAATTAGGATAAATGCCTGGCATATTTTTATGCGGGAGTCACCGGTCTGAATTTTACCGAGAAATTGGTGGAAAGTGAATTTTGACGAGTTCCATGGAGGGTTTCTCTCCATGGTGCCAAGTGAAATTTCTCACCCTATTCTCCAAAACCCAATTTATTGCCAATTCCACTTGCCCTAACTGTTCTTTTGCCAGATGTAGAAACACTACCATGGTCAGGACCTCCGAGTATTGGGATTCCCTCAAATGGCGCTATATTTAAAATGCACTTATGTAACAGCATAGCACAGGAACAGTCCCACCAGCAATGACACATGATACCTTTCTAAACTAAAAGCCTTTTGCCTCTTCGTGGTCCGTATCCATCTATTCCCTGCCAAATTCATGTAGCTGTCAAGATGCTTCCTAAACATTACTACTGTATCTGACTCAACCACACCCTCTGGCAATGCATTCAAGGCACTTAGCAATCTCTGTGTAAAAACAATTGCCTCTTGCATCTCCTTTAACTTTCCTGTCCTTTTAACTTAAACCCATGTCCCCCTAGTAATCTACATTTCTACTTTGGGAAAAAGACACCAACTATCCATTTTATCCATGTCTCTCATAATTCTGTAAACTTCTATGAGATAGCCCCCAGCATTTGACGTTCAAATGAAAACAAATCGAGTTTGCCCAATCTCTCATAGCCAATACCCTCCAAACCAGGCCACATCCTGGTAAACCACTTTTGTAACCTCTCCAAAGCCTGCAGTGGGTAGTGTGGCAACCAGAACCGTACAGTACATTCCAAATATAGCTGAACTAAAGTTATATACAGCAGCAACATGACTTCCAATTTTTATATTCAGTGGACCAACTGAGGAAGGCTAGCATGCCATGTACCTTCTTGTCCACCTTATTCACTCACGTTGCCATTTTCAGGGAACTGTACACCAGAATTCCTCTGTATGTTAATGCTTCAAAGGGTTCTGCCATTTACTGTATAATTCCCTCCTGCATTAGACCTTCCAAAATGCATCATCTCACATTTGTTCAGGTTAAATTCTATCTGCTATTTTCTTACTCAAGTCTCCAGCCTATCCCTATCTTGTTGTAATCTTTGGGGTGTCTGCAAGCTCCCTAATCAGACCATTTGCATTCTCCTCCAAATTGTTTGTACATTTTGCAAGCAACAAGATTCCCAGCACTGATCCCTGCAGAACACCACTGGTCACAGATCTTCACTGAGAAAACACCCTTCCTTCACTAATCTCTGTTTTCTATGGACAAGGTCAGAAGTCACACAACACCAGGTTATGGTCTAACAGGTTTATTTGAAATCACAAGCTTTCAAAGCACTGCTCCTTTATTAGGTAGAGTGAAGAGAAGCACACAGCACTGAATTTATAAGCAGAGAGATCAAAAGATCATACAAATGGTGTGAGTGGAGTGTTGACAGGCTGAATAACAAGTCTCTGCAGGAGATCAAAAGTATCAGTGTTAGTAAAGTGTCAACAGCTGAATAGCAAGTGAATGGATGACCTATAATCCAGTTAGTTGGGGTAGAGAGATAATTACAAAAAGTTATAAATAAGGTGCTGTTGGAAACAGACCAAACAGCTGGAAATAACATGATAGTTATAACAGTTGCATGCCGAGGGTTTAACCAAAGTAACAAGTAATCCAAAACTGTACAAACTAATTAGGATGGTGAGATCATAACAAATTATCAAAGTGATGGTGTCAAAACAGGACAGTGAGGAAGATTTTACAGATACAGAACAGTGTGGTAGGGTCACACGTAGCACGGCATGAACCCAAGATCATGCTTGAGGCTATCTTCATGCGTACGGAACTTGGCTATCAGTTTCTGCTCGGTGATTCTGTGTTGCATATCTTGAAGACCAACTTTGAAGACACTTATCTGAAGATTGGAGGATGAATGCTTTTGACTGCTGAAGTGTTCCCCAACTGGGAGGGAACATTCTGGTTTGGCAATTGTTGTACGGCGTCCATTCATCTATTCTCGTAGTGCCTCATTGATATACCAGGCCCTGGGGCAGCCTTGCCTGCAGCGCATGAGGCAGACAACATTGGCTGAGTCACGTGAGCATCTGCCGTGCACGTGGTGGGTGGTGTTCTCATGTGATGGTAGTATGCGTGTCGATGCCATGAATTGCAAAGGTTGCCGTGGCAGGGTTGGATGGTGTTGTGGTCAACATTATCCTGAAGGCTGATTAGTTTGCTGGGAACAATGGCCTGTTCAAGGTTTGCCAATTGTTTGAAGGTCAGAAGCAGAGGTGTAGGGATGATCCTGGTGAGATGTTCACTGTCATCGATGACATGCTGAAGGCTGAGAAGAACATGGCACAGTTTCACCACTCTGGGGAAGTACTGGACAATGAAGGGTACTCTTTCGGTCATGTCTTGTGTCTGGCTTCAGAGGAGATCGTTGCGGTTTTTTGCTGTTGCACGATGGAACTGGCGATCAATGAGTTGAGCATTGTATCCCGCTTTTCAACCTTTTTAGGTGTCCATCATGTTCCTCCTCATCTGAGTAGATCCTGTGTACATGCAGGGCTTGTCCATAGAGGATGGCTTCTTTAACATGTTTAAGGTAGAAGTTAGAGAAGTGCAGCATTGGGAGGTTATCCATGAGTTTGCAGTAGAGTGAGGTATTGGGGTGCCTGTCCTTAATGAACATGCATGTGCCCAAGAATGAGATGCCACAAGGTCAATGACCTGTTCCACTCTGTGATGGTAAGTGCTATCATCTTCTATCTACTACCTCACCCTCACTCTAACTCTGCTACTGCACCCATCTCCCATGAAGTCTCATGGTCTACCACTCTCACTATTGGATGCAACATCTTCCTTCACTCATTCTCACCTACTGCAAAAGCTCATCTTAATCCTACATGGCCTCTGTGCTCCTGAATCACTCACTCAGCAAACCTCACCACCGTTCCCACACCTCTACCGGCACAAACGGTACATTTTTATCTCATTTAATCCCTCCCTTTGTCCGATTCCAGGGGAAAATGCCCTGCAATAGGTCTGAACAAGGCAAGACCAGTGGTGGAATACCTCACCATCATCTCCTCATCCTGGCCCTGGCAGCAGCATTATAATGATAGGTACTGGTATGCTAGGAATTGCAATATTGAAATGCAGAACTGTATTGTAAATGAGTAAGACAGTTAATATGAGACTATATGTCTGATGCCAACATCTGTGGATGGAGGTTCAAGTGGTCAATGCTCATGGAATATGCCCCGAGATTTTGGTGACTGCTGTCCAAGATGAAGGCCTTGAGGAACCAACAGTGAGTTGGAGCCTCCAGGTACCCACTCTGGCTTTCATGCTGGGAATTATTGCTGCCTGGTTTTGGGTGAATGGGAAACTGCATACAAACGAGGTGAGACTTCATGCTAATGCATGCAAATAGATGCAAATATCCCTCATGTCATTCACAAATGAGATTCTCATCTCGTGGTGTAAAACATGGTTGTAGAATCAGACATTTTCTTCTCAAAGTCGAGAATCTCATTTTTGCTGATCCTATATTCCCAGCTGACTCATCAGTGCCCACATTGTCCAGGGGCTGGGAAAATTCCATCAAGGAGTTGGAAGGTCATGTTGCGGATATACAGGACATTGGTTGGGCCACTTTTGGAATATTGCATGCAATTCTGGTCTCCTTGCTATCGGAAGAAGGTTGTAAAACTTGAAAGGGTTTGGAAAAGATTTACAAGAATATTGCCAAGATTGGAGGATTTGAGCTTTTGTGAGAGGCTGAATAGGCTGGGGCTGTTTCCCTGGAACATCAGAGGCTGAGGGGTGACCTTACAGAGGTTTATAAAATCATGAGAGGTATGGATAGGATAAGTAGACAAAGTATTTTTCCTGGAGTGGGGGAGTCCAGAACTAGAGGGCATAGTTTTAGGGTGAGATGGGAAAGATATAAAAGAGACCTAAGGGGCAACTTTTTCATTCAGAGGATGGTACGTGTATGGAATGAGCTGCCAGAGGAAGTGGTGGAAGCTCGTACAATTGTAACATTTAAGAGGCATTTGGATGGCTATATGAATAGGAAGGGTTTGGAGGGGTATGGGCCGGGTGCTGGCAGGTGGGACTAGATTGGGTTGGGATATCTGGTCGGCATGGACGGGTTGGACCGAAGGGTCTGTTTTCGCGCTGACTCTGTGCCTCAAAATGCTCTTTGTAACAAAGTGCTGAGGAATGGTAACTGTGGAGTTCCAACCATTTATCGAACTTGACGGGATATTTGATTGGGATATTTGCTGTCACCAGCCACCTTTTTCTTTTGTCTTGGGCCTGGCTAGCGATAGAGGACACACCACCACATATCTACAGAACAGACACAGCTATTAGATGACAAGAAGACTTGGATAGCTGATACAGACACATCTGCTCCTTCTGAAAGATATAGTAGAACCCCTTATCTCCCCCTCAACACTGTGTGCGAGTTCAGCAGAAGTAGTGGTGCTCATGTAACATGACCATTAACCATGAGTACAATAAACATCTTCTGAAAGACAAAGATTTTGTCAGCTTTGGAACATAAGCTGCCAGTTGTGAATGTGATGAGAAAGCGTGGGTTTGGATTTTCATGGCAAGGTCAGGACCATGCAGTCAAGTCAGTTTCTGGATCTTTCCATGTTAATGCCGAAAATCTAACATCATTTGTCAAGATTTGGAGGTGCTGGTGTTGGACTGGGTTGGGCATAATTGAAAATCAGAAGCGCTGCTCCTTCGGCTAGTGCTTCCAAATAAACCTGCTGGACTATAACCTGGTGTTGTGTGATTTTTATCATTTGTCAAAGGCAGCAGTTGACATCTCACTGAATGCCGCATTCCGCATTCAATGAGACGCAGCGGGTAGGTAGAGGAAATGGGAGGGAGACATGGCAGGTCCATCATTAAGGGCATGCTGCAGCTGTGAGAATGAAATACAGTGGAACAGTGATATGGCATGTATCGATGGAAGTGTCAGTGCTCAGATTTGCAGACCATCTCACCAAAGCTGCTGTTGGAGGCATAGGTAACCTGGAGGAAGTCATGTTTCTAGACAGAAGGCGGCCAGCAAGCTTGACAAAGCAGCTTTGATCAGAATCTTCTATCCCCTGCTATCTGAGTAGAGGTGGCTCAGGAAGTGAGCAGCCACAGTGTGGTCAGCAGGATGTGGGTACAGCGTGGGGAGCACTTTACAAACCCGTAGCTCTGGCAAGGTAGGTGTTACTCTACAATCAGATGGCAGGCCTCCAGTTTGCGTGTCCCCAGCACATCGCTGAGCAGAAATAACCAGAGGCAACCAGTGCTCAGGAACACTGAGGATAAGTACATTCATGCGTCTTGGGTAACACTAACATTACAAGCACCTCTCACAGGACTAAAAATGACCTTCACCAAAATCAAAAATTACATTCCATATTCATTATTCCTGTTTGAATTCCCTGAAGTCTTTGGTACTGTCAGTCACATGGCACTTTTCCTGTATGTCTCATCTGTTGTTCTTCTCAATCCAACTTTGCTTGCTTGGTTTCACTCTTGCCTATTCGATCATAAACAAAGTGTTCCTTCCTTCACTCCTCCATACTGTCACATGCAATCTTGATTAATGCTCTCCTGACCAATCAACCATTTATCCTCTACTCTTTGTAAAGCTCAGGTCATCTAAAACACTATGATCCGTTTTCTATCTTGCAACCAGTCTTGCCGCCTATCCTCAGAGATCTATATGGGCACCAAGTACCTAAGCATCTTAAACTTGAACCTTTATTTAATGCCTCTACAGCCTTATTAACCAGGTCCAGTGCAACCAGTATCAAACTAGACAGTCACGTAAAGTGGCTAAACCAGAGTGTGCCAGGACAGCAAAATAGTGAATTAAATATTCATGTTTCATAAGTAAAGAAGCAGGCTTCAGTAGGAGGAATGAAATTTGTTTTTTGTAGAATCTCTAGCGTGTGGAAACAGACCATTAGCCTAACAAGTCCACATCCAACTTCCGAAAAGCATTCCACCCAGACTTATCCCTCTACCCTGTCCCTGTAACCCCACATTTCCCATGGCTAACTCATCCATCCCTGAAAACTACGGGCAGTTTCGCGTGGCCAATCCACCCACCCCGAGAGGGCTGTGGGAGGAAACCGGAGCACCTGGAGGAAACCCATGCAAACAGAGGGAGAATGTGCAAACTCCACACAGACAGTTGAAACCAGTTCCCTGGCACTGTGAGATAGCATTGCTAACCACTGAACCACCCTGCCCCCTACACTGACTGATAAATATCAACACATACTGCTAGATAACAAGATTTTCGGGCATTTCCATTCCATGCAGCCTTTTTCAAAATTTCATACCACATTACTTGTCCAGACAATGTTATGACCTGAACATCAACATCACTATCCCAGAAGTCAATGTATCAAAGAAGATAAATTTAACCTGGCCCACTCCATGTCCGGGTCATGTATATTCTGGATTGCAAAATAATTTTAATACTTTGAATAAACAACTGGACAACCAAGGGTCACCTGACTGACTTGGTGAATTGAAGCAGTGCTGTCACCAGAGGAAGCAAAAGGAACTATCCAATCTGATGGTGACTCAATCACAGAGGTTTTCCATGCCTTGAGCGCTGTGAGAAATGGTGAGAATGTGGAAAAATTTAAAATTCTGATTCCCCACGTAAGAAATAGGAATAAGAGTAGGCCATTTGGTCCCTCAAGGCTGCTCTACAATTCTATAGGATGTCGGCTGATCTGGCAATCCTCACATCCATTTTTCTGCATTTTCCCAGTAGCCTTTGATTCTTTTTCTGATCAAGCACCTATGGGCAGCACGGTGGCTCAGCGGTTAGCACTGCTGCCTCACAGTTGCCAGGGACCCGGGTTCGATTCCAGCCTCGGGTGACTGTTCTGCGTGGAGTTTGCACATTCGCCCTGTGTCTGCGTGGGTTTACTCCAGGTGCTCTGGTTTCCTCCCACAATCAAAAAGATGTGCAGATCAGGCGAATTGGCAATGATAAATTGCCCATGGTGTTAGGTGCATTAGTCAGGGTTAAATATAGGTGGGGGAATGGGTCTGGGTGGGTTACTCTTCGGAGGTGTGGTGTGGACTTGTTGGGCCGAAGATTATTGTAGCTGAAAATGTGTTGCTGGAAAAGCGCAGCAGGTCAGGCAGCATCCAGGGAACAGGAGAATCGACGTTTCGGGCATAAGTAGGTAACCTAATCTAATCTATCTATCTGTAAGATCAAGAAAAAGTTTCTAGATTTCCCCTTAAGGTTTCAATAGCAAAATCAGAATTGCACTGAAAAGTGACAACGCCTTATTTCTCTGCATCTTGTTAATACACCAACTCGTGTCATTTATACACAACTTGCAAATCTTCCCTCCTTTTCTGAGAAACTAGATGGTGACAATTCATGATTTGCAAGTCTAAGGGATTATCTGATAGATTCAGATCACTGCTTGCTTCTCCATGCTTACTTCAAACGTAGAATCCTTACCATGCGGAGACAGACCATTTGGCCCATCAAGTCCTTACTAACCCTCTGAAGAGCATCCCTGGAACCCTGCATTTTCCATGGCCAACTAGTCAGCACATCCCTGGACATCCCTACTGACAACTTAGCGTGGCCAATCAACCTAATCTGCATATCTTTGGAACTGTGGAAGAAAACCAGAGCAGCCAAGAAAATCCATGCGGACGCTGAGAGAATGTACAAACTCCACACAGACACTTGCCCAAGGGTGAATTTAAACCCGGGTCCCTGGCACTGAGAGCTAGCAGTGCTGACCATTGAGTCACCCTGCTGCCTGTTACATTTTAATGTCCCTTCACCAAGCTGTTCTTCCATGTTCCATGCATAATGTAGCTCTCTATCCTTCATCAACCAAAGTCAGCATCACGTCTCAGCACATTATAGCTGATCTCAGACCAACTCAGAATCCCAATCAGTCTCTCAGGACTTCACCTTGGAATTCAAGGACACCTTTGACTTGTGTGGCTTTTCCAGTGCACTTTGTGCACATGGATGCACAACCATCTCATACATCAACCTTGATGCATCTTATGAGCTATAGTTTCATTCCTTAGCACTGACTCACTTTGCACTTAGTCACTACCACACTGTAGATTGTGTCGCTTTTTAGAGAGAGAGGGCTGGAGGGCCAGTAGCTGTGGAGAATATGAGAGCAGATGCTGTATACAGTTATGAGGTTGACAGTCCATGAGCACTGGTAAGGCTTTGATGCAGGAGTGTAGTTAGTGAGTGTGAGGTAGCAAGGCGAAGGTGGTGCGACTAACACCTACAGAGCAGCATGACCTTTGACCTTTATCCTGCAGTGGTTATGCATTTCAACTGACTCTGGGGACAGAACTGACACAGGTGGCCATCTGAGTCCAGGCCAGTTGTGTTTGCTGCCTTGGCCTTCTCTGATGGTCTGCCAGGTCAAAGATGCTCTTCTTCTTGACCGTCCACCAGGTCTTCCCAATCCCTCTCCAAAACTGCCAGCTTCCCTTTCTAAAACATTGCAGTTTTATTTTAGGAAGACAGTGTGTGAGGTAGCCTTTGGCTTACAGCATCGGGAGTGATGTGCAGCTAGATTTTAAATACAATGCCAGTGGCTTAAACACTGGGGTGTCATAGCAGCAATGTGAATTACACCTCTCCTGCCACATGATTGGATGAGAAGGACACAAAGCAGTTAGTCAATGAGCAAAGGAAAGGAAGACAGTGCCATGTTATGAGCCATAATGGGATGCCCACTGGCGAAGCAGCTTGAGACAAAACTGAAACTCCAGCTCAAAGTCTTTTCCTGAAATTCATTCAAAAGATTAATTTCAAATTGAATGGGTAACCTACTTACAAAGGTCAAAAATTTGCAAGCTGAGAATGCCATCACAGAAGTGGAGGGGTTCTTTTGATGCTCCTTTTGAGACCTCGGTTCAAGTCCCACCTGTTCCAGAGTGTGTCATAACTCCTCTGAATAGGTTTGGTTTGAAAATCTCAGACTGTTAGCAGTCTTAACCTGCTGGTAACATCACAAATTAAACCAGTCTCCTATGGACAAAAGGCGATGAGGATAAAGGATTTCAATCTGTCTTTTTCTCCTGTTCTGATTGCTTTCCACAGTGCATGTTGTGGAGGAGTAAAGTGTCTCTAGCATTAATCTTTGAACACGTGGTCACTAGAATTATCTGATAATGTCAAAGGATTAGAGTGGTGCTGGAAAAGGCACAGCAGTTCAGGCAGCATCCGAGGAGCAGGAAAATCGACCTTTCGGGCAAAAGCCCTTCATCAGGGATAGAGGCAGAGTGCCTGAAGGGTGGAGAAATAAATCCAGCACCACTCTAATCCAGAATCTGGTTTCCAGCATCTGCAGTCATTGTTTTTACCTACCTAACAATGTCAAAGGGTAATCAAATCAAATGCTGACAGTTTCACCATGTTTGTCACCAACCTAAACCAATTTTTACACTGGTTTATATAACATAGAACATAGTTTATTGCCAGTCTCAGTAGATATTTTCTAATCAACCTACTCAGAGATGAAATTGCACAATTCTGGAGTAGGTGGAACTTAAACCTGGGCCTGTTAGCTCAGAGGACCACTGCATCTTTCAAGCCCCCCAACCCCACCCCGCATTAGACTCAGCAAATGGACAATGTTTTACTGCCTTCATCTGGTGTTACCACAGCTATTACTGCTGTCATTTTGAATAGGTCTTACCACTGTATCTAAATCAATCAACTTTTTAGCCAATAAAATATAGCAGCAGAATTAGGCCATTTGGCCTATCAATCATTCAAACCTTTGTATATAGGTTGAAACTTTATTGCTGGAACAGCACAGCAGGTCAGGCAGCATCCAGGGAACAGGAGATTCGACGTTTCGGGCACAGGTCCTTCTATAGGTTACCCATTCAATTTGAAATTAATCTTTTGAATGAATTTCAGGAAAAGACTTGGAGCTGGATTTTCAGTTTTGGCTAAAACTGCTTAGCCAGTAGAGCTCCCATTATGGCTCATAATATCACACTGTCTCCCTCCCCTTTGCTCATTAATTATGAAACTAACTGCCATTCAATTGTGGAATTTTAGATCCTGTTAATGTGGAAACTAGCCTTCAATGTAGTCATTAGGGACCATTTTGCTCTTTTGGATGCAATTCCCACAGGCAAGAGAACTGGATTACTCTGTCAAATAATTATTTTGTGAAGCACAGAAGCAGAAACCTACGATATCACACGGACATTCCCAGGGCCATCTCCAGTCCCAGTTAGCTGCCTCCAACTACCCATGGTGCATCTTGCTGGCTCAAGCCATGGCCTGATTTGGAAGTTGTAATTTGTTATGTTACATTAGGATGGTTGCCAAATGCCCTTCAATTCACTTGACAAATTGGCCATGAGCCTGCACCACCAGAGTGGGTGCACTGCATTAGTCAGTTACCCAGACGTCAAAAATGATCCTAAATTTCCAAGTTTTTACCAGCTCCTGTTTTTTACAGTGAACGTCTGGAAAGCGACTGTGAATTAATCCAAACTCCCTTGACGTTATAAATCAGTATATTTTCACTGGAAGCCAGTTTCACCTCACATAAACAATATAAAATAAAACAAAGAACGTGGATGCTGGAGATCTGAAACCAAAACAGGAAAGGGCTGGAGAAACTCAGCAGGTCTGGCAGCACCTGCAGGGAGAAAAATAGAGGTAGTGTTTCCAAGCTCCTTTCAGTTCTAACAATGACTAACTGGACTCGAAACATTAACTCTGTTTTTCTCTCCACAGATGTTGCCAGACTTGCTGGGCTCATAGATCTCTAATGAAAAAGATCCGATGACCCATCAAGTCTGTGTCAGCCAAAAACAACCACCTAATTCTTGCAATTCCGTTTTCCAGCTGTTGACCCATAGTCTTGCATAGGTGAAAGTGTACTGCAGATGCTGGAGATTAGAGTCAAGAGTGTGGTGCTGGAAAAGCACAGCAGGTCAGGCAGCATCTGAGGAGCAGGAAAATCGACGTTTCAATTCTTTCCTGATGAAGGGCTTTTGCCCGAAATGTTGATTTTCCTGCTCCTGGACCATAGCCTTGCATGCCTTGGCATCACAAGTGTACATCAAAATACTTCTTCAATGTTATGAGGGTTTCTGCCTTTATCATCCTTACAGTTCCAGAAACCCGCCACCCTCTGCATGAAAACTTCATCTTCACATCTCCTCTAAACTTCCTGTCCTCACCTTAAATCAGTCACTGATCCCTACACCACGGGGGAAAGTTTCTTCCTGTCAGCCCTGTCTATACTCCTCACATTTTTATACAGTTCAGTCGTGTTGCCTTCTGCTATAAGGAAAACAGCCCCAGTTTGTCCAAACTCTCTTCAGAACTAAAAGCCTCCAGCCCGGGAAACATCCGAGCAAATCTCTGCACTCACTCCAGCACAAACACATCCCTCCTAGAATTCTCCAGCACTTTCAGTTCTTGTTTCACCTCACATAGAGGTTGGGATTCGACTTGTTCTCAACAGATTCTGAAATGCTTACTGTGACAACAGAAGGTGCACCAGCTCAGATGGAAAGGAAGCAAGGGGAGGGGAGAGGTAATATGAAGGACACTGGATAGAAACAACGGTTGTGAAGGAAGCCTGAGAGACAGAGGATAATAGGGAAGAAAACAAAATCCACGCAGGAACTGGAAAGAGCGTCAACAGCAGAAATTAACCTTAAATCGAAGAGCTGATAAACAGACGCTCACATGGAAGTATGAAGGTTTTTCGTTTTGCCTTACACCAGTCAGTACATTGAGGATCTAAAAACAGATGTGAAACCATTCGGATGTTGCAGTTCCCAATGTTTCGCAGAGTAGGAAGCTCAGTGTCTGTCACCGCATCTGCCAGTTCAATCATTTTATTCAATTCAATACACCATGAACATATAGACTTGGAATTAAATGCAAATAATTTAAACCCATCAAAATAAACACGAGTGGATATTGCCTGCCGTTTTAACATACTGTTAAGAAGGCAACACTAACCATGTAAGTTGAATATGGTCAGCAAAGTAGAAATGACAATTCGTAAATGTCCCCGTCGAAAGAATTCATTCAACCCTAACACCTCACTGACACACACACATATACACAGACACTGACACACACATACATCCAAACATACACACACATACACAGACACACACACACAGACACATACACTGACACACACAGACAGACATACACAGACATACACAGACACACACATACACAGACACAGTCACACACACTGACACAGACACACACACACGCGAGAAAATGCATTTACAATTTTTATCCGTAAGCATAACTGTTCGGTTGTAAACACTGGTTATTTCCCCCGGCGTTTTGAGAAATATTGTCACAAAAGAGAAAAGGAGACGATCAAACAGAGCACGTACGTTCCTGACACACACACACACAGGAATAAAAGCGTCAGAAATCTCCTTCTCCAATACTTTCTCTGAACGCGGAGAGACATTAAAGAACCTCTCTCTACCCATCCCTAACGTGCCCGGGAGTAAGCCGCTGCCTGGGGTTCTAGGGTTAAAGCTGTGTTCTCACCCAGTTGCTGACAGTGGTCACTAGGCGCCAGCCCATGTTGCAGTGTCTGCTCGCTGTTAACCAGGTGTGACCTCCCCCCCCCAGCCGAAGCACCACACACACACACACACTCCAGGGAGCGCAGCCCTCATCACTGCCTCCTATTGGGCAGCAAGACAGGCGAAAGCAGCTGGGAAATGCAAATCAGAGGATTGTTTTTACCCCCACCCCCTTCTCCAATGTTGAAAGGACACTTGAATCAATAAAAAGAGATCGTCGCAACAATCCGTTAACACTCATTTCAAAGCACCTCACTGATTCCCTGTAAAATGACCTGTTTTATTGGGAATGGCATGTGTAAGAAAAACAGACTCCACATCTGCATATGTTGGTTTTTTGTGTTGTTCATGAATATCAATACAATCGCCTTCCTGTGTAAATCGCTCTGCCAGTCAGGGACTACGGACATAATCCGAATTGTGTGGTGCACTTCCTTCATCAGGAATGATGAGGGCTTTTGTTCGAAACGTCGATTTTCCTCCTTCTGGGATGCTGCCTGATCTGCTGTGCTTTTCCAGCACCACACTCTGGACTCTAATCTCCAGCATCTGCAGTCCTACTTTCACCTATATTCTAAATTGTCCTCACTTTTTTATTTCAAAACTAAACTTTATTCATAAGAAAATATCTTTGTATTTGTACATAGTCACAAATACGCAGTTCTGTACAATAGCATATTGTGGAAATAAACAAACATTAGAGTTTAACTCTATCCAAACCAG
Source organism: Chiloscyllium plagiosum (assembly GCF_037043375.1). Taxonomy (NCBI): domain Eukaryota; kingdom Metazoa; phylum Chordata; class Chondrichthyes; order Orectolobiformes; family Hemiscylliidae; genus Chiloscyllium; species Chiloscyllium plagiosum. The sequence goes on from NW_028270142.1 coordinate 17,490,027, forward strand.
CCAAAAAACATCCCTTACAGGTACAATACTATATTTGCACGCATTGAGGCATTAGGAGTGTCTGATAACTGAAGAGAACCCCATTTAATTTCAGCAGCAAAACTTCAGACCACTGCAGTTCATGGAGTTCAACCCTGTCAAGTGTGAGGTTGTCCTTTTTGGAAGGACAAATAAGAATGTGGAATACAGGGTTAACGGTAGGGTTCTTAGTAAGGTGGAGGAGCAGTGGGATCTTGGGGTCTATGTTCATAGATCTTTGAAAGATCTATGGTGGATAGAGCTTGTAAGAAGGCCTATGGTGTATTAGCGTTCATTAGCAGAGGGATTGAATTCAAGAGTCGTGAGGCGATGTTGCAGCTGTATAGGAACTTGGTAAGGCCACATTTGGAGTACTGTGTGCAATTCTGGTCACCTCATTTTAGGAAAGATGTGGAAGCTTTGAAGAGGGTGCAGAGGAGATTTACCAGGACGTTGCCTGGAATGGAGAATAGGTCGTACGAGGATAGATTGAGAGTGCTAGGCCTTTTCTCATTGGAACAGAGAAGGATGAGGGGTGACTTGTTAGAGGTTTATAAGATGATCAGGGGAATAGATAGAGTAGACAGTCAGAGACTTTTTCCCTGGGTACAACAGAGTGTTACAAGGGGACATAAATTTAAGGTGAAGGGTGGAAGGTATAGGGGGGATGTCAGGGATAGGTTCTTTACCCAGAGAGTGGTGGGGCCATGGAATGCGCTGCCTGTGGGAGTGGCAGAGTCAGAATCATTGGTGATCATTAAGCGGCAATTGGATAGGTACATGGATAAGTGCTTAAGATAGGACAAATGTTCGGCACAACATTGTGGGCCAAAGGGCCTGTTCTGTGCTGTATTGTTCTATGTTCTATATTCTATGTTCTATGTGCACCTTGGCAGCAGCTGCCCAAGCTTTAGTGCATTCCTCAGCACGTAGTCCTGGAGCTTGGAATGTGCCAGTCCACAACACTGGGTCGAGGTCAACTCCTTGCTCTGGAAGACCAACACGTCCATCATTATAAAACACAGAAATGGGGAAATTGGCAAAACACCCATATAGGACGTTAGTTTTGTTTTTCACTTTCCCTTTAACTTATTGCGATCTGGAGTGAGCTGCTTCAAAGGCCATGGAAGCAGATCTGTTGTAATGAAACAAAAAAAATGGTTCTGAAGGAGGACTGGAAACGTTCACTCTGCTTTCATTCCCACAGATGCTAGCTTAAAAATGTGTTGCTGGAAAAGCGCAGCAGGTCAGACAGCATCAAAGGAGAAGGAGAATTGACGTTTCGGGCATAAGCCCTTCTTCAGGGCTTGTGCCCGAAACGTCGATTCTCCTTCACCTTTGATGCTGCCTGACCTGCTGCGCTTTTCCAGCAACACATTTTTAAGCTCTGATCTCCAGCATCTGCAGTCCTCACTTTTTCCCACAAATGCTGCCAGCAGTCCTGAGATTCTCCACATTTCTGTCTTTGTTGAATCATATCCAACAACGGCTTCCAAAATAAAATGGCTCAACACTTGTGGGCTTTGGGGTGGCAGTTGGAGTATGTGCTGTTCTTCCAAAATCAGCACAGACACTATGGGCTGAATTTCTATTCCCCTCCTCTACTTCTGATCTTGCTTGTGTGTACCTCCTGTGCAGCAGTAATCGTGTATGCCTCACTCTGTCAAAGCACCTTATGGTCTGTATGTTCTTGTGTGTTATGATCTGCCTGTGCTGCCTTCAAAACAAAGCCTTTCGCTATACTCAGGTACGTGTGACAACAACAAATCAAATCAAAATCAAAATCAAATCAACCCCGTGCAATGCACGAGAAGACATGGGAGATGGAACAATTCTCGGACCTCAGCTTACCTTCAAATTGCAGAAAGAGTTTAAAGTCTTTCCAAGCTTTGGTCATTGTAAGAGGGATGCCGAATTATTGCCTGTTCAGGTAGATTACAGAACACTAGGAAATCTGAGTTGATGTGAAACTTGTTTTTTTACACACATTGTGGTCTGTGCCTACGCATGGTAATGGCAGAGACTCTAAATTTCTGTCCACTACATGGCTGACCAGGAATTCCTCCTGCCTCTACCACCTGCTTTTGTTTCCCATATTGAGTACATTTCCTACAGATGTCCTACTTCTATCCTATAACAGTTTCAAACATTGTGATTTTTTTAACAAAATGTATTGTTAAAAATAATACAGCCTCCTAATTGTTGATATATGACATGCCACAGGATATTTATTGATAAAATGCTCAAAATCTGATATATATCACATGTCTGAAGTCACTTTGGACTGACTGTCTTGTAGTAAAAGAGCGGCAAATCCCAATTCAGGAAATGTGGAACATCCAGGATTAAAAGAAAAGCAAGGAAATGAACAAGAAATACTATTTTGAATCTATGAAGGATTAATTAAAACTGTACCCTAAATGAACAGTCAAGAGGAGATAGAGTCATAGAGTCATAGAGATGTACAGCATGGAAACAGACCCTTCGGTCCAACCCGTCCATGCCAACCAGATATCCCAACCCAATCTAGTCCCACCTGGCAGCACCCGGCCCAAATCACTCCAAACCCTTCCTATTCGTATACTCATCCAAATGCCTCTTAAATGTTGCAATTGTACCAGCCTCCACCACTTCTACTGGCAGCTCATTCCATACACATGCCACCCTCTGTGTGAAAAAGTTGCCCCGTAGTCGTCTTTTATATCTTTCCCCTCTCACCCTAAACCTATGCTCTCTAGTTCTGGACTCCCCGACCCCGGAGAAAAGACTTTGCCTATTTACCCTATCCATGCCCCTCATAATTTTGTAAACCTCTATAAGGTCATCCCTCAGCTTCCGACGCTCCAGGGAAAACATCCCCAGCCTGTTCAGCCTCAAAAACAAAGTACAAAAATGACAATAAATTTATATTTCCTCACTAACTGACTTTTAAAATTTACAGAAGTTTATTTTAGCATAAGAAGCATAAACATTATATATTACAGATTAGGTACCTTTTATGTCTTTGAGTATCGGTCTATGTGAAATCAAGCAAAAGCATGAATTTTCACATGTTTTAATGGGCTGGGCTGTGCCTCTGTTTGTTGAAGGTAGGTCCTGCGATTGAATTTGAGCAATGTGTACAATTTCCAAGTGTGCATCTGCTGCATTTGTTTAGATTTGACAAAAAAAGCTTCTTAGTCTCTGAGCAATTCATTCATCCTGGTCATTGTTGCTCCTTTAGGAGGTCGCAATATATTTGCTGCTTGAGGCCAACCACATTCTTTGCTATCAGGGTGTTCCTATTATGGTGTTAGATGGAGAATGCCAGAATCTTGGTCCAATAATGATGAACAAATGGTGATCTGGGGTAAAAATAAATCACAGAATGGCTATAGCACAGAAGGAACACTTACAGACCATCTTCTTTTTAGGCTGCAATAGTTTTTGTTTGATTTTCTTTCTATTCATTCACAAGACAAGGGCATCACTGGTGAGAGCAGCATTTATTGCCCAGCCCTAATTGCGCAAAGGACAGTTAAAATCAACCACATTGCTGTGGATCTAGAGTCACATGTAGAGCAGACTGTGTTAGAATGGTAGTTTCCTCCCCTCAAGACATTAATGAACTAGATGGGTTTTTCCTGACAATCAACAATGGATTCATGGTTGTTGAAGTATTTTTTCCACAAATCCAGATGGCACAACTTTCAGTACAATGGTAGATGCTTTATTATCAGACAGTCGGTGAGAGATTCACAGTGACACCAAAGGAGTGTGTGGTGGCACTTCTCAATGAATCTCTGCTCTACACATGAAGGCAGGATATTTATAGGAATAATACAGAGATCGACAAGTCACACAGTTGATTGTTTAAGACAGGTAATTACAATTTTACAATGCCCGGTGATTGCCGATTTCCTGTGATAACTAGCGAATGGTTTACAGAGACTGGTTATCGTATTCTTCATAATCACATGTTGATGGGTAGAGATTTAGACAGAAGGACTTTGCTTTGTTCTCTTTGTTGGATTCACATGCCCATGTTAATAGGTAGGGGAAACATGATAATGGGAACAGGAGGCAGTTAATAAGGTTATGGCCAAGGCTGTCAGTCTTGTCCAGGGAAGACAAACACCTTTGCCTGAGGCTGCAAGTGAAATCCACATGTATGGCTCCAGGGGATTCTGTTCTCCAGGAGTCAGACAGCTTCCCCCCTGCTGTGATGTCCCATCTCATTCTGTAAGAGGACAGGCATGCAATTGATACTGCATTTTCGCAGTGGAATGTTTAACCCTTGAGTTTCCAATATGTCATGATAAAGAGGTAAAAATGGAACTTATCCTTTTGTGGCTTTCTAACTTCCTCATTCCCTCCTATTGATCATTTGATGATCAATCAGGTCCCCTCAGAGCCTATAACGAAAACACTCGGACAACAGTGACCATAAGCACCAGAGCACTAGAATGCAGGTGATTACGATTAGTATTGTAAGTCTGGTTATGTTGCAGCAGGCCTCCCAGTTCTCCATGACTGCCCCCCTAGTGGCCACCCCTCCATGCCATTGCTAAGCCCATTTTAAACTGTTTGGAGAGTCTGGATGTCCTGTGTGATGTGTTTAGAGAGGGGTCAGTGATATTGTGGACTCGCCAGGGATGTAGGTGCAGCACTCTGCCCCAACAATAGCATCTTCCTTGGCTAGCAGGAAATCTAGGGCCAAATGATTCTGGAGGGTCACAGTCCTAACTGCAAGTAGCTCCTGCTTAATTTCAGTTAAGGCACTAACCATATCATTGGCGACCCTTTCCCATATAGTCCTGAGCTTACTAATTTCTTGGGCATGTAAATAGATTCCCGTTGGAGGAGAGAATATTCCCACCTAGGTGAGGAACCCGGTGAGGGACATTTTGGGTCTCAGGGGTGAGGGTAAGTTGTTCAAAATGTGAATGCAGGCAACAACATACCCAACATAACACAGCCCTCTCCAAGCCAGGGGTAGACTATCAACCCCAAATAAAATATGTGCCATTGTAAGCTGTTAAGGTGGAAACAGCCCCTGCTCCCCCCAACAACCTGGTAGCAGGGTTATTCCAGAGGCAGCCTGATGTTCTATTTGGGATGGTAAACCAATCAAATACAAAGTAGGCGTATTGTGTTAAATTCTGAATAGGTTCGATCCAGCGGATATCAAAAGATCACTTACTCATTCCCACATAAATACCTTTAGAGGGTTTCCTTCCTTCCTGAAACAAATGGTGTCATCGATGGTGTTTTTGAGAATGGCAAGAGAGGGTGGTCTATGCGATCGGTTGAAATTAGGTTGATACCAGCCCCTGAATAAAGTCAGGTTATACCCTGCCAACTGCCATTCCTGTGCATCATTGGTGTTAGCAGGATTACTGGAGAGCCATTCAGCCACTTTGTGCCAGTGAAAAAGTATGGGCCACAAAGGGATTGCTCCCCTGACTGGGGGGTGGCTTGTGGGCACATATCCAGCAGTGGGTGTCTCTCCCCATCACATGGGCTATCTTGTAGGTCAGATGGAAAAAGGTATTATGGATAAGGGTGCCCGTTTGAAATCCAGTTGTTCCCAAGGTCACATTCCCCAAAAGTCACCAGTCATAAGTACAGAAAACATCTTTGTCCTTAATCGCTGTCAGTTTCCACGCTGATTCTTTTGCAGTCGGTTCTGTGTAGCCACTGGGGCAGCCCCTATACCTTCACAGCTGTAGGGGTGGTCACCTGAAACAATCCTTTCCATCTCGGTCCCGGCTTCTTTCGTTCCCAGTCCTTTATCAGAACGAAATCCCCTGGCTCGACAGAGGAGTAGACTCCTTCAGGCAGGTCGTCACTTTCTCTGTAAGCCTGGCATACCTGCAAATGCAAACTTTGGAGAGATTTGGTTAGCCCCTATAGGTACACCCCCACCGCCTCTCCCAGGGTGTTCATATTTAATCTTTCAGGGAGGGGAGACTCACGGGCTTCCCGTAAACCACCTCAGCAGGAGACAGACCGGTTTTGCTTGAAGGGGTAACCCTCATGTGGAAAAGAGCCAAGGGTAGGACCTTCAACCCAACTTAGGCCTGTTTCCTGCTTTAGCTTTGCCAACTTATTTTTTTTTAAGGTGTCATTTGCTCGTTCCACCACTCCAGCCGCTTTTGGGTGATGAGTGTAGTGGAATTGTTGTTTTATTGCTAGTTCCCTGCAGATCCCCTGCTTTATTTTAGCCACGAAGTGTGGCCCATTGTCTGAGCTTATTGTCTCTGGGAGTCCATAGCGGGGAATTATTTCCCCCAACAATATTCTTACCACTGTTGTAGCTGTGTTGTCCCTTGTCAGGATCGCCTCAATCCATCTGCTGAAGACATCTACTATTATTATAACTTTGTACTCTGGGTAATTCTATGAAATCTAGTTGCAGACAATTGAAAGGCCCACCAGACAAGGGGGCAGTCTCAGAACCGCAAGGCATCCCTTTTCCAGCATTTGTCTTTTTGCGGATCAAGCATAATCTGGCTAATTTCTCAGCATTTTCTGGGAATCAGGGTGCCACCAGGTTTGTAGCAAAGTGCTGACCATTCCCTCCTTGCCTAGGTGTGTACAGTTACGGACATAATCCACCAAGGTTGGTAAAAGCAAAGAAGGAACACAGACCTGTCCCACAGTTTGGTATGAACATCAAGGGTGCACCCCATCTGTGACCCACAGTCTGTGTTCCTTTGCAAGGGTGTCGCCTTGTAAGTGACATATCTCACCCATCTCTAGCATACCAATTCTCAAACCTTTTGTAACAGGGTGTTGTTGTGAGCCCAACAGGACCAGGCAAGTGGGGTGTAAGGCTGCCTGCTTGGCGGCGGCATCTACTTGTGCATTGCCCTTGGAGACTCTGTCAGCGGCACCAGTGTGAGCTGAACATTTGATCACTGCTAGGCTGGACGGTAACTGTGAGGCCTGCAAAAGATTATGCACAAAAACAGCGTAACTAATGGGTTGCCCCGTGGAAGTTAAAAATTCCCTATGCTCCCATAAGGCGCCGTGGTCGTGGGCAATGCTGAAAGCATAGCGAGAGTCCGTATAAATATTGGCCAATTTCCCTTCCGCCAGGATGCAAGCCCAAGTGAGGGCAAACAATTCAGCCTTCTGTGCTAACAGTGGAGTCTTGAAGCCTGCACGTTCAACCACTTCAGACTCTGTAGCAATTGCGTTTCAGGAGCATCGCTGACCTGTGGGCGAAATAAAGGAGCTGCCACCCATATAAGAAGTGAAGTCCGCGTGTTCAAGTGGCAGGTCTGTGGTATTCTGCTACCAATGAAATTCATCAGTACTGGCTGAAGGTGCATTGTGATCGTGGGGCAGCTGAACAAACTCAGTTTTTGTGTGACCTTTACAGCGTGACTTGGGGCCATTCTGGCCATCCCAGTAATAAATAAGGGCTCCCCTCATCTGTGTCCTGGTGTTCTCAGTCCAGTCCATGTTATTCGTATGTATCATGTCAGCGACACTTGAGGGGACATATTGTAGAACCGTAGAGTTAAACAATGGTGAGTCCTTGCCGCAGTTAAAAGCTTGATCCCCAGCAAAGGTCCCATAACAGGCAACAAACCTTTTCCAAAAATCTCCCCCAGACTCTCCCACCTTGGGTCTATAGTCCAGGGCGTTGCTAATGTTGATAGGCTGTTGCCGAACGTGCTCTAATGACTGGACAATTTGGTTCACTTGAGTGCCTTCTTTGAATCTGTTGTTTGAGTCATCACAAGTGTGGACTGGTTCCTTTCCGTCACCCTTGCCCATTTATTCCTACCACTTGGTAACTTCTTCTGGTGACAAGATCATACAATAGAGGGCAAACAGATCCTGGGGTGATGCATTGTACATTTGAATTGTGCGCTGGACATATTGGGTGAATTGGGCAGGTTTATCTTTATAATCCGGAGTCTGATTCATTATATCATGATAATCTCTTGGGGTTTCCAGAGGACATAGACCCCGATAGTTAGTGGCTCATCTACCTCATCTGTCTTGGGGTTCGGTGGCTGTCTTATGGGGAGCATTGTTTTGGGGATGACATGCAGATGGTGAACTCCCATGCAAAGGTAATAGGGTGCCAGTGGTTTCCTAGAGCACATCTTAACCCGATCAGCTATACAGGGACTCAGGTACAGCGGCGGGGACGGAGTCATAGGTGGCTCAGTGGGAGACACCGGTGCACTAGGGTAACATCCCCATTCCCCTTCTACCTCGATTTCATTCCCTCCCATCTCAAACAGGGTTGGTGTGCCAGACCTGAGCTCAGGATCCCGAGAAGTACTTAGGTTCTTTCTACAGCTTTGTTGCTTTAGCCCCTCTTGTTTATCTTTCTCAGCTTTAGCCTCTTTATGCTGTTCTCCTATTCCCTTTTTTAAAAATATGTCATTAATGCATCCAATTTCAACATCTAAGAGAAATATTGCCACCATACTGTCCAGTAAAGAATCCCATCAATTAGACTTTTCCTATTCCTAGGCAAGCTTATTGAGTAAAAATAAAAGTGGCTACTGCACAGAATGTTATTCAACCTCTTGTTTCAGTGCCAGTGCTTTGCATGAGGAACACAAAGTTTCACTTTCCCTTAACGGTTCCTCACTTGCTATGCTACTGACATGTTTCCTCATATTGCCATAACTTCTGTCGCCAATTGAACATTAATCAGTGCAGCCATGCTTAAAAGTAACCATGAGGCAATGGCACAGATCACTGACAATGTGGAAAGGTATAAAGCCTTGTCAATTAATGAATTAATTAACTGTAATAATGCAGTTCAGGATAGTACAAATTGTTTTAAAATATTGAGTAATAAGCATATTTAATGAGAGATGGAAACTGAACAAGTGATTAGACATCATACTGAGAAGTAATGAGAATGAACAAACAGATTTCAAACTCACAGAAATGATTCAAATCTGCTCAGTGCTGTACATATAAAATTGTATCAGGATTGTTCAATTACATGCATATCCCCCTTAGCTGACCAAACCACAAGTTTTTTTCCTATCGAGTACGAGTTTTGTTAAGAGTCTTCAGTATAAACTAGAAATTCATTTAATCAAAATCCAATGCTATAATGTAAAGTGTGCACAGTTTCCAGCTCTGAACTCCATTATAACTATCTGGTTGTAGTCTTTCAATTTAAATCCCTAATTTTTTAAGCAGTTCTGATCAGTCATTGCTCATATATAATGTCCTAGGCTGTGAAATGACTGTGGCAGCGTTAATAAAAGTTTTGTTAAGATGCTTCGTATGCACAAATAATGACTAACCCAAAGACATAGATATTTACAACAGTATTTTAACCTTTGTTACATGAGTTTTTGCAAGGTAATGTTGAACCGACACTTCAATTCTCAGTGAGGAAGGGTATTTGACATAGAGTAAAGCTACGACTGACACTCCATACTCACAAAGGAGATGTAGCAGTCTTAAAATTAAGTGGAGATAAACAAGTCCAAAACAAACATTGAATTCAGCCAGTATCATTTTCTGAAAACAATATTGTTGGTTTGGTATATCCAGATCCACCTTTATATTCTTTTTTACAATTTTTAAATTAACCTATATAAAGTTCACTGTCTTTCCTCCACTTAATGAACAAATGTATAAGTCCGAGGTGATTTTCTTCAATGTTAGGTTGAGATTTTTTTTTAAGAAATGAGCAGATAGGCTTCACAAAGCACCAGTACTTTCCATCCGGACACTAGGACCCTGTCGAGTACTGACACGAGTAGCTTGTAGCCCAGTATGGAGAATTGTACCAGTCTCCCAAAGTGTGGCCAGGAACAACCAAAGCAGTGACCTCGTCCATCCGAGTGTCAGATTGTTCAGCACTGATGGTAACTTTGGGGTATTGAGGGGAATAGGGTGACGGGATGGTGGAAGGGTCTCGCGAAAGTGTCCTCGGGATGCTGTCTACGATCTATTTAATTTTAGGAGACTGATGAGCACCAGCCACCTTCCCAAATGCACCCAGGTATTGGATCACATGGGTCCTACCCCACAAATGGGCTCTGCACCCACCCTCTATGTTTCCGCTCCCCCCCCCCGCAGTGCAACAGGGCACATTTGTGTCTTCCGTGAGACGGCAGACCAATGCTTGGCCAACCTTCTCAGTGAGACAAGACTTACTTCTCTCCGGGAGCAGCTTTTCTCTGGCATTTTAGATTTCAGCCCATCGTTCTGTAAGCAAACAAACCAGAAACAAAGAACAAACAACCCAAAACCCATACAGTCAAGACCAAACACTGACACCCTCATCAATTGTTCTAATGTGATTGTAATTAAAAGTGCTAAAGTCATAGTTTTGGAATCAATCCACCATTCAAATGAAAGCTTTCACCACACATACCATCACAATCACTCAAAACTTCAAAATGGACATCCTTTAATTTGTATATAACAATTTACCAAAATGACCAATCTCTCAGAAGGGCCTACAAGCCCAATAAGTATTTTTCTGATCGGATATTTTCTCACAGATTGTCCCCCTTCCCAACTACATAGAGGGACTGTCTCATTTTACTTTATGATTCCTTGCTCTGCTTTGAACAATTTCCACTGGCCATATCAATACTGCAGGGAGGACAAACAGCTTTGCCTGAGGCTGCAAGTGAAATGTAGAGGATTCTGTTCTCCTGGAGTCAGCCAGTCCCCCCTGCTGTGATGTCCCATCTCATTCTGTAAGAGGAAAGACAACCACCTGATGAAGGAGCGGCGCTCTGAAAGCTAGTGTGCTTCCAATTAAAGCTGTTGGACTATAACCTAGTGTTGTGTGATTTTTAACTTTGTAAGAGGAAAGGTATGCAATTGATACTGCAGTGAGTCACTTTAGCAGTGGAATGTTTAATCCTTGAGTTCCCGATATGTCATGATAAAGAGGTAAAAATGGAACTTGTTCTTTTGTGGCTTTTTAACTTCCTCATGGTTATCATTAGACTCTTAAGTCCAGATTGTTTTTATTAAATTCAAATTCCACCATCTTCTGCAAGATTTGAACACAGCTCCCCAGAACATTACCTGGGTCTCTGGATTAGTAGTCCAGTCATCATATTACTAGGCCATTGCCTCCCCAGTGAAATTTGAAAAATCCTACCAGTCAAACTTATTAAGTTTTAAAATTTTAAACAGAAAAGTTAGGAAGAATTTCCCCAGACAATGGGAAATATGTTCTGTGCATGCGAAGAGTTAAATCCCATAAGAGTGACACCAAATTGTGATTAAAGTGAAAAGTATTCCTGATTTCTCTTGCTATAGTCAAGGATTCATAGAGTCATACAGCATGGAAACAGACTCTTCAAACCAGCCAGTCCATGCCGACCAAAACTGGTCCCACCTGCCATTCAGCCAATATCCCTCCAACCTTTCCTATTCATGAACTAATCCAAATGTCTTTTAAATGTTGTAACTATTCCTGCATCCATCACTTCCTCTGTTCACTCCGCACACAAACATCTCTTGGTGCAATGAAGTTTCTCCTCGTGTCCTTTTTAAACCTTTCTTCTTTCACCTTAAAAATAAGACTTCTAGTTTTGAACTCCTGCACCCTTGGGAAAAAATCCCCTTAGCTATGCCCCTCATGATTTTAAGAACCTCAATAAGTTCATCCCTCAACCTCCGATACTCTAGTTTCTAGTCCTAGCCTTTCTACTCTATTTTTATATCTCAAACCCTCAATTCCCAGTAACAGCCTGGCAAATCTGAACATTTCCTGCATTGTCATATTTCATTCAAGTTAGGCAATTATATTGTTCTTTAGATCTGTCTCCTGACCATACCAGCTCACACGTTGGTTTCATGAAGTCTCAAACTCTCATTAAGTTGGAGCTGGCAAGTGCACAGTGAAAAGTCATTCTTCAATGATATTGACTTGCCAGCAATAGTATTAAGGCTGAAATCGACAAACTTGTAGTTAGCCACATTGAATGGCTGGTGTTGGCAGGAGGAATTCTTTCAGCTTGAATTCAATTGAGAATTGCAAATGAGTACACACATGTAAGGAGTGAGAGTAGGCTACTTAATCCCTCAAATTGAAGTCAAATTGTCAATAATCTTGAGATTGATCTTGGTATTCTCAATGTTGAGGTGGAGGAAGTTGTGGCTCTTTCCTAACTTTATGTTATACAGATGGCAATTGTGAATTCTGGGAATCTGAGGTTTCTGATCATATGGAAATGGAGGGAGGCTAAACGTCACGGTGTCACAGGGACTGCAACACAAAAAGGAACATGAAAAACTTGAGGGCATTTTTGGATTAGACGCAGAATCACTTTTATTGAAATGAAGTTGGAACCCTGTCACATTCAATCGAAAGTAAACTGCACAATAATACAGAAAATGGCTGACAGTGCATGCAAACTAAACAGAGTAAATTTTGTTTCTTTCCACTTGAGGTTGAGTAAAAGTTCTTCAAATTGGAAGCCATCCTGGGTGCTGTTGGAATAATGATGCCTTCAATGTTTCAGTAACGTCAACCATCAAACTTTAACTTTAACTCATAAATATTTTCTAATCAATCTGTTCAGAGATGTTATTACACAACTCTAGAGCACGTGAGCCTTGAACATGGGCCTCCTGGCTCAAAGTTAGGGATGCTACCACTACACTATAAGAATCCTGATGACCTTATTTCATACATCATAGGCAGATCGTACATTGTGCAAGATTGCAGATTAAAAGTTATAGTCTCAAGCAATCATACTTTGTGACAGTAATTAAGTCAGGTGTGATGAGAACAATGTATGTAAAAGTGAAACAGCACATTACATAACAAGCACGGGAGACAATGCTTCACAGCTGCTAGATTTACACACTGAACTGTAATGTTGCAAGACATGCTATGTGATGTGGTAGCGTGTCTCTTCTTTGATGGATGTGGGGTGGACTGTATCCTGGTGGTCTAGTGAGCAGGGGGAAATTACAATGGCAGAATACATTGATGTGGCAATGTCAACTTTGGTTATGCATTATGCGATTGGATAAGGTTATATACGTCAGTGGTCCTTCTAAAAACATGATAATAATTTCCTTGGGAAACCCCAAGCCATGCAATGTGAGGGCCTAAGATGGGGATTCATTGTTACAGATATAGTGGCTTAGATGGTCTTTCAATAAAAATATGTTTTCATTCTAACATCCCCTAGTGATAACCTGGTAATGGATTTCAGATGAAGAGCACCATTGCTGGAGTCACTGTGCCTTTGTTGTTACACTAAAGACAATGTAGAAAGGGACAGGTAGTTCAATCTTGTTGGCATGCCCAGCAATGAAAATAACATCCAATGGATGCCACACAGCCAGCAGAAGGAGCAGCAACAGATTTAGATTCACCAAGGAGGCAGAGGGGAATGATGAGACCCTGCATCTATAGGTCTCGTGCCATCTTCTTTAAACTGGCTGAAGCACAATGTAGGCACTAATGAAGAATGTCCAGCTCTATCAAAGCCAAACTGTGTCATTTGCTGGAGGAGGAACTGCACTGTGGTCAAGCAACTACTGACCCAAAATTGGACCCAAAATTAGCGGAGTGGACTCGATGGGCCGAATGGTCTTACTTCTGCTCCTATATCTTATGGTCTTATGGACATGCTTAATTGGCCCAGAAATTGGTCCTGAAGGAAAATTATGAGGTCTGCAGATGCTGGAGATCAGAGCTGAAAATGTGTTGCTGGAAAAGCGCAGCAGGTCAGGCAGCATCCAGGGAACAGGAGAATCGACGTTTCGGGCATAAGCCTGAAGAAGGCCTTATGCTCAAAATGTCGATTCTCCTGTTCCCTGGATGCTGCCTGACCTGCTGCACTTTTCCAGCAACACATTTTCAGCCCTGAAAGAAAATTATCCAACCTAAATTAGACAGCAACTAGCAGCTACCAACTACAGAGAACAGTGTAAACCAAGGTCAAAGGGGTCCCAAGGTTGAGGGGGAACCAGTTACAACCAGCTCAAGAGTTGTATGTTGGAGAAATATCAGTCAGACTTTATGGCACCTTGACTTCCAGCTAGTGCCTGAGGATGGGCACTTTACACCTCCCTGACCTGGCAACAATGAAGGGTGTTGGCATTGGATGCTTTGAATGACTCATGACCCCATTGGCCAAAGGCCACAGAACATTCGGAATGTTGGTGGACGAGAGGGATAAAAACAGACATCTGGAAGCCACCCTCTCAGCAAAGACTCACAGCAAGATTTGTGGCAGAAGATAGTGTGACAACCCAAAAACACTCAGGAGAAGATCCGCCCTGACCTGTAAGACCACCTTCATGGAAGAGAGCCAGCCCTACATCAGAGAGGAAGGGGATTCCATTGACCCAGCTTTAATCAGTGAGGGAATCAATGGTTAAAGGTGTGGATGTTCCAGTGTTGGACTGGGGTGGACAAGGTCAGAAGTTACATGACACCATGTCATAATCCAACCAGCTAATTTGAAATCATAGGCTCCGCATCTATGAAGACGACCTCAACCCTGATCTTGGGTCCATGTTGAGCTACATGTGATCCCATCACACTGTTCTGTATCTGTAAAATCTTCCCTACTGTCCTGTTTTAACATCATCACCTTGATAACTTGTTATGGTCTCTCTAACCTAATTAGTTTGTATTGTTTTGGATTACTTGTTACTTTGGTTAGACCCTCAGCATACAATTCTTATACCTGTCATGTAATTCCAGCCATTTAGTTTGATTCTAGTGCCACCTTAGATTTAATTTTTCGTAATTATCTCTCTGGCTCAATTAATTGGATTATAGGCCGCTTATTATTCAGCCATTGATACTTTACTCACACTTTTGATCATCTGCAGAGATTTATTGTTCAGCCTGTCACCAATCCACTCACACCATTTGAAATACCTTTTGACATACTCTGCGATATTTCTTTCACATAATTCACCTCACTCAATTTCCTTTTGATTTGATAAGTCTCTTAATAAACTTTGCCTTTAAAGGTTCAGCTATCACTGAGAGTTACACTGACACTTTATCTCCACTAGCAAAATTATGATTTTTTGATTTCTTGTCTGCTTCCTGTTTCATCACATGCTGTGCTACTTTTAAATGTTGCCTAGCCAAGTCACCTGCTGTTTTTAATCTTCCCCTAAAATTTGACACATAGTCTGAATATATGGTCTCTGAACTCTGACTCAACAATTTTTCCTTAATCTATTTTGGTGGTCTTCTCAAACGGACTGAATTTAATTGATTCATTAGGTGCATCCCTAATTGCAAAAAAGTACAACTGGAATTCCTTTTTCCCAATCCTTTGAATAATCTTGACTATAAACCCTCCACATGGTCTTTAAAGTTTGATGCCACCATTCTAATACTTTCTGGATGGTATGCAGGGGATTTGAATTGTTTTATTTCAAAGCTATTCATAACTTCCTTGAATAATTTTGATGAAAAATTTGACCCATGGTCTAATAGGATCTCTGTGGGTAGTCTGTATCTTGTAAAAATTGAGTAAACCTTCTACAACCCTTTTAGCCAAGATGCTGCATAATGGAATGGTGTCTCTTTAAATATAGTAAATACATCCATTATGGTCAACAAATGGGGGATTCCCACTTTTTGTTTTAGGTAGGGGTCCTACGCAATCAACTAAAACTCTTGTCAAAGATTCCTAAAATGCAGGAATGGGTATTAAATGTGCTTGTTTTATCACTGCTTGAGGTTGTTTCTAATTAATGAAACATGTGACATGTCCGGCAAAATTCAACCATATTGCTATACAGTGCAGGCTAATAAAAATGTTTTTGTATTTTGGCTTGAGTTTTCCTTATTCCCAAATGACCTCCTATTGATAATTCATATACTACCTGCAACACCTCCTGTCTAATAACCAACAGGAATACAACTTGATGAACTTCTGCCCATTTCTCATCTGCTTGAATGCGTGATGGTCTCCACTTCCTCATCAAGACTTCATTTTTAAGATAGTAACCTTCTGGAATACACTCAGATTCCTCTTCTGTGTCTGCTTTTTGATACAACTGCTTTAGTTTTTCATCTTTCTGTTATAATTCAGCTAATTCTCTGAACTAAAAGTATTCACTTTGTCCTCCAACTTATTGTTTTTTTTTCTCAACCATTTGATAAAACATTGTTTCTGAGCTTCAAATTCCTTATCTTTACTCTTTGATTTCTCCTCTAGTTTCAACCTGTGGAGTTGTGACCTTGTTATCACTTGGTCAGGAAAAATACCAGGTTATACTTTCTCTAACACCTCAGTTGCCTGATTTTCCATTGGATTTTCAACCACAATAGGATCACTCCCACCTGTGATCCAGCTTTTTAATCCCCAAAGATAAATTGTATCTCTGGAATAGAGAATTTTTCAATTACTCCTCTCACCATTTCACTGCTTTTCAATAGACTCTCCACCCTCACTTTATGCAATAGAACACTGCTCTTCTCACTATGAATCCAACATATTACCACTTTTTCTGCAATACACCGTCTGACTTAAATATCTCCTCATCTGTCACCAATGTTTGACTTGCTTCAGTGTCTCTTACAATCTTAATTTCTTTACCTCCGCCTCCTAGCATTTATGAGTAAATCATACCTGTTTTCTTCTCAACTAATCCCTGATCAAGCTATACATTCTTTTGCAGCTTTTTAAAAATTTCCTTTACCACTTCAACAAAACTCACTGGCTTATCCTTTTTTTCCCCACATCCGACTTCCCAATGCATTATCTCAACCACCAAAACTGCAACTTCATGTGGCCTTCATGTGTATTACACCTGAGCTTTATTACTTCACTCTTTTCCCCTTCATGGGTTTCCTTTTTACCCTGTGGTAAACCATCTTCACTTTCTTCAATGAGATCTCCTTTCCCTTATGCTTTGAGGATCTCTCTTTTCCCCAATTTCTATCCCTCACAGATTAAAATTGATGTCGGAAATCAAATTTTGCTTTATGATCCCACTCGTAATGATCTTCTATTTCCACTGCTAATCTCGCAGTCTAAACTTTCTGCTCCTCCACATGAGGCCTCAGAACATAAGGAAGTGAAGTTTTGAACTCTTCCAAGATAATTGTATCTCGAAGAACATCATATGTTTGATTTTCAATGTCCTTATACACCTATCAAAATTACTTTGTTTGATCCTTTCAAACTCAACGTACTTGCGGAGCGTTTCAGAGAACACCTCTGGGACACCCGGACCAACCAACCCAACCACCCTATGGCTCAACATTTCAATTCCCCCTCCCACTCCACCAAGGATATGCAGGTCTTTGGACTCCTCCATCGCCAGACCACAACAAAACGATGGTTGGAGGAAGAGCGCCTCATCTTCCGGCTAGGAACCCTCCAACCACAAGGGATGAACTCGGATTTCACCAGTTTCCTCATTTCCCCTCCCCCCACCTTGTCTCAGTCTAATCCATCGAATTCAGCACCGCCTTCCTAACCTGCAATCTTCTTCCCGACCTCTCCGCCCCCACCCCAGTCTGACCTATCACCCTCACCTTGACCTCTTTCCACCTATCACATTTCCGACGCCCCTCCCCCAAGTCCCTCCTCCCTACCTTTTATCTTAGCCTGCTGGACAAACTTTCCTCATTCCTGAAGAAGGGCTTATGCCCGAAACGTCGATTCTCCTGTTCCCTGGATGCTGCCTGACCTGCTGCGCTTTTCCAGCAACACATTTTCAGCTCTGATCTCCAGCATCTGCAGACCTCACTTTCTCCTCAACGTATGTTTGACCAAGTTCTCTCCTTAGATTCCTAAATGTTCTTTGTAGGCTTCTGGTGCTAGCTCAAATGCACTTAAGATGGTTTTATTCACCTCATCATACTCCCAGTTACATCCTCTGATAATGATGCAATTACCTTACTAACTCTACCAACCAACCTTGTTTCCCTTGCCATTGCCTCTAATTTAAGTTGCTTCATTTGCAATTGAATTTTAGCCATTTCCAAAAATTCTAAGTGCATTTCTGGCAATTGTAAATGTCCAACTACTGCTGCAATTACCTTTCCTTTTCACATAAAGACAGCCCCAATCCAGCTGGTCTGCCAATTCCAAAAGTTTTGCCTTGCTCACTTTCTGTAAAATTCCTGAAGTGACATTTTCCAGCCCCAGGAAACTCTTAGTGACTGAAAGAGCCATTACTCCACAAAACACACCCTATTTAAACCATCCAAATGCAACACCCGAAAAGGGAACACCAGCACTCACCCACTTTGAGTCTGAGTTCAATAATCCTAAACCCAATCTGGAATTAGAGGTTTTGATCTTGACAAGATTTGTTATGGACCAGATCGAGCCCCCGCAAAACACGGGAACAGATTGCTGTTTGTTTTGTTAAATTGTACGGTTGTGGATACCTGAAGTCGTCAGCTTTCAGACACCTCTCAGATTGGCTTCTGGGCAGGTGAACAGCTTGGATATTTACAATCGATAAGTGAAGGCTCTGCACTGCAGCAGGAGCGGTCTCTACCTCTCTGGTGTAAAAGTAACTGAGGACTGAAGGAGGTCAGTTATTTTCTATCAGCAATTGCTATTAACCAGTAATTTTGAGACTTCCTGATTAGTGACCCAATTGGCCCATGCCTCCTGTAAAGGAATGAAAGAATCTGAAGTGACATCAGAGAATAGTAGATAATCGAAAGCAAAGGAAAACCTATCAACTCCTGTGAACTGGTGCTATTGAACTGCAGTTCAACAGCATCTTTTTTGCCCTCCATCCATATTATCAATGTTTTATTGTTTGTCTGTGCAAGGGCTTTTAAGAATGGGAGGCTGAATCTTATGTTTCCATGGTTACGGTCAAGTTGCGTCCTTCACATCCAGGCTGGCCCATCTTACTACCCACTGTTCCCAGAACTACTCAATCCTCAGCAGGTATCCTGGAATTCACTGCATCACTGTCAGTCCATGTTGACCCCCACAGTTCCTGACGTTCTTCTTGGACGTGGCAGACAGGGCATTGGCGCTCTGCCATGCAGGCAGGTGTCTGGAGTTCCTGCTGGACTTGCCAGTGCAAGCAAAGAGCCTGGTGATACAGCCTGGTCCAAGCCTTGAGCTGAATGCATGCCCCAGAATGCACAGTGCCCTTGCTGCAGCATTACAACAGCCGTTGCCGTTTCAGCCCGAGGAGGTAAAAACAATGACTGCAGATGCTGGAAACCAGATTCTGGATCAGTGGTGCTGGAAGAGCACAGCAGTTCAGGCAGCATCCAACGAGCAGCGAAATCGACGTTTCGGGCAAAAGCCCTTCATCAGGAATAAAGGCAGTGAGCCTGAAGCATGGAGAGATAAGCTGGGGGAGGGTGCAGGTGGGGAGAGAGTAGCATAGAGTACAATGGGTGAGTGGGGGAGGAGATGAAGATGATAGGTCAGGGAGGAGAGGGTGGAGTGGATAGGTGGAAAAGGAGATAGGCAGGTCGGACAAGTCCGGACAAGTCATGGAGACAGTGCTGAGCTGGAAGTTTAGAACTAGGGTAAGGTGGGGGAAGGGGAAATGAGGAAGCCGTTGAAGTCCACATTGATGCCCTGGGGTTGAAGTGTTCCGAGGCGGAAGATGAGGCATTCTTCCTCCAGGCGTCTGGTGGTGAGGGAGCGGCGGTGAAGGAGGCCCAGGACCTCCATGTCCTCGGCAGAGTGGGAGGGGGAGTTGAAATGTTGGGCCACGGGGCGGTGTGGTTGATTGGTGCGGGTGTTTCGGAGATGTTCTCTAAAGCGCTCTGCTAGGAGGCGCCCAGTCTCCCCAATGTAGAGAAGACCGCAACAGGAGCAACAGATACAATAAATTATATTACTGGATGTGCAGGTAAAATTTTGATGGATGTGGAAGGCTCCTTTAGGGCCTTGGATAGAGGTGAGGGAGGAGGTGTGGGCACAGGTTTTACAGTTCCTGCGGTGGCAGGGGAAAGTGCCAGTATGGGAGGGTGGGTCGTAGGGGGTCGTGGACCTGACCAGGTAGTCACGGAGGGAACGGTCTTTGCGGAAGGCGGAAAGGGGTGGGGAGGGGAATATATCCCTGGTGGTGGGGTCTTTTTGGAGGTGGCGGAAATGTCGGCGGATGATTTGGTTTATGCGAAGGTTTGTAGGGTGGAAGGTGAGCACCAGGGGCGTTCTGTCCTTGTTACGGTTGGAGGGGTAGGGTCTGAGGGCGGAGGTGCGGGATGTGGACGAGATGTGTTGGAGGGCATCTTTAACCACGTGGGAAGGGAAATTGCGGTCTCTAAAGAAGGAGGCCATCTGGTGTGTCCTATGGTGGAACTGGTCCTCCTGGGAGCAGATACGGCGGAGGCGGAGGAATTGGGAATACAGGATGGCATTTTTGCAAGAGATGGGGTGGGAAGAGGTGTAATCCAGGTAGCTGTGGGAGTCGGTGGGTTTGTAAAAAATGTCAGTGTCAAGTCGGTCATCACTAATGGAGATGGAGAGGTCCAGGAAGGGGAGGGAGGTGTCAGAGATGGTCCAGGTAAATTTAAGGTCAGGGTGGAATGTGTTGGTGAAGTTGATGAATTGCTCAACCTCCTCGCGGGAGAACGAGGTGGCGCCAATGCAGTCATCAATGTAGCGGAGGAAGAGGTGGGGAATGGTGCTGGTATAATTACGGAAGATCAACTGTTCTACGTAGCCAACAAAGAGACAGGCATAGCTGGGGCCCATACTTGTGCCCATGGCTACCCCTTTGGTCTGGAGGAAGTGAGAGGATTCAAAGGAGAAATTGCTAAGGGTGAGGACCAGTTCGGCCAAACGAATGAGAGTGTCGGTGGAAGGGTACTGTTGGGGATGTCTGGAGAGGAAAAATGGAGGGTTTGGAGGCCCTGGTCATGGCGGATGGAGGTGTAGAGGGATTGGATATCTATGGTGAAGATGAGGCGCTGGGGGCCGGGGAAACGGAACTCTTGGAGGAGGTGGAGGGTGTGGGTGGTGTCTCGAACGTATGTGGGGAGTTTCTGGACTAGGGGAGAATAGGACAGTGTCAAGGTAGGTAGAGATGAGTTCAGTGGGGCAGGAGCATGCTGAGACAATGGGTCAGCCAGGGTGGTCAGGCTTGTGGATCTTGGGAAGGAGGTAGAACCGGGCAGTGCGGGGTTCCCAGACTATGAGGTTGGAAGCTGTGGGTGGGAGATCTCCTGAGGTGATGAGGTTCTGTATGGTCTGGGAAATGATGGTTTGGTGATGGGGGTGGGGTCATGGTCAAGAGGGCAGTAGGAAGAGGTGTCCTCGAGTTGGCGTTTGGCTTCAGCGGTGTAGAGGTCATTGCGCCAGACTACCACTGCGCCCCCTTTATCCGCTGGCTTCATGGTGAGGTTGGGATTGGAGCAGAGGGATTGGAGGGCTGCACGTTGTGAGGGTGAGAGGTTAGAGTGGGGGAGGGGTGTAGACAGGTTGAGGCGGTTTGGAAGTATAATAGCCTTCTGTAAATAGATGGGAGATGTCTCATGACAGTTCTCAGAGGCTGGCACACGTCAAATGCCAATGTCCATTGACATGGGGTGCATTTGTTTGGTTTCTTTGGAGCATGCCCTGAGATGTTGATGCTCATTGTTCAATATATAGGTTGCTGAGAGCAAAAGTGGAGCTGAGTTTGCCAGGTACCCACTTTGGTTTGCGGGCTTTTTCAATGTCTAAAATGAAACAAATAACAGAGGATGCTGGAAATCTAGTTCTGAAGAAGGGTCAGTGGACCCAAAACACTGACTTTCCCACCACAGATGCTACCAGACCTGCTGAGTTTCTCCATCAATTTCTGGTTTTGTTTCTCAATGTCAACAAAGTGTTTAACAAGCTAGAATGCCCCTTAATCTGCAACTCATCGCTGCCTACTGAGAAACTCATCCCATGAAACATGAAAGATGGTGCAAAATGTTCCCACACTGAGATTCATCTCAATTCTGCCCTAAATTGCATGAAAGCTCATGTTGCACAGATCATCCCTAAAATGTTCACCCTGGGTCAGAGTTTCCATGTTGATAGCTCATGGCTTTGTTTCATTGTGGCTAGAATGAGTTATTTGTATTAAATACTAGTTTCTCATTAAGTACAGGAATCTGGTCAGTGTGTTCTGTTAACCTGATTCCATCAGACAGATAAATTGGAGAGTTTGGATGTTTTGATCAAATCATTACGTTTTGGGGTGATCCAAGAAATAATGGGACTCAAAAATCAGCACGTTTCTAAGTCAGTTGTAATTAGCTAATATTAGCAAGTGTATCATAGAATCCCTTCAGTGTGGAAAGAGACCATTCGGCCCATCGAGTCCACTCCGACCCTCCTAAAAGCATCCCACCCAGACCCAGATCCTCATCCTATCCCGTAACCCCACATTTCCCATGTCTAACTTACCTTGCCTGCATATCCCTGACAATTTAGCATGGCCAGTCCACCTACTTTGCAGATCTTTGGACTGTTGGAGGAAACTGGAGCACCTGGAGGAAATCCACGTTGACACGGGGAGAATGCCTCTGTGGAGTTTGCACAGTCACCTGAGGGTGGAATCGAACCACTAGAGTATTGAAAATCTTTGTTGAATGGTCAGATGAATGTTGAAGGAATTGTACATTGCAATATTGGATAAAAAGTAGACAGAGAAATGTTACAAATATTCACTTTGAACTATTTGAAGCCATTTTAAGCTTTTGTCAGAATAACCACGAGATGGCAGCAGTGTGAATACATACTGTACTATTATCTGTATGTTAGATATTAAATATGAAACTAAAAAAGTACCCAGATTAAAGTCTTAATTCAAGTTAATTGCCATTGAATTCAGAATTTAGCAATAATGAATAAAATGCAAATATTGTAAAATTATATTTTAGGTAAGAAGTTGCAAAATAGGAAATCTCAAATAGTAGCTGTGAATAAAATTTACTGACTTTTTAGATCATTATTTTATACATCAAGGCAATCTAAATAAAAAGGCGATTAGTACATGAAAAATAAACGATTAAGGATATTTAAAATGCATTGCATTTGCATGGCCAAAATTTACAAAGTACTCATGCTGTCAGACTCTCCTATTCTTAACCTGTTAAAAATGTTTGGAGTTCTTCCAGTTTTGGCAAGAATTTCTGTAAGATATTTTCAAATGCTTTTAAAACATATTTTAAGGTTAGCTTGCATTAATTTAATGATTACATTCAGTTTGATATATTACATATGCAGAACTAATAATCATTTAAATTAATTCTCAATTAATTTTATTTCTGTAGATCTTCTTTTAGTCACAAGTGCAGTACAAAATACAGCCAATAATAGGTTTAGATGAGCCTGGTTATATGCTATACCACTTTTATGAATAGTTTAGTTATGTGGTGAATGAAAGGAATCAGGAAAGTTGAAGTATTGTACCGAAAGAAAATAACCACAAGGACAGAATGGATGGCTGACTGGCCAGTTTCAGTGCAATAATGTCTATGCAAATTGTTGGATCTACAGACCTCAAATTCATGCTGGTTTCCTTTTACAGTGAACTATCATTCTAATTTGCCCAGAATTCCATTGCCTGTTCTCATTTCAAACAAAGTCCCATTGCAGGTGCAGTAGGCAGTAAAGAAGGCAAACTATATGTAGGCCTTCATAGTGAGAGGATTCTAGTATAGGAACAAGGATGTTTAGCTGCAATGATATGGGGCATTGGTGAAGTCACATCCAGAATATTGTATGCAGTTTTGGTCTCCTTATCTGCGGAGGATGTTCTTGCTCTTGAGGGTAAGTTTACCAGACTGATTCCTGAGATATCAAGACTGATGTATGAGAAGAGATTGAATCGGTTATGGTAGTAATCACTGGAGTTTAGAAGAACTGAAGAATGCAAGAAGGAGCTCGGATGAATTGTTGCCTAAACACGCAATGTCAGCTCGCTTTCTCTCCATGGATTCTGCCTGACCTACTGAGATCTCTAGTCTTTTTGTTTTCAGTACAGATTCCTGCATCTGCAGTAATTTGCTCCAACAATATAAGAAGGATGGTCCTGATGGTGGAGCCAGCCAAAACCAGGGGTCATCATTTTGGATATGAGACAAGCTTTTTAGGACTGAGATGAGGAGAAATCTCTTCATCCAGGAAGTGGTGAGCCTGTGTAGTTCACTACTACAGAAAATGATTGAGGCCAAAACATTAGGTGTTGTAGCTAAAGGGATCAAGACATGTGGGGGAGGGCGGGATTAGGATGTTGAGCTTGATGATCAGCCATGAGGGCTGAATGGCCTACTCCTATCTTCTATGTTTCCATATTTCATTGCACGAATGCTCACTCAATACCTTCAATTCCAATTTTAAAAAATGCACACTTACATTCTACCTCAGTAACATTTTCTAGTCCCATGTCTGAACTTAAATCCTCTCCTCTGTTGCATTTGAACGTTTGATTGCCTGTGCTCTCCCCACTCTATTCATCTGTGCTGAAATAGATCTAGATAAAAATTTGAGAATATTCCTTCTGTCAGCACAAATTTGAACAACTTTATTATTGAATCTGATGAGTCAATCTTTTAATAACTGAATCTTCCCTGGATTGGATGACCCTGCAAATTTATTACTTCCAAGAAAGATCTTATTCTGCTCTAGGTATTCTGATCCAAGAACCCTTGGCCTAGAGACCTCTATGTTGACATGAACCATGCCATACAACACCACTGGATCCCCATCCCATCTCCTCCTACCTCCTTCTCCATTTCATCCTCTGATGAGATCTGTCTGGTCACAATATCACAATTTTAAGGGTTACCATCTATTTTGGGCCATATCATGGAGAATGCAGAGCACAATTATTTGAGAGACTCTTGGAGGTATGCATTGCCTCCTGACTGGTGCAAATAAGGAAATTGCATCTTTACGATGAAATGAAGATTCTCAATGAAGTGAGCAGATGGTCTTCCATTGTTATGCCTGTTTTTTGTTGCTTATGGAAAAATGAGAAGCCATCTGTTCAAAGAATAGCCTTGCTCCCGAAAGTCAATTCATAGACTTCAGGGTGGAATGGAAGATGCGGTCAACTTGACCTGTTGGAGGATAAAAGCATCATCACAGTTTCCAGGGAAGCATGAACACTTGGGTTCAGCAGCCAAAATGCAGAGTTGGGAAGTGGCAGATGTTTCTGTTAATCAACCCTTCGGCTCGTCACTGGCTGACCCCATGTCAAAGTGGATGTAGTCAACAATGCCCTGCACTAGATAGACCTGGGGATGGTGACAAAGTCCATTGGCTGCTGAACCTGTGACTCTCCACCAGTCACGAGACTCTTCATTCTCCATCTTTGGTGAAGAGAGCAACATGATGATGCAGCAGTCTTCAAGATGACACAGCGATCGGCAGCTCATCCTTGAAAAAATCTTACCATCAATAAATTTCGGAGCACAGTTACCATGATTGCTGACTAATGCAGTATATGGTCATCAGTGGAGCAAGTGGTGAGTTCTTCACTGAGCAGGACAGAGTTGTTGATGACCATCTATCTGTGGGTTCACAATCTCTTTTGGCACTGATTCTCAATTATGTTGAGGTGATTTCAGTTCTGCTGACAGTTTCTGTGCTCAGAGTATTATCTTCCAGCTCCTTATCCCTCACCTCTGCCCTCCTGATACACAGGCTCCTGATACACAGGCTCCTGATGTTCCTGTGCAGGCTGCAGCTCTGCACCTTCAGTGGTCTATGCTTCTGAGGGCATGATACCCATTTCTAGCCACAGCCTTCCTGGTATGCTGATATGGACTCACAGCCTTGTTCAATTTTCCAATACCAATGCAATGGTAGATGGTTAAGAACTCTCTGCACCACCGAAGTTCCTACTTTGGTCTCGTCGCTTGTCCTTTAATATGTTGCTGCAATATTTTTCTTAAGGAAATGAGCCATTAGCTGACATCACACTACCTTCACAAAGTTTCAACCCTCCTGGCTTTCTCCCAACCTGCATGCCTGCCCTTCATATGATTGACAGCTGAGAACTGATAAAGGTCAACCACCAATGTCAAAGTTCAGAAATTCTGAAAGTGCAACTTTTAACAAACCCCTCACACCTGTTGATTGGCCAGATTAGGGACATGGGTGAGATCGAAGACCCATGCCATCCATCACCCTCAAAACGTCGCTGATGTCTGAAAGGAAGATGTCTTCTGAAGAAGGGCCACTGGACCCGAAACGTTAACTCTGCTTTCCCTCCACAGATGCTGTCTGACCTGTCAAGTTTTTCCAACAATTTCTGTTTTGATCATTATATCTACTTGTCTGCCTTTATCCAACCTGCTTGTTTCATTCTGAGAAAGCGTAACTACATTTGTCAAGCTGGATTATCCTTTCACAGGACCGTGCTGATTCTCTTTGACTGGATTATGGGTTTGAAATCCCCTTCTACAACTTCCTTAATAATGGATTCTGGTATTTCTCAAAGAGAGATGTTACTCTAATCATGTTATTGTTTCCTGTTTCATCTTTCCTTCAATGGCAAGGTGTTATCTGTAGTAGTCCAAACTGCTGGGATCTTCCCAGAATCTGGAGAAGTTTGAATGACTGCAAACAATGCATACACTATCCCTCAGGTATTTCTTTACAGACATTAGAATGGAAACCATTCTGTCGAGTGGAATTACAGCCCTTAGTCTCATTGGTTTACTTGGATCTTTTTCTCCAGTGATAGCAATTGTTTTAACCTCTCTTTCCAGTTTTACCATTGGTCTTCTCCTATTATTAAGATGATCTAGGATCATCTGCCTTGAAGACAGATACTAATTACAAACTCTCTACCATTTCCTTGTTTCCATCATTAATTCCCATTCCCATCTTCCACATGCCACCATTTTTTAAATTTTATACTCAGGGTATTAACTCTTTTACCTTCCAGACCCTTATCTCCCACCTCTGACCTCTTAATACTCAGGCTCCTGATGTTCCCGTGTTGGCTGCTGTTCTGCAGCTTCAGTGGTCTATATTTCTGAGGAGACAATACTCATTGCCAGCTGCAGTCTCCCTGACACAGTGATATGGACCCACATCCTTGTACCCCAACACCAATGTGGTGCTAAAGAGTTGAGAACTCTGTGCACTGCTGAAGTTCTTACTTCAATCCCTTACTTTGTCCTTTGATGTGCTGCTGTAATACCTTCCTCCAGGAAATGAGCCTTTCACTCATCAGCTGATATGACACTAACCTTCATAACGTTTCAGCTCTCCAGACCAGCTCCCAATCTGTTGCATGTGTTTGATGGCTGAAAATGAGAAAAAGGTCAACCACCATCATCCAAGTACGGAAGCTTTGAAAGTGCAGACTGTTAACAAGCATTTAACTACTTTAATAAAACCAAAGAACTGCAGATGCTGGAGATGTGACACAATTTCAAACATTTCTGGAGAAACTCAGCATATCTGGCAGCATCCATGGGAAGAAAGCAGAGTTAATGTTTTGAAGAAGAGATACTGGACTCTTCGTGCAGATGCTGCCAGACCTGATAAGTTTGCCAGAAATTTCTGTTTTTATTTGGTTACTTTAATTGGCCTGTTTATGAATCATATTGCATAGTTCAGGACTTTCCTACTGTCCGTTTTTTGATTTATTTTATACTTTTGGAGTGGAATAGTGGCTCAGTAGTTTGCAAGGCTGTCTCACAGTACCAGGGACCTAGGTTTGATTCCATCCTCTGACGACTGTCTGTGTGGAGTCTGCACATTCTCCCCGTGTCTGTGTGGGTTTCCTCCAGATGCTTTGGTTTCCTCCCACAATCCAAAGATATGCACGTTAGGTGAATTGGCCTAAAGTATTCAAGGATGTGTAGGTTGGGTGCATTAGACGTGGTTAAATGTAGGGGAATGGGTCTGGGTGGGTTACTGTTCCTATAACTCCATGGTCTTGATTTCAAATTCTTTAGAATTTAGAATCCCTACAGTGTGGTAACAGGCCATTTGACCCAACAAGTCCACACCCACCCTCCGAACTGCATAGCACCCAGACTCACTCCCCTACCCTTTCCCTGCATTCCTCATGGCTAATCCATATATCCCTGGACGGCATGGCCAATCCACCTAACCTGCACATCTTTGGACTGTGGGAGGAAACCAAAGTATCTGGAGGAAACCCACGCAGACACGGGGAGAATGTGCAAACTCCACACAGACAGCTGCCCAAGGCTGGAATCAGACCCAGGACCCTGGCGCTGTGAGGCAGCAGTGCTCATCCCTGAGCCAACCTGCTACCCCATTAGAAGACAAAACTCTCAAAACCTCATGAAGTAATCACCTATCTGCTTATCTAATTAATGCCTCTGGATTTCTGCTCTTAGGTCTTCATGTCTTTCATTTTCACTTGAACTACTTCTTGGAATTTTTAAAGAAATACCAGATTTATACCTCCTCTCCCCTCACTCACCAAATTCATAAATTATTACTCTGCTGAAGCATACACTGTCAGAGTAAACCCAGGTATGATATTATGGAGCTTGCTACCTCCCACTATTTCTCCATTCAAAGTATCACTCGCAACTCCAGCTGTCACTCTGTCCAGCACATCCTCTCCCAATCAAAGGTCACTCACGAATCTCCTATATGACCTTCTGCCAGGCAGGTACGGCCTGGACTGCAGGCTAACCCACTCTACAGACAGCCAACCAACATTTCAAGTGAGGGAAAATAAGCCCAAAAATGGTCCAAGTGTTCTACTGCCAACTTCAACAGGAACACAGGCAGTCACAGTTTTCTGGAAATAGAACTTGTGGCATGCTGTTCATTCAGTGTTCATTTCTCCACTTCACGCCAACACTCCAGCCACACCAACTCCCACTTTGCAAACCACTGTAGATTGTTGAATTTATGAGGCACAGTGGCAGTATCCCTACCTCTGAACCTGAAAGTCCAGGTTCAAGTCTGATCTGCTCCCACAATGTGTCATAACATCTCTGATTGGAAAATATCCACATTCATTTGTTTATCAAGCTTATAAACAACTGTTTCACCATTTCGTAAACTTAGAAGCAAATTTTGTATATGTACTGACTGGAACCAGATGGATCTTATTGACGGGTAGATCATTGATTGGGGTTATTAACCTGGGTCAATCAGGGAGCCTGGGCTGACAAATATAAACAGGGGATTCAAAATCTCCTCACTTCTGGGACTGACACTGAACTAGTTGGGCACAACCAATGTACTGTGCTCATATAAATAAAGGGTGACTTGGTGACGGGATACCAGCCTGTATGCAGTTATTTCAGCATGTCTTCAGCAGACCCAAATGGAGCATGTGAGGAGCAAACAGTTGAGCTTGAATGTATTGCCATTTTGTTCTGATTTATTACCATAGAGCCACAGAGATGTACAGCATGGAAACAGACCCTTCGGTCCAACCCGTCCATGCCAACCAGATATCCCAACCCAATCTAGTCCCACCTGCCAGCACCCAGCCAAACCTTTCCTATTCATATACCCTTCCAAATGCCTTTTAGATGTTGCAATTGTATTGCTATTTGCTTCACTACTTTTTAATGGGCTAACTTTCCAGATAACCAAGACCCCTGTGACAGTCTGGCATGAGCTTTGAAAAATGGCTTGATTCACTTTACCCTTAACCGGATTCTCTATGTTTCGAAATGGCATCTATACACTCGACTTCAAACATGTCTTTGTAGTAGTAAATCTTACTACCCTTTGGCCAAGGACATTTCATCTGAATTTTTTCTTATATTCGTTGGTGACTTTCTTGTATCGACGGCCTCTAGTTTGCTCTTCCTCATAGAGGAAATATTAATTCTAAATCAATTCTATCAAAACCTTACCTGATTTTAAAGACGTTGATTAAGCTACTCCTAGGCCTCCTTTCTCTGACAAAGGTTTGCCAATCTTTTCCTGATGTGTACCACCCATTTCTGGTCGCATCCTGGTACATTTTCTCTGCACCCTCTCCAACAACTCTTTTTTTTTAAAAATGTGATGGTCATAACTGCACATGGTACTCCAACTTTCGATAGAGGTTCAGCATAATCTTCCCAACTTATTTCTAAAAGGGATTGAATTGCAACATCTACTGGTTCATTTCTTTTTTAATGCCTTCCTAATAAAAGAGTGAATTTATTAATTGCTGAATGTAAGTCAAAAGGGTAAAAGAACCAATGTTCAGAAAACAAGAATTAGGAGGCAAGCGCAAAATGATAAAACATTTTAAAAATATATGCAAATTAGTGTCTAAATTGTTAATGAAGAGTGGATGGTTAAACATTGTAGTAAGTGCAGTGGATATTGCTGACATTGGTAACAGAACTGTCAGTTTTGAGTTTCTTGGCTTTTGGATTGCTTGAAAAATCTTTGTCCTGATTTCCTTCAACAGCAGCTGATAGGCAGCAATCCGAGTGAGACAGATGAAACAAAAAATTGCAGATGTTGAAAATTTGAAACATAAACAGAAATTGCTGGTGAAACTCTGCAGTTCTGATGACATATGTGGAGATAAAAGCAGAGTTAACATTTTGAGTCCAGTAACCTTTCCTCAAAATGAGAGTCACTTTGCTTCTTTTTGACCTGGGTGTGGAGTTGTTTAAATGTCTGTACTTGGAGTTGTGAATCTGAGGATACACTAGTCCATGTGTTAAGATATCAGGAAAATAATACACACAGAGTCATACAGCACGGAAATAGAGCTTCAGTCCAACTCGTCCATGTCGCCCAGATATCCTAAATAAATTTTGTCTCATTTGCCAACACTTAGCCTTTATCCCTATAAACCCTTCTAATTCATATAGCCATCCAGATGACTATTAAATGTTGTAATTGTAGAAGCCTCCACCACTTCATCTGGCAGTTCATTCCATCTACACTTCACCCTCTGCATGAAAAAGTTGCCCCTTAGGTCCCTTCTATATCTTTCCCCTCTCACCTTAAACCTATGCCCTCTATTTTTGGACACCTCTATTATGGAGAAAAGATTTTGTTTATTTACCCTATCCATGCCCCTTGTGATTTTCTAAACCTCTCAAAGGTCACCCTTCAGCCTCTGGCAGTCCAGAGATAATAGCCCCAGCCTATTCAATGTTTCTCTCCAGCTCAAACCTGCCAACATCCTTGTATATCTTTTCTGCACCCTTTCAAGTTTAACAACATTTTTCCTCTAGCAGGGAGACCAAAGTTGAATGCAGTACTTCAAAAGTGGCCTAACCAATGTCCTGTACAGCTGTTACATGACCTCCCAAATTGTTTGTCATTATGTAGAACTTCTGGCGCAAAGGAAGAGACCATTGTAAATCTTGAACTGGTTGTTTGTGCAATTCTTAGTACTCTGGTGCACACAATGCAGCTCACATTTGCTTGCTAGAAGTTGCATGTGTTCAACTGTGGGGACCTGTTCTGTGCAGGTAAACAGAACATGTTCATTGCGTTCATTTTTTTAATTAGACAGAAGTATGGTTGAGGCATTGCCATAGATAATACACCAGGAAATGATTGCTGCTGTTCCATAACCAATCAGCAGCCTTTTCTAATGCGGCATAAATTGTCGCTTCCTTTTGAAATGCAGTTGCATTTGCTGATGCCAGTCTACAAATGTCTCCATTCGCAGCCCATGCTGTTGCAATGCCTATGATGCCACTAGCTTTTGGAGCGCTGCTCCTTCTTTAGGTAGCTGTGGAGCAGGACCATAAGACACAGAACTTATGACAGAAGATCACAGTGTCATGCAGCTGAAATGATATAACCTAGGTTGCTGTTAAATCTTTCATCTTTTAGAATAGGTTGCAGGTTTCGGTTCATTAATATGTAAATCCCAGAACTTCTTTTAAGTCACATTCTGGAGATTACTTAAGGTTTTATAAAGAAAAATGACATCTCAGCTCAGACAATGCATTAAAGCTGTGAGGTTAGAGTCTGTCTGTATTCCAACCTTGAGTCAGACTAGCTCTATTTCCAAAGTGGAATTTATAAAATACTACATGGTTTGACTTCCTGACAATTGTGCGCTTTGTCAGCAAAATAGAATGTATCGGCAAATATAATTCTGCAAATGCAAAGTCACCTAATAGACTTACATGTGTGTGTATCTACCATGAGAGAGAGAGTGTGAGCATTTGCGTATGAGTGTGAGTGCGCATGAAAGTGTATGCATTTCCATGTGTGCATGCTTGGTAAAGTGTGTGTGAGTGTGATGGCTTGAATGAACACATTAAAAACACAATTTGTTGTCTGAAGAATTCTAACATTAGGTGTAACCACATAACTCTGTTGGAACTGATCAAAAATCAGTATGTTTTTGTATTTCCTGCAATTAGGAATTTTAAAAGTCCTGAAGTGGTAGGCAAGTATCCAGTTAATTGGCAGTTATCACGATGTAGCCAGCAAATGTTACTTGAGTACAGTGTCCACTGTAAAAAACCTCAAGAAGGGAGATAAGAGTGTCTGGGGAACATTACGAAGGACTGGGACTGGACCACAAACCTGTCCATCTTTCTGTCCATTTTGTTTTTAGAAATACATTGAGATTGCTGAGGTAAGGTTGAACTGTATAAGATGCTGTACCAGTCAGCCAATTACAAAGGGATAACTCAGTGTCGTTGACCAATCGCAATCAAAGGAGGGTGTGTGCATTCTAAATTTAAACTGTATAAGTGAAGGCAGTCTGAAGATTTTGCATGCCTTACTGGTCTGGAGAAATGAAGCTATAAATTGCAACAAAGGAAACCTGACATCACCCTTTGACTCAGACTGTCATTGGAAACTATGAGATCTAAGAGCAGTAAAAGTTGGACAGTTTCCTGATCATTTCTGTGATGGAAAGAAATTGGAACCTCTCCCATCATTATCCATGTGGATCAGATTAGTGCCAGTAGTGTTGGAATACAATCACCATTCCATCTGGGCTAAGTTAGGACTTGTCTCCTTGCTCCAGCCATGATGGAGTCTCACCTTGTGCCTCATACCTGCCTTTAAGCAGGGAGGTGACATTTCTCTCAGCCTAGATTGAAGATTCTTAAACACGCTGATCAAAACAATCCCAAAAGCAGAATAATTATTGCTTCGAAATAAATATTCAGAGAAAGAACTGCCGATGCTGGAAATCTCAAACAAGAACAGAAATAAGCTGGAGAAACTCAGCAGGTCTGGCAGCATCTGTGGAAAGAAAGTAGACTCAATGTTTCGGGTCCAGTGACCCTTCTTCAGAGCTGACTGTAGCTAGGAAAAGGTTGGTACACCTGCTAAAGGTGGGGTTGGGGAAGAAGGACTAGTAAGTGGAGATGGAGCCCACAGAGAGAGAGAGAGAAACAACCAACTTGTTGGACAAAGGAATGGATAATGGTGAGCTGAGGAGAAAGGAGAGCTACTATTAGGGACCATTACTGGGTGAATAATTATTGCTACAAATTAGTTAGATTCCATATGCCATTTACTGGTAACAAAAACAGAACATGTTGGAGAAACTCAGCAAGTCTGGCCGCATATGAGGGGAGGAAACAAGTTTAACCTTTCCAGTCCAGTGACCCTCCTTCAGAACCGGTAGCATCTCGGAAAAGTTGGATTTATTTTGATGTCATTTATTGGTCACGTTTAAAATACTAAAATGTCAAGAAGTGTGGTGCTGAAAAAGCACAGGCGGTCAGGCAGCATCCGAGAGCAGGAGAGTCGACATTTCCAGCATAAGCTTTCACACCCATTCCTGATGAAGGGCTTATGCCTGAAATGTAGACTCTCCTGCTCCTGGGATACTGCCTGACCTGCTGTGCTTTTCCAGCACCACACATTTTGACTGTGATCTCCAGCACCTGCAAGTCCTCACTTCCTCCTGGTTAAATCCTAAAATGTGTCAGGCAAAAAAAAAAGATTAAGGCACTACGCTGTAAAATTGCAAAATAAGATTTTGTATTTGAAAAGACGATGTGTTCATTTTATCTTGATCTAACAGTTTGTGACATTCCCACAGGAGAACAACCAAGCAGTCAGGGAAGGTGTTAACTCGTTGATCTGCTGTTAACAAAGTGAAACATTCCCAAATAACTAACAATCTAGGAAACATTTGGTTGGTTTCGTCTCACACATTCTCTTCCTCCTTGGAAACCAAATCTCCTATTCTCCCAACAAAGTAGAAGAGATTTCACACGGCCGATGCCATTAAGGAAAGACGGCGAATATTTGTAAGTGTGTGTAAAAAAAAAAGTCCTTTGGTATAAATACGTGACTGCGAAGCTGTGAAGAGAGACAAAACAAATCAAAACAGTGTTCTACCATTGTCGCCTTTGGACATGTCCAGCGTTGAGAATTGAATTGTACATTGTAAGTTGAGTTAGCCCCACTGTCTGAAAGGAGTGGTTGAATCCCCCATGATGTCATATAGAAACCCAGTTGTGCAGCTGCCAAACAGATTCCCTGTAATACCATCGAGAGCAAAGAGAGCTGCGGGTGGAATAGCAAAGCATGCATGCAGCTGACTTTTAGGTCAACAAAATATCCGGAATGGTTTAAACCATACGCCCGATTTAACCTTTCCATAAAACGGTAAGTGAGGATGTATTTTTCTTTAAGCAAACGTGTTTCCTTGTACAAAAGTCAATCCAGATACTTTAAAGCGGCGATTAAACTGACAATTCAGTGCTTGCTTTACGTTCTGTGATAATTTCCTGTTTTGCAATGGATACTGTCAGACAATGTCATTGGAATTTGGGGTGGGGGGAGAAAAGGCGTGGTTTTGCAGCAAAACATCTGGAGGGCAGACTATTGTTTCAGAACACAAAGAGTGTCGAACTGCTCAGAGATAATGCACCCTTTACAGTGGGCAGCTGAGGAGGCTAGCCTGTCAAAAGTGCTTTCCTCTGTCTCTTAGATGTATCTCCTTTTTATTGTAGCATTAGATATGAATGTAAACGTATCAAGATAGATAGAACTAATTAGATATTGCTATATCTGTCATTCTTGAGCCAAAAAACCCCAAGCCACTCAGATTAAAATAATGTACCAAATGAACCAGCCAAAGATCGTAATTGAAAGTATTAGTGTGCATTATGGCTTGGGGAAGGGATGTAACCTACTCACTAATTCGTATTCGAGCTAATTGCCAAATGGTAGCAGATAATCTGTCTAATGCATAAATGTTGATCTGAAGTTTGCTATTTTTAATATAAATCAGTATTAAAAAAGAACATAAATATTTTTCATAAGATTTGAGTGATCCCTGTTGGGAGTTCAAAATGTTCCTGTCATTTTTTCTTTAATTATAGCAAGAACAGTATCACAATACAAAATTCTCAATTGGATAGTTCTGAAATTAATTTGCGACTTACTGCTCTTTTATAGCTGGTAAGGAATAACATATTTAGTTGTGTTGCATGATTAATATACCAATAGACCCACATATCTGCTGGTTCAGACAATTGGAGAAGATAGTTTGCTAAATACCTAATTAGTTTATCCTTATTCTGTGTTAAAGCAGGTTTGAAAAATGGTTCCTAAATGTAAATAATCATTATACAAAGCTATATTCTCCAGTTTACGACAGATAAAATCACCATCATTTCCAGAACTGAATAATTTGAGGGTAATTTACAGTGATGTCAATTATATTCTCATTCCCAAAAATGAAGCTGTTTATTTCTAAGACCATAAGAAAATAGAGAAACAAAAAAAAATCGAAGAACTAAGGATTCTGGAAATCAGAAACAAACAGGAATTGCAAGAAAAACTCAGTTATGGAAAAGGATCACTGGACTTGAAATGTTAACTTGTCTTTGTCTCCATAGATGCTGCCAGACCTGCTGAGTTTTACCAGCAATTTCTTTTTGTGTATAAGAAAACAGAGTCAAAGAATTTGGTGCTGGAAAAGCACAGCTGGTCAGGCAGCATCCAAGGAGCAGGTGTGTCAATGTTTCGAACATAAGTTGTTCATCAGGAAGAGAAATAAGAAAACAGAGGCCCAATTGCTTTAGTTAATGTTCGGGATTTCGAACCAAGGACTGGAAGTAACTTTTAGTTCAAATGAGATATAAATCAAGGAATTATAAATACAAATGGAAAGAAGGAGACCATTCAATTCTTCTGTTATTCCATTAGATCATGGCTGATCTTTACCTCAGCTCCATGGAGTTGACTTAGCTCTATGCTTAATACTCTAACCTAACAAAGAGCAATTAATCAGACTTTTGAAACCTCTAGTTGTCCCAGAATGTGCAGTCTTTTGGGACAGAGCATTTTAGATTTTTACTACCTTTAATATAGAAAGATGCTGCCTGATTTTTCTCCTGAAATTGCTTAGCTGCGATTTTAAAGTTGTATTTCCTTGTCTTATAATCTCCCTTCCACAGATACCATTTAAAATCCTTTTCACATTTTAAAAGGCTCAATTAGATTACCCCTCAACCTTCTGTATTCTAGCATACAAGCCAAGTTTATGCAACCTGCCTTCATAATCAAACCTTGAACACTTGGATCATTATGATCAGTTTATCTCTTCTGAGGAAGCCAGTCAAGAAATTATTAACAATATCCAATAAAAATGTTAAGATCATGGAGTCTGTAGAGAATAGTCAATATAGCTTTGAAAGCCAAAGGGCAGCTTGACAAATTTACTTGAAGTCTATTAGGAAGCAGACAAATTACTATTGACAGATAGCTATCAAATTAAACTAAAGGTATCTCAGGACATGATTGATAATGTTTTAAACATTAAGAAATAATTCTCACTTTGTGGAGTGAAAAATATGTTTGTTAAACATTTAACTACATTTAGAAGTTCATTGACTATTATGCAAGCAAATTTCTACGAGATCTTAAGAAGCTGACATATGATCAGGTTGATGTTATGTGAGAGAAGAATATTGGCCAAGACACTGATAAACATCTATTTGAACAGCGGCAAAGGATTCTGAAGGTTGCCTGAACCATAAGAACAGATACACTAGACTACAGTTCTGATTCCATCATCCAAAGGACAGATGAAAGAAGTTTAAGACCAAAGAAATTAACAGTAAATTAATTATTTAATTGCAAACTGGCTAGGCAGTGAAAGGTAATAATAAATGATTATTATTAATAATAAATAATAATAATAATTCTCTTATCTTGGACTATTAACAGTAGAATGCCAAGAACGTGATTCTATTTCCTCAGCTACAGAAGTGAAATGAAGTGCTTTTACCTAGAATATTATGCTTCGTGTCAATTATTTTGAAGATGAACAAGCGAAATGTATTTCTAGAATGATGTACTTTCTGATGAAACCAGGGGTTAATGCATTCAAAAAGTTTCAATGAAATTCTAAATATCTGCTGCAACCAACATGTGTTTATTAAAGATAATTTGTATTTAAACAGGATGAATCAAACTTAGCAGAGTCTCTTGTTGCCCTGGCTCTCCCTGAAGGCCTAGTTTAAATCCCACCTGCTCCAGAAATCTCTAGGTTGATTTAAACACACCAATGAAAATGGAGAAAATGTAAATTTAATCAATTAATATGAAGCAGTTGACATCAAGGCTGATGAAGTATTTAATTTTTAAAACAAAGACCTTTTTTTACTGTATTTGAGTAGTTGATTTATTGTACACTGTATAGGATTCTGATTTGGGATTTCACATTCCGAAGTGTTGACACTTACAGCCTGAGGTTTTGCTATAGATAATTGAAAGGAGATGGGATCCAGGTTTTTTGTCATGTTGATAAATATGAATAATTTAGATGCAAACTGTTTAGCTTGAAGTGCAGTATACTAAAGGGCTCAGGTGCAAAATCAGGAAAACTAGGAAGTTAAATGAACTTAAACCTAAACTTACACACTTTGTATAAGAAATGGTTTTATTGATTAAATATTGTGTTGTCTATAATTTAAACATGTGAGGGAGTATTTAACTAAGAATGGATCAGACGGTGACAAGTTTGAATGACATGTTCAAAACCAGCACAGATGTCGATGTTTCTGATGCGGTGAGGATGACAGATGAGTCATCTGTAGCTGGCCAGAGTTGAGCAGCGTGGGCAGGAGGAATTGAATACTCTTTCAAGTTTCCTTGACTACCTAACGAAGGCCACAAGAAAATTTGATAAAAATTTAACTTTTCTTAAGTTGGCCACCACCCTCATGCTGATCAAACTGAAGAATTTGAAGACAGAGCGAAATCTGCACAATCTGTGGAGAAATAATTTTATCTGATTTAGTACTTCTATGTTCATATCTTTACAACATTGAATATTATTACATAAGCTTTTCCTAGTTTGTATGGATCTAAAACCATCATACTGAATGGTGGAATGCGTTCAAACATATTGTTGCATTTGCATTTCTGACAGTGCATATAATACTTCATTTGTATATTTGGTGATTTTGTTTGGCTGACCCTGGAAAACGTACAGCTCCATGAAGGGATGTTACCTCTATACCAAATACTAGGGCCAGGATTTCACCAACCCAGGAAGCAAGAGTGGGTGTGTCCTAAATTAGCAGCAGAAGGCAGGGGGAGAGATAGTCTCAAAGAAGGGAATGGCAGCAACCCAATTAATGACCACTTTACCATAACACTGGGATTTTACTGATATTCAAATGGCACTCTCTCATATGATGATCCGGTTCGGTGGTACTGAAGCAGCCACAAGCCTAGAGACAGAGGATTCCTTGGAAAGGAACAACAGAGGTCATCCATCTCAAGGCACTATGTTTTAAAGAGTCCCACCAGTGGTTATGGCTTCCCCCAACACACACAATTGAAATACCACTTCTGGAGCACTCACATCATCTGAAACGTGGGGCTGACCAGCTTGGCCCTGGCACATTGAAAAGGCTTCTTACCTGGAGGAACTATTTCTTATCACTGCCTCAGAGACATAACCTTTGTTTTCTTTTTATTCTTTTATCATATCCTGAAGTGCTCTTACACACAAATGAACATTTCTTTCCTCATCACCAAATCACCTAAGGTTTTTTTTCATCGATGAAACACCACCAGGAAATCATCTATGTTTTCCAATTGATTCATTTATATGCAAAGCCCATTAAGGGCATTGCGGAGCACCCTTTAATTTTTACAATCGACATGTTCAGAGCTGTTATGACACACAA
Source organism: Chiloscyllium plagiosum (assembly GCF_037043375.1). Lineage (NCBI taxonomy): Eukaryota > Metazoa > Chordata > Chondrichthyes > Orectolobiformes > Hemiscylliidae > Chiloscyllium > Chiloscyllium plagiosum. The sequence goes on from NW_028270142.1 coordinate 17,529,016, forward strand.
GTGGGAGACTCAAATCCAGGCCTCCTGGCTCAGAGAAAGGGACACTACCTTCATACCACAAAACCCTTTTAAGTTATGTTATTTTTAAAATTGCGGATGGCATGGTGGCTCACTGGTTAACACTGCTGCCTCACAGTGTTAGGGACCTGGGTTCGATTCCTGCCTCAGACGACTGTGTGGAATTTGCACATTCTCCCCGTGACAGCGTGGGCTTCCTCCAGCTGGTCCAGTCTCTTCCCACAATCCAAAGATGTGCAGATCAGGTGAATTGACCATGCTAAATTGCCCATAATGTTAGGTACAGGGGTAAATAAAGGGTAGGAGAATGGGTCTGAGTGGATTACTCTTCCGGAGGGTCGGCGTTGACTTGATGGGCCAAAGGACCTATTTCCATACTGTAGGGAATCTAATCTAATTATCTTTAACTGTCAGGAGATCTAACTATAAACCAACAGGTATAACCTGCAGATCTAATTATAAACACCCTTTGGTTTTTATTTGATTTTATTCCTAGAAGTGCTACCACACACAAGTGAGTGACTTTCCCACCACCGAAATCACTGTGAGTTTTCTTTGTTGTTTTAATATTTATAGGCAAAGCCTGTTAACCATCAAGAGTGAGGGAGAGATAGGGAGAAGGGGAAGTGACTAACTAAAACTGGTGCCCATCTTTCTCTACAGGCATTGAGAGCAAGGTCTGCTTTATATCTTCCTTCCAAACCAACCTGCTCAGGACTTGTTAGGACACACGTCTGGAGCAGGTGGGACTTGAATCCATATCCCTTGGCTCAGGGATAGGGACATTACCAATGCCCCACAAGGGTCCTTTCTGGTGCTGCTTTATCTTTTTTTACAAAATCCACGAAGCTCTACTAATAACCTGTCTAACTGTTAGGTTCTTTTATTCTTGAGATTCTTAACACACTTGATGCAACTACAACACACTAACGTCTGTGAACAAGCAACCAAATTTGTTATGCACTGTACAGTATACGCTTTCTGGAGGAACCTTTAACACACACCTTACAGAGCTTCCAGTGTTGTGGCAAAAGCTGTCTCTGAGCGAAGGAAACAGTCTTTCCTTTATACGAACTCTCAACATCACAGTTAGCACTGCCCTCAAGACAACCCTGTGCCAACCCTTCATAGTCACATGTCACTTAAGATACAACACAGTGACCACCCCACCTCCACAAACAATGTAATGCAAACCATCCCTTAATGGTCAAAAATATGTTGCAATTTTTTTTTTGTAACTATAGGGGAGTAGTCAAATTCAAACTGTATAATTCTTATTGATTTCTGGATGAAAATGTAAATCATCCCTGAACGACAAGGAAATGGCCATGTAAACTCCTACATTCCACCCATAAGACAAAGATACACCAACTACCACCTTCTCCACCCCCCCCCCCCTCCACCCCCCTACCACTCCCCACCCACCCGCCTCCCCAGGGCATTTAATTTCTTGCAGGTCAGTAGAGCAAATTAACTCTTTAACATCTCATTCCCTCCTTTTATCATTCCATGATCACCACCTAGATAGGGGATGAGAAAGGCACAACCAATTTATTCATAAGAATCTTACAGCCAGTACTGAAGCAAGTTATTGGCACACAACATGCAATGATTATAACAACAAAAATTACTAGTCCGTGGAGTAGATAAGATGTCAAAAAAAGTTCACCAGTAAAGTTCTTAAATCCGCAGTCCTTAGTGACCACTCCCCTCCAAGTTGAGTGGAAACGAGCCAGTTCTCCATAATCTCCTTCGGTAAAGTCCAACCTGAAAACAAAATTCAGTCTGTCCTTGTGCATCACTCCATGGATAAATCTTGGAGAAGGGCAATTAAATACTTAACAAAACTGACGGGACTTCCAGCCTTCCAGAGATACTTCAGATGGAGGATACCAGTGCACCTGAGCGTGCACTGCAGCAGCAGGCCAGGTGAATGCAGCATTCTTTGCTTCTTCTGCTCCCGTTCTGCTGTTAAATGTAACAAAGCCAACTGGTTGTTGTGATGTTAGCTTGATCAGTGAACCTTCATAACCCTTAAATGATCGAAAGAGAAGTTAAAGCTCACGTGGTGTAATGTCCATAGGAAGACCACTGACAAAAAGCGTACCAACCTCCTCTTCACTGTTGTTAGGTTCTTCACTTTTTGTGCTTATGACTGAGGAACTGATTGAATTTGTTGGATCAGGTTGTGGAGGGGTGGTCAGTGGTCCGAAGGTATGCTTTACCTGTGAATGGAGACACTGTAGAGATGATGTTAGCTGCTGAAAGTATCTTTGCATTTCCTCTCTCATTCCCTCCTGACCAAGGTGGTTATCAGGTCTGAAGACAGTCACACATTTAACTACAATTAATTGTGTCTGCCTATTTCAACATTCTTTGAATTCTTGAAGTCTGTTACTCTGTTCACTATTTATGACATTATCAAGTTGTATACAATCCATAAACTTATAAATTATGTTGTCTAAACAATTAAGTCATTTATAAACAACAATCAATGGTCCTAAAATCAAACCCACAGGTACTGCATTTAGGTTATTCAAAAATTATTTTTCGACTAATGGGGAAGGCAGATGAACTCAGGGCATGGTTAGGAATGTGGGACTGGGATATCATCGCAATTATAGAAACATAGCTCAGAGGTAGACAGGACTGGCAGCTTAATGTTCCAGGATACAGGGCAAGAGTTATAGCTGGGGTCAGGGAAATTATGATGCGGTGAGGCATGACTTAGGATGTGTGGCTTGGAAAAGTAGACTCCAAGGCAAGAGTGTAAATGATATGTGGAGCTTGTTCAAGGAGCAACTATTGAGTGTCCTTGATAATTATGTACCTGTCAGGCAGGGAGGAAAGGGTCGTGCGAGGGAGCCGTGGTTTAATAAGGAATTGGAATCCCTTGTTAAATGGAAGAGGGCGGCCTATCTCAAGATGAGACGTGAAGGTTCAATTGGGGCGATTGAGAGTTATAGGGTAGCCAGGAAGGACCTGAAGAGAGAGCTAAGAGCAGCAAGGAGGGGACATGAAAGGTCCTTAGTCGGTAGGATTAGGGAAAACCCTAAGGCTTTCTATAGGTATGTTAGGAATAAAAGAATGACTAGGGTAGGAATAGGTCCAGTCAAGGATAGTAGTGGGAAGTTGCGTGTGGAGGCGGTAGAGATTGGGGAGACACTGAATGAATACTTTTCTTCAGTATTTACTCAGGAACAGGGCATTGTCGTCGATGTGAATACTGAGTCACAAATAAGTAGAATGGATGGCTTTGAGGTATGTAGAGAAGAGGTGTTGGAAATCCTGGAAAAGGTGAAAATAGATAAGTCCCCTGGGCCTGATGGCATTTATCCTAGGATTCTCTGGGAAGCAAGGGAGGAGATTGCAGAGCCATTGGAATTGATTTTTATGTCCTCTTTGTCTACAGGAATAGTGCCAGAAGACTGGAGGATAGCAAATGTGGTTCCCTTGTTCAAAAAGGAGAGTAGGGATAACCCTAGTAACTATAGGCCGGTGAGTCTCACTTCTGTTGTGGGCAAAGTCTTAGAGAGAATTGTAAGGGATAGGATTTATGCACATCTGGATAGGAATAATGTGATCAAGGATAGTCAGCATGGTTTTGTGAAGGGCAGGTCGTGCCTCACAAACCTTATTGAATTCTTTGAAAAGGTGACGAAGGAGGTTGATGAGGGGAAAGCGGTAGATGTGGTATATATGGATTTTAGTAAGGCGTTTGATAAGGTTCCCCATGGTAGGCTACTGCAGAAAATACGGAGATATGGCATTGAGGGTGAGTTGGAGGTTTGGATTAGGAATTGGCTGGATGGAAGAAGACAGAGGGTAGTAGTTGATGGCAAAGTTTCTTCATGGAGTGCCGTCACTAGCGGTGTTCCGCAAGGATCTGTTTTGGGACCATTGCTGTTTGTCATTTTTATAAATGACCTGGAAGAGGGGTTAGAAGGTTGGGTGAGCAAGTTTGCGGATGATACGAAAGTCGGAGGAGTTGTTGACAGTGAGGAAGGATGTGGCAGGTTACAGCAGGATATAGAGAAGCTGCAGAGCTGGGCAGAAAGGTGGCAAATGGAATTCAATGTAGCTAAATGTGAGGTGATTCACTTTGGGAAGAATAACAAAAAGATGGGGTACTGGGCTAATGGTCGGATACTTGGTAGTGTGGATGAGCAGAGGGATCTTGGTGTCCATGTACACAGATCTCTGAAAGTTGCCACCCAGGTAAATAGTGCGGTGAGGAAGGCATATGGCGTACTGGCTTTTATTGGTAGAGGAATTGAGTTCCGGAGTCCTGAGGTCATGATGCAGTTGTATAAAACTCTGGTGCGGCCGCATCTGGAATATTGTGTGCAGTTTTGGTCGCCATACTATAGGAAGGATGTGGAGGCACTGGAACGGGTGCAGAGGAGGTTTACCAGGATGTTGCCTGGTATGGAAGGAAGATCGTATGAGGAAAGACTGAGACACTTGGGGCTGTTTTCATTAGAGAAAAGAAGGTTTAGGGGTGACTTGATTGAGGTGTACAAGATGATTAGGGGGTTAGATAGGGTTGATAGTGTGAACCTTTTCCCGCGTATGGAGTCGGGTATTACAAGGGGGCATAGCGTTAAATTAAGGGGGGGTAGATATAGGACTGAAGCTAGGGGTAGGTTCTTCACTCAGCGAGTCGTAAGTTCATGGAATGCCCTGCCAGCAGCAGTGGTGGACTCTCCCTCTTTATGGGCATTTAAGCGGGCATTGGATAGGTATATGGAGGATAGTGGGTTAGTATAGGTTAGGTGGGCTTGGATCGGCGCAACATCGAGGGCCAAAGGGCCTGTACTGCGCTGTATTCTTCTATATCTATGTCTATGATACAAATGCTACAGGAAGGACAGAAAGGGAGGCAAGAGAGGAGGGGGAGTGGCGTTTTTGATAAGGGACAGCATTACAGCTGTGCTGAGGGAGGATATTCCCAGAAATACATCCAGAGAAGTTATTTGGGTGGAACTGAGAAATAAGAAATGGATGATAACCTTATTAGGATTGTATAATCGACACCATAATAGTCAGAGGGAAATTGAGGAACAAATTTGTAAGGAGATCTCAGTTGTCTGTAAGAATAATAGGGTGGTTATGATAGAGGATTTTAACTTTCCAAACATAGACTGGGACTGCCATAGTGTGCAGGGTTTAGATGGAGAGGAATTTGTTAAGCATGTACAAGAAAATTTTCTGATTCAGTATGTGGATATACCGACTAGAGAAGGTTCAAAACTTGACCTACTGTTAGGAAATAAGGCAGGGCAGGTGACTGAGGTGTCAGTGGGGGAGCACTTTTGGGGCCAGTGACCATAATTCTATTAGTTATAAAATAGTGATGGAAAAGGATAGACCAGATCTTAAAGTTAAAGTTCTAAGTTGGAGAAAGGCCAATTTTGATGGTACTGGCAAGAACTTTCAAAGACTGACTGGGGGCAGATGTTCACAGGTATAGGGATGGCTGGAAAATGGGAAGCCTTCAGAAATGAGATAACAAGAGTGCAGAGACACCATATTCCTGTCAGGGTGAAAGGAAAGGCTGATAGGTATAAAGGATGCTGTATGACTAAAGAAATTTAGGGTTTGATGAAGGAAAAAAAGAAGCATATGTCAGGTATAGACAGGATAGATCAATTGAATCCTTAGAAACATGTAAAGGCAATAGGAGTAGACTTAAGAGGGAAATCAGGAGGGCAGAAAGGGACATGAGATAGCTTGGCAAATAGAGTTAAGGAGAATCCAAAGGGTTTTTACAAATACATTAAGGACAACAGGGTAACTAGGGAGAGAATAGAGCCTCTCAAAGATCAGCAGAGTGGCCTTTGTGTGGAGCTGCAGGAGATGGGGGAGATACTAAACAAATATTTTGCATCAGTATTTACTGTGGAAAACAACATGGAAGATATAAACTGTAGGGAAATAGATGGTGACGTTTTGAAAACGAACGTCAGAGGAGGAAGTGCTGGATGCCTTGAAATGCATAAAAGTGGATAAATCCCCAGGATCAGATCAGGTGTACCCTCGAACTCTGTGGGAAACTAGGGAGTGATTGCTGGGCCTCTTGCTGAGATGCTTGTATCATTGATAGTCACAAGTGAAGAGCCAGAAGACTGGAGGTTGGCTAACATGGTGCGACTGTTTAAGAAAGGTGGTAAGGACAAGCCAGGGAATGAGAGACTAGTGAGCTTAACGTTGCTAGTGGGCAAGTTGTTGGATGGAATCCTGAGGGACAGGATGTACATAGATTTGGAAAGGCAAGGACCGATTAGGGATAGTCAACATGGCTTTGTGCGGGAGAGATCATGTCTCAAAAATTTGATTGGAGTTTTTTTGAAGAAGTAACAAAGAGGATTGATGAGGGCAGAGCGGTAGATGTGATCTGTATGGTCTTCAGTAAGGTGTTCAACACAGCTCCCCATGGGAGACCGATTAGCAAGGTTAGATCTCATGGAATACAGGGAGAACTAGTCATTTGGATACAGAATTGGCTCAAAGGTAGAAGACAGAGGGTGGTGGTGGAGGGTTGTTTTTGAGATTGGAGGCCTGTGACCAGTGGAATGCCACAAGGATTGGTGCTGGGTCCACTATTTTTCATCATTTATATAAATGATTTGGATGTGAGTATAAGAGGTACAGTTAGAAAGTTTGCAGATGACACCAAAATTGGAGGTATAGTGGACAGTGAAGAAGGTAACTAAAAGAGAAAATGCTGGAAAATTTCAGCAGGTCTGGCAGCATCTGTAAGGAGAGAAAAGAGCTGACATTTCGAGTCTAACTGACCCTTTGTCAAAGTTACAGATGCTGCCAGACCTGCTGAGATTTTCCAGCATTGTCTCTTTTAGTTTCAGATTCCAGCATCTGCAGTAATTTGCTTTTACCCAGTGAAGAAGGTAACCTTGGGTTACAACAGGATCTTGATCAGATGGGCCAATGGGCTGAGAAGTGGCAGATGGAGTTTAATGTAGATAAATACGAGATGCTGCATTTTGGGAAAGCAAATCTTAGCAGGACTTATATACTTAATGGTAAGGTCCTTAGGAGTGTGGCTGAACAAAGAGACCTTGGAGTGCAGGTTCATAGCTCCTTGAAAGTGGAGTCAAGGGGGGTGACCTTGTTGAGGTTTATAAAATCATGAGGGACATAGGATAGTGAAGAAGGCATTTGGTATGCTTTCCTTTATTGATCAGACTATTGACTACAAGAGTTAGGACGTTATGTTGCAGTTGTACAGAACATTGGTTCGGCCACTTTTGGAATATTGCAAGCAATTCTGGTCTCCTTCCTGTTGGAAGGATATTGTGAAACTTGAAAGGTTTAAGAAAAGATTTACAAGGATGTTGCCAGGCTTGGAGGATTTGAGCTATGAGAGAGGTTAAATAGGCTAGAGCTGTTTTCCCTGGAGTGTCGGAGGCTGAGGAGGTGACCTTGTTGAGGTTTATAAAATCATGAGGGACATGGATAAGATAAATAGACAAAGTCTCTTCCTTGGGGTGGTGGAGTCCAGAATTAGAGGGCATAAGTTTAGGGTGAGAGGGGAAAGACATAGAAGACATCTAGGGGACAACCTTTTCACACAGAGGGTGGTGAGTGTGTGGAATGAGCTTCCAAAGGAAGCGGTGGAGACTTGTACAATTGCAACATTTAAGAGGCATTTGGATGGGTATATGAACAGGAAGGGTTTGGAGGGATATGAGCCGGGTGCTGGCAGGTGGGACTAGATTGGGTTGGGATATCTGGTCGGCATGGACAAGTTGGATTGAATGGTCTGTTTCCATGTTGTATGTCTCTGCGACTCTATGATTCTAATGTGAAAGCTATCAGGAACACGGTGGCTCAGTGGTTAGCACTGCTGCCTCACAGCGCCAGGGACCCAGGTTCAATTCCCACTTTGGGCAACTGTCTGTGTGGAGTTTGCACATTCTCCCCGTGTCTGAGTGGGTTTCCTCCAGGTGCTCTGGTTTCCTCCCACAATCCAAAGATGTGCAGGCCAGGTGAATAGGCCATGCTAAATTGTCCATAGTGTTAGGTGCATTAGTCAAGAGTAAATGTAGGGGAATGGGTCTGGGTGGGTTACTCTTCGGAGGGTTGGTGTGGACTTGTTGGGCCGAAGGTCCTGTTTCCATATTGTAGGGGACCTTAAAAAAAAGTATTTCAAGAATCTGGAACAGCAAGAAACCAACAAATGGTTTCTGTGCTTTAAGCCATTTCAGAGGCAGTTTCAGTTCAGATTGAAATCTCAAATATTCATGGGAAACCAATGCAGAATACATTAAAATATGTTCTCCAAATGAAACTTCCCAAATAAAACAGTCGGAATTACAGTGGCAACTTGGGTAGAGATCAACATTCTTTGAATGTGCAATATGAAGGGGGCAAATGAAGACTTGACAATAATTAACAGAACTGAAACAGCTCTGCCTCAAGTTCTAATATTCTCTAAATTCTTAAAAAACATCAAAATTAAAATGCACTCTTCTTTTTGCAAAGATATTCTAATACAATACTCTTATCTGGCTCAAGCATGACCACTGACACGATCATTTTTAAAACATACAATTTTTTAAAACAGGCATTGTAGAATTTCAAACAAATCAGGGGCTTAAGGTCCTCAATCAATTTGTTTAAAGTTACAAGTTTGTAACTTTAAGAAAGGACCTAATGTTGTACAATTTCAATATAAAAACAAAATGTGCCTTAATACATAGCCCACAAAACACATTGAATTAAGATCCTGATTCAAATAAGGCAAAAAGTTACTTAAAAGGATTTTCTGAACCAGTGTTTTAACAAACCAACATATTTAAATATCAAATAGTCTCGACATGGCACAATGTACTTTGAAGCTTCTTTTTCTGACCCAAGTATTAGTACAACCTTAAGTTCAGCGTTTCTCTTTTTTTTTGCATCCTCTCGATGAAATTATACTCATAAAAAGAGAACGACCTCGCAGCGGACCACACGCACCGCAGTCCAAGCCACTCTCTTGCCCTAGAACAAAGACTCGCAGAGTCGAGTTCACAGCACAAAAACCTGGACAAACCTTCCCCAGCAGTCAATGCACTTTACTGTTGGGGGCTGAGTAGACCGGCTCCACTTTTTACCCCTTTTCCCAGTGAAGCGATGTCATCTAAGACTACTTCTGAGGAGAGGTGTGGGGCTCAAAGGCGATAATTTTAAGTACCAAATTCTAACCTTTTTTTTGAGCCTCAAATTTCACCACTAGATGACTCAAACTCCAATTCACTCCTGAGACTCTAATCCACATTTAACTGTGGGACTCAAACCCCAGGTTAGCTGTTGGGGACTCTAACCCTGATATACCACTTGGACTCCAACCTCGATTTAATCCCAATTCACCCCTTTTTAAAACCCAGCTTTGCACAAAGCGACTTGTTGGTGTGCAAGTTACCTCAAAGATTCCGTCACCACCAAGTCCCAGGTCAGCAGAGCAAATTAATTCTTTAATAGCTCATAACCAATTAATAATCCTTTGACTTTTAGGCCTGCTGTCTGAATTAACTATAGCTGGTAAAATCTCCTCTGCAGTACCATTATTGGTCCACATGGACCCTCTTGCCAGGATTTGCTGCATGCCAGTAAAATCCTAGTTCCCAGATCTCCTGAAACAACCCAGTAAATGTAAGGTCATACCATAATAAATAGCAACAGGAGCAGGTCACATGGTACTTCAAGCCTGCTTCCCTTTCAATCGGAATGTGGCTCACATTCACTTTCCTGCCCTTTACCCAGAATCCTTAATTCCCGTACTGATCAAGAATCTACCTCAGCCTTAAATATACACAAGGATTCTGCTCCCTCAGCTCTCTGTGGCAAGGAGTTCCAAGGATTCGCAACTTTGAGAAAGAAGAAATTCCTCCTCATCTCAGTCTTAAATTGGTGCCCTCTTTTTTTTCTGAGACTGTGCCCTCTAGTCTTAGATTTCCCCTTGAGGGGGAAACATCCTCTCAGCATTTACCCTGTCAATCCCCTGAAGAATCCTATACGTTTCAATGAGATCACCTCTCAGTCTTCTCAACTCCAGTGAGTTGAGTCCCAATTTGTTTAGCCTTTGCTAACATGACAATTTCTCCATGGCAGATATCATCCCAGTGAAATGTCTCTGAATTGTTTCCAATGGAACAATGTTTTTTCTTAAATAAGGGAACCAAAATTGCTCAGAGCTCCAGATGTGGTCTCACCAGCGTTTTGTACAGTTGCAGTAAGTCTTCCTTCCTCTTATACTCAATCCCCTTGAAATAAGGACTGACATGCCATTAGCCTTCATGACTACCTGCAGCACCTGTACGCTAGCTTTCTGTTTTTCATGCAGAAGGCCCTTTGTGTTACAGTTTTTCTCAATTTAAATAATATTCTGCTTGTTCGTTCTCCATTCCAAAAACGAACAATTTTTCCCACATTATACTCCACTTTCCCACTTACTTAACCTATTAATAGCTCTCTGTAAACTGTTTGTATCCCTGCAGCAACCTACAGTTCCACCTAATTTTGGGTTGTCAGAACAATGAAGTAGCATTTTAGTCATACTGAAAATTTTCTTGTTCAACTAGCTTGCGAACCTTGTCCCATAAGTGGGTTGTTATGTGCATGAAATTCACACAGTTCAGTCTTGGCCATGTGCAAGTCATGTAACTCAGATTTCATCATTGGCTCTGCAAATGTATATAATGAAATGATACTTTACGTTTAATAAATACAAATTATGGCAAACCCATCCAGGCCTAAACAAACAAATCTGTACACAAATTCAGTAATATCCAAAAGTGAGTATATAACTGTAACACTGAATCTTTTTAGTGGATATTCTAAATATTTTATATTCTAAAAAGCCTATTGATTGAGCTGTTTAGTTTTCTGGGAAAGAAAGAGATTTTCTCAATATTGCTCAGGTGATGTATTGTACAACCACAAGGAATTTGCACAAAACAAAGTCACAGAAATGGCCTGACTATCTTCAGTTTCTTTGAAAAAGGAATGCATTTGCGCTGAAGGTACCCAGAGTTCCTATAACAATATTACCAATTATGTGATGCAGAAAGATTTCTAATTAAATCAGAAGCCATCACAGGTAGTTTTAGCAAAATCAGCCATTTTAATACATGCAATACAGAAAACACATTTCTCTCATTCGAAATCATGAAATGTATATGAATTGCAAAACATATTTAGTAGTTAAATCTTACAGGATGCATATTCTCAAACTGATGAAACAGAATAGACTGTAGTCATTCTAACCTGAATCATACAGCTTTGCTAAAACCTCACGAGCTGCATCAGTCGACTATAGTAATTAAAAACTATTATCCTGTTCAAGGAAAACATAATGAAAAGTTCCTCTTATCAACCTCAGAATAGCTATCTCATTAAAAAGATCACTTTTAAATTAAAGGGAAATAGTCACCTTCTCAACTAGGACAAAATTACTGCTGGAGTTTTTAACGAGCCTTAAAATTACAGCACAAATTTCACAATTCAAAACTCAGTTCCCTTCAAATTTGCTTATTCTTCCCATATTATTGAATAAATTTATAAATGGTAAAGTATATTCATTGTGCAGAATTGGCAATATATTTTGAATTGCACATTTTGTTTGAAGAGATAGCCTATACATTATGCTGACTCTTAACGTTTTTGGCTAGATGTGGTTTGGGTTGAGTTGAGTTTTTTTTTGGAAGATTGTCTCTAAGAGGCCTAGTGAGGTTTATTCCCATATCTAGCCAAACTCATCTCATTAACTACCTACCCAGTCCTTTGGCATTCCTCACATGTGATTGTATAACCATCTTACCATTTGCCACTTAGCAGATATTTGCCAAAAGATTAGCATCCCTTGTGACCGTGTCATCATTGCCGGGCTACTGTACAACCAGACAAGCATTGCCAATCTCACCAGCAATGCCATGACCCAACAAAATCACGTTGCTCACATCTGACACTCACCTCGTACCCCACCATTACCTGTCTCTAGCTACGTCCCATCAAAATACTTTCTCTGGGCTACCGTTACCCTGTCCTCAGTGCCCACTGGGTACCCACATCTTGTCCTTTGCCTGTATGTGATGTTCCTGTATTGGTCTTCGAAAACAGGTCACAATTTGACTCCACAATGCAATGATAGGTGACTGTGTTTTATAATCTGTAATGTTCTGCTGCATTCCGCTCTCGTCCACTGGAACCTGGTGTTATTCCTTTCTGGTATTTAGCACATGATGCACATGAACTCTGTCATGTTCAAGGACATCTTGTCCTGCAATGTCCATGTCCTCCTCCACCTCCTCAGAAGACTGCTCCTGCTCTCTCAGTTCCTCAGCATCCATCAAATTGCCTGCTCCAATTGTGCAGGGCACAGTAAACCATACTGGAGGGCCTCCCAGACTGGCCCGAGCAGCAGAACCACATTCAGTAACACAGCTGACTGCTCCTACATAGCCTTGGCAGAAAAGCATGGGCAGTACAATGTGTCCTGCATCAACCAGTGAGTTACATAATAGAATCATAAGCAATGGTTGCTGTGAGTATCCATTGTCCACAGTAATCAGCCTTGTAAGGCACCTGGACCTCAAAACCTGCTAGGTACATGGGAGTGCCCCATGATAAAGGAATTATGGCAGCTGCCAGGGTAGTGCGCCCCGGTCCTGATGAAGGGTTTTGCCTGAAACATCGCCTGTCTTGCTAGTCAGATGCTACATGACCTGCTGTGCTTTTTCCAGCTCCATACTTCATCGACACTGACTTCTCCAGCATCTGCAGTTGTCACTATCTCCTAGTGGGCATTGCCAGTGTGGTAATGGCAATGACAAATCATCTGAAGGTTAGGTGAATGGAAGCCCTTGCTGTTAATGAGTTTCACAGTGTTGTAATACCACCGTCTCAGGTGCCACGGGTACGTGTGGTTGATGGCACCTGTACACCAGTGCAAGCCATATTTATTTCTGAATCCTACTGCCCAGGCTGCAGCACTCATCGTGATGAATGAAATGAACCAGGGTATGATCTTACACAGACGGTATCAATCACTGTCCTGATATATTTATAATTGCACGACTAAGAGATCCAACACAGGCCAACATTGTTCCCTGGAAGAACCCAGTAGTATAGACTTTCCCAGAATCTATGGATTCTTGGCAGGTTACATCCATCATCTCTGCAGATGCTTCCTTTCATATTTTAGGATGCTCCCATCAGGTCCAGTGAATTTAGTGCCTTTATCTCCATTAGAACTTGTTCCCCATGAGTGATTGTCTTGGTGTTTATTGTCACTCCTCCTTTTGCCCCTTTTTTTAATTAGATTCCCTATAGTATGGAAACAGGTCCTTCGGCCCAACAGGTCCACACCAACTGTCCGAAGAGTAACCCACCCAGACCTATTTCCCTACTCCTGATTAACGCATCTAACACTATGAGCAATTTAGCATGGCCAATTCACCTGACTAGCACATCTTTGGATTGTGGGAGGAAACCGGAACACCCGGAGGAAACACACGCAGACACGGGGAGGATGCGCAAACCCCAGACAAACAATCGCTTGAGGCACAAATTGAATCCGGGTCCCTGGCGCTGTGAGGCTGCAGTGCTTATTCAACATGCCTTTTGACTTCTGTCTTCCTTTTTATGTATTTAAAGAGGCTCTTGCTGTCTGCCTTGATATTACTTGCAAGTTTGCTCTCCTTTTGTTTTGGTAATCTTCCGTTATGTTTTAAAAGTCCTTTGGCTTACCACTAATCTTTGCCATGTTGTATGCTTTTTCTTTTAATTTGATGCTACCCTTAACTTTACTGATTAACTGTAGTTGGTTGTAGATTTTAGATTGATATCCTGGTGTACCGTTCATAGAGATACCCACCTGCCCAAGGTAATTCTTCATGACAAGCGTGACAAGTAGCCCTTCAGTGTGTCTGAGCTAAAGAGTGCATCAATATGACTGTACTGCTAGCCTTTGGCAGTGGCTGAAGCATCTATACACGAACAACATGGTGTGGCAATTTATGGATAGTGTGAGCATGCATGTCGGTGTTAAGCAAGAAAGCACTAAGAGGAAGCCCTCATTAAAATTCTCATCTGTTTCTTATCACAGGCCATAGTAAGATTCCACCCGTTCTGCTTAAATCAAAGATAGTAAGGGAACCTTGCCAAAAAATTCTCATGAATTTTAATTGGGCAACATCAATAATAACAAAATAACAGTATCCATCTTGTTTTGTTATTCAGTCAGCATGCTAATGGGATGGACTTTGAACAGAACAAACAACTCAAGACTGGATGTCCATGAGGTTCTATCGACCATCAGCTTCTCCTAGGGTTCCCCATGGGCCCTACCCCTCCTCATAACAGCCTGTTACTATCTCAATGTTGCACATGACTAGGATTTTTATGTTATTTGCCAGTCTCTTTTCATACTCACTGTTTGCCTTCCTTATTTGCTTTTGTATCGTTCCTCTGAACCTTCAGCCAAGTTCAAGAACAAAGAACATTACAGTGCCAGAACTGTACCTCCAAGCCTGCGCCAATCCAGATCCCCTATTTAAATCTGCCACCTATTTTCTAAGGGTCTGTATCCCTTTGCTCTCTGCCCATTCATGTATCTTAAATAATGTTATCGTTCCAGCCCTTACCACCTCTGCTGGCAATGCATTCCAGGCACCCACCATCCTCAGTGTGAAGAACTTTCCATGTATATTGCCCCTAAACTTTTCCCCTCTCACTTTGAACTCATGACACCTAGTAATTGAGTCCACCACTCTGGGGGGAAAAAAAAAGTTTCTTGCTATCCACCCTGTCTACACCTCTCAATCAGGTCCCCCTCAACTACCTTCTTTTGAATGAAAACAATCCTAATCTACTCAACAACTCTTCATAGCTAGCACCCTCCATACCAGGCAACATCCTGGTGAACCTCCTCTGCACCCTCTCCAAAGCATCCGCATCCTTTTGGTAATGTGGCAACCAGAACTGCATGCAGTATTCCAAATGTGGCCAAACCAAAGTCTTACAATTGAAACATGACCAGCCAACCCTTGTACTTAATACCCAGTCCGATGAAGGAAAGAACACCGTTTGTCGTCTTGACCACTCTATTGACCTGTGTAGCCACCTTCAGGAAACAATGGACCTGAACACCCAGATCTCTCTGTACATTAATTTTAGCCAGGACTTTTCCATTTACTATATAGTTTGTTCTGGAATTGCATCTTCCAAAATGCATCACCTCACATTTGTCTGGATTGAACTCCATCTGCTATTTCTCTGTCCAACTCTCCAATCAATCTATATTCTGCTGTATTCTCTGACAGTCCCCTTCACTCTCTGCTACTCTACTAATCTTATTGTCACTTGCAAACTTGCTAATGAGGGAACCTACACCTTCCTCTAAATCATTTATGTATATCACAAACAACAGTGGTCCCAGCACAGATTCCTGTGGAACACCACTGGTCACAATTCTCCATTTTGAGAAGCTCCCTTCCACTACTACTCTGTCTCCTGTTGCCCAACTAGTTCTCTATCCATCTAGCTAGAACACCCTGGACCCCATGCCACTTCACCTTCTTCATCAGCCTACCATTGGGAACCATATCAAATGCCTTACTATAGTCCATGTATATGACATCTACATCCCTTCCCTCATCAATCAACTTTGTCACCTCTTCAAAGAATTCTATTAGGTTTGTAAGACATGACCTTCCCTGCACAAAACCATGCTGCCTATCACTGATAAGCCCATTTTCTTCCAAATGGGTATATATCCTATCCCTTAGTATCTTTTCCAGTAGCTTCCCTACCACTGACATCAGGCTCACAGGTCTATAATTACCTGGATTATCCCTGCTACCCTTCTTAAACAAGAGGACAATATTAGCAATTCTCCAGTCCTCTAGGACCTCCCCCGTTTTCAAGGATGCTGCAAAGATATCTGTTAAAGCCCCAGTTGTTTCTCCCAGTAACCTGCAATAGATCCCACCCGGTCCAGGGGACTTTTCCACCTTAATGCTTTTTAGAATACACAACACTTCCTCCTTCCTTATACCAACTTGACCTAAAGATCTATCCCTAACCTCAACATCTGCTATCTTCCTCTCCTCAGTGAATACTGATGCAAAGTACTCATTAAGAATCTTACCTATTTTCTCTGACTTCACGCATATCTTTCCTCCTTTGTCCTTGAGTGGGTCGACCCTTTCCCTCGTTACCCTCTTGCTCCTTATATATGAATAAAAGGCTTTGGCGTTTTCCTTAACCCTGCTCACTAAGGATATCTCATGACCTCTTTTAGCCCTCTTAATTCCTCATTTCAGATTGGTCCTACATTGCCGATATTCTTCTAAAGCTTTGTCTGACTTCAGTCGCTTAGACCTTATGTCGGCATCCTTTTTCCTCTTAGCTAGTCTCACAATTTTACCTGTCATCCATGGCTCCCTAACCTTGCCATTTCTATCCCTCATTTTCACAGGGACAGTCTGTTCTGCACTCTAATCAACCCCTCTTTAAAAACCTCCCACATATCAAATGTGGATTTACCTTCAAACATCTGTTCTCAATCTACATTCCCCAGCACCTGCTGAATTTTGGTATAGTTGGCCTTCCCCCAGTTTAGCTCTTCCTTTAGGATCACTCTCATCTTTGTCCATGTGTATCCTAAAACTTATGGAATTGTGATCACTATTCCCAAAGTAATCCCCCGCCAAAACTTCAGCCACCTGGCCAGGCTCATTTTCTAACACCAGGTCCAGTATGGCCCCTTCCTGAGTTGGACTACTTACATATTGTTCTACAAAACTCTCCTGGATGCTCCTTACAAATTCTGCTCCATCCAATCCTCTAACACTAAGTGAATCCCAGTCAATGTTGGGAAAATTAATATCTCCTATCACCATCCGCCTGTTGCTCCTACACCTTTCTATGATCTCTCTATATATTTGTATCTCTAACTCACATTCACTGTTAGGAGGTTGTAGTATAGCCCCAACATTGTTACCGCACCCTTTCTATTTCTGAGCTCTGCCCATAATGCCTCACTGATCGAGTCCTCCGTAGGGCTCTCCTTCAGCACAGCTATGATTTTTCTTTTTGACTAGCCATTCCTCCACCCCTTTTACCTTCCTCTCTATCCCACCTGAAGCATCAATATTCACAGTTGTAATTTCTACCTGCCATCTGCCATAAACACACCTTTTGTTTTTCAACATCATTTCTCCTCCTTGGCCTGCAGAATGTTTTTAGGGGAATATACCGAGACAGTGCACAAATCATCCAATCGTTGATGGTAGCTGTTTTCAGCAATGTTTTATTACACCAGCCTTTTTCTCTAATTCTCCCAGATCTATTTGCACCCCTTTCGAATTATATTTCCCCAATTAATTCTTATTGTTCATTATGCTTTTACATAGTCCTCCTAAAACCTATGATACAGTGATCACTATCCTCCAAATGCTCTCCTAATAACACTTCTTCCTCCACCTCACTCCCAAGAGTCAGATGTAGAAGTGTCTCCTTTTCTCATACAGTCGGAAATTCTCCTGAATATACTCTAGGAACTCTTGCTCCTTTCTTACTGTTCTGCTGTTACTATCCCAGTGTATATTCAGATAAACAAACGTCCCCATTATAACTACAAATTATTGGACCCCTCTAATTTTCTTGCTAATATTTTCTTCTGTATCCTCTCCACTAGTTTGTGGTGTGTACATTACATCCAGCAACGCAACTGTACCATTTTGATTCCTCCGATCAAGCTAAATCAATTCTGTCCTTGACCCCTCTGGGTCATCCTCTTTCTGTAGATTGCAATTTTCTTTGATCTATAACCACTCCATCTTTTGAACGTTTCTCATCTTTCGAGCACTTGGTATCCAAGAACATTTAACATCCAGCTCTGACCTGCCTTGAGGTCTCAGTTTTGCCCACAATATCATATTTCCACATGGCAATCTGCATCTGCAACTTCCTAATTTAATTTACCGCATTCAGTGCATTCACATTACAGGCACATTAACCATTTAGACTACATTACTTTGTCACTTACTCTGACACAATCTGTTAACTTCTTGTTCTCTCCTCTAGTGCTAACTAGCTCCCCTTTTCTCCTATTTTCTGCACCTTCCGATATTACCTCCAATTTCTATACCTTGCCCTCCCCTATAGTACTTGCAAAATGCCCCATAGGGAACTCACTCCAGTCTTTGTTCAGGAGCAAACCATCTGACCTGTACAGGTCCCATATTCTCCAGAGCTGGTTCCAATGTCCCATGAAATAGATGGTGACATCTTGCATAATGTCCAGATTACAGAGGAGGAAGTGCTGGATGTCTTGAAATGGTTAAAGGTGGATAAATCCCCAGGACCTGATCAGGTGTACCTGAGAACTCTGTGGGAAGCTAGAGAAGTGATTGCTGGGCTTCTTGCTGAAATATTTGTATCATCGATAGTCACAGGTGAGGTGCCGGAAGACTGGAGGTTGGCAAACGTGGTGCCACTGTTTAAGAAGAGCAGTAAAGACAAGCCAAGGAACTATAGACTAGTGAGCCTGACCTCAGTGGTGGGAAAGTTGTTGGAGGGAATCCTGAGGGATAGGATGTACATGTATTTGGAAAGTCAAGGACTGATTCGGGATAGTCAACATGGCTTTGTGCGTGGGAAATCATGTCTCACAAACTTGATTGATTTGGAGATGCCGGTGTTGAACCAGGGTGTACAAAGTTAAAAATCACACAACACCAGGTTATAGTCCAACAGGTTTAATTGGAAGCACACTAGCTTTCGGAGCGACGCTCCTTCATCAGGTGATAGTGGAGGGCTCGATCGTAACACAGAATTTATAGCAAGAATTTACAGTGTGATGTAACTGAAATTATACATTGAAAAATTGATTGTCTGTTAAGCCTTTCATCTGTTAGAATACAGTGATAATATCACTATTCTAACAGATGAAAGGCTTAACAGACAATCAATTTTTTAATGTATAATTTCAGTTACATCACACTGTAAATTCTTGCTATAAATTCTGTGTTACGATCGAGCCCTCCACTATCACCTGATGAAGGAGCGTCGCTCCGAAAGCTAGTGTGCTTCCAATTAAACCTGTTGGATTATAACCTGGTGTTGTGTGATTTTAAACTTGATTGAGTTTTTTGAAGAAGTAACAAAGATTGATGAGGGCAGAGCAGTAGATGTGATCTATATGGACTTCAGTAAGGCGTTCGACAAGGTTCCCCATGGGAGACTGATTAGCAAGGTTAGATCTCATGGAATACAGGGAGAACTAGCCATTTGGATACAGAACTGGCTCAAAGGTGGAAGATAGAGGGTGGTGGAGGGTTGTTTTTCAGACTGGAGGCCTGTGACCAGTGGAGTGCCGCAAGGTTCTGTGCTGGGCCCTCGGAATATTGCGTGCAATTCTGGTCTCCTTCCTATTGGAAAGATATTGCGAAACTTGAAAGGGTTCAGAAAAGATTTCCAAGGATGTTGCCAGGGTTGGAGGATCTGAGCTACAGGGAGAGGCTGAACAGACTGGGGCTGTTTACCCTGGAGCGTCGGAGGCTGAGGGGTGACCTAATAGAGGTTTTCAAAATTATGAGGGGCATGGATAGGATAAATAGACAAAGTCTTTTTCCCTGGGGTCGGGGAGTCCAGAACTAGAGGGCAGATTTAGGGTGAGAGGGGAAAGATATAAAAGAGACCTAAGGGGCAACTTTTTCACGCAGAGTGTGGTACGTGTATGGAATGAGCTGCCAGAGGAAGTGGTGGAGGCTGGTACAATTGCAACATTTAAGAGGCATTTGGATGGGTATATGAATAGAAAGGGTTTGGAGGGATATGGGCTGGGTGCTGGTAGGTGGGACTAGATCAGGTTGGGATATCTGGTCAGCATGGACAGGTTGGACTGAAGGGTCTGTTTCTATGCTGTACATCTCTATGACTCTATAGATTCTAAAGTTCTCACTCTTGCACCGCTTTTGCAACCACTGTCATACTCATTTTTGTTATCTTATTTTTACACTCATTCTGTATGCCGCTAAGAATAACTTGGAAATACTATCTTTGAGGTTCTACTTTCTAATTTTCTAGTGAATTTTACATTCCCTTGCTTTCCACCAAGCTAGCTCAAGACTCTTCCAGTACTTCCCTGTACCCCCTTGTGCCGCTGAGTCACTCTGACTGCACTCCCCAGGTAAACCATCATTCTCATCTGTAATCAAAACTGAATACTATTTGGATGTATTCTGCAGACTCCTTTACTAGCTGGTTGTATGGTTAATTACCAGACAAGTCAAAAAGAACAGTTCCCGTCTTGTCATGTTGTGCTGAGCATTTATCTTAACCTAAGATCAACTTACACACCCCTCTATTTACTGCTATCCATGTGCTTGTCCAGCTGTCACTTATTGTCCCTAGTGTCTCTGACCCTACCACAACATTCAAATCCCTTTACTCTACATAAAACAGGGTCTTTAGTACTTGTATGTAGTTTCTGGCACACACAAATGCATCCCACTGTGAGCCCAGATGATGAACTTTAACTGTATCCATTGTAATTATGAGCATAGTTCAGGTTATTTAATAAATGATTCACTAATAGCAGGATACATCTAGTGTAACAGATACTTGCTAAGGCTTGTAAACATGGGCTAGTTGAGTAGGAGCACTCAGCTGCCAACAGTGAATGGTTACAGGGCAGCTTGTTCGATACCTGTATGCTGTATGTCCCATTGACTTGCAAACGATATATAAAAAAAAATGCAGCTCAACCAATTAGCATTCACTTCTCATTCTGTATTAAACCATAAAAGCAGACTTAGAAAAAAAAATACATGTCCTAATTCTAATGAGTACACGATGAAAATCTTGTCTCCTTTTAGCAATGCTGAAGATCTATAAATGTACTATCCACATAGCTCTCAGCCTCATGGGCGCACTGCAGTGATGCCAGCTACTGCTCAAGTTCCATTTCAGAGTTTGAGCTGTTTTAACTGATGACAAGTGATTATCCAGGACACATAAACATCCTGGACTTCCTAACTAGCACAGGACATGCATTCTCATCTTGAAGGAGCCTTCTCATTCCTTTATTTGTTATTTAACCTTGGTACTGCTTATAAAAAATATTAATACAAATAGATTCTCCAAGTATTAATAAATCTTTACTAGCTGCTATAAACCTTAATTAAATCACATTTTCTTCAATACAGAATTCCGACATGAATTACATTCCCTACTACACTCAATCTACACTTACTCAGGCATAATTTCCAGACTCTATAGCTCTACTATCTGGCTGGTTTGAAAAACCTGTGACTTACAATGGGCCTCTGATGAGTCACTAGCTGATTTAGCTTCCTGTTACACTAATCAACACCAATTGAGCTAACTTCATTCAGATGATTGACAGATTACTGCTGCTTCCAAGGCTTTAATTTGAAGGAGGTTAGTTTCATGTCAGGTCTGACTCTTAATTTTTGTTTAAATTAGAAAAAGACTTATCAACCTTAGAATGTGAATGAAGTTCACTATCACAGCGGTGGTCTCCTGACTATCCCTTCCTTGTTCACTGAAGATAGTGGGTACTCCACAACCCTGCAATGGAAAAGGCAAGGGCAGATTGGCTAATTGTATGTTAATCTTAAAGAAGTGGGAACAGGAGTAAGACCATTTGGGCTGACAAGCTGGGATGGAGTATTGAAGTGAAAAAACTCTTACCTGTAAACTCATAGTTCCAAATTCTTAATTAATGGCAATGAGAATTTCAATGGTGCTTGACATGGTACAAATGATCAATATTTATCCATCAAATAGACTTTTAAGCAAGATTCCAAAAATACTTAACACAAACAATTATTACTGCTGCTAACAAAGCTTTAATTTGGTTCAGGAAACCTTGAACATTGCCAGAACAGGCAATGCCTTAGAAACAGACCCTTAATTACCTTTCAGGTCATTAAAGTCAACAAGATCAGTTTGACACAGGCAGCTGGTTTAAGTTACTTGTCTCACCAAAAAAAATTCAAACTGAACTATTTTCAAATACAGTTAAAGACCAATCCTAAAATGTTACTTTAAACTAGCATATGGCCCTAATAATTGGTGTTATAGTCGACATCTTACAGAGGCTGTTCCACCATTCAACTACATAATTGCTGATCTTCTACATTCAACACAAGTTCTTAGGATTGAGTCAGGATCATTGTGTTTATATGGGAATTCATAAGACATCAGAAAAAGGTTAAATGAATTAGAAATACTAATTCAAATAGAGCAACATGAAACATTTTATGCTAGTCTTGTTTCAGATAAATCCAGAAAGTTGGCTTCAACCAATGCAGAGCTGGAAGCGAAGTATTTCCTATTCCAACATTCTCCAGAAATGTAAACAAGGAAAGCTGGAAATTAAGGGGAACTACTGGTCACATTAGGGAAAGATCCAGTTACAGCCAGAACTTTGATGATGCTTACATTCTACTTAGGTTAACTTAAAGTAATTAAAAATATATTATCGCAATGGGGGGCATTGTTATGGTTAATCAAAAACCATTTGGACATGATGCCTATCGACATTTTAGAATGTTCTTCATCACAAGATTTGGAGGTGCCGGTGTTGGACTGGGGTATATAAAGTTAAAAATCACTCAACACCAGGTTATAGTCCAACAGGTTTATTTGGAAGCACTAGCTTTCGAACCACCTGATAAAGGAGCAGCGATCCGAAAGCTGGTGCTTCAAATAAACTTGTTGGACTATAATCTGCTGTTGTGTGATTTTTAACTTCATTACAAGAGTTATAGTACTGGAAGATCACCATTTCTTGTTTGTAGAAAAATGTCTTTCTCATGAGATTCTGTCTTCTAAATTCTCAAATGACCAATGTTCCATGGAAGGACAATAAAAGTACTTTGAATACACTCTGATGCACTCCTTGATATGCAGCAGCCTTGACATTAATGAAGGGGAGGGTCTTGCCATCTGTTGTTAACAATGATGACAGCCATCAAGCTGCATCAGGCTTTGAGTCACTACATCTTAATGATAAGAAATCACAGCAGCAGAGAAGGAAAGAAAAGGAAGAAAATACTGTTTTCTAGATCCCAATATCTCATGGGATCTTTAAAGTTATGAACATTGATCTTAAAAAAAAACTGCAATAAAAGCTAAGTAGGCTTTGTGTTTTATAAATGAACATAAAGATGAGAACATAGCATTGAATCTGTACAAGCCAGTGATGAGACTACAGCTGGAGTGTGGCAAGCAGTTCTTATGCCGTCATAGTGGGATGTGCTTTTAAGTACAGGAGAGATTTATGGAAATTCTCTTACTAATGAAAGACTATGCTTAAGAAGAAGGGGTTTAAACATGATCAGGAAAGGTTAAAGGGATGTCTAAAAGAGGTTTTCAAAATTATGAAAGCTGCTGAAATGATAAACAGCAAAATATTGTTTTCAATTGTTAAAGAATCTATGCTTCTGCCGGTTGATGGATCCATGATTAGAGGCATAGAGTGTGGGTCACCATTCGAAGGATGAACATTTTTCTCAGCTATTAGAATCATTGATCATAAAGCAGAAAGAATTATTGCAACATTTTAAAATTGGTATTTGGAAAGAAAAAAACAGAAGAAAAAGATACAGAAATGTAACTTAAAGAGAATTTCAGTTGAAAAGCTAGATCTAGCTTTGGTCAAATTGCCTTTTTATTGCTGTTTCTAGGGTGAGGAATCAGAAGTGTCTGGAAACTGGAAAGAAAACTCACTAGGTTTTAGTCTCTTCAGGGCAGTTTAAAAAAAAGTGTTGGAATTGTGCCAGCAATCTATTCTGGCTTCACACTAAAGTGCATTTGTTTCCCAGTCTTGGCTTTTATTGTTGAGCCAGCTCTATAGACCCTTTGAATGCTTGTCCTTCCAGGCTGCAATCAAATGTTCTAATGTCAACATAACACATGTGCATGACAAATGTTTCTTTTCGGTAGTCTCCATTATTCCTACTGCGATTATACATGTGCAAGTAATAATATCTATGCAATGCCAATGATGCTAGGTTTCTTCTGTAACATTTTATTAGATGTTGGGCAAATATTATAGGGACCCAGACAATGTGGCATACGATGAGGTGTATGGCAGAATCAGCCAACAAGAACAGCAAGGCCCGTCTCAACTTCAGGCACAACCCATGCCACCTTTTACACTTTTCGCAAGAGGCATGGTGAGATTCTCACTAGGCAGCGGCATGAGACCACTTACCAGTCATTAGTGGTTAGTAAACACCTTGTGAACAGCCTAAATCACCGAATTCATATTCAACCTCCTGCCTTACGGAACTCAAAACTGGGAAAACGCGGCAAGGAAAGCAGACAGAAACCACAGACTGATGTTTCCCCATGCTTACATGACTAACTATAGTTAAAGCTATGAAGAAGTAGATGGATAAGATGAGGAAATACTAACCACATTTGCAAACTGCAAGTCTTCATAGACGAAATGCTAACCACATTTTGCAAGCTGTGAAAAGGTCATATAAGCCATTACAACTTAATCAATATAATTGGTTCAAGCTACTACCAATGAAGTAATTATAATTATTGATTGGCTGTAACTATGCGATCATGCTCCATATCTGATGATGATTAATGTATATAAACCTTATCTGAAAATGTGTTGCTGGAGAAGCACAGCAGGTCAGACAGCATCCAGGGAACAGGAGAATCGACGTTTCGGGCATAAGCCCTTCTTCAGGCTTATGCCCGAAACGTCGATTCTCCTGTTCCCTGGATGCTGCCTGACCTGCTGCGCTTCTCCAGCAACACATTTTCAGCTCTGATCTCCAGCATCTGCAGACCTCACTTTCCCGTATATAAACCTTATGCAAACTCTGTAAAGTTGTTTGATTCTTTTGATTGCCAAGAAGTTTTCTTACTTCTGGGTGAATCAGAGTCTGCTAACCCAGCGCTGTAACATATCATAAACAATTGTTTGCATGTTGGACAAAGACTCGTTTACAGGTGTGTTAATTGATCGATCGTGGAACCGAGTGACTTATAGATCTTCACTTGGACTTAGTCAAAAACTGCAAGATTCAGCCCAATATGTTTCATTCATTGATTGATGCCTAAATGGAAAAATAAGTCCTTCAAAGCTGAGTTGTAGATGTATTAGTGACTTTTGCCACAATCTTCAGTTTTTATTAACTTAGATGCAAAGGTTTGTAGGTCACTCCAGTAAATACCTTAATGGAAACAAAATAGTAAAGCAAATGATAGTATTCTGCCATTGAGTTAAAGAACATTGTAGTTTATGATAATGAACCTTTGGTTTTAGCTTTGTACAACAAAGTGTCTACCTCCACTTCCATGTCTCATCCCTGCTTTAGCTCATCTACTGTTAAAACCATCAAGAGGTAGATCTTTGTTGTAAGATTAACCTTTAGCTTCTTCTAGCTACAACAATGGCATCTACCTGACAATGTGGAAAATTGCTCAGGTATATCCCATACACAAAAAGCAGGACAAATCCAACCTGGCGAATCATCAGTCCATCATGAGTAAAATGATGGAAGGTGTCGATCAATAGTGCAATCAAGCAGAACTTGCTTTGCAATAATCTTCTCATTGACACCATGTTTGAATTCCACAAGAGCCATTCAGATCCTGACCTTATTATAGCCTTGGTTTAAGCATGAAAAAAAAGACTGAAGTGGTAACTGACTGCAATTGATATTTAAGAAAGCGAATGCAATGTTGCCATTTATCTCAAGAGGGTTGGAATATAAAAGCACCGTTGTGCTACCGAGACTTTATAAAGCTCTGGTTAGGCCCCATTTGGAGTACTGTGTCCAGTTTTGGTCCCCACACCTTAGGAGGGACATACTGGCACCGGAGCGTGTCCAGCTGAGATTCACACAGATGATCCCTGGAATGGTATGTCTAACATACGAGGAACGGCTGAGGATCCTGGGATTGTATTCATTGGAGTTTAGAAGATTAAGGGGAGATCTAATAGAAATTTACAAGATATTACATGGCTTGGAAAGGGTGGACACTAGGAAATTGTTTCTGTTAGGCGAGGACCTGTGGACACAGCCTTGGAATTATAGGGGGTAAATTCAGAACAGAAATGCGGAGACATTTCTTCAGCCAGAGAGTGGTGGGCCTGTGGAATTCATTGCCGCAGAGTGCAGTGGAGGCCGGGACGCTAAATGTCTTCAAGGCAGAGATTGATAAATTCTTGATGTGGAGTTGAAATGCCCATCAGCCATGATTGAATGGCGGAGTGGACTTGATGGGCCCAATGGCCTTACTTCCACTCCTATGTCTTATGGTCTTATGGTCTTATGGCTATTAAGTCCACATTCGAATGTAGTATCAAGGAGACTGAGCAAAACTGGAGTCAATGGGAATCGGGTGGAAAGTTCTCCACTGGCAGAAAGGATGAAGTTTGCAGTTGCTGAAGGTAAGTCATCTCAGCTCCAGGATGTCTCTGCTAGACTTTCTCAGGTAGTGTTCTAGTCCCAATAATATTCAACTGCTCTCGAATCACCTTCTCTCCATCATAAGGCCATAAATAGTGACTGTGCAATCATTAGAAACCATTTTCAACACCATTCACAACTCCTGAATATTGAAGAATCCATGACCAAATGCAACAAGACCTAGACATATCCATGCTTGGGTTGACAGCTGGCAAGGAACATTCATACCATTCAAGTACCAAGCAGTGATCATTTCCCAAAAGAGAATCTGACCAGCACCTCTAAAAATTCAAAGGCATTACTCAATCTGCCACTATCAATATCCTGCGGGTTGCTATTGACCAAAAACTGAATTGCATTCGCCATATGAATACTGCACTATATAAAACAATCAGAGGCTAATAATCCTGCAGTGAGTAACTCCACCTCCTGCCACCACAAAGCATGTTCATCATCTATGAGGCACAAGTCAGGAGTGTGATGGAATACTCTCCACTTGCCTGAATGGGTGCAGCTGCAAGAACCCTGTAGAAGCTTGACACCTGCTCTTATAACCATAGTCTTTATATGGCTAGTCCAAATCAGTTTTTGATCAGTGGTAACCCCCAGAATTTGGATGGTGTGGATTTCAGCAGTGGAATTGCTATTGACGGTCAAGGGGCCATAGTTAGATTCTCTCTTGTTGGAGATAGTCTTTTCAGTCTTTGTGTGGTGCAATTGTTACTTGCTATCTCTCTGAACAAGCCTTGATATGGTCCATATCTTAGTATATGTAGACATGGCTGCTTCAGTATCTGAGAAATTGAGAATGGTTCTGAACATGGTGTAATCATCAGAGGGCATTCCGATTTCTGACCTCCCAATCTGATAATGGAGGGAAGGTTGCTGATAAAACAGCTCAAATGGCTTGAGCCTAAGACCATTACTCTAAGGAACTCCTAAGGAATTTGGACTAAGAGGAGTGACCTCCAATACTCTCCTTCAATTCCTCTGCTCCCATTGCCAGCAATTTTGCTGGGGTCCCTTTGTGACCAAATGATGCCTTGATTTAAAGAGCAGTCGCCTCATCTCTGGTTTTTACACTTTGGTCCATTTTTGGACCTAAGCAATTACGTGGTCAGGCACTGGGTGGTCGTGGTGGAACCCAAACTGAGTGTCAGTGAGCAGATTATTTCTGTTGCTAATGCCACTTGTTTGCACACTGACAAGCTCCTCCATCACGTTGCTGATGACTCAGAGTAGATTAGTATGGCAGTAATCGGCCAGATTGGATTTGTCCTGCTTTTCACACACACAACATGATCATTTTCTACAGTGGGTGATAAATGCCAGTGTTGTACCTGTGCAGGTACACCATCCTTTATCCGAAATTCTATAATCCGAAATTTTTTTGTGCAGTGTCATTTTGCTGTGTGAACAGGTGACCAACTCCACACCCACTCAACTGACATGGTCTCGCACCGGCAGGCATCAGTTGTCTCTCGTACTATTCACATGTGCATCTGCTGTTAGGTATTTTTTTTAAAATTTCACTGTGAACATATCATTTATTCCAAAATCTGAAAAATTCTGAGTTCCCAAAAACAACTGGCCCCAAGGATTTCAGGTAAAGGATTGTGTGCGTGTGCTACAACGGCTTGGCCAGTAGTGCGGTTGGTTCTGGAGCACATGCCTTCAGTACTATTGCCAAAATATTTCAGTACCCATTCACCTTTCACTCCTTATGCTGGCTGACCTGCAATGACTACCAGTTAACCAACAACTCTTAAATTCTCATTCCTGTTTTCAAATTGTGCATGGTTTTGTTTAACTTTAATTTGACCTCAGACTCTCTGAGATCTATGTGTTTCTTCTGTCCTCTTGAGCATCTCTGTTATTTTAAACTCTCTCATTGGACACTGTGTCTTCAGCTGCTCAGGAGCTAAGTCTTGGAATGACATCCCTAAACCTCTCCACCTCCCTTCCTCTCTTTACTCCTTCTAAGACTGTCTTGAGAAGCTATTTGTCTGTTTGCTGACTCTCTATCAGGTGAGATATATTTTTTTTAATGGTCCCATGAAACACTTTGGAATATTTTACTATGTTAAAGGAGCTATACAAATGAGGTTTATTTTTGGACTGCTACCTTTCGAATTATTTATTTATATTATAATAAATTGAAATAGAAGAAAGAAGGGAAGGTGAAAGAAAATTATGTCGTGTAGAGATCATCAGAATATGGAATGGCTGATGGGAAAGAGAAAATA
Source organism: Chiloscyllium plagiosum (assembly GCF_037043375.1). Classification (NCBI taxonomy): domain Eukaryota; kingdom Metazoa; phylum Chordata; class Chondrichthyes; order Orectolobiformes; family Hemiscylliidae; genus Chiloscyllium; species Chiloscyllium plagiosum. The sequence goes on from NW_028270142.1 coordinate 17,557,760, forward strand.
AAATAATCTAGAAGATAATTGGATAAGGTAGATGTCAAAGCTGCAAATGTATATTAATGACTACATGATCCCAGTTGAACAGCTAATCTGCACAGACAATGTGAACTGATTGAGCTCCATCACAGCTGTAATTTCTTTGATTTTTAATTTCAACAGAAATAGTCCCATTTGAGGAATCTAACATTAGAAAAATTAGACAAAATAAGTGTGCAAATGTAAAATGCATATATTGTTCAAATTTGAATTATTTCACGTTATATCATTGGTTTGTGGAGTAATTGTCAGTAGTGTTGACTGGTGCTATTTTAAGAAGGTCCCAGCATGTGAACATCCAGCTACAGTGTATGGGTCATAAAATGTACATTTACATGTACACAGATGTATTTCAGCTCACGGTGTATCAAAATTTTGATTAATTCAAAAACTAAAACTGAAATGATCAAAAATAAAATCCTCCATTTAAATACACAGATTACACATGCTTATTAGTGCCAGATTGTGGACAGTATATACTGGTTAAAAATACCAGACTCCCATCACCATAAAGCTCAAAATTAGTACATTAGGAAGGTTCAGTTTTTTACATAATTGATAGCTGTCTCCTAAATACAGTAACAAGCATTGGTGACCATGATGTGTATTATTAAGTCATCAATTTGGTGGTTTTTGTTAATATTTGCTAATGATTTAAAATTTGTAAATTCTGGATTCTGGTGCTGATCATCTGTTCACTCTTCATTTACATTTTGTTTCTATGGTATATTTGAGTTTCTAATATTGTTGTTATAACAACTATCAAAGCTTATAAATATGCAATTGCACAGACTTAGAACAATTACACATATGACTTCTAATAAATAGGCAAGGTATTGTCATGATCAAAGGATGCTTTATAAAACTTGGCAAGCAATAGTACTAGATTTATGTTTGAAATAGAAAATATGCTCAATATTCACTAGATTTTGAGATAATTTAGAGAATTTCCCTTTCGCCAAGCTTGAACAGAAGAACTAGATGGTGGAGGGGTCTTTCAGCCCCTTAGGGCTGTCCACCAGTCAATCAGATCATGGGTGAGCTAAGAGAGCCTAAACTCCATTTACCTGCCTGACTCCCAGAACCCTTGATTCTCTTGTCTATCAATAAGCTGTCTAACTGAGTCTTGAACAGACTCAATTACCTCTATTACTCATTGAAGAAGAGAATTCAAAGCATCTGAGACCTTGTGAGAGAAGAAATTCCTCACCATTCGAGGGTTATAAAATCATGAGGGGCATGGATAGGAAAAACAGCCAAGGTCTTTTTCCTGGGGTGGAGGAGTCCAGAACTAGAGGACATAGGTTCATGGTGAGAGGGGAAAGATATACATGGGACTTAAGGGGCAACTTTATTAGGCAGAGGGCGTTGTGTGTATGGAATAAGCTGCCAGATGAAGTGGTGGAGGTTGGTATAATTATAGCATTTAAAAGGCATCTGGATGGTTATATGCATAGGAAGGGTTTAGAGGGATATAGGCCAAGTGCTGGCAAATGGGACTAGATTAGGTTAGGATATCTGATTGACATGGATGAGTTGGACAAAAGGGTCTATTTCTGTGCTATACATCTCTATGACTCTATGACTCTATCTCCATCATAAATGAGAGAACTCTCCTTTTGAAACGACATCCCCTAATCACAAATCTGCACAGGGAAAACATCAACAGACCTTCACAGGAAATAGTCTGCCAAGGCCCCTCGGAATCCTATACTTCTCAATAAGGTCACCTCTCATTCTTCTAAAGTCCAATTAATACAGCCCCAGCCTGCTTAACCTTTCCTCATAATATAGTCCCTTTGTCCCAAGAATTAACTGAGTGAATCTTTTCTGGACTACCTTTAGTGCAATTATATCCTTTCTTAAGTAAGTGCATGCATTATTCTAGATATGGTCTCAGCCATACCCTGTACAATTGTAGTAAGACTTGTCTACTTTTATATTCTATCCCCTTTGTGGTCAGGCCAATATCTTGTTTATTCTTAATTATTTGCTGCACCTGCATGCTGACCTTTTGTGATTCATGTACAATGGCACCGAAGTCCATAGAATTCTGCAGTCTCTCTCCATTTAAATAATATTATTTTCTTATTCTTCCTGTTGAGATTGACAAATTCTTATTTACCCACACTCCAGTCCATCTGCCAATTTGGCCAATTTCTTTATATCCAATTACAGACTCTTCAGATATAATTTCTTCCAATGGCATGACCGATAGTGAGAAAGGGGGTGGGGGGGGGGGATAGGGAGAGAATGAAAAAATCAGAATCTCAAATTTGAGAATTCTTTTCCCTTTTTTCCCCTCAAGTTTAAATGGAAAACTCAGAATTTTGCTAGTGAATGACAAATGCCTTCTTTTCAAGTATTTGCATTTCATTCAAGCCCCAACTCAGTTGGTTATATCCCACTTCCAATTCTCCACGCCCTCCCCAAGCAACTGAATGGTGCAGAAACCCCTTGTGCCAATCAGTGCAGGCAGCTGGAGGCTGCACCTTGCTGAATGCTTGTCCTGACCATCATCCAACTGTTTCTTCAAAACAATATCCCCACATGCTTGTGGTCACCATCTTCCTCAAACCTTAGTCTCCACAAATTGGCATGGGCAAACTACCAGCCTCACCACATCACCATGCCTACTCTCGGATCAACCAGTTCCACCCTTCAGCATTTTGATTTGGAGCACAGCTATAGTTTTAGCTTGCACAGTTCTCTGATTGTTTTGTGTGCGGGCACATGCATGCAACTCATCACCTACACAGGAAGCATCTTATGAATTTTCACTTGCTTTCTTTGCATCTGCTCACTTTGTACCCATTTGGAGGCTGCTAATTTCTGTCTACTCCACATTTCTTTCTTAGCACACACTCATTCTCAGCACTGATTTATGGCTAGGTGAAAGTGAGGACTACAGATGCTGGAGATTAGATTCGAGAATGTGGTGCTGAAAAAACACAGCAGGTCAGGCAGCATTCAAGGAGCAGGAGAATCAACATTTCGGGCAAAAGCCCTTCATCAGGAAGGGCTTTTGCCCGAAGCGTCGATTCTCCTGCTCCTTGGATGCTGCCTGACCTGCTGTGCTTTTCCAGCACCACACTATCAACACTGATTTATGGCTGACTGCCTTTATGTATCTTATTGCTTTTTTAGTGCACAGTTACAGACTGCTAGCCTCTGTGGTTTGTATTGCTTTTTAGCTCAGAAGGAGAGGCAGGTTGCATGTCAAGGTTGGAACACTGGGCACTCATGCAGGTGGACATACTGCCGTGCGGCATCATGCTATGTCAGACCTGCAAAGTGTACAAGCAGTTTATGCAGCAGCATATGCTTCAAGAAAATGGAATGCCAGAAGGGAGCAATCTTTAGTGGGGTGAAGGCGGACTGCAGTCAGTCACAGGGTGCTGCCATTGTCAGTCAAGAGACTTATGTGACTCCAACTTGGAGTCAGATGGTTCGTCTTATCAATTTCCAGGCATCCATACATTATATCCTATGTTAGACAAGTGATAATGCACTTTTATCTACTTCCCCATCATTGAGTTGCATGTGTTTGCAGTAACCTTAAGAGATGCAAGAAAATAATTAGAAATGAAATCAAAGAGACAAGAAGATTAGAATAACTACATCTATTTGCTATCACTGTGGTAAATTTAGAAATGCATGTTAGTTGTTGAATTGAACATTATTTACTCTGTATAATGTGACATACCCAGCAGTGATTTTGAAACAGTATTTTATGATTGTCTGAGTCACATCAGGAACTACCTGTGAACGCTGTCACATGCTCTTAGCTTGTTGTTGACAGCTGGAAACATTCACTACAGGATTCAAGAACATTGACTTCCTGTCCTTCAAACGCTCTACAATGTAATCTGTTTGTAACTTTTTTAATTCAAAGTTTCAGCGAAGTTTTATGTTTAAGTACAAAACTCTATTAAGCGTTTAGTTTATGGGTTTCAAACTAGAGTTTCTGCGAATCTCAATATTTATTGAACTGAACACCTTTTTTGATGTTTTATGAAAAACAACAAGACATTGTATCTATGTGTCATTTCTTTCAAGCTTTAAGGTAGTGAAGCATCTCACAGGTGCTTTATCAAAGAGAATTCAACACCTTTCCGTAAAAGAGGAATTATGTCTGATGATCAAAATGTTGTTCAAACAGGGAATGTTTTAAAGAAGGCAAGAGAAGTGGGGAGATGAAGAAGGTTAGAGAGGAGTTACAGAACTAAGTGACTTAACAAAGCCATCGATAGTGAAATGATTAAAATGGAAGATGCTCAAGAAGTCTGAATTGCAGAAGCACAAATATCTCAGAAAGGAACATTACAGAGATAGAGAGGTCGAGACTATGAGCAGATTTGAAAACAATTATGGGGATTTAAAAATCAAAGTCCTGTTTACAAAGGTAGGTGAGGACCTGGAAACGATCATTGTAATGAAAGAGGTGATTTTGGGCAAACTAATGGAGATAAAGGTAGACAAGTCTCCTGACCCAGATGGAATACATCCCAGCGTACTAAAAGAGGTGGCTAGAGAAATAGCAAATGCACTTGTGGTAATTTTCCAAAATTCACTGGACTCTGGGGTAGTTCCAGCAGATTAGAAAACAGTAAATGTGATGCTACTGTTTAAAAAAGCAGGTAGACAAAAGATGGGGAATTATAGGTTGGTTAGCTTAACTTCTGTAATGGGGAAAATGCTTGAATCTATTATCGAGGAAGAATTGACAAGGCACCTAGATAGAAATTGTCCTGTTGAGCAGACACAGCATTGAAAGCCAGACCATGTTTAACTAATCTACTAGAATTCTATGAAGACATTACAAGCAGGTGGACAACGGGACCCAGTAGATGTGGTGTATCTAGATTTCCAAAAGGCATTCGACAAGGTGCCGCACAAAAGGCTGCTGCATAAGGTAAAGATATATGGCATTTACTGATTATGTATTCGCATGGATAGAGGATTGGTTAACTAACAGGAAGCAAAGAGTGGGTATAAATGATGCTTTTCTGGTTGGCGATCAGTAACAAGTGGTGTTTCACATGAACCAGTGTTGTGACCGTAATTATTCACAATTTACGTGGATGATTGGAGTTGGGGACCAAGTGTAGCATGTCAAAGTTTACAGATGACACTAAGATGAGTGGTACTCCAAAGTTGCAGAGGACTGTGAAACTTTGCAGAGCAACATAGATATTTTAAGTGAGTGGGCAAAGTTCTGGCAGATGGAATACAATGTTAGTAAATGTGAGGTCATCCTTTTTGATAGGAATAACAGTAAAAAGGACTATTACTTGAATGGTAAAAAATTGCAGCATGCTGGTATACAGAGGGACCTGGGTGTCCTTGTGCATGAATCATATGTAGCAGGTAATTAAGAAGGCAAATGGAATTTTGTCCTTCATTGCTAAAGGGTTTAAAAGCAGGGAGGTTATGTTGAGCTGTTTAGGGTGCTGGTGAGGCCACATCTGGAGTATTACATTAAGTTTTGGTCTCCTTACTTGAGAAAGGATATACTGGCACTAGTGGGGTTATAGAGGAGGTTCACTAGGTTGATTCTGGAGTTGAGAGGGTTGGCTTATGAGGAGAGACTGAATAGACTGGGATTATATTCATTGGAATTTAGAAGAATGAGGAGGGATTTTATAGAAACATAAAATTATGAAGAGAATAGATAGAAGTAGAGAGGATGTTTCCACTGCCAGGTAAAACTAGGACAAGAGGGCACAGCCTCAAAATTATGGAGTGCAGACTTAGCACTGAATTGAGAAGGAACTTCTTCATCCAGAGGGTTGTGAATCTATGGAATTCTCTGCTCAGTGAACTAGTTGAGGCTTCCTCATTGAATGTTTTTAATACTAAGATAGATAATTTTTTGAACAGTAAAGGAATTAAGGGTTATGCTGAGAGGACGGGTAAGTGGAGTTGAGGTCACAAAAAGATCGCACATGAGCTTATTGAATGGCGGAGCAGGCTCGAGGGGCCAGATGGCCTACTTTTGCTCCTCATTCTTATGTTTAGCCAGGAATCATTCAGCGTGCATGAAGTAATAAACAAATGGGACTTAATGTGAGATACGCACAAGCTGCAGAGTTTTGGATGATACGTTTACAGAGGGTAGAACTTGGTAATACCTGGCAAGGAGGTGTTCAAATAGTTAAGTCTGGAAGTATTGAAAGTACAAATGACTGAGTGTTACAGCAGCAGAAATTAATTTTTGCAGAGGTGCAAATAGGGGGTCTTGACGAAAATGCATGAACTGAAGCTTAGCTTAGAGGCAGGTATGACTTCAAGGTTGTGAACAGTTTGGTTCAGCCTCAGACAGAAGAGGCAATGAGTTGTTGCCATGGGAATGGAGATTATGCTAGGGACAAGCTGAATACAAAATTCTTTTCTGAAATCTCTGAATGTAAGTTAGGTGATACCTTTTACAATTTTATAAAACCATATTAAATGTTCCATTTTGAAAGCTTTACAATTAACTGCACTTGAGGAATCCCAAGGAGGAAGTGAGGACTGCAGATGTTGGAGATCAGAGTTGAGAGTGTGGTGCTGGAAAAGCACAGCAGGTCAGGCAGCATCCGAGGACCAGGAGAATCGACGCTTCAGGCATGCCCACAAGCCTTATTCCTGATGAACGGCTTATGACTGAAATGTTGATTCTCCTGCTCCTCGGATGTGCCTGACCTGCTGTGCTTTTCCAGCACCACACTTGAGGAATCTTGAGTAGATCATTGAAAACAGAGAATAATCAAGAGTGTCCAAATTCTGTTGCACAATATGCTGCAGGAATTATGATGATTTATAATGCAGGAAGGAGGAGAAATAAAAAATGAGATTGTTTTAATTTCTCCCATAGGACTTTGTCAAAATAATTGGGAAAATAGATAACGGATATTTATCCTCAGTAACTAACGTATTACAGTATTTTTGTCAGTGTTGTGCAAATCATTTGTTTTGTTGCAAAAAATAATCTCTTATCTTGCCTCCTGTTTGTACTGTAAAGTTGATTGGTAAAAAACTTGAATGTATTTATAGAATTGCAGAGCAACACAAAGATAATGCAATGTCTCATCTAATACCTGCAATCTTACCCATCCCCCAATCCTTTTCTTTCAATGGTGCTGTTTTTCAATCGATTATTTAATTGTTGATAAAAGTAATTATGAATGCTACTTTATTAAGGATTTATGGCTCATAATTCCACATTCTGACATGTGAATAGGTTATTTGTCTTTATGGACAGTGCAGTCTTGATGCCCATTGTAGAAGCTGCTCAGTTTTTATTCCATCAATTCCACCCCAGTCGAATGCACTAACGGCTGAAAGCAAACAAAAGGAATCTCCTGCTTTTAGTGTCTGTTTTTACACATAGAAAATGGTCCCTGGGTGAAGTACTGAATGTTGTTGGCACCCATAGAGCCCTATTGGGAAAGGAGATGTTAAATTGCAGGGGAGAAGATACAAAATGGGATAGAGTCACTTACAGTCTATACAGGTGAGGTGTAGGCTGCACAGCTTCTACATATTGTGCAGCTGAAATTGACAGAAAGCATAAAAAATTGAAAATCATTTGGGAACTGTCAGTATTATACAACTAAAACATTCATTTACATCTCCCATAGATTAGTCATCCTAATATCATCGTGCTAAGAATAGGACAAAAGGGTGTTGTCACCATGAGTGAAATGGCTTTCAAAACATTTTACTACATAAGTATAAAGAGTACTGTGACTGTATGTGGTACTGGGCGTGGAGTAACAGTGTCCTAAATTATCCATCTTTTCAGTGTGAGAACTACTTTGATCAGGTTTTTCTTGTGACAGTAAACATCTCCTGCAATAGAGAGCATCTGGACAATTAATTAGAGTTTATTGCAAAGCTGTTCTTCACATCTCATCCAGTCGACTTGCACAATGGGTGGCATTTAATGATGGATGTCAAGGGGCATGATTTCTGCCCTAAGACCCCTACTGACCTGATCTCTGGGAGTCCCAAAGGAATTAATTCCATAAGTGGCAGTGGAATCTCTCCTATAATGGTCTGACACTCTTTAGGAAGTATGCAAGGCAGCATTTAATTTTAAGACTTCTCCCATTTCGATCCGGCCCCTGAGAACTATAGACCAATTAGGAAGCTGCAGTCATGATTTGGAATCTTTTCCTCCACAACCACCTGATGAAGGAGCAGCGCTCCAAAAGCTAGTGCTTCCAAATACACCTGTTGGACTGTAACAAGCTGCAGTCAGTAATTCACTTGGGCTATCAACATGTTCATCGTGTGATTCTTGGAGAAAAGGAAGAGCTAGCAGATGGCAGTCACAGGAGGGGGTGTTGGGAAAAAGGCAAAGTGCTCCACCTTCCTGTTAACAGTTCCTTTTCCTCTGATCAGACACTGTGACTTTTGATAGCACCCCATCCAACCCCCCCGTACTGGCCAGGTTTCCTTGCCTATCTCCCTGTGTAGCAAATCCCCTATCTGTCACTGGTTGACTAGCACTGGTGGAGGAATTGAGGGCCCTAAACAATTACCACTGAAGGACCTCAATTAGGATTAGGCAATTGTGTCCATTGAGTGTATTCTGTCATTTAGTGAGATCATGGCTGATCGGATAGTCTTCAATTCAACTAAAAAATACTCTTCGTTATCCGTAGAGATCAGCCACTCCCCCTCAGGAAATTAAACCCCAGTTTCCCATGTGACAGGAATAGGCAAAAGTGAGGAGTGCAGATGCTGGAAACCAGAGTTTTGATTAGAGTGGTGCTGGAAAATCACAGCAGGTCAAGCAGCATCCGAGAAGCAGGAAAATTGACATTTCGGGCAAAAGTCCTTCATCAGGAAAAGAGGCAGGAAGCCTCCAGGGTGGAGAGATAAATGGGGGGTGGGGGTGGGGAAAAGGTAGCAAAGAGTACAATAGGTGAATGGGGGTGGGGATGGAGGTGATAGGTCAGAGAGGAGGGTGGGGGAAGGTAGCAAAGAGTGCAATGGGTGAATGGGAGTGGGGATGGAGGTGATAGGTCAGAGAGGAGGGTGGGGGAAGGTAGCAAAGAGTACAATGGGTGAATAGGGGTGGGGATGGAGGTGATAGGTCAGAGAGGAGGGTGGAGCGGATAGGTGGGAAGGGAGATTGGCAGGTAGGATAAGTCATGGGGACAGTGCTGAGCTGGAAGGTTGGAACTGGGTAAGGTGGGGGATGGGGAAATGAGGAAACTGGTGAAGTCCATGTTGATGCCCTGGGGTTGAAGTGTTCCAAAGCGGAAGATGAGGCGTTCTTCCTCCAGGTGTCGGATGGTGAGGGAGCAGCGGTGGATTGATACCAAACACAATATTATCCACCATCCTTCCCAATTAGCGAGCGGGAGAGGAGGAGGGGATACAGCAGAGAGCCCAACTGCTGCCCTTATACCCAATCTGACAGTGCCCCCACCCTCAGAATGTTCTCCTAGGGTTTCATCTTAATGTTCCACCCCATCTTTTTAAGTACATTTGTTATAATTGCACTAAAACCGACCATCTAACCTGTTTTCCTCTTTTATATTTGCATTTTAAATATAAATTATAAAGTTTCTATCTCGATAATCACAATGTATAAAGACAGACAATCTCTGTGTAGTTGCTAGGGTTACTTATGTTGTGGAGGAAAAGCATTTTACTTATTTGTTAATTAATTATAACTTTGTGTGTTGTTAGTTTAATGGCTTAACTCCTGATACAGCTGTCTTAGTAATGTCAAATAGCTGTCTGTATTTATAGATAATTGCAGGTACCTATCACTAGAAATGTGCTTTCCTTTAATAGGCTTGTGTTTCTTATTGATATCTACAGATGCTGTCTGGCTGGACTGCCCACTCTCAGGAGCATTGTTTAAGAGTGAGGACTGTCATTACTATTTAATTATCACCTGTGTGCTATGGTGCAATGCACCAATCCTTTTTTTTGTTGAAAATAGGAGTAACCATGGAAGCCATGATTTTAGAAAGATTTTAAAACATCACTACAGAATGGACATTTTCGACATGTATCTTAGTGCACATTTAAATTTATTTTGATGATTAAGTGAAACCTGTGTTAACGTGAATCAGTACACAACCACAATTAGAGTCCACACACATACTGGTGATCCTATTAATGGATATTGATTAATCGGCTTTTTAAAAGTGGGTCTATTTTTGGATCTTGTAATTGGGTAGTGGACAGATAAAAATTTAATATGACCTACTGTGCATTAGTCACCTAAGACTGAGTGGATTCAACTTTCAATTTTGACTTGAAAGGAAACATTATTTAAGTTGGAAATAGATATTCCAGTTATGTCTTTAAAGGAATTATTAGGAAAATCTCAATGGGCATTTTAGATGGACCAATGCATGAAATTTCAAAACAGCTTTTTGACCTATTTTTGTTGGCACAGGGGAATACAAATTCATTAGCTCACTGCTGGTCCTTCTATGATTCTCTCACTCCCTGCCTTTATTAGTGTAGCTGCGGGCATGCCTTGCCCAGGACCAACCTTACTTCTGTCCTCTCTTGATTTGGTGGAAACTGTCCATCAGCACGTGTTCAGTTGCAGTACCTTACAAAGCTATGCAGATGTGACTTATCCATGAAGTTGACGCAGTCCTTTCATTGATGCCATGGGCCAACATGTCTACTTTCTGCCCAACCTGCTCAAAATTCAAAATCGCCTTTTGATGTTATCTTTAAACCGCCTTAAGTATCTTCCATCACTCATTTCAAAATAGTGTTTTTGGGTTGTTAAAAAAAAATGAGGAAAGATGCAAAAGCAAAGTACGTTGGAGGTTGAAATGAGTTTCAGTTGTGTTGTTTTGTGTGCTCTACAGGCAGATTGTACCATACAAAGTGCATCAGGGCAGCAGAACAGAGTGCAGAATACAGTCCACAGCTGCAGAGAAGGTGCAGAGAGAGAGATCAGCATTATCATTTGAGAGGTCAATTCAAAAGTCTGAAAGCATCGGGGAAGAAGCTGTTCTTGAATCTGTTGGTGCACACGGCAGCCTTATATATCTGCCCGATGGAAGAGGGTATAACCAGGATGGGAGGGGGTCTTTAATTATGTTGGTTGCTTTTCTGAGGCAACAGGAAGTATAGATGGAGTCAATTGATGGGAGGCTTTTTGTGATGGACTGGACTCTGTTCATGATTCTCTGTAGTTTCTTGCGGTCTTGGGAAGAGCATTTGCCATACCACACTGTCATGCATCCAGGTAGATGCTTTCTATAAAACGTGGTAAGAGTCCTTGTGGACATGCTGAATTTCCTTAGCCTCCTGAGGAAGTAGAGACGTTGTTGTGCTTTCTTGACTGTCAGTTTGACGTGGATGGACAGTACAGATTGTTGGTGACCATCACTCCCAGGAATGTGAAGCTCTTGATCAACTTCAGCTCAGCACCATTGATGCAGGCCGGGTTGAGCCCTCTGGAGACAGCTTCTAGTTTCAATTTCAAGTGAGTTAGCACATGGACCATCCTTTCCCACCCTTCCTTTCCCCAGTACTGGTTACAGGCTGTTCCATGACCCATGTCTCACAGTGAATAGATCTACACTATGCTGAGCAATGGATTGTGTCAATATCTGAGCTGGTGACTGCAGCAGTGAAATTGATTAACAGCGTGCCTTCCTCATCATCATGGTCATCATCTTCCTCCACTCCCGTTTCTTCTTGGGCATCTGAAAGGATGAAGGCACAAGGATAAGATTTTGTTGAGGAGCGTGAGTGTGGAAAAAGGGAAAAGTGGGATGTGGAAAGGAGCATGAAGTATGAGTATATTGTCATCCTGAAGCATTTCAGTCCTACTACTGGGAACTGAAGAACAGCCTTTCCCATCATGATGACCACAATAGGGGTTAGGTGCGCTCACACCACCTCCATTAGATCCCGCTGCCTCTGGTTGTGTACCACTCTCTAAGAGAGTGAGGTAATTGTGTTAGTGAGTGCAATGCAATATGACTGGGTATTATGGTTATCAAGATTAAATAGCTGACATGATGTGCAAGCTATAGGATATAGGTGTGAGGCTAGCAGCAGTGCAAAACATGTGAGAGTGAAGTGAAATGAGGAAAGGTCTGAGTCTTGACCGATAGTGATTATTGATGGGTGAGTGTTGGGAACATGGTGAGTTGAACAATGTCTGAGGCTAGTCATGCAGTTGCAGGATATGGTACTTGAAGATGCATTCCTCATACTTGACCACTGGGATGAGGTCATTGAAATTCTTATACTCTCCCTCTTGGCATTTACTGGTATGGCTATCTGTTTCCACTACCTTTCCATTATTTGTCTGAATGGCCTTCTGTCTAATCAATCCCCACTTCTTTCTATCTCCTCAGCAAAAACCCTCTAGCACAGCATTAGAAAAACTTGCTGGATGCCCTCTCATGCTCAACCTTTGTTCCATGTTGCACAGCATCATTCCAGATTTTATTATGTGCAGCAGCTACAATGCACTTTCCCCTTAAGAGGAGCAGGGCGGCTGTATATTGTGCCAGCAAGTAATGACTTTGGGCCTTTTTGCTGATATGTACAGCCATTAAGCAGCAAAGTTAGCACTGACCACAACAGCAATCATGATAATTAAGATTGCTGAAAGATGCATGGTCCTGCATTAAATTCTCTGGACACGGGGTAATTGCTATCCCAAGGTTATCGAATATAATCCCTGCACACTGGCTCTGACTGTTTTGTCTCTTGCATGTGCTTCATTACAGAGTGACTTCAGGGCTCTTCCAACACCCATGTGACCAGCTCTCATAGTGGGATATATAAGAGGTGTACAAGATGATGAGAGGCCTAGATAGAGTGGATAGCCAGAGATGTTTTCCCAGGGTGGAAATGGCTATCACAAGAGGGCCTAATTTTCTAGTGATTAGAGAAAGGTTCAGGGGAGATGTCAGAGGTAGGTTCTTTACACAGAGAGTAGTGGGTGCATGGAATACACTGCCAGAAGTAATAGTAGAGTCAGATACATTAGGGACATTTAAGCGACTTTTGGATAGGTACATAGAAGATAGTAAAATAAATGCCATGTAGGTTAGTCTGATCTTAGTGTAGGATATAAAGGCCAGCACAACATCGAGGGTGAAAGGACCTGTACTGTGCTATAATGTTCTATGTTCTATGTAAGGTATCTTGTAATCCCAAAATAAGAAAATTTGCAAAATAAAATGTTTCTCCCTGCAGAATTCTCAAACTAAAAATGAGATGTTTGGCCTGGTGATTAAAATGTATCTTTCTAGCAGCATGTTGATTGCTGATGGGATTCCAATCAATTTGTTTGGCTCAGAAATTAAACAACAGAGTTTCATTTGATTAGATGGTAAATTAATAAAATTGTAACATCACATTTCTGTTTCCTTTCTGTTTCTTCTCCTGTCTCAATCCACTCTTTCTCCCCACTCTTTATTTTTCTTTTTGTACTTCTTACCTATTTCCAGTTTTATTCACTCCACTCTAAGCATCCAACTGTCAAAGGTCTTAATCTCTTGAGTTTCTTGTCTAATTCTATTCTCTTCTCTATCTATTACTTTGCTCCATTAAGTCACTTTGTAAAATGTGAATCTTTAAGTAAGCTTTTGGCAATCTGCTCTTATGTCTTCTAATATAATTTGGTTTCAAATTTTATTTGATAACTTTTTTATGCAGTGCTTTAGGGTATTTTACAAAGCTGAAAACATTAATATGGCACGGAGTTCAGGGTCTAACTGGTCTATCCCTAACTGTTCCTATGTAATTGCAAATTGTTGGTGTTGTTGTTGATTTGATTCAAACTCAACCTCCTTCTCAAGTCATTCCTCTCATTCTTTATCAGTCTTTAAACTGTATTGGCTAGACTGTTGGTCCCATCATTCACTGATATCCTGAATTGTCCCTTGCCCTGGTCACACTGTTGCCAACTTGTGGTTCTGTGGTAGTAGAACTATACTTGGACATATTTAGAGTGGCATTCTCCCCTGTTTGCTTAATGTTTCAGTGATCAAATTGTGCTCACTGAAAGTGCCACATTTTTCAAAATCAGTACATGCCCGTTCTTCTGCTATTTCTCTCGTAACATCACCACCATCTGAAAGAAGCATAAATATAAGGAAGTCTTGTTAAAACTAAACAAGGCACACTTTGGACTACACTGAGAGCACTGTGAATTGTTATGGTTCTCTTACCGAAGGAGAGATATACTGGTGATGGAGGCAATCATAGAGTCATAGAGATGTACAGCATGGAAACAGACCCTTTGGTCCAACCCGTCCATGCCGACCAGATGTCCCAACCCAATCTAGTCCCACCAGCCAGCACCCAGCCCATATCAATCCTATTCATATACCCATCCAAATGCCTCTTAAATGTTGCAATTGTACCAGCCTCCACTTCCTCTGGCAGCTCATTCCATACACGTACCACCCTCTGCGTGAAAAAGTTGCCCCTTAGGTCTCTTTTATATCTTTCCCCTCTCACCCTAAACCTATGCCCTCTAGTTCTGGACTCCCCCACCCCAGGGAAAAGACCTTGCCTATTTATCCTATCCATGCCCCTCATAATTTTGTAAACCTCCATAAGGTCACCCCTCAGCCTCCGACGCTCCAGGGAAAACAGCCCCAGCCTGTTCAGCCTCTCCCTATAGCTCAAATCCTCCAACCTTGGCAACATCCTTGTAAATCTTTTCTGAACCCTTTCATGTTTCACAACATCTTTCCGTTAGGAAGGAAACCAGAATTGCACGCAATATTCCAACAGTGGCCTAACCAATGTCCTGTACAGCCGCAACATGACCTCCCAACTCCTGTCACCAGGTTGGTCCCAGGCATGGACAGAATTTCTTCTGAGGGGAAGCTCAAAAGGATGGGCTTGTACTCATTTGAGTTTAGAAGACTGAAGGGGACCTCATTGAAACATATACGATTCTTAGGGGGCTTGACAGAGTAGTTGCAGAGAGGTTGTTTAGACTTACGGAAGAGTTGAGAACCAGGAGGCACACTATCAGTGTAAAGGGTGACCATTCAAGACAAATTGAGTAGGAATGTAATCTTGAAGAGGGTGAGTGAATCTGTGGAGTTCTTTACTGCAGAGGACAGTTGGAGCTGAATCATTAATTATATTGAAGGCTGAGACAGACAGATATTTTAATTGGTTCTATGCCCTGGAACCTTTTTCTCCCTGCTCTACAATTGCTTTCCTCCTTCCCTATATCGCTCATTGGTCATTAATCTGTGGCACTCTGTGCACTAAAACTGTGAATTATTTTAAAAGAAGAAATTCAAATGTGCTCTGATTTTGACATCTGCTTTAGCAACACCTTTTTAAAAGTTTACAGTTAACTTACTGAAGACTCATTTCACAGATTGGAAACAAATTATTCTGTTTTAAGAGTTAAATCTTCTTATCAGAAGCGTTTAAATAATCATCCATGATATGAAATTAAAGCTGTTCTATCTATTTCTTTGCTAAGTAACTCACTGATGACAAACTTTACTCAACATATTCTGTGATCTTCAAACTTGCACAGTACTGTCATACCACACTAGGTTTAACATGGTCAGATTATTGTTGTATTTCTAATGCATTTATGCCGTAGTGTTAGCCTTGAAAATGGTTCAAGAGAGTTCTGTAAATGATTTCTGTGGCTGCTTTTAGATTTGACAAATGAAAAGTCAAGTTAGGTAACACGGGTAAAATTCCCAGACATAATCCTGACTCGAAATCCATTACCCTTACACATAGGAACCAAAATTTCAGCATTAGATGCAGTTGAAAAAAAACAATTACTATCCCAGGAAGGAAAAAATATGCAATGTCCTGATTTTGCTGGTGCTCAACTTTACACAAAATGTCTGCCTAAATCAGAGAGGAGGGGCAGGATGGAGAAAAGAGAATATTTTCTGCTTGCCAGGCGTGCCAAGTGGCATGACTGGGGAAGCTCCAGACTCCACTGGGAACACTGTAGAGCGTGCTGTCAGTAGACCTGAATGGAATGTGCAGCAGCTGAGAACTGACATGAATCATATTAGACATTCAGGCCTTCAGGTGCCAAAAATGATTTATTACCTTGAAATAATGTCTGTCTGGTGCCATTGAGCCTTTCTTGAGTCCTTTCCTCATTCAGAATGGCATGGGACAACCCCTGTTTGCCAACAGGCAATCAAAGTGGGCACTGCCAATGCGATCATATTGTTGTAGGCTGTCTGTGCGAGTTGTGCATATGAGCTTAACCCCAAATTTAAGTCAGTCAGTTGACTGAATTCTAATTTTCTTACAGTGGGGGGAGGAAGATGGTTCATTGAAACCTGGATATATCAACAGCACATTTGCTATTGGCTTCTGATTTCTGGGTATCCTAAAAAGTAGAGTGGACAAGACTGATAAGCCAGCATTGTCGATTTGACAGCTGTATAAGCAGAAGCGATGGCCATATGACAGGCATCAGTATTGGTGATTGGGTCCTAACCATCTTCTGGATCAGTGGTGCTGGAAGAGCACAGCAATTCAGGCAGCATCCTAACCATCTGTTGACGGAATTAAATATCATATAATCAGATTTGTAATGTTATCAGCAGCCACTCTGAAATGATGAACTTCAAATGACGATTTAGAAACTTCTGATCATGTCAATTCTAATTTGTTTCTTTCATCTCACCTCCTCTACCCACTCCCCCCACTCCCCCGCCCCGGACTTGCAATTGTCCCTTAAGAATTGTGCCAGATGAAGGTGAAAACTCTTCTGACAAGGTCACTCACCTTAAGATTGCACCATTACACAACTTTCAGCTCCATCAACTTAGAAATACACAGCTTGGTGCAGCCACCAAAAAATATTTATTGGTTGTCAAAGGGTGAAGGCCACAACACAATTGAACAGGATCCCAGTGTCAAAATCCTTTTGGAGAAGTGCTGAACAGTTCAAGCTATTCTCAACTTAAATGGGGCAGTATGGTGACTCAGTGGTTAGCACTGCAGCCTCACAGCACCAAGGGCTCAGGGTTTGATTCCACCCTTGAGTGACTGTGTGGCGTTTGTGTAATCTCTCAGTACCTCCGTTGATTTTCTCTAGGTACTCTGGTTTCCTCCCATAGTCCAAAGATGTCCGTAATGCCTAAGGATGTGCAGATTAGGTGCATTTGAGTGGGGTGCTGTTCAGACAGTCAATGTGGACTCGATGAGCCAAGTGGTTTCTTTCCAAATTGGAGGAATTCTATGATTCTTCTTCCACAAGATGCTAATCTGTGAAGTGGAGCTGAAGAAGATACATGAGATTCTGAGCCATTTCCAGAACCACTGTGCAGAACTGGTGAGAGCATAGAGAGACATACCTCCAGCATGAATGCATGACGTTGCAATTTATTGTGCTGAAGGCTGTGTCTCTGAAAAGATTAGGCACTTACATAGAGAATAAAGGATGCTGCCTGAACTGCTGTGCTCTTCCAGCACCACTAATCCAAAATCTGGTTTCCAGCATCTGCAGTCATTGTTTTTACCTACTTACATAGAGAATCTAATGTACCAATTCACAGGGTGTCTGCTAAACCTCATCATGTGGCCTGCACGCTCAGGCTCCCAGGTTTGTGGCAACTTGAACTTTGGGCAAGGCCTCACTGAACTGAACTGTGAGTTTAAAATAGGAGATCCCTCTGCAAGCTTGAGCAGGTTTACATATACTATCATTCCAAATTTGCCCCAGTGCCTCTGTAATACTCCATTCATCACCTTTCCCCACAGGAAGACATAATGGCCTCTGTTGAGACCTCCCAGAAATCCCAGTGGCTCTACCACTTTTACAAGCTAGATGTGCACATGTTCAAGCACTGGGAGTTCATAGCTGCCCTGTACAGCTCCTGTCAATTGTCCCAAACTTGTTGGAGAGGGAAATTGGTACTCCATTTTGTCAAACGTGACCTGGAGTTCCTGGAGCATGTAAGTTGTTTGTGTCTGGTAAACAAGATAGAAGGTAGGACAAGAAAGTGGTGAACTAGAGTCTGGCTTTCATACCAGGAATTGTTGTCATCTACTTTCTACAAAGTGGATGAGAGAATGTGAAAGGTATATTAATGAGATGAGCTGATGTAATGATCAGGATATAAATAAGCCTCTTGTCATTCACTAGCAAGAACTTTGCTGTTCAGTACTTGATTGGAAAATGGAATTCCTGCTCTCCATGTTTGGAATCTCCTTGTTGGGAGATTGGGATTTGGGCAGGATCATCAATCTCATGTGATTCTCCAAACTGTCTTGCCTCTGTCCACTCATGGTGTTTGTCACTGTTTTAAAGTGACATGATTCTGTTTTGTCTTTTTCAACCATGGTCTTTATTTCAATGATACAATGTCCTGCCTTTGCCAAGTGGTCTTTTCCCTTGTGAAGAATAATGCATGTTAAATATCATTGCATTGTGAGAGGAATGATCTGTGGCTTTTGGAGCTGCATTCTTTTAAGTGCATGGTGGGGGGTGGGGGGTGCAAGGGGGTTAGTCACAATGGTTTCATTTTTGGGGTATTAGATATCTCTGCTTAACTAAGCATTTTAGTCAGGTAAGTGACATCAGCCACCTTCATTTTCTCTTTGTCTTCCTCACCTTCCATCTCCAAAGATGCAGAGGATTCATCTGCTTCTGCCAAGAGCACCACCAGCCACCACCACCAGTTGTACAAAAGTGTGTGACGTGCAGCAGAATATAATTATTTAGGAAATCTGTGTTGGTATATGTTGTTGTCCAATCTGTCTGGTCACCTGAAGTGCATCATCAACATTCCAATGGCTTGCTTATTAATGTTGTGCTCATGTTCCTTCTGTTGTATGTTTCCTAGACATCAGTGACTTCATTATAGGTTACACAAGCCGTATCCTTAGAGATTAGCCCTTTCCCTTGAGGAAACATAGTCTGATTCTTCTTCGTGAAGGCAGTAGCTTTGGGAAACCTGATGGTTGTTGTCGGATAAAAACAACATTACAGCTCCTTGGAGTATCTTGAGTAGACATGCATCATGAATTCTAGTATCGGCAAACCTGCTGAACATTAATAAGATGGAATCTGTTTTGGTTACCAAAGAGATCTGGATGATTTGAGAGCACCTGGATTGTCATATGTTTGGAAACTATGACTCCCTGGGATTCTAGCTAAAGCAACTGATCTGGAGGTAACTGTTCGAGTCCCTGAAAAGGAACTGCCAGTGAAGAAATTAATTGCTGTGGTAACCACTGATGACGCCTTCACTTGGGTGAAGCTTTTTTCCTGGAGGTTGCAAGTACCAGCACCATCTGATGGGAATGGTGGAGCCCTCTTTGATCCTGCCATTCTGTCATGACTATAAATTTGATAAAATACAGCTTCACAGGTACATCTATCATGATGCATCCCATTAAATATTCTGATTGCATTTATGCTAAATGCTAGTAAATTCCACAGATTAAAATGGAGGAGTTTTGTATGACATAATATATAACATAATAGCTCATTTCTTATGATGTTGTCCAAGCAGAAAGATTATTTTTCCATCTACTACTGATGCACCAACATTTACTGGAGTACATGTTCAGTGAATGGAAGATGGGGATTGTGAATGAGAAACTCCAGAAATATGGGTTTTCCTGAACTATGCAAAGCTTTAGCTCCAGAGTAATTTTAATTTGTTTCTACAAGTTTCCCACCTCACACCCTGTTGGGTAGAAGAGGGGAGCAATTATCTAAGGGGCCAAGGGAGCAAAATTATCGCATGTGGGGGAAGGATTGTGTCATTGTGAGGAAAACAGAGATATTGTTGAGTGGCATGGTTAAGTTTTACTGGTTTGATTCTTGTTCAGCAAGAAGCCTTACTGCTCCCGCTGCTCTTGCCCATAAGCAGTGCTGTAAATGTACCTTTCTGATGCATCTAACTTCCTTTTGTCTATATCATTTCCAGAGGCAGGTAGAAATAAAACAGTTGATTAGATTGGATTCCCTACAATGTGGAAACAGGCCCTTCGGCCCAACCCTCCGAAGAGTAACCCACCCATACCCCTCTTACTAATGCACCTAACACTATGGGCAATTTACCATGGCCAATTCACCTGAGCTGCACATCTTTGAACTGTGGGAAGAAACTGGAGCACCCGGAGGAAACCCACGCAGACACGGGGAGAATGTGCAAACTCCACACAGACAGTTGCATGAGGCTGGAATCGAACCTGGGACCCTGGTGCTGTGATGCAGTAGTGCTAACCACTGAACCACCCTCTTTCTTTGACCCTCAATGTTGCGCCAAGCTGTGAAATTAATCTAATGCCCATCTAACCCACACCAGTCCATTTATTATCCATATGTATAGCCAATGCCTATTTAAATGCCCTTATTGTTGGCGAGACTACTATTGTTGCAGGCAGGCCGTTCCATGCCCCTACTACTCTCTGTGTAAAGAAACTACCCCTAATATATGTCCTAAATCTATCAGCCTTCAATTTAAAGCTATGTCCCCTCATAGAACATAGAACATAGAACAATACAGCACAGAACAGGCCCTTCGGCCCACGATGTTGTGCCGAACATTTGTTCTAGCTTAAGCACCTATCCGTGTACCTATCCAATTGCCGCTTAAAGATCGCCAATGATTCTGACTCTGCCACTCCCACAGGCAGCGCATTCCATGCCCCCACCACTCTCTGGGTAAAGAACCTACCCCTGACATCCCCCCCCCATACCTTCCAACCTTCACCTTAAATTTATGTCCCCTTGTAACACTCTGTCATACCCGGGGAAAAAGTTTCTGACTGTCTATCTATTCCCCTGATCATCTTATAAACCTCTATCAAGTCACCCTTCATCCTTCACCGTTCCAATGAGAAAAGGCCTAGCACTCTCAACCTATCCTCGTATGACCTATTCTCCATTCCAGGCAACATCCTGGTAAATCTTCTCTGCACCCTCTCCAAAGCTTCCACATCTTTCCGAAAGTGAGGCGACCAGAACTGCACACAGTACTCCAAATGTGGCCTAACCAAGGTCCTGTATAGCTGCAACATCACTTCACGACTCTTGAATTCAATCCCTCTGCTAATGAACACTAATACACCATAGGCCTTCTTACAAGCTCTATCCACCTGAGTGGCAACTTTCAAAGATCTATGAACATAGACCCCAAGATCCCTCTGCTCCTCCACCTTACTAAGAACCCTACCGTTAACCCTGTATTCCGCATTCTTATTTGTCCTTCCAAAATGGACAACCTCACACGTGACAGGGTTGAACTCCATCTGCTACTCCTCAGCCCAGCTCTGCATCATATCTAAGTCCCTTTGCAGCCGACAACAGCCCTCCTCACTATCCACAACTCCACCAATCTTCGTATCATCTGCAAATTTACTGACCCACTCTTCGACTCCCTCTTCCAAGTCATTAATAAAAATTACAAACAGCAGAGGACCCAGAACTGATCCCTGCGGAACTCCACTTGTAACTGTGCTCCAGGCTGAATATTTACCATCTTCCACCACTCTCTGACTTCGACCGGTTAGCCAGTTTTCTATCCAACTGGCCAAATTTCCCTCTATCCCATGCCTCCTGACTTTCCGCATAAGCCTACCATAGGGAACCTTATCAAATGCCTTACTAAAATCCATGTACACTACATCCACTGCTCTACCCTCATCCACATGCTTAGTCACCTCCTCAAAGAATTCAATAAGACTTGTAAGGCAAGACCTACCCTTCACAAATCCGTGCTGGCTGTCCCTAATCAAGCAGTGTCTTTCCAGATACTCATAAATCCTCTCCCTCAGTACCCTTCCATTACTTTGCCTACCACCGAAGTAAGACTAACTGGTCTGTAATTCCCGGGATTATAACTATTCCCTTTTTTGAACTGGGGCACAACATTCGCCACTCTCCAGTCCTCTGGTACCACCCCTGTTGACAGTGAAGACGAAAAGATCATTGCCAACGGTTCTGCAATTTCCTCTCTTGCTTCCCACATAATCCTAGGATATATCCCATCAGGCCCGGGGGACTTGTCTATCCTCAAGTTGTTCAAGAGCTGACTGCACTTCCTGCAGATGAAGTCGGCAGGAGCATTTCCTGCAGATGAAGTCAGCAGGAGCATCAGTGGTCACCCCTACCTCAAACATCCTGCAGGAGGAACATTCCACTGCCTGCGCTGCCATTACTCTACCCTGCCTGCTTCTTCCCCTTCCCACCTCCAACTGTTACCCAGCTACCTCTGTTCTCTGGCGTAACTATGTCCCTGTAGCTTCTATCTATCACCCTCTCAGCCTCTTGAATAATCCTCAGATCATCCAACTCCAGTTCCAGTTCCCTAACGCGTTCTGTGAGGAGCAAGAGCTGACTGCATTTCCTGCAGACGAAGTCAGCAGGAGCATCGGTGGTCACCTCTACCTCAAACATCCTGCAGGAGGAACATTCCAATGCCTGCGCTGCCATTACTCTATACTTAGTCTCCAAAACAAGAACACTGAGTAGCTTACCTGTGGACTTTAAAGTTAGGGTAGAGGAGGAGGATGGGAGGAAGGCCCTACTTTGTAGGGCCTGGGGTCCAGAACACACCTACTCAAATATCAATCACTTACCTTCCCGACCAGCTCTGCGCTCCAACTTCACTTCCGCCCAGCTCACGCCACTCTCTGCTGTATCATCATGTTAGGCTTTACCATCCAAGGAAAAAGGATCTCACTGTCCACCCTATCTAATCCTCTGATTATCTTATACGTCTCGATTAAGTCACGCCTCAACCTTCTTCTCTGCAACAAAAACAGGCTCAATTCCCTCAGCCATTCCTCGTAAGATTTTCCTTCCACACCTGGCAACATCCTCTTAAATCTCCTCGGAACCCTTTCCAAAACTTCCACATCCTTTCTATAATGTGGTGCCCAGAACTGTATGGAATTTTCCAGGTGCAGCCTTACCAGTCTCTTGTACAGCTGAAGCATGATGTTGTGGCTCCGAAATTCAATCCCCCTACCAATAAACACCAACACATCATATGCCTTCTTAACAACCCTATCAACCTGGGTGGCAACTTTAAGGGATTTATGTACCTGGACATCAAGATCTCTCTGTCCATCTGCACTGCCAAGAACTTTACCATTAGCCCAGTACTCTGCATTCCTGTTAGTTCCTCCAAAGTGAATTACCTCACATTTTTCTGCATTAAACTCCATTTACCACTTCTCAGCCCAGCTCTGCATGTTATCTATGTTTCTGTGTAACCCACAACATCCTTCGGCACTATCCATAGCTCTGCCTACCTTAGTATCATCTGCAAATTTACTAACCCATCCTTCTACACCCACCTTCAGATCATTTATAAAAATGACAAAAGTAGTGGCCCCAAAACGGATCCTTGCAGCACACCACTGGTAACTGAACTCCAGGATGAACATTTCCCATCAACTACTACCCTCTGTCTTCTTCCAGCTAGCCAATTTCTGATCCAAACCACTAAATCACCTTCAATCCCAAAACTCCTTATTTTGTGCAAAAGCCTACCATGTGCAACCTTTCAAACAAATTACTGAAGTCCATATATACCACATGAACCACTTTACCTTCATCCACCTGTTTGGTCATCTTCTTGAAGAACATAATAAGGTTAGTTAGGCACAACCTACTCTTCACAAAACTGTGTTGACTATCCCTAATCAAATTATTCCTTTCCGGATGATTATAAATCCTATCTCTGATAACCTTTTCCAACACCTTATCCACAACCGAAGTAAGGCTCACTGGCCTATAATTACCAGGGCTGTCCCAACTCCCCTTCTTAAACAAGGGAACAACATTTGCTAACATCCAGTCTTCTGGCACTACTCCTGTCGATGATGATGACATAAAAAATGAAGCCAAAGGCTCTGCAATCTCCTCCCTGGCTTCCCAGAGCTCATCTATTTTCAGATCTGCCAAATTTGCTAAAACCTCCTATTTGTCAACCTCAATCCCATCTAATCTTGTAACCTGTATCTCCATGTTCTCACTAACATTGCCCTTTTCCAATGTGAAAACTGGTGAGAAGTATTCATTAACCCCTATGTCCTCAGATTTCACACACAACTTCCCACTGCTATCTTTGATTGGCCCTTACTCTAGTCGTTCTTTTATTCTTGATATACATATAGAAGGCCTTAGGATTTTCCTTGATCCTATCCACCAACAACTTCTCATGCCCCCTCCTGACTCTTCTAAGCCCTCTCTTTAGATCTTTTCTGGCTAACTTACGGGGCTATAACTCTCAAGCCCCCTAACTGAGCCTTGATACCTCATCTTCACATAAACCTTCCTCTTCCTCTTGACAAGAGCTTCAACTTCTTTTGTAAACCGTGTCTCCCTCTCTCCACAAATACCTCCCTCCCTGATTGGTATATACTTATCAAGGACCCAAAGTAGCTGTTCCTTGAATAAGCTCCACTTTTCAAGTGTGTCCATACCCCATCCTATGCAACCTTTTTGTTGCCTAATCACATCATAATTGCCTTTCCCCCAGTTAAACCTCTTTCCCTGTGGTATATACCCATCCCTGCCCATTGCTATTGTAAACATAACCAAATTATGGTCACTATCGCCAAAGTGCTCATCTGCCTCCAAATCTAACACCTGGCCGGGTTAATTCTCCAGTACCAAATCCAATATGGCATCACCCCTTGTTGACCTGTCTACATACTGTGTCAGAAAATCCTCCTGTGCACATTGAACAAAAACTGACCCATCTAAACTAGTTAAACTATCGTCCTCCCAATCAATATTTGAAAAGTTAAAGTCCCCCATAACAACTACGCTGTTACTCTGGCTCCTATCGAGAATCATCTTTGCTATCCTTTCCTCTACATCTCTGGAACAATTCGGAGGCCTATAGTAAACTCCCAACAGGGTGACCTCTTCTTTCCTGTTTCTAATCTCAGCCCAAACTACCTCAGTGGATGAGTCCTCAAAGATTATATCAGCTGTTGTAATATTATCCTTGATTAACAATGCCTCTTTTACCATCTTCTCTGGTCTTGCTGCAAAATCTAAATTCCGGAATCTGCAACAACCATTCCTGTCCCTCCTCTAGCCATATCTCTGAAATGGCCATGGCATCAAAATCCCAGGTACCAACCTATGCTACAAGTTCACCCACCTTATTCCTAATGCTCCTGGCATTGAAGTACACACATTTCAAACCAGTGGTGCCTTGTAAACCTATCCCTGACCTCACTACCCTCAACCTCCTGTACACTGGAACTACAATTCAGGTTCCCATTCCCCTGCTGCATTAGTTTAAACACCACCGAAGAGCATTAGCAAAATCCCCCCCCCTCCCACCCCCACCAAGGATATTGGTACCCCTCTAGTTCAGGTGAAGACCATCCTGTTTGTAGAGGTCCCACCTTCCCCAGTAAGAGCTCCAATTATCAAAGATGCAGCACTCCCTCAGCACTGACTCTCCGATAGTACAGCACTCCCTCAGCACTGACCCTCTAACAGTGCAACACTCTCTCAGCACTGACCTCCCAACAGTGCAACACTCTCTCAGCACTGACCCCCCAACAGTGCGACTCTCTCTCAGCACTGATTCTCTAACAGTGCAGCACTCAGTGCGACTTTCATTTTGTAAAATGTTTTTGGGCCTCCTCAGTTTTGTTAGTCATTGGCTGATATAAATTCCTTATGTTAACATCTACCTCCATGAAATAACCTTGCCCTATTCACCTTCATCATCTTGAAGACATTTACAACTCACTGTAGTGTCTTTTTGCACTACTTCATGTAATGCCTTGCCATTTAAATTTATAATCCTTTTTCTTACTTCCTAAATTACTTGTGAACATTTGGCAAAATTGGAGCAAAGAGTTGGTATAACAGTCGTATTCTGCTGCTTAAAGGGCATTATACACTTGACTGTATAACATATTTCCTGGGAAAGTTATTGGAATATATAATTAAGGACAGAGAGATTGAGCACTTAGAGAAAATTGAGCTGATTAGAGAAAGCCAACATAGATTTGTAAAAGGTTAAGTCATTTCAAAAAAACAAATTAAATTTTGAGGAAGTCACTAAAGTAGTAGACAGGGGAATGTTTATGGATTTTTTATGTGGACTTCCAGATGTAATTCAATATAGCTCCATTTGAGAAAATATTAGATAAAATTAACTTTAATGGAAGTTAAAGCACATTATTGACCTTGTTATAATCATAAATGAGACAGAATTGAAAGAGGCCATTTGTCTCACTGTACTCTAAGAGGAGTTGGTTAGCTCAGTTAGCTGGGCAATTGGTTTGGGATGCAGAGCGATATTAACAGCATGGGTTCAATTCCTGTTGTGGTTGAGGTTACCATGAAGAACTCCTTCTCAACCTCTCCCTTCATCTGAGGTGTGGTGAACCTCAGGGTAAGCCAGTCATCTGTCTTTAATGTGAGAGCAGCCCTATGATTGAATAGGACAGTGACACCTTTACTCTTTGGTAGAGCTAGTCAATTAATCTCACCATCCTGTATTTGCCTAATCACTCTGCATTTTATCCCCTACAAATAATTATCCCATTCCTTCATAAATATTTGTATGAAATCTCCTTCCTCCACCGCTTTAGGCAAAACATTCCCTGTCACAATTCACTGTGTTAAAATAGAAGCTTCCTCACTTTGCCTGTGGCTCATTGGGACAATCATCTGAAATGAATTATTGGT
The DNA here is from genome assembly GCF_037043375.1 of Chiloscyllium plagiosum. NCBI lineage: Eukaryota > Metazoa > Chordata > Chondrichthyes > Orectolobiformes > Hemiscylliidae > Chiloscyllium > Chiloscyllium plagiosum. The sequence goes on from NW_028270142.1 coordinate 17,584,440, forward strand.
TGCTGATCCTTCTGCTATTAGAAGCAGGGTCTGATTTGTTCTTCTCAAAACTATGAACACAAGTGCCAAAGCTAATGCCTTCTCTACTGTAAGGGAGACAACTTGCTTTATTTCTAAAGCTGAGCTGTCTCAACCCTATTACCATTTTAGTAATTTTTTTTTCACCCTCTCTAAAACCTTCCTGGAGTTGTGTTGTCTAAGTTGATGGCTCTGAAATAACTTCCCAGAGCCTGGTATCCAGTTACCATGGAGAGCTGGTTCTCCAAGTAAACAGAATGCTTAACACGCTGGTTCTGATCTGTCAGCCAGGGCTTCCTGATTGGACCGATTAACAGCCCCAATCAGGGAACCCATATTCTGTGAGGTCCAACTGGCTGTCCTTGTTATAATTACTACAGCAAGTTAATGTTTTTGTTACACTGAGCTGTACCCCTTGTGAAGATGTCATGCAGAGTCTGTAAATAGACATAGTGAGCTCTAAACAAGCCTTCATAGGGAGCAAATGTACTGTTTACAGCCCCTGAGAGTCTGAGTAATTATGCCTGACTTCTAATGTTGTTGCATTTATTGCCATCATATAAACCAGCTTCTTAACTAAGAACAGTGGCTCCATTACAAAAGAGAAAGTACTACAAAAGCTAAAAGGTCTTAAAATTGATAAATCTCCTGGCGCTGATGGGTTACATCCTAGAGTTCTGAGGGAGGTGGCTGAGGAAATAGCGGAGGCGTTGGTTGAGATCTTTCAAAAGTCACTGGAGTCCGGGAAAGTCCCAGATGATTGGAAGATCGCTGTTGTAACCCCCTTGTTCAAGAAAGGATCAAGGCAAAAGATGGAAAATTATAGGCCAATTAGCCTAACCTCGGTTGTTGGTAAAATTCTAGAATCCGTTATTAAGGATGAGGTTTCTAAATTCTTGGAGGAACAGGGTCGGATTAGAACAAGTCAACATGGATTTAGTAAGGGGAGGTCATGCCTGACAAACCTGTTGGAGTTCTTTGAAAAGGTGACAAGTAAGTTAGACCGGGGAAACCCAGTGGATGTGGTCTACCTAGACTTCCAAAAGGCCTTTGATAAGGTGCCACATGGGAGGCTGCTGAGCAAGGTGAGGCCCCATGGTATTCGAGGTGAGCTACTGGTATGGATAGAGGATTGGCTGTCTGACAGAAGGCAGAGAGTTGGGATAAAAGGTTCTTTTTCGGAATGGCAGCCGGTGACAAGCGGTGTCCCACAGAGTTCAGTGTTGGGGCCGCAGCTGTTCACGTTACATATTAATGATCTGGATGAAGGGACTGGGGGCATTGTAGCAAAGTTTGCTGACGATACAAAGTTAGGTGGACAGGCAGGTAGTACTGAGGAAGTGGGGAGGCTGCAGAAGGATCTAGACAGTTTGGAGGAGTTGTCCAGGAAATGGTTGATGGAATTCAATGTGAGCAAATGCGAGGTCTTGCACTTCGGGAAAAAGAATAGAAGCATGGATTACTTTCTAAACGGTGAGAAAATTCGTAAAGCCAAAGTGCAGAGGGATCTGGGAGTGCTAGTTGAGGATTCTCTAAAGGTAAACATGCAGGTTGAGTCTGTGATTAAGAAAGCAAATGCAATGTTGTCAATTATCTCAAGGGGGTTGGAATATAAAAGCACCGTTGTGCTACTGAGACTTTATAAAGCTCTGGTTAGGCCCCATTTGGAGTACTGTGTCCAGTTTTAGTCCCCACACCTCAGGAAGGACATACTGGCACTGGAGCGTGTCCAGCGGAGATTCACACGGATGATCCCTGGAATGGTAGGTCTAACATACGAGGAACGGCTGAGGATCCCTGGGATTGTATTCATTGGAGTTTAGAAGATTAAGGGGAGATCTAATAGAAACTCACAATATAATACATGGCTTGGAAAGGGTGGATGCTAGGAAATTGTTTCCGTTAGGTGAGGAGACTAGGACCCATGGACACAGCCTTAGAATTAGAGGGGGTAAATTCAGAACAGAAATGCGGAGACATTTCTTCAGCCAGAGAGTGGTGGGCCCGTGGAATTCATTGCCACAGAGTACAGTGGAGGCTGGGACGCTAAATGTCTTCAAGGCAGAAATGGCCTTACTTCCGCTCCTATGTCTTATGGTCTTATGGACTGCAAAGAGGCTAATCAGTAATGAGCCCTCTATCACTGATCATGTGACAGGCGAGGCAAATTACCTCAAATAACCTTTAGTCTGACCCACATACGGGCAGACGTGTCATACATCACAAACTATTCCCAGCTGTTTCTGTTTTCATTTTGGCCAAACGCACATGAAGGGAGATATACTGTGGATGCTGGAAATCTGAAGTAAAACCCAAAAATAACTGAAAATACTCAACACGTCAGACGACAGCTGTGAAGCGAGAAACAGAGTCAATTTTTCAGGCTGAAGGTCTCTCAACAAAGCTGAGAAAAGTTAGTATTGTTCGCTGACACTGACGCAGATTCCAGGTGGGATGCAGCGGGAGTGGGAGGGAGTGGAAGGTATCGGGATGGAGGAGGGAGAGATTGGGAAGGGGGGGGTGTGAGGAAAGCAATTAGCAGGTGGTTTGGAAGAGCTGGGGGTAGGGGAGATGTAAGGTTGGTGGGGGGGTGAGGAAGAGGTTGGGGGACCCAGGAAGAGAGTTGGAAAGCCTGCGGGTCAGGGAGCACAGGAGGGGAGGAGAGGGACTCCTCACTCCTTGGGTCTCCTTGTCACCACCACATCACACACCCCCCCCCCTTTCCTACTCACTCCAGGGTTTCCCACCAACCTGGGTCTTACATCCTTCGCTCCATCACAAAAGCCCATTCAAAATTGCGCGTGCTTCCCTGCGCTTGTGCGGAAATGCATTAGCACTAACACTTATTGTCCATCCCATGTTGCCCTAGATGGTAGTGAACTGCCTTCTTGAACTGCTCCACCTGCTGTAGGCTGACCCACAATGCCATTAGGGAGGGAATTCCAGGATTTTCATCTACTGGCAGTGAAGGAAAGGCGATATATTTCCAAGTCAGGATGGTGAGTGGCTTGGAGTGGAACTTGCCATTAGCGCTGTTCTCATATATCAACTGCCCTTGTCCTTCTAGATGGAAGTAGTGTGGGTTTTGCAAGAGCTGCGTAAAGATGTTTGGTGAATTTCTGCAGTGCATCTTGTAGATAGTGTACACTACTGCTACTGAACATCAGTGGTGGGTGGAGTGGATGTTTGTGGTTCTGGTTCAATTTGAGCCGGTTGCGTTTTCCTGGATGATGTCAAGCTTCTTGAATGTTGTAACTGCGCCCATCCAGGCAAGTGGGGAATATTCCATTACATTCTGACTTGTGCCTTGCAGATGGTGGACAGACTTTGGGGAGTCAGGAAGTAAGCCACTTGCCACAGTATTCCAAGCCTCTAATCTATTTTTGTAGCTCCAGTGTTTATGTGGTGAGTCCATTTGAGTTTCTGGTCAATGGTAACCCCGAGAATGTTGATAGTCAGGGGGGATTCAGTGATGGTAACACCATTGACTGTCTAATGTCTTTACTGGCCTCCCACATTTCATCCTTCAGAAACATGAAGTAATGAAAAAATCCAGCCACCTCTGTCCCATACCGAGTCCCATTCATCTATCTGCCCCATCCTTGCTCATAGACTCTGGGTTAAGCAAACTTGTTTATAACTCTTTTTGGGTACTCACTCCTCTCTAATCTTTTCCAGCCCAAAACCTACTGAGATTGTAAGCCAAGAAAGAGAAGAAGCTAAATAGGTGCTAATGGAGGAAATTCATGCTCCTCTCATGATTACTTCTTGAGCTTCCATTATTTTAGTCTTCCCACTATTCGTGGTAATGAATTCAGCTACCATGGCTCTTGGATAAATGCTCCAACAGTTGGACTGCAATCAGGAGGAGCGAATCCAATTTGGCTCCTGCATCTCCCACCTTTTTCCTACCCCGACAACTATCTCACTCCAATGGCCAGTAAAAGATTCCTGGTTCATTCCACCTTTAACAGAGACAGTACAATGTTGACATCTCTGTCAAATATAACAGTGACTAGAGAAATTGTGTTATTGAGTGACAGGTGCCTGCAGATACTCTGATGTGCCAGTTACACAGTGGTCACTGTCACCAGGCCTGGTGGGGCATAATTGATACTAACACTCCAGATCCTTTTGACTCATGACTCAGACAATACAGCATTTACTTGTTAATAGTAAATCCCTCTGAGCAGGGTTCATCAGTCCAATCAATATAAAACTAATGCGTGTCTGTGTGAAACCTGAGGTGATGTTTCCTTTTAATTTCCTGTACTAATGTTAACAAAGAACCCATTCAGAAAATAGGAAATTAATGTCCGTAACTGCCTTAGATTCACCGCAGAATAGAGACTGACACACAAAGCAGAGGTCTCTTCATCTCCAGATGTCTCAAAGGGTATCTTCTGGAGGTCAATGAAATTAATCTAAAACATGGTTTAATGTCAGGAAAAAAATGGGAACAGGCTTAATTCTGTAAAGGGCAAATTTAGTGTACACATCAAGAGTATTTACTTACCAGTAGGATAAACAGCTGCAAAATGTTGCCGGGAAAATTGCTGAAGGTGAAACTACAAGATTCGCTTCAGTAAAAGCTGTCTCAGGCCTGCTGCAGTGCTCCACTTAGACTCAATGCAAACTGGAAGAACAGCATCTCAATTTCTGCTTGGAGACTCTGCAGCCTTCAGGTCTCGATATCAAATTTAATCATATTAAAGAATGACTGCCTCATTCCATGCCTACTACTCCCCACCCCACACCCTTTCCTTCATTCAGGATGAAGGCGTCGCTGATTAGGCCAGCATTTATTGCCCAGAGGGCAGATAAGAGTCAACCACATTGCTGTGGGTGTGGAGTCACATGCAGATCAGAATGGGTAAGGATGGCAGATTTTCTTCTTCAAAGGACATTAGAGAACCAGATGGGTATTCACGCCAATGGATTCATGATCATCATAAGACTCTTAATTTCAGATTTTTTTATTGAATTCAAATTCCACCATCTGCCATGGTGTGATTTGAACTCAAATCCCCAGAACGTTAGCTGGGTCACGGGGTTAACAGTCCAGTGATAATGCCACTAGGCCATCCCCTCCCCTGCTTGGATGTGGGTTGCTTTCAGAACAGCCCACCGAGAGCCCCCATTATCACTGAGCTGTCTTCTTTTCTTCCCTGGTTTACAATCTCAATCACTTTGTCATAGAGCCATAGAGCACAGAAACAGAGCCTCCTGTGAAGCACTTCTGTGATCTTTCCTCCGGCATTTATAGTTGTTTGAATCTGCCAATAAGCACATCGACCTGGACCGACCACTGCAGCGGACAGCGGACAGCTGGAACTGACAACCGGAAGTGACAGATTCAAACCACTACAAATGCCGGAGCAAAGATCACAGAAGCGCTTCACAGGAGACTCCCAAGCACTGAGGATGTCACCTAGACAGGGGACGAAACGTCTGCAACAGAAATTTCCAGCTCGGCGAACAGAACCACAACAACAAGCACCCGAGCTACAAATCTTCTCACAAACTTTGAACAGAAACAGACCCTTCGGTCCAACTCATCCATGCCAACCCAACATCCTAAATTAATCTAGTGCCATTTGCCAACATTTGACCCATATCCCTCTAAACGCTTCCTATTCATGCACCCCATTCATGATGCCTCTTAAATGTTGTAATCGTACCAGCCTCCACCACATCCTCTGGCAGTTCATTCCATACATACACCACCATCTACGTGAAAATGTTGCCCCTTGGGTCCCTTTTAAATGTTTCCCCTCTCATCTTAAACCTATAATCTCTCGTTCTGGACTCCCCTACTCAAGGGAAAAGACCTTGTCTATTTACCCCTTATCCATGCCCCTCATGATTTTATAAACGTCTATAAAGTCACCCCTCAGCCTCCAACGCTCCAGGGTAAATAGCCCCAGCCTGTTCAGCCTCTCCCTATAGCACAAACCCTCCAACCCTAGCAACATCTTTGTAAATCTTTACTCAGCCTAACTTTTTGCCTTCTGGTTTTTTTCTCTTGTCTCCTCTCCACCAATCTGCCCCCTTTGCCTCCTCTCCCCAACATCAGTCGAGATAATACGTTATCTAGTTGCTATCTGTTTTGAAGAAAAGTCACTGGACTCAAAAAATTAATTTTCTTTTTTTTACACAGATGCTTCCAAACCTGCTGAGTTTGTCCAGTAATTTCTGTTTTTTTGTTGAAAAAGACACATTATTTTGTTCCGTTGGGCAATAGAACGCCGTTCACAGTCATGGAGAGTTAAGAACAGAACAGGAAATTAAAGTCAATTTTCACAAGGGAAAATTTTTTTCTTGCTAGTATTGTGTCAAGTTATCATTTATGTGTCTGAACAATGTTAATTTGTGTTTTATTGGACATGGGTTTTCCACAAGCTTTGAGAACCTAATGCCAGGACTGAGTCGAGTTACATTTGCTGGAAGCTAGGCTCGTGGAACTATTTTCCTGAAGGTAGTCTCCTCCTCTCCATCTCTGCACTCTTTGTCAGATGAGTCCCCGATGTTACTGGCCCAGTCACAGCACTGGCTTATCTGCAGGAGATGTGGGCGTTGCTGTTCAAGGCAGATCACAGAACTGAACGTCCACCTCAAAATGAAGGTACCCTCAAAGACATGAAAGTAATTCAATATTTCAGAGTGGGAGAGAAACATCTCCATTTGGGTTGCTGGGGACCTTGGAGGTTGCCTTTCCTCATGGTCCCTGAGACTGCCACAGAGAGACCAATGCTATGGTCTCCCAACATGGCAGAGTGTGGAGGGTACTCCACTGTGGGCAAATCATAGAAGCCCTACAGCGTGGAAACAGACCCTTCAGCCAACAAGGCCAGGCTGACATTCCAAAGAGTAACACACCTAGACCTATTCCCTTATTACTCTACATTTACCCCTGACTAATGCACCTAACCTACACATCCCTGAACACTATGGGCAATTTAGTACAGCCAATTCACCTATCCTACACATCTTTGGATTGTGGGAGGAAACCAGAACACCTGGAGGAAACCCACACAGACACAGGGAGAATGTGCAAACTTCACACAGACAATCACCCGAGGCTGGAATCAAACCCAAGTTCCTGGCACTGTGAGACAGCAGTGCTAACCACTGAGCCACCATGCCACCCAAGGAAGACGGCCTCACCGATCTCCAGTAATGGAGCCTTTTCTTTTAAGTTGCCCTTGTAGAGTCATAGAGATGTACAGCATGGAAACAGACCTTTCAGTCCAACACTTCCATGCCAACCAGCTATCCCAACCCAATCTAGTCCTATCTCCCAGCACCCAGCCCATATCCCTCCAAACCCTTCCTATTCATATACCCATCCAGACACCTTTTAAATATTGCAATTGTACTAGCCTCCACCACTTCCTCTGGCAGCCCATTCCACACTCACATCACTCTCTGTTTGAAAAAGTTGCCCCTTAGGTTTCTTTTATATCTTGTGCCTCTCAACCTAAACCTATGTCCTCTAGTTCTGGACTCCCCCACCTCAGGGAAAAGACCTTGTCTATTTATCCTATCCATGCCCCTCATGATTTTATAAACCTCTATAAGGTCACCCCTCAATCTTCCACCCTCCAGGGAAAACAGCCCGTGCCAATTCAACCTCTCCCTATAGCTCAAATCCTCCAACCCTGGCAACATCCTTGTAAATCTTTTCCGAAACCTTTTGAGTTTCACAACATCCTTCCTATAGGAAAGAGGCCAGAATTGTATACAATATTCCAAAAGTGGCCTAACCAACGTCCTATACAGCCACAACATGACCTCCCAACTCCTATACTCAATACTCTGACCAATAAAGGAAAGAATACCAAATGCTTTCTTCACTATCCTATCTACCTATCTGTGCTACAAGTTGTCACTTTGCTTCCCAGGTCATCGTGGGAAACTTCATCGACATGGGAATGCATGCAGAACCCCCATTTCCCCTCTGCACACCTTCATTCCTATCACCACAAAACCACAAAGCTGAAACAAATCCCAGCCTATGGTATCCAAGAAGGTTTAGTTAATTCCTTAAATTTACAATTTCTGCTGAATGTTTGTGCTTCTGAACATTTCCAGTCATGCAGACAAGAGCAAAGGTTGATAACTCATTTACATACTTTCTTCAGACCATTTCACACAAGACAGACTCATGCAATATTACTCTTCAACCAGCTATTGATTGTCTGGCTATTGATGAAAGTAGCCTATGACTCATCATCAAACAACCTCACTCCTGCATGCAACATCTCATGTTGCAACCCAGCTGACACTAGGAACTCATCCAGCTGGGGAAATGTCGGTTCAATGTGACATTCGACCCCTAACCTACACTAATGGAACACTAGGACATGGTGTTGTCGTGATCTATAACCAGAATGTATCTTCCTTACACATTCAGGACTGGGCTTTTGCTGAGATATAAGGGGTATCTGACTATCATCAAAATGATAGGGGCTGTATTCCAGAAGTCCTGAGCCAAATCCAACACACATCATTTTCATTGGGATGGGAGCTCGAATACAGAGTGAGTTGTAGTTTGCACGTCTGTGATTCTGCGCATGTAAAATTGCAGTATTTGAATAATCGATAAAAAGCTGCCAGAGTCATTTGGAGGAACATAGTACCCTTTAAGAGAGGGAAGAAATCATTTTGGATAGGTCCGGGACCCCTTTGGGAGAGTTCAGATACTTTTGACATTTAAAAGGCATCTGGATAGGTATATGAATAGGAAGGGTTTGGAGGGATATGGGCCGGGTGCTGGCAGGTGGGACTAGATTGGGTTGGGATTTCTGGTTGGCATGGACAAGTCGGACCAAAGGGTCTATTTCTGTGCTGTACATCTCTATGACTCTATGTCAGATGCCGTTTAGGAAATGTAAGGTACCCTCTGAAATCATTAAAAGTAGACATGAATGACCATAACTTATAGCTAAAAATTGTCAAGTTACTTAAATCCCTGGGCTCTTTCAATTTAAACCAAAAGGCTGCTATTACCAGTCATCTGTTAATATAAGCCTGAGCGTTACCATTACAGAATTAGTACTGTACAATTTAGCTAGGACAAATGTTCGGCACAACATCGTGGGCCGAAGGGCCTGTTCTGTGCTGTATTGTTCTATGTTCTATTGTTCTATGTTCTAATTGATTGATAGCTCTAAGTGTTTATAATGGCTTTGAATTTCAAACATGGTTTAGTACTCAAAGAAAATGAATGTATTTAATAAATTGTTTTATTCATGAAATAGTCACATCATCAACAGCACACAACTAATACATCTCTGCAGTTGGTCAAGGAAGTAAAGCTTGGAGAAAGTGGAGAATGCAGATGCCGGAGATCAGAGTCGAAAGTGTGTTGCTGGGAAAGCACAGCAGGTCAGGCAGCATCTGAGGAGCAGGAGAGACGACGTTTTGGGCATAACTCTTCATCCGAAATGAGGCTTGAGTGTCTGGCAATGGTTTGTGATCTACTAGTACACCCTTCCAAGGCAATAAATGAGGTCTTCACTCAGCTGCACTAAGTGCTACAAGACAGACAGGACCTTTTGTAGATTAGATAGGTATATACACTAGATTAAAAATAGTATAGATATAGAAAGTAGATGATAACTGGGTGCAGAAGACGACCACGGACTGTCAGACTCAAGTTAACAGCATTTAGTTTACATTGTGGAAGTGAACTGCAGCCAGTATTCATCTCCTTTGTGTTCCCTTTGCAGGCGGTCAAGACAGCTCATGTTAGGACTTGCCCAAATGCTTATGTGATGTGCACCTTCTGGACAATAACGAGATACAGGTCACTGGGCATTGGTGAAAGTATTTTGGGGGTCTGAGAGGATCTTCGGACAGGTTATATTTGAAATAAACCATGTGGCCTTTTCGTTAAGCAGTGATCCGGGTGTCATAGAGTCAGAGAATCATACAGCACAGAAACAGACCCTTCAGTCCAACCAGCCTGTGACAAACATAATCCCAAACTAAACTAGTCCCACATGCCTGCTCCTCGCCCAAAGCCTTCCTAACCTTTCCTACTCATGTATCCATCCAAAAGTCTTCCAATTGTTGTAATGATGAATAAGATTATTATATGCGAGGGAGTGTTGACCATGTGCTTTGTGGCTGTTGTGCCATTGCATCACCAATGAGGGACAATGGCAAATTGCCAATGTTTGTACTTGTGTGCCAACATTTTCTGATTTTCCCCTTGAGTCTTAAATGGTGACTTCAGAGACTCGCCCTCAAATGAAAATTACCCAATTATCTTGCATTTTATCTCATTAAAGCTCCAGTGCTTGTCTTGGCCATCATGTCAATGCTGCTTCACAACAATGGCCCTGCACACTCCATCCCCCTCAAACCCTCATCCATATTGACAAAGCACCAACACCTTACCATGACCAAGAGAAGTACTCAGTGAATGGCAGCTGTCAGGTACCCATCCTGCTTCACTTGTCGGAAAATTGCACCATCTAGTTTCCTAGTGGTGGAGAGGAGAATTGAAAGAAACAAATATATGAAGTGCATTTGAGTTTTAGTGAGATAAAACACAAGATAATGGTTAAGTCAGTAAGTGACCCTGCACTGGGTTTGCTTTGAGTAAAAATCTTTAGATAGCTTAATAGTATCTTACAAAGTGTAAACTAATCTAAAATTAGATGTCAGAAACAACATGGGTCAGACTATCTTTCGCAACTGCTAGCTCATGTTTTTTTTGCAATGATATGAATAGCCATCTCAATGAAACGGAATATTACTGAGTTGCTATGGTATCAAATGAATAAGGGGAAAATCAGTGCTTGTGATGGCTCAAGAAAGATGATAAAACAGACAGGAGCAGTAGCTGTTGACTCATTTATTACAAGGTAACCATTTGCTAAGGAACACATCTGCAGACTTGTTTGTTGTATATTTTAAGGGCAATTATTGAGGGAGCTGGTCATTTGAAGGGTAAGGCACAGTGAAAGGAAGCGTTTTATTAAGATTGATATGTCAAACGTTGCTAATAATTCAGTACAAAATTCCTAGCAGCTTTTAGATTTGGGCAGGTTCTTGGTTTGATTCTCATACTAAACTTGCAATAGCTGAATTTTGTATTTTTATGGCTCAGAGAAAGTCGAAAGCAGACAATAAGAACAAGTTGCTGAACATGAAAGAAAATGATAAAACTTACGGAACAAGTAACAATGACTTGGGGGCATAAATCTTATCAGTATTCCTACCCATGGTTTAGTTAACCTTTAAGTAAATCATAGGCAGTGCATCGAAAATGAAAGTGGCTCGTGGCCATTGGCCACCAAGAACATTGGTCTGAGAAGTTCCAGTCATAAATACACCAACTTAATGGTTGCGAGAAAAATCCTTCTGAAAGATTGCAATATCTTCCATGTGCTTCTTGATGCTGCACTACATCCTCCAAAGAGAAACCTTTGCCAGTATTAAGTAACAATACCATACAGAGGAGAGTGTGAGGATGGAGCCATAGAGTCATAGAGCCATAGAGATGTACAGCATGGAAACAGACCCTTCAGTCCAACCTGCCCATGCCGACCAGATATCCCAACCCAATCTAGTCCCACCTGCCAGCATCTGGCGCATATCCCTCCAAACCCTTCCTATTCATATACCCATCCAAATGCCTTTTAAATGTTGTAATTGTACCAGCCTCCACCACTTCCTCTGGCAGCTCATTCCATACACGTACCACCCTCTGTGTGAAAAAATTGCCCCTTAGGTCTCTTTTATATCTTTCCCCTCTCACCCTAAACCTATGCCCTCAAGTTCTGGACTCCCCAACCCCAGGGAAAAGACTTTGTCTATTTACCCTATCCATGCGCCTCATAATTTTGTAAACCTCTATAAGGTCACCCCTCAGCCTCCAACACTCCAGGGAAAACAGCCCCAGCCTGTTCAGCCGCTCCGTATAGCTCAAATCCTCCAAACCTAGCAGCATCCTTATAAATCTTTTCTGAACCTTTCAAGTTTCACAACACCTTTCCAATAGGAAGGAGACCAGAATTGCACGCAATATTCCAACAGTGGCCTAACCAATGTCCTGTACAGCCGCAACATGACCTCCCAACGGCTGTACTCAATACTCTGACCAAAAGAGGAAAACATACCAAACGCCTTCTTCACTATCCTATCTACCTGCGACTCCACTTTCAAGGAGCTATGAACCTGCACTGCAAGGTCTCTTTGTTCAGCAACACTCCCTAGGACCTTACCATTAAGTGTATAAATCCTGCTAAGATTTGCTTTCCCAAAATGCAGCATCTCGCATTTATCTTAATCAAACTCCATCTGCCACTTCTCAGCCCATTGGCCCATCTGGTCAAGATCCTGTTGTAATCTGAGGTAACCCTCTTCACTGTCTACTACACCTCCAATTTTGGTGTCATCTGCAAACCTACTAACTGTACCTCTTATGCTCACATCCAAATCATTTATGTAAATGACAAAAAGTAGATGACCCCGCACCGATCCTTGTGGCACTCCACTGGTCACAGGCCTCCAGTCTGAAAAACAACCCTCCACCACCACCCTCTGTCTTCTACCTTTGAGCCAGTTCTGTCTCCAAATTGCTAGTTCTCCCTGTATTCCGTGAGATCAGTCTCCCATGGGGAACCTTGTCGAACACCTTACTGAAGTCCATATAGATCACATCTACCACTCTGCCCTCATCAATCCTCTTTGTTACTTCCTCAAAAAACTCAATCAAGCTTGTGAGACATGATTTCCCACACACAAAGTCATGTTGACTATCCCTAATCAGTCCTTGCCTTTCCAAATACATGTACATTCTGTCCCTCAGGATTCCCTCCAAAAACTTGCCCACCACTGAGGTCAGGCTCACTGGTCTATATATCCCTGACTTGAGCTTACTACCCTTCTTAAACATTGGCACCACATTAACCAACCTCCAGTTTTCCGGCTCCTCACCTGTGACTATACCAATATCTCAGCAAGAAGCCCAGTAATTACTTCTCTAGCTTCCCACAGAGTTCTCGGGTGCACCTGATCAGGTCCTGTTTATTTATCCACTTTTGCCCGTTTCAAGACATCCAGCACTTCCTCCTCTGTAATATGGACATTTTGCAAGATGTCACCATCTATTTCCCTACAGTCTATATTTTCCATATCCCTTTCCACAGTAAATACTGATGCAAAATACTCATTTAGTATCTCCCCCATTTTCTGCGGCTCCACACAAAGACCGCCTTGCTGATCTTTGAGGGGCCCTATTCTCTCCCCAGTTACCCTTTTGTCAGTAATGTATTTGTAAAAACTCTTTGGATTCTCCTTAATTCTATTTGCCAAAGCTATCTCATGTCCCCTTTTTGCCCTCCTGATTCCCTTTAAAGTATGCTCCTACTTCCTTTATACTCCTCTAAGGATTCACTCGATCTATCCTGTCTATACCTGACATATGCTTCCTTCTTTTTCTTAACCAAACCCTCAATTTCTTTAGTCATCCAGTGTTCCCTATACCTACCAGCCTTTCCTTTCACCCTAACAGGAATACACTTTTTCTGGATTCTTGTTATCTCATTTCTGAAGGCTTCCCATTTTCCAGCCGTCCCTGTACCTGCGAACATCTGCCCCCAATCAGCTTTCGAAAGTTCTTACCTAATGCCGTCAAAATTGGCCTTTGTCCAATTTAGAACTTCAACTTTTAGATCTGGTCTATCCTTTTCCATCATTATTTTAAATCTAATAGAATTATGGTCGCTGGCCTCAAAGTGCTCCCCCATTGACACCTCAGTCACCTGCCCTGCCTTATTTCCCAAGAGTTGGTCAAGTTTTGCACCTTCTTGAGCAGGTACATCCACATACTGAATCATAAAATTGTCTTGTACGCACTTAACAAATTTCTCTCCATCTAAACTCTTAACACTATGGCAGTCCCAGTCTATGTTTGGAAAGTTAAAATCCCCTACCATAACCACCCTATCATTCTTACAGATAGCTGAGATCTCCTTACAAGTTTGTTTTTAATTTTCCCTCAGGCTATTGGGGATCTCTAATCCAATCCCAATCAGGTTATCATCCCTTTCTTATTTCTCAGTTCCACCCAAATAACTTCCCAGGATGTATTTCCGGGAATATCCTCCCTCAGCACAGCTGTAATGCTATCCCTTATCAAAAATGCCACTCCCCCTCCTGTCTTGCCTCCATTTCTGTCCTTCCTGTAGCATTTTTATCCTGGAACATTAAGCTGCCAGTCCTGCCCATCCCTGAGCCATGTTTCTGTAATTGCTATGATATCCCAGTCCCATGTTCCTAACCATGCCCTGAGTTCATCTGCCTTCCCTGTTAGGCCCCTTGCATTGAAATAAATGCAGTTTAATTTATTAGTCCTACCTTCTCCCTTCCTGCCTTGACTGTTTGACTCGCTTCTGTTCTCAACTGTACCAGTCTCAGATTGATCTCTTTCCTCACTATCTCCCTGGGTCCCACCCCCCCCCCCCCCCCCCCTTACTAGTTTAAATCTTCCCGAGCAGCTCTAGCAAATTTCCCTGCCAGTATATTAGTCCCCTTCCAATTTAGGTGCAATCCGTCCTTCTTGTGCAGGTTACTTCTACCCCAAAAGAGATTCCAATGATCCAAAAATGTGAATCCTCCTCCCATACACCAGCTCCTCAGCCATGCATTCATCTGCTCTATCCTCCTATTCCTGCCCTCGCTAGCTCATAGCACTGGGAGTAATCTAGATATTACTACTCTTGAGGACCTCCTTTTTAAATTTCTGCCTAACTCTCTGTAATCTCCCTTCAGAATCTCAACCTTTTCCCTTCCTATATCGTTGGTTCCAATGTGGACAATGACCTCTTGCTGGCCCCTCTCCCCCGAGAGAACATTCTGCACCCTCTCTGAGACGTCCTTGATCCTGGCACCAGGGAAGCAGCACACCATTCTGCTTTATCGCTGCTGGACACAGAAACATCTGTCTGTACCTCGGACTACAGAATCCCCAAACACAATTGATCCCTTGGAAGCCGATGTACCCCTTGTTGCATTAGAGCCAGTCTCAATACCAGAAACTTGGCTGTTCGTGCTACATTCCCCTGAGAATCCATCACCCCCTACATTTTCCAAAACAGCATAACAGCAAACAAAAGACTCCTGCACAAGCCTCCTGCCTCTCTTACCTTTCCTGGAGTTAACGCATCCATGTGACTGTATCTGACACTTTGCCCCTTATAACTGCCATCCATCACATACTGTTGCTGTTGCAAATTCCTCATTGC
Organism: Chiloscyllium plagiosum; assembly: GCF_037043375.1. Taxonomy (NCBI): domain Eukaryota; kingdom Metazoa; phylum Chordata; class Chondrichthyes; order Orectolobiformes; family Hemiscylliidae; genus Chiloscyllium; species Chiloscyllium plagiosum. The sequence continues at coordinate 17,599,721 of NW_028270142.1, forward strand.
TTCTAACTGTCTCTCCAACTGATCCATTCGATCTGATAAGATTCACAGCCAACAGCATTTATGGCAGATATAATCCGCAGTAACCCTTAAACTCTCTTTAAACTCCCACATCTGACAAGAAGTACATCTCACTGTACTAAGGCCATTTTTAATCCTTCAAAATCTACGGATCCAGAAAAATAACACCACCTTATTCCTCTGCAAACACTGCCCCAGGTTAAATTAATAGTTATGACTTATATTTTAAATTTAATCAGAGACATATTTCCAAAAACATATAATCAAGATAGAACCCACTCTACTCCATACTGCAGATTCTCTGTAGGCCACACTTAAAAGCAACGATTAACTTATCTGATTCTGTGCTGTGAACTTTGCCTAAACAGTTCCTCCAAGGTTAGTTGTGAATTTCACTGTTTGTTAATTTTCCCAGATGCACTCCGATGTCCAGCGATACATGAATTCAAACAGCAAAGGCAGTAACTGGGCAGGTACTCTCTCTCTCTCTCTCCTGCAATGACCTTGCCATGTGCTTTCTTTGCCTGTTCTTCTCCCTTTTAAAACTGAGCCATTCTGAGACAACAGGAGCGACCTGGAATAGAAGCTGCTGTACAGATGATTCTGCTGTAGCGTGACAGTTTGTTCCTCTACAACCTTGGGTTACAGAACATCATGCTATGAAAATCACACTGAAGAGGATCGCTGTGAAAATCACACTGTGGAAAACCGCTGTAGAAAGTCACACTGTAAAAAACCGCTGTAGAAAGTCACGCTGTGGGAAACCGCTGTAGAAAATCACGCTGTGGGAAACCACTATAGAAAATCACACTATGAAAAACCGCTGTGAAAATCACGCTGTGGAAAACCACTGTAGGAAATCACGCTGTGGAAATCTGCTGTAGAAAATCACACTATGGAAAACCGCTGTAGAAAATCGCTGTCACACTGTGGAAAACCGCTAAAGAAAATCACGCTGTAGAAAACTGCTGTAGAAAATTGTGCTATGGAAAACCAATGTAGAAAAGCACACTGTGGAAAATCCCAGTAAAAAATTGTGCTATGGAGAACCACTGTAGAAAATTACACTATGGAAAACCACTATAACATTCCATTAGCCTTCCTAATAGCTCACTGCATCTATATGGTGGCTTTCAATGGAAAACCGCTGTACAAAATTGTGCATTGGAAAACCGCTATAGAAAATCACACTGAAGAAAATCGCTTATAGAAAATCGGTGTACCTGTTCCAGAGAAAGTTTGCGTTATCCAAAAAAGTCCACGATTCACCAATTGTTTTATGACCAATGTGTGCTGATGAAATGTGTGTTATGGCAGAAGGACCTGGAGTTGTTTGTCAAGCCTGAGGGAAAATGTGAGACTTTGGGCTTGTGCATCTCTTAGCAATGGGGAAAGCATACGCATTCTGTTAATGCCTTAAATGACAATTAGAATCCTGTGCTTGCTATCAAATCTCTATTTGGATATTATTAGGTTGGTATTCTGCCAATCAGCAATAGGCCCAGCAGAGGATGAGACACATCTCCTGACTTGAGAATTCAAAGTCTTTTCCAATTTAGCTCAATACTTTAGGCAAAAATCAAGATGGCAATTCTATACATTGCATTACAAAAAATTCTGGCGAGTCTCTTCTACTATTTATTGCCCTTTTTGTTTTTAATTACATATATGATAATCTGTTGCTTGAGTTTCAAACACTTATTATTTCCTTTGCGCTAATTTAGCGTAACAGCTTTCTAACTTTCTTGTCAATTTTCAAAGGTTGTGCTATGAATAGAATGAGCCACTTGAGTGTCTGATGAAAATGTCTGCCAACTCTTCGAAGTGGTACAGACTATGGAGTAGACTTAGATTTAGATTTTATTGTCACGTGTACTCAAACACAGAAGTGCAGGAGTTAAGTGAAAAGTGTATAATCTCGCCACATACCGCTCCATCTTGGGTACAAGTTCCTAGCTGTAGAATCATAAGAACATGGTGGAAAGAAAGAACAAAGTTAAAAATTAAAATATTGCAATAATTCTTGCTATTAAGTAGAGGAATAAAAAAAAGGTAAGGTTCAAACATTATGCAATATATACCATTGGGCCAAAAAAATGGAGCAAAATTGATTCCCATTGGGTTTTAGGCAAGCAGGTGATGCAAAGTAGACTTAAAAACCAACATTTCAGATACAGAATGGTTTAAATGCTAGGCCTCATCTGGATTGCAGTGTGCTATATCATTTGCCTGGTGTGTGTGCCTTCATTATGCATACTGCTTTACTGATAGGGCAGCTTAACAGTTGTCCTCAGCAGTTGCCTTCAACAGACATTAGAAATTGGGAATCACTCACAAACGTCAGGATTGCCATTTAAATTCCTGCTGCAGATACAGTTTTCTCTGACATTGGTATTTTTGTCAAGGCAGGTGGATTCTTCAAAGCTGTGGGAATCCAGATCAGTTCAATTCAGTTTGTTAACCTTGGGAGAACCCTGCTGTGGAGTTGGGAACCTTTTAACAGGTAAAGTTTACAAAGTCATATCTTTTTCAAATGTCATAGTGTGGTAATGATGATCTATGAATGCTTTTAATGTAGTGATTGAAAATTGAGCTTTGACTTTAAAAGGTAAGTGCTCTTCAAATTAAGCAGCGGTGTGTAAGTGTTTATATAAAAGAGAAAATTTTGTCCCATGGATAAAGTGTACCTTTGCTATTCAATATTAGTGTGTATCTAATTAAATGGGTCATTTAGACATTGTGGTTTGAATTTTATGATGAGACACAGTTCTGAGATCTATTGACCGTCGACAAAAAATATTGAAGAGATGCTAGAATTCTTTAATTGAAACTTCACTGAACCTTTTTAAAAAAGAAATATCTGCTCTCGCAACTTCAAAGATTGTATTATGTTGAGTCCTGAAAGCTTTTTCAAATTATCAACAGTGCCTTACAACTCCTTCATGAATATATTGGAGAACTTCAGATGAGATTTTTTTAAGGGTGATTCAATGGCTGTTTATTTGATTAACAGTGTTATGAGTTGCTAAGATGAACAATTTTATTCAAGTGGAATTTGAATAGCTTTTGTTTTACTTCCTGAGCATTTCAAAAGACTTCCAGGTGTTATGGCATTATAGTGTGCCTAGTCGGTATTAGGCAAATAACATGGAGGAGGCAAGTGGATTATGAAGGAGACATGTGGGGGATGGAAGAACGAGGAAGGGGAGGGCAAGGCAGTTTAACAACCGGGTCAAGCACTGGACCAATTTTGCAATGAGTGGATATAGACCTCCTAACCTGTCAGCCAGAACATCTATTACCTCACACTTGCTTTGGGACAGTAGCCATGACTGCAGTCTGATCTTGATTCTGTAAGATACCCCAAGGGGTACCAATATCCTGGGGGGGAAATTCACTAAGGCTATTGGGGTGGGTTTAAACTAATCCAGCAGGGGGAACAGGAACCAAAATTGTAGTTCGAGTATAGAAAAGGTTGAGAGTAGGGAGAGCCGAAATCAAGTTTCAGGGATGCAAGATGGCATCGCCAAGCAAGAAGTTGGTTTGAAGTGTGTCTACTTCAATGCCAGGAGCATCCGGAAAAAGGTGGGTGAACTTGCAGCATGGGTTGGTACCTAGGAGTTCGATGTTGTGGCCATTTCGGAGACATGGATAGAGCAGAGACACGAATGGTTGTTGCAGGTTCCAGGATTTAGGTGTTTCAGTGAGAACAGAGAAGATGCTAAAAGAGGGGGAGGTGTGGCATTGTTGGTCAAGGACAGTATTACAGTTGCAGAAAGGATGTTTGGGGATTCGTCAACTGAGGTTAGAAACATGAAAGGAGAGGTCACCCTGTTGGGAGTTTTCTAGAGGCCTCCGAATAGTTCCAGAGATGTAGAGGAAAGGACAGCAAAGATGATTCCTGATAGGAGTGAGAGAGACAGGGTAGTTGTCATGGGGGACTTCAGCTTTCCAAATATTGACTGGGAACACTATAGTACGAGTACTATAGATGGGTCAGTTTTGTCCAGTGTGTGCAGGAGGGCTTCCTGACACAGTATGTAGACAGGCCTACAAGGAGCAAAGCCACATTAGATTTGGTACTAGGTAATGAGCCTGACCAGGTGTTAGATTTGGAAGTAGGTGAGCACTTTGGTGATAGCGATCACAATTCTGTTATGTTTACTTTAGTGATAGAAAGGGATAGGTGTATACCACTGGGCAAGAGTTACAGCTGGGGGAAAGGCAATTACTATGCGGTTAGGCAAGATTTAGGAAGCATAGAATGGGGAAGGAAACTGCAGGGGATGGGCACATTAGAAATGTGGAGCGTATTCAAGGAAAAGCTCCTGTGTGTCCTCGAAAAGTATGTACCTGTCAGGCAGGGAGGAAGCTGTAGAGCGCGGGAGCCGTGGTTTACAAAGGAAGTGGAATCTCTGGTCAAGAGGAAGAAGGATGAGATGTGAAGGCTCAGTTAGGGCAGTTGAGGGTTACAAGGTAGCCAGGAAAGACCTAAAGAGAGAGCTCAGAAGAGCCAGGAGGAAACATGAGGAGTTGTTGGCAGATAGGATCAGGGTAACTCTCAGGCTTTCTATAGATATCTAAGGAATAAAAGAATGACGAGAGTAAGATTAGGGCCAATCAAGGATAGTAGTGGGAAGTTGTGTGTGGAGTCAGAGGAGATAGGGGAAGCACTAAGTGAATATTTTTCGACAGTATTCACTCTAGAAAATGTTGTCAAGGAGAATACTAAGATACAGGCTACTAGACTAGGTGGGATTGAGGTCACAAGGAAGAGGTATTAGAAATCCTGCAGAGTGTGAAAATAGATAAGTCCCCTGGGCCGGATGGGATTTATCCTAGGATCCTCTGGGAAACCAGAGAGGAGATTGCCAAGCCTTTGGCATTGATCTTTAAATCCTCATTGTCTACAGGAATAGTGCCAGAAGACTGGAGGATAATAAATGTGGTTCCCCTGTTCAAGAAGGGGAGTAGAGACAACCCTGGTAATTATAGACCAGTGAGCCTTATTTCAGTTGTTGGTAAAGTGTTGGAAAAGGTTATAAGAGATAGGATTTATAATCATCTAGGAAAGAATAATTTGATTAGGGATAATCAGCACGGTGTTGTGAAGGGTAGGGCGTGCCTTACAAACCTTATTGAGTTCTTTGAGAAGGTGACCAAACAGGTAGATGAGAGTAAACCGGTTGATGTGGTGTAGATGGATTTCAGCAAGGCGTTCGATAAGGTAGGCTATTGTACAAAATGCGGAGGAACGGGATTGTGGGAGATATAACAATTTGGATCAGTAATTGACTTGCTGAAAGAAGATAGAAGGTAGTGGTTGGTGGGAAATGTTCATCCTGGAGTCCAGTTACTAGTGGTGTACTACAGGGTCAGTGCTGGGTCCACTGCTGTTCATCATTTTTATAAACGACCTGGATGAGGGCGTAGAAGGGTGGGTTAGTAAATTTTGCAGACAACACTAAGGTCGGTGGAGTTGTGGATAGTGACGAAGGATGTTGTAGGTTACAGAGAGACATAGATAAGCTGCAGAGCTGGGCTGAGAGGTGGCAAATGGAGTTTAATGCGAACAAGTGTGAGGTGATTCACTTTGGTCAGAGTAAGCGGAATGCAAAGTACTGGGCTAATGGTAAGATTCTTGATAGTGTAGGTGAGCAGAGAGATCTCAGTGTCCATGTACACAGATCCTTGAAAGTTGCCACCCAGGTTGACAGGGTTGTTAAGAAGGCATACACTGTTTTAGCTTTTATTAATAGAGGGATCGAGTTCCGGAATCGTGAGGTTATGCTGCAGCTGTACAAAACTCTGGCGCGGCCGCATTTGGAGTATTGTGTACAGTTCTGGTCACCGCATTATAAGAAGGATGTGGAAGCTTTGCAAAGGGTGCAGAGGAGATTTACTAGGATGTTACCTGGTATGGAAGGAAGGTCTTACGAGGAAAGGTTGAGGGACTTGAGGCTGTTTTCGTTAGAGAGACGAAGATTGAGAGGTGACTTAATAGAGACATTTAGGGCGGCACGGTGGCACAGTGGTTAGCACTGCTGCCTCACAGTGCCAGAGACCCGGGTTCAATTCCCGACTCAGGCGACTGACTGTGTGGAGTTTGCACATTCTCCCTGTGTCTGCGTGGGTTTCCTCCAGGTGCTCCGGTTTCCTCCCACAGTCCAAAGATGTGCAGGTCAGGTGAATTGGCCATGCTAAATTGCCCGTAGTGTTAGGTTAAAGGGGTAAATGTAGGGGTATGGGTGGGTTGCGCTTCGGCGGGTCGGTGTGGACTTGTTGGGCCGAAGGGCCTGTTTCCACACTGTAAGTAATCTAATCTAATAATCAGAGGGTTAGATAGGGTGGACAGGGAGAGTCTTTTTCCAAGTACGGTGACGGTGAGCACGAGGGGGCATAGCTTTAAATTGAGGGGTGATAAATATAGGATAGATGTCAGAGGTAATTTCTTTACTCAGAGAGTAATAAGGGTATGGAATGCTTTGCCTGCAATGGTAGTAGATTCACCAACTTTAAATACATTTAAGTCATCATTGGACAGGCATATGGATGTACATGGAACGGTGTAGGTGGGATGGGCTTCAGATTGTTATGACAGGTCGGCACAACATCGAGGGCCGAAGGGCCTGTACTGCGCTGTAATGTTCTATGTTCTATTCTGAGTGAATTGGATGACTTTAAGAACTTGTGATTGCAATCGGAGAAAATTCACTCTTCCTGACTTGATGAGGAAAATCCAGCCTCAAATCTCTATCTGGAACCCAACACAATCTGAGTCAAAACGTGCGGTGCTGGAAAAGCAAGGCTGGTCAGGCAGCATTCGAGTAGCAGGAGTGTTGATGTTTCGGGCATAAGCTCAGAAATGAGAAATATGAGGGTAGAGGGGCAAGGGATCTGTGAGACAAATGGGAGTGGGGGTGGGGGTGGGGCTGGGGGAAATGTGGCTGGGAATGCAATAGTTAGATGAAGGTGGAGAGGTGATATGTCGGAGAGGAGGGTGGAGCGGATAGGTGGGAAGGAAGATGGACAGATAAGACAGTTCAAGAGGGGGCTGCTAAGTTGGAAGATTGGATCTGGGGTAAGGTAGTGGGAGGGGAGATGTGGAAAATGGTGAAATTGACATTGATCCCATGTGGTTAGAGAGTCCCAAGGCGGAAGATGAGGTGTTCTTCCTCTAGGCGTCAGGTGGCTAGAATATGCCTCCTACAAGGAGGTTGAACAGTTCATCAACTTCACAAACACCTTCCACCCTGACCTTAAGTTTCACCTAGACCATTTTGGACACCTCCCTCCCCTTTCTGGACCTCGCCATCTCCATTTCAAGTGACCGACTCAACACGGACACCTACTTCAAACCCACTGATTCCAACGCCTACCAGGACTACACTTCATCCCAACCCTCCTCCTGTAAAAATGGTCTCACTAACTCTCAATTCCTCCGCCTCCACCACATCTGCTCCCAGGAGGATCAGTTCCACTCCAGAACATTCCAGATAGCCTCCTTCTTCAAGGACCTCAATTTCCCCTCCCACGTGGTCAACAATGCTCTCCAGCTCATCTCATCCACTTCCCGCACCTCTGCCCTTGAACCCCACCCCTCTAATCGCAACAAGGACAGAATCGCTCTGGTCCTCACCTTTCACCCCACCAATGTTTGGATGTAATGTGCCATTTCAGCCATATACAAACGGACCCCACCCTCAGAGATATATTTTCCTCCCCACCCCTATTTGCGTTCCACAGAGACCCTTCCCTCTGCGACTCCCTTGTTAGGTCTATGCCCCCTACCAACCCACTCTCCAAGCCTAGCACCTTCCCTTGCCACCGCAGGAAGTGTAAAACTTGAGCCCACACCCTCCTCACTCACTTCCATCCAAGGCCCCAAGAGATCCTTCCACATCTAACAGAGATTTTCCTTCACTCCACGCATGTCATCTACTGTATCTGTTGCTCTTGATGTGGTCTCCTCTACATACGACGCCAACTTGTGGAATGTTTCAGAGCACTTCTCCTCTGGGACACATGCACCAAAAAACCTGTGGCTGAACACTTCAACTCCCCCTTCCACTCCACCAACGATGCAAGTCCTGGGCCTCCTCTACTGCCAAATTCTAGTGACCCGACACCTAGAGGAAGAACATCTCTTACTCTGCCTTGAGACCGTCCAACCACATGGAATCAATGTTGATTTCACAAGTTTCCTCATCTCCCCTCCCCCTGCCTTATCCTGGATCCAACTGCCCAACTCGGCACTGCCCTCTTGAATTGTCCTACCTGTCCATCTTCCTTCCCACCTATCTGCTCCATCCGCCACTCCAACCCATCAACCTTAACCTTCCCACCTTCATTTACCAATTGCTTTCCCAGCTACCTTCCCCCCCCCCAGCCCCACCCACCTAGATATTTATCTCTCAGCCCACTGATCCTCCTGGGAGCAGATGTGGTGGAGGTGGAGGAATTGAGAGTTAGTGAGACCATTTTTACAGGAGGAGGGTTGGGATGAAGTGTAGTCCTGGTAGGCATTGGAATCAGTGGGTTTGAAGTAGGTGTCCGTGTTGAGTCGGTCACTTGAAATGGAGATGGCGAGGTCCAGAAAGGGGAGGGAGGTGTCCAAAATGGTCTAGGTGAAACTTAAGGTCAGGGTGGAAGGTGTTTGTGAAGTTGATGAACTGTTCAACCTCCTTGTAGGAGGCATATTCTAGCCACCTGACGCCTGGAGGAAGAACACCCTACAGTCCTGATGAAGAGCTTACACTCAAAATGTTGACTCTCCTGCTCCTCGGATGCTGCCTGACCGGCTGTGCTTTTCTAGTACCACACTCTGATCTCTCGCATCTGTAGTCCTTTCTTTCTCCAACCCAACAGAATCTGGTCTGATACTTCTCTTACTCATTGCATTCAGGTCACTTAAGCTAATCTAGGATAGTGAAGGTATTTATTTTATTCTCTGGACCCGCAGGGGTTCCAGAAATCTCCTGCAGAGGCACTGACTTGCAATCATGAATTGTGCGGAACAATCCAATTGTGTTTGGAAAAAAAATGCACTGTTATAAATTTAAGTTAGCTGTTAATGTTATCTAATTACTGAGGCACAATATCTCCTGTCTGTTGTAAAATTGGCACACAATAGATCTACAGCAATAACAATACCTCGGCTTAGATTGGTTGGCCAATGCTGTCATTAATGTTTGTCTTCTTGCACAATAATAAACAATGTATTATCATCTACAGCTGCTATATTGGTGTGGACAAGAGAGAACGATGAGGGTGCTTTTCTGCAGTGATCTTTTTCAGAGTAAATATTGTAGAAGTGCAAGACTGTAACTTAATAAATCTACTTTGTGTCTTTATGAGATTGGGATATTTATTGGTGATTCAACTGTCATTCTTTGTATCTTATCCAGAACTGTTCACAATTCTCAAGAGTGCAAAAATAGTTGCCATTTCATGGATGAAAAATACCTGCAACATTCTGCTTAGTGCTCAAATGAATTAACTGTGTATATCCACAAAGCATTTTGTCCCTGAAAATAGAAAGCTGGCAGGGTGAATATGGTGTTCTTCATTAAACTGATATTCCTTCAGTTTTATATTCCAGTGCAATCGCATGTATGATGTATTTAAACATAGAGCATCAAAAGTACAGCACAGGAACGGGCCCTTCAGCCCACAGTGTTATGCCGAACATGACATCCTTTCTGCCTGCCCTTAGTCCATATCACCTCCATTCCTTACAAATTAATTTGCGTAACTAAAAGTCCCTTAAACGTCCCTATTGTATCTGCCTCCACTACCACCCATTCCATACTCCTACCACTCTCTGTGTAAAAAAACTTAACCCTCACATCCTCTTTGAACTTTCCACCCTCACCTTAATTGCTTTTAATCATTGATTTTATTTATATTGAAGTTTTCAGAAAATCCAACACATTCAATACCGACTATTTTGTATAATCTATCAACAAGTTGCAAATACTTTTAAAGCAAATGGAAACATAATTTTTCCTGCTGTGATCTTAAGGGATAACTCACAAATCATATGAACAATGACATGCTAATATATCTTTCTTTAGAGACTTCAACTGGTGTTGTTAAGTAAAATGCTTTATGACTGATGCAAACATGGGACTCGTGCCTGCCACACACTGTGTTTGAACGCTTATATCTAGCAAAAGAACCGAGTCGATGCTTAATAGTAAAACTATTATTAATAGTTTACTTTATTATTTTACTTAATAATAGTAAAAATATTTGTTTATTCAACACAATTAATATTGTAACAATAAATACACTATGAAGTAACGATAAACACTACGAATCTATCTTATGTTTTAATTTAAGTTTGATGATCATTTATCACCACACTAGAACTTGGTCATGCTCCATGTGATGATGTCATCTGGACTTCCGCTGGTTTCAGGGGTGTCTTCTCCTATGGAGGTAATTCTCGAGTTACCACCCTCCAGTTGCCACTGAACCGACCGCTCTTGAGGGTGGTGTTTCAGTGATTCTTATAGTCCAAAGTCTTTGTGCCCTTTTGGGAGGGTCTTGAGTATCTTCCAATGAACCGAGCAGGTCCGATCACCCTGACCGATTGGACCCAACCAGATGTAGGCACGCTAATGGCAGGGTAGTTCTTAAGTGTCCATTACTGGGAATTGCTGGGTGCATGTAGCCTCCTCCAAATAAGGTTGTCAGATGCCCTAGTGTCTGGTACACACCTCGATGTTTCCGATTGTCCCGAGGGCGACATTCCATTGACCCATTCAAACCCAAATTCTGGTGTGTATTGTAGGGTCTGCTGCTCCGAGGTTTATTTGAAAACTGACTGTGGGCAGCTGCAGCCTGCCTGGATTCTTCAGCATGTGGATTGACACAAACACTTCAGTCTAGGCTGGCTTCATTTCCCAGCACACTGTAGTCATAGAGTCATAGACATGTACAGCATGGAAGCAGACCCTTAGGTCCAACCCGTCCATGCCGACCAGATATCCCAACCCAATCTAGTCCCACCTGCCAGCACCCAGCCCATATCCCTCCAAACCCATCCAAATGCCTCTTAAATGTTGCAATTGTACCAGCCTCCACCACATCCTCTGGCAGCTCATCCCATACATGTACCACCCTCTGCATGAAAAAGTTGCCCCTTAGGTCTCTTTTATATTTTTCCCCTCTCACCCTAAACCTATGCCCTCTAGTTCTGGACTCTCCGACCCCAGGGAAAAGACTTCATCTATTTATCCTATCCATGCCCCTCATAATTTTGTAAACCTCTATAAGGTCACCCCTCAGCCTCCGACTCTCCAGGGAAAACAGCCCCAGCCTGTTCAGCCTCTCCCTGAAGTTCAGATCCTCCAACCCTAGCAACATCCTTGTAAGTCTTTTCTGAACCCTTTCAAGTTTCACAACATTTTTCCGATAGGAAGGAGACCAGAATTGCACGCAATATTCCAACAGTGGACTAACCAATGCCCTGTACAGCCACAACATGACCTCCCAACTCCTGTACTCAATACTCTGACCAATAAAGAAAAGCATACCAAATGCCTTCTTCACTATCCTATCTACCTGCGACTCCACTTTCAAGGAGCTATGAACCTGCACTCCAAGGTCTCTTTGTTCAGCAACACTCCCCAGGACCTTACCATTAAGTGTATAAGTCCTGCTAAGATTTGCTTTCTCAAAATGCAGCACCTCGCATTTATCTGAATTAAACTCCATCTGCCACTTCTCAGCCCATTGGCCCATCTGGTCCAGATCCTGTTGTAATCTGAGGTAACCTTCTTCGCTGTCCACGACACCTCCGATTTTGGTGTCATCTGCAAACTTACTAACTGTACCTCTTATGCTCGCATCCAAATAATTTATGTAAATGACAAAAAGTAGAGGGCCCAGCTCCGATCCTTGTGGCACTCCACTGGTCACAGCCCTCCACCACCACCCTTTGTCTTCTACTTTTGAGCCAGTTCTGTAACCAAATGGCTAGTTCTCCCTGTATTCTGTGAGCCTTGTCCACTTTATCAAATTCATCATACATTTATCATTTTGAGCAGTCTGTCTGGCCACATGACATATACAGTCAATGCAAATATGCAATGCACCAAGGTTAAACAAATCTATCTAGTGTAATGTAGGGCACATGATTGTCATTCATGCACCAATTAAAAGCATCCACTTCCACTATTCACTTCCAAATACTCACTGCATAGCATGCCAACATCAACCCTTCAATATCACTGAACCAAAATCCTTGAACTCCCCACTGAATAGCAACATTGGAAAAGTCCCCCTCCCTCCCGGATGTTCTCGGATTTTCAGAAAGGTGACCAGGAGGTGAAATGAGTTGCATGCCTTAAATTTAGCTCATTTTCCACATTCAGTTCTGGTCAGCTGGTTTCCATAGTCTTGGGAAACTCAGCTGCTAAAGGAAGGCAAGGACAATACATGGAAGAAAGGTGGTTTTCCAGCAATATTTTTAAAACAACAAAAGGCTGTGTCGTTCATTCGGGCACTTTTGTTCCATTTGGTCCCATTTGATTTTCCCTGCTACATGTTTCATCGGGGATTCTACCAGTCTGTTCCTTGTGTTTGTACATGAGAATTACCCAAATAGTTAAAAATAATTGTGTAAATTTACAGCACAGGCACAGGTCACAGAACCTAACATGAGTGTGCTGGTAGTTTCTCTTGAGTGAACTTAAATGATTGTTCAATTGTTACCCAGGGAACTCCTGTTGGAGAGGGCAAAGAATAAGAGCATGGTGACTGCAGGATTGTGAGTGCATGCAACTCATGAATTTAAATGGACTTTACTGTTTGTGGCATTGGCACATATTAAGTTAAAATAACTTTCAGTTCTGCTGAACAGAAATGCTTTGTAAAAGACGAGAAGCTGAAGGAATGGGAAGTTCATTAATCCTGTTTTGATGGTCTGGCTTTTGGTCGCAGATAATAGTAAAAAGTAATTAAAGAACTAACAATGACCCTGTAACCATGGTTACAGAATTATTGAGAGAAATAGAAATAAGCATGAGTCTATCTTCTTGGCAACTAGTTATTGTGCTACGCGTTGCCTTTGTTTTAATACATTGTAGTTTAGTATTAAAATAAATTGAAGAGGTCAAAACGTCGACTTGGTTTAAGTGGTTCAGCCAAACCACTGTTACTGTCGTCAGGCTGGTAAAGTGAAGCACGGTACCTGAGTTCTTAGGCTGAATTGTAACCCCATTCATAATCTTATAGTTAGATGGAACTATGTTGTGTGTTTGACTGAGTATTTATTGAAGAGCTGGTTCTGTAGTTGCACAGTTGACATTTATGTTGGCAGAGCACTTGTGAATGAATTCTAAAAGTCCCTTTGTTCCTTTATCACTTGCAAACTTTTATCATCGAAGCAGTATATAGAGTAATAGAATCATAGAGACGTACAGCATGGAAACAGACCCTTCCCAACCCATCCATGCCGACCAGATATCCCAATCCAATCTAGTCCCACCTGCCAGCACCCAGACCATATCCCTCCAAACCCTTCCTATTCATATACTCATCCAAATGCCTTTTAAGTGTTGCAATTGTACCAGCCTCCACCACCTCCTCTGGCAGCTCATTCCATACCCGTACCAACCTCTGTGTGAAAAGGTTGCCCCTTAGGCCTCTTTTATATCTTTCCCCTCTCACCCTAAACCTATGCCCTCTAGTTCTGGACTCCCCAACCCCAGGGAAAAGACTTTGTCTATTTACCCTATCCATGCCCCTCATGATTTTGTAAACCTCTATAAGGTCACTCCTTAACCTCCGACGCTAGACAGGACAGCCATCCAGAAATGTTTTCACTGCTTGCAAGCCCCCTCCAATCATACTTTGCCTAATCTTATCAACATGTCCTTCTTTTAATTTCTCCCTCATTTATTTAACTAGTTTCCATTTAAATGCATCACTGCAGTTTGACTCTCCGACTTCCAAAAAAAAAGTTCAAAATTTTAACCATTCTTCAGATACATAGGTTTCTCCACAATTCTCCATTGGGTTTATTAATGACGATCTTGTATTTATGACATTGAGATTTAGTCTAGTTCTGCACAACTGGAAACATGTTCCTTCCATCTACTATAGCAAACTCTTCCATTATCTTTGACAGTTCTCTCTATCATAACATCCCTCAGCCTTTGCTATTCTAAATAGGAAATTCACAGCCAGTTCAGCCCTTTCTAATAAAGTAAGCCCTCTAAGTCCAATAATATCTTTGTGATTTTCTTTGCGTTATCACCATGTGTCTGAGAGTAGTTTATAATGACTCACAGCCACTGAATGAACAACCCATTAACTGAGGATGAAGCGTCACTGGACAATGACCCTCGGACTTGCATTTAGGAAGGTATTCCTGAATGACCTCTAAAAGCCTCTTTGCTCCTTTATCACTTTCAAACTTTTATTATCTCAGCAGTATGGCCTCAATGTTTTTCCCACTTAAATGCACCATCTTACAGTTATCCATATTTAAATTTGTTTGTCAGCATGCCCATTCTACAACTTATTAATATTTTCAAGTATTTGTCATGTTCTTCCTTTTTACATTAACTGTTCCTTTGATTTAGTGTCATCTGCAAATGTTTAAGTCATACTTAAAATCGTTTATGTGAATTGTGTACAAAAATGGTCCCATTTCCAATCTGTTGAGCTCTACATCTCACTTTTTCCCAGTTTGAGGTACTATCCCTAACCCCTAAACTCAGGAATCTATTGAATGTGGACAGGCATTCCAAGATCCTTTTGTTCCTCTGAGCTTCCTAATGTCTTGCCATTCATTGAGTATAGCCTTGTCTTGTTCCCTTTTCCAAAGTGCATCATGTCACATTTATGAGGGTTAAATTCCATCTGCCACTGCTCTGTCCATCTCACCAATTCATTGATATCCTCCTAAACCTAATAGATTCCTCTTCACTGTCAACCACCTGGCCAATCTTTGTGTCATCTGCAAACTGACCTCTCATCCCGCCCACATTCTCATCTACATCATTGATGAATATCACAAGCAATAAGGGATCCAGCATTGATCCCTGTGGTACATCACTGCAAACTAGGCTGGAGTCACACAAATGGCCTCCTACTATCCAATTTCACAGGAGGCTATAAGGCACTAAAGATGATACCTAGACAAGGGATAAAATGTCTGCAAGTCAACTTCCCAGCTTGGCGAACATAGGAGACAGAAATCACTAAGCTAATTTTGGATTTATTTTATCAGGTTACCCATGAATCCCTTCTTTATCAGTTTTCTATGTGGGACCTTATTAAGACTTTGCTGAAATCCATATAACCTACATCACTGCCCTCATCCGAACACTTGATCACCTTCTGAAAACAGCAACTAGATTTGTTAGGCATGACTTCCCTCTGACAAAGCCATGCTGATTATCCTGGTAAAACTTTGCCTCACTCAGTGGAAATTAATTTTCTCCTTCACTATTTTCTCCAATAGTTTCCCTCCCACTGAGGTTAGATTTACTGATCTATAGTGTCCTGGTCTATATCTAATAGCCTTCCTGTAAAGTGGAACCGCATTAACTGAGCCCTGGCACCTTCCCTGTGGCCAGAGTTGATTTAAAAGTTTGGGTCAGATTGCCTGTATTTCTTCCCCCCCACACACTCATACACCTGCACTCCACCCCAGCCATCACCTCATCTCCAATGCAATCCCTTTTATCAAAAAGATCTTTAGGAAAATCCAAATATATCACATTTACAACATTACCCTTTTCTACTCTTTAACTTTGTTAAAAATGGTAAGTATTTTGAATGAAACTTCACTTTTATAAAATGTTAACATATTTTTATCTTTTAGATGGCTTTCTATTTGATCTTTGAGAAATTAATCAAATATATTTCCTACCTACATTTCCTACATTTAGCTGGATAGCCTCAATCCCCGAAACTTGTTTATCTCTGTCAAATGCTTACATTGAATTTTAATGTATATAATGTCATTGGTTCAAATTAATCCACAGCTGTTTAATGCATGATAACAATTTTAATGGGATCTCTCAATTTACAAATTTCTGTGGTAAGGAAATTATTCTTTGTATTGAAAGTTTAAATTCAGTTTATTTTCAAATGATTTAATCCAATGTCCAACTTTAACCTCTCAAAGGGTTGGGATGCAGATACAACATGTAATTGAGAAGGCTAATGGGATGCTATCCTTCATTGCAGAGGAGTTGAACATCAAAGTAAGGACATTCTGCTTCAGATATACAATACATTGGGTGAGGCCATAGCTTGAATACTATGTGCAGTTTTGGTCTCCTTATTTGCATAGAAGCTAGGAGCAGAAATTGATCAGTTAGCCCTTCAAGCCTTCTTCACTATTCATTATGATCATGGTTGAACCTTATCTCAAGTCCCTCTTCCTGTTTTCTCTCCATATCCCTGATGCCTTGAGTAGCTAATAATTTATTAATCACTTTCTTTAATATACTCAGTCAGCCAGCCTCCTCAGGGTTTCTTTTTGGCAATGAATTCCACCCTCTGAGAGAAGAAATGCTTCCTCATCTCAGTCCTGAACTGTCCATACCGTATCCTGAGACTATGAACCCTGGCTCTAGAACCCTGCATCTAGCCTGTCCAGACCTGTTAGAATTGTATACATTTCAATCAGGTCCTCTATCGTTCTTCTGTACTTTTGTACAAATCTCTTTTCAACACCTGCCATCCTCAGTATCAGCCAATAAACATCTGCTGTAATCCTTCTATGGCAAGTATACTTTCTCTGAAGTAGAGTGGCGAAAACTGCACACAATACTCCAGATGTGGTTTCACCAAAGCCCTGCATAACTGCAGTAAGATATCCCTACTTCTGAAATAAAACCAAATCCTGCTTCAGTGAAGACCAATATCTCATTTGCCTTCCTAATTATTTGCTGCACCTAACTCTACTTTCATTGAGTCATGTACAAGACCACAGATCTTTATACAACCACACTTCCCAGTATATCACCATTTAAATAGTACCCTACCTTTCTATTTTTCACATCAAAGTGCATAACTTCACATTTCTCCACATGATACTGCATCTTCTTGTGTTTGACCATGCAGTCTAGATCACTCTGAAGTCTCCTTATACCCGCCTCACATTTCACAATCCCCCACAGTTTTGTTCTGAATTCACTATGTTCAATGTTTCTCCCTTATTTATTCTATTTACATCCTCAAAAACCTCCAGGAGATTTGTTGGCATGTTTTCCCTTTTATAAACCCATGCTAAGTTTGCCTAATCCCATTAATACTTTCCAAGTGTTCTATTATCACATCTCTTGTAACAGACTCTAGCATTTCCCCACAACTAATGTCAGACCAACAGGCCATTAAACTGAACAATAATACTGTGGAAGAGAGGTTCCTGGAGTGTATATGTGACTGTTGCTTAAACCAATACGTTCAGGAACCAACTAAAGAGCTGGCTATCCTAATCTAGTACAATGAGGAAAGATTTGTTGAGGACAAGCAATCATAAAATTGTTCATTAAGATGGAACGTAAAGAAGTTGGATCCAAAACTTGTATTCGGAATCGAAGGAAAGGGAACTACAAGGATATGAGGTGAAATTGTTATAATGGATTGGGGAATCTTACTAAAAGTGTTGGCAGTGGATAGGCAATGGTTAATAATTAATAAATGTGTGTATGAATTACAAAATTATTTATTCTTATCAAGAACAAAGTTAGACCAGGACAGTGATTCAACGATGGTTGAGAAAAGAAATTAGAAATAATATTAGATCAAAAGAAGAAACATATAAAAGTGCCAGAAAGAGCAGTAAGCCTGAGGACTGGGAGCAGTTTGGAATTCAGCCAAAGCACGCAAAAAAATTGATTAAGAGGGGAAAATCAAATATGAGAGTAACCTTACAGCAAACAAAAAACTGACAGAAGAGGAAGTGCTAGATGTCATGAAACACATAAAACTGGATAAATCCTCAGGACCTGATCAGGTGCACCCGAGAATTCTGTGGGAAGCTAGAGAAGTGATTGCTGGGCCTCTTGCTGAGATATTTGTATCATTGATCGTCACAGGTGAGGTGCCAGAAGACTGGAGGTTGGCTAACATGGTGCCACTGTTTAAGAACGGTGGTAAGGACAAGTCAGGGAACTATAGACCAGTGAGCCTGATGTCAGTGGTGGGCTAGTTGTTAGAGGGAATCCTGAGGGACAGGATGTACATGTATTTGGAAAGGCAAAGACTGATTAGGGATAGTCAACATAGCTTTTTGCGTGGGAAATTATTTCTCACAAACTTGATTGAGTTTTTTTTAAGTAGTAACAAAAAGGATTGATGAGGGCTTTAGTAAGGTGTTCAACAAGGTTCCCCATGGGAGACTGATTAGCAAGGTTAGATCTCATGGAATACAGGGAGAACTAGCCATGTGGATACAGAACTGCCTCAAACATAGAAGACAGAGGGTGGTGGTGGAGGGTTATTTTTCAGACTGGAGGCCTATGACCAGTGGAGTGCCACACGATTTCACTACTTTTCATCATTTATATAAAGGATTTGAATATGAGCATCAAAGATATAGTTAGTAAGTTTGCAGATGACACCAAAATTGGAGGTGTAGTGGACAGCGAAGACGGTTACCTCAGATTACAACAGGATCTTGATCAGATGGGCCAATGGGCTGAGATGTGGCAGATGGAGTTTAATTCAGATAAATGTGAGGCGCTGCATTTCGGGAAAGCAAATCGAAGCAGGACTTATAAACTTTATGGTAAGGTCCTAGGGAGTGTTGCTGAACAAAGAGACCTTGGAGTGCAGGTTCATAGCTCTTTGAAAGTGGAGTCACAGGTAGATAGGATAGTGAAGAAGGCATTAGGTATGCTTTCCTTTATTGGTCAGAATATTGAGGACAGGAGTTGGGAGATCATGTTGCGGCTGTACAGGACATTGGTTAGGCCACTTTTGGAATATTGCATGCAATTCTGGTCTCCTTCCTATCCGAAGACTGTTATGAAGCTTGAAAGGGTTGCTTGGATGATTTGAGCTATAGGGAGAGGTTGAATAGGCTAGGGCTGTTTTCCCTGGAGCATCGGAGGCTGAGGGGTGACCTTATAGAAGTTTATAAAATCATGAGGAACATGGATAGTATAAATAGACAAAGCCTTTTCCCTGGGGTCGGGGAGTCCAGAACTAGAGGGCATAGGTTTAGGGTGAGAGGGGAAAGATATAAAAGAGACCTAAGAGGCAACCTTTTCACACAGCGGGTGGTACATGTATGGAATGAGCTGCCAGAGGAAGTGGTGGAGGCTGGTACAATTGCAGCATTTAAAAGGCATCTGGATGGATATATGAATAGGAAGGGTTTGGAGGGATATGGGCCAGGTGCTGGCAGGTGGGACTAGATTGGGTTAGGATATCTGGTCGGCATGGATGGGTTGGACTGAAGAGTCTGTTTCGGTGGTGTACATCTCTATGACTATCGAGCTTCTATAAACATGTGAGGAGAAAACAAAAATGTAGGTCTCTTAGTGTAAGAAATGGGAGTAATTATAATGGGGAACAAAGAAGGCAGAGGAATTGAACGCATGTTTTGGTTCTGTCTTCACAAAAGAAAACACAAATAAATCCCTAGAAATGTTAGGGAATTAGTGTCTAGTGAGAGGGAAGAAATGAAGAAAATCAGGTCGTAAAAAAGTATGTTAGAGAAACTAACGGGGTTAAAGGCTGACAATTTCAGAGATCCCAACATTTGCATCCCAGAGTAATAGAGCATGGGGCCCAGGAAATATGGGATCAACTCTAAAATCCTACGAACTCAGAAGCAGATCTTACAGATTGGAAGGTGGCAAATATAATGTCACTCTGAAGAAAAGGAAGGAGAAAATAAGAACAGTATAGACCTATTGGTTTGACATCAGTTGTTGGGAAATGCTAGAGTCTGTTAAGAGATGTGATAATAGAACACTTGGAAAGTATTAATGTGATTAGGAAAACTTAGCATGAGTTTATGAAAGGGAAAACATGTAAACTAATCTCCTGGAGGTTTTTGAGGAAGTAAATAAAATAAATAAGGGAGAAACATTGAACATAGCGAATTCAGAACAAAACTGTGGGGGATTGTGAAATGTGAGGAGGGTATAAGGAGATGTCAGGGTGATCTAGACAAGTTGAGTGTGTGGTCAAACATGAGAAGATGCAGTATAATGTGGAGAAATGTCAAGTTATGCACTTTGATGTGAAAAATAGAAAGGTAGGGTACTATTTAAATGGTGATATATTGGGAAGTGTGGTTGTACAAAGAGATCTGAGGTCTTGTACATGACTAATAGGATGTAAATGTGTTTGATGCAGTTTATAGAGTCATAGAATCATACAGCACAGAAACACACACTATGGTCCAACTAAAAAAAACTGAAAGAACTGTGGATGCTGTAAATCAGAGCCAAAGTAGAAATTGCTGGAAAAGCTCAGCAGGTCTGGTAGCATCTGTGGAGAGAAATCAGAGTTAATGTTTCAGATTGAGTGATTCTTCCTCAAAGGAAGACTGTTCTGAGGAAGGGTCCCTCAACCTGAAACGTTAACTCTGATTTCTCTCCACAGATGCTGCCAGACCTGCTGAGCTTTCCCAGCAATTTCTGTTTTTGTTCCTTTGGTACAACTCTTCTGAGATTGATACCTGAAGTCAGTGGGTTGTCTTATGAAGATAAGTTGGATTGTCTGTCCTTTTTCCCTTGACTTGATATATTTGATTGAAATATATAAGATTCTGAATGATCTTGATCAGGTTAACACCGAAAGCGTGTTTCCTAGGGTACACCGTTTTAAGATTAGGAATCACCCTCTTAGGACAGAAATTAGGAGAAATTCTTCTATCAAAGACTTTGGAACTTTCTGCTTAAGAAGGCATGGAGGTGAAGTAATTGAATATTTCCACAACAGAGGCAGGTGGACTCTGGATAGGCAGGGAAATCAAGGGTAATCGGGGGAGGTGGAAATGTGGCAATCAAAACACAAACCGATCAACCATTATCTCACTGAATGGTGGAGCAGGCCTGACTGAATGGTCTGCATCTGCTGCTATTTTGTATGATCATGGCTAGGACTGAATTGAATTTTTTTTTCAATAGGTTTCGCATTTCTGGATTTCACAGGACAGTATTTCACACCTCTTACATCCAGTTTGTAATAGCTTAAGTGGAGCAGAAGTACTGGCAGGGATTGGTTGGGGTAAGTGGCCTGTTTCTGAGTTGGATATCCTGTGTGGTCTTACGTATATACAACTCACCTCACTGCACTGGTTGTTCTGTAGTAATACTGTTCATTTGTTTGAACATTCTACACGGCTAAGTTTAATGTGCCTCACAATATCTTGAATGAATGTTTTGACAGTAATAAATCACATAGACATTTACACCAGACTGTATTTATCAATTTTCTTTATGCATGTAAACATGAGAAAATCAGTCTAACTACACATTCACTGTAAACTGTGAATTCAATCCACCTGTAAATCAACAGTTAATAGTAATGTATCATTTCCACAAGGATCAGTGCAGGGTCCTCTACTTTTTGTCATTTATATAAATGATTTGGATGTGCGCATAAGAGGTACAGTTAATAAGTTCGCAGATGACACCTCTGCGAAGAGAGTTACCTCAGATTACAACAGGATCTGGACCAGATGGGCCAATGGGCTGAGAAATGGCAAATGGAGTTTAATTCAGATAAATGCGAGGTGCTGCATTTTGGGAAAGCAAATCTTAGCAGGACTTATACACTTTATGGTAAGGTCCAAGGGAGTGTTGCTGAACAAAGAGACCTTGGAGTGCAGGTTCAAAGCTCCTTGAAAGTGGAGTCACATGTAGACAGGATCGTGAAGAAGGCATTTGGTATGCTTTCTTTTATTGGTCAGCGTATTGTGTACAGGAGTTGGGAGGTCATGTTGCGGCTATACAGGACATTGGTTAAGCCGCTGTTGGAATATTGCATGCAACTCTGGTCTCCTTCCTATTGGAAAGATGTTGTGAAACTTGAAAGGGTTCAGAAAAGATTTACAAGGATGTTGCCTGGGTTGGAGGATTTGTGCTATAGGGAAAGGCTGAACAGGTTGGGGCTGTTCTCCCTGGAGCGTCGGAGGCTGAGGGGTGAGCTTACAGAGGTTTACAAAATTATGAGGGGCATGGATAGGATAAATAAGCAAAGTCTTTTCCCTGGAGTCAGGGAGTCCAGAGCTAGAGGGTATAGGTTTAGGGTGAGAGGGGAAAGATATAAAAGAAACCTAAGGGGCAACGTTTTCACACAGAGGGTGGTACGGGTATGTAATGAGCTGCCAGAGGAAATGGTGGAGGCTGG
The DNA here is from genome assembly GCF_037043375.1 of Chiloscyllium plagiosum. Lineage (NCBI taxonomy): Eukaryota > Metazoa > Chordata > Chondrichthyes > Orectolobiformes > Hemiscylliidae > Chiloscyllium > Chiloscyllium plagiosum. The sequence continues at coordinate 17,622,083 of NW_028270142.1, forward strand.
TACAATTGCAACATTTAAGAGGCATTTGGATGGGTATATGAATAGGAAGGATTTGGAGGGATATGGACCCAGTGCTGGCAGGTAGGACTAGATTGGGTTGGGATGTCTGGTTGGCATGGATGGGTTGGGCCGAAGGGTCTGTTTCCATGTTGTACATCTCTATGACTCTATGACTTCCTGCAAATGATTTAGCTGGAAGATAATACACATAAACATAGAACATTACAGTGCAGTACAGACCCTTCAGCCCTCGATGTTGCTCTGACCTGTGGAACTAATCTGAAGCCCATCTACCCTACACTATTCCATTTTCATCCATATGTTTATCCAATGACTATTTAAATGCCCTTAACGGTGATGAATCGACTACTGTTGCAGGCAGTGCATTCCATGCTTCTACTACTTTCTGAGTGAAGAGCCGACCTCTGGCATCGCAATTTAAAGCTATGCCCCCTCGTGCTAGCCATCACCATCTGAGGAAACAGGCTCTTATTGTTGCTTTTTGGAGCTGTGAGTGGCACTGACAATCTTCTCAATTAAGAAAATTCGACCTGACAATAGCCCTTTGATTGGCAGAGTTGCAGTGTTAATGTACAAAGGAAGTGTGAAAAAAGAATTGGCTTTATTTACTAAATAATCCATTAATTTTGCCAGATGCACCCAGGCCAGGATGAAGTGATCATAATTGTCTTAATCTGTCCCTGTTCCTGAAAGTTCGAGCATGTTTTAGCAAATGCTGCAACTGGTCTTTAAATGCCATTTCATTTACGTGAAGTTGGCTATCTTCTGAAGTAAACTGCAGCAAAGGTCTTTTCTATATCAAAAGAATCATCTGATGATGCCACTATTTTAGACATCTGCTGGCATACAGGCAGAGACAGCTGCAGCGGATTTGATGGTAGGTGATGAAATCTTCATTAACCAAAATAGAACAAGAATTTGGCATTTGGGAACAACTTGCCTGAATACAAAAATATTTACAGTTGCCTAAGGCAACCTGTAGAATTTCTGGAATGGATCTAGTGAAAACCAGCCATGTTTGAAATCCTCTAATTTGCTGGTTATGATTTTTAATAGATAGCTGTACTAATGATATTCTATTGCTTTTAATATATATAATTGGTAAGTTTATGGTAAATCCTTTCCCTGAATATTTGAAAATTTATTGAGATTCAAATATTATTTCAGACCGCAGGTGCATAGAAAATACTTAATGTACAGAAATGTGGTTTTTCTTCTCTCTTTGGCAGGTCTGTGGCAATTCTATTAGCTGCTGCTGACTTGCGACCTGTTGCCATTCCTGAGCCCTCATTAAAAAGCAGTGTAGATTTCAGAGTAGAAAGCAGCTCCTAGTGCTATTTGGGAAATATAATGCTGGAATTGCTTTTGAAAAAGAAAACACCCTTGAGGTAGTAACAATTGACTTAGCCTGAAAGTTTCAAATACATCATTGGCTGTGCCGTTGGAACATGCTTCAGGCTGTTGGAAAGCAGGTAAGAGAAGCAATCAGTGTAATTTCTACCACCTCAAGAGCTACCAAACCCTGCAGAAAGATTTAATGACTTCTGTGGATGGTCAAGTAAAGATCCGATAGCTCAGTTAGCTGGATGGCTGATTTGCAATGCAAAGTGATGCCAGCACAATGACTTAATTCCTGCACAGTGATGGACTCCCCTTCTCAACCTCTCCCCACACCTGAGCTGTGAGGACCCTCAGCTTTAATCACCAACAGTCATCTCTCTCTAATTAGTGCATACCTATGATCTGACAGGTCTATAGTGACTTTTACAAGTTAAATCAAAACTGTCTCACCCCGTGCATCGTTTATCAATCATGCAGCTTAACTTTTCCAGACAGTCATACAGCATGGAAACAGTCCATTCAGTCCAACTAATTCAGAATATAGTCCCAAATTAAGCTAGTCTCACCTGCATGCTCCTGGCGAATATCCCTCTGAATCTTTCCTATTAATGTACTTATCCAAGTGTCTTTTAAACGTTGTAATTGTGTCCACATCCACCACTTCCTCGGGAAGGTCATTCCACACATGAACCACCCTCTGTGTAAAGAAATTTGCCCCTTCTGTCTTTTTTAAATGTCTCTCCTTTCACCTTAAACATATAACCCCTAGTCTTGAAATCTCCCATCCAGGGAACAGACAGCTACCAATAACTCTATCTATACCTCTTATTATTTTATAAATCTCTATAAGGTCGCCTCTCATCCTCCTATGCTCCAGAGAAAGAAGTCCCAGCCTATCCAGCCTTTCTTTATAACTCCAACTTCCATAACCGGCAACATCCCAGTAAATCTCTTCTGAGCCCTCTGTAGTTTGATATTATCCTTCCTAAAACTGGGCAATCAGAACTGGACACAACATTCCAGAAGAGACCTCATTAATGATCTGTACAATGTCAACTTGACTTCCCAACTCCTATACTCAAAGGGCTGAGCAATGAAGGTAAGCGTGCTAAACACCTTTTTAACCACCATGGCTACATGTGAAGCAAACTTCAAGGAATTATATATCCGCACCCTTAGGTCCCTCTGTTCTACAACACTACCCAGGGCCCTACCATTAATTGTGTAAGCCTTACCCTTGTTTGTTGTACTAAAATGCAACGCCCTGCATTTATCCAGATTGAACTCCATATGCCATTCTTCAGCCCATTGACTCATTTGATCAAATTCCATTTGTAATCCAAGAAAACCGTCTTCACTGCGACCAATGTTGATGTCGTCCCCAAACTTACTAACCATCCCTTCTATATTCTCATCCAAACCATTTTATCGTATCACTTAGCACTTTTCTTCAAAAGGCAACCTTGCCAAGCACTTTCTTGCCCGAAACTACTCTCTCGCCTCAAAGCAATGGATTCTCTCCTCTCCATGAACTAAATTAGAAATTCTGCTTTTTTTTCCTGTAAGCTATACCACCCCAGATCAAATAACCTGCTCATGCATTGATTGCTATTTGAAAAACATTGTGTCACATTTGCCTACGTAACAACAGTGATTGGATTATCATATTATCACATATTATTGTATGTGAAGCTGTTTGAAACATTTAATGGAGACCCAATAAGCCGTTGTGAAAATACAGGCAGTTCTTTCTACCAGTTTTACCACCAAGATCAGTTGAAAGAATGACTATAGAGACTAAATGGCACAATTAACCCAAAAACATTGATTGCAATGCAAACAAGATGCAAATGTTAGACTGCTTCCTCAACGGCATGATTGAAGCTGGACATGTGTTTGAATAGCAACATGTCTGAGCAGTGAGATTTTTTATTTATTTATGCGATGCATGTGTCACTGTGTAATACCTTCACAGAGGCCGGTAACCCATTACCAAGTCACTCTTTATTTACAGGTGGAGAGTCCTCTCGGCGCTGATCCACTGAACTCAGATTGAACAGGATGTCTGACACTCCTGTTTATATCTATCAGCCAGGGCTTCCTGATTGGACAAAATTAACAGTCCCAATCAGGGAACTCATATTCTAAGAGGTCCATCTGGCTGATCTCATTATAGTCACTACAGCTGACTATGCCAACATTTCTTGCCTGTCCCTAATTACCCTTGAGGAGTTAGTGGTGAGCTGCCATTTTGAACTGCTTCAGTCATTGAGTTGTAGGTAAAATGCTGTTTAGAAAGGGGTTCCTCGAATTTGTCCCCCAGTGACTGTGAAGGAACAGTAATATAGCTTTGGGACAGGATGAAATGTGGCTTGAAGAGGATCTTACGGGTCATGGTGGTGTCCCCATGTATCTGCTGCCTTCACCTTTCCAGATGGAAGTGGCCATGGTTTTAAATATTTGGAAGACGCTTGTCAAAGGAGCCTGGGTCCGTTCCTGTAAAGCACCTTGTGGATGGTACACACTGCTGTGACTTGGTGGTGCAGGGACTGAATGCTGAAATGATGGATGGGCTGCCAATCAAGTGAGCTGCTTTGCCCTGCATGTTATGGAGCTCCAGCATGTTCTTGGATCTGCACTCATCAGCTAGGTGTATTCCATTACACTCCTGATTTGTACCTTTAAGATAATGGACAGGCTTTGAAGAGACAAGAAGTGAGTTACCTCTGATCAATGGTAAACTCCCAAGATGTTGAAAGTGGGATTTTCAATGGCATGCCATTGACTATTGAACAAAGAAGGTTAGGTTGCCTCTAATTTTTAATAGTTATTGGCTGGTACTTCTATGACATGAACATGGCTTGCCACTGAGCACCCCAAGTCTGGATATCATCCAGGTCTTTTTATCATATGGACTCAGACTGCATCAGTGGCTGAATAGTGCCCATTGCACAATTACCAGCGAATAACCCACTTCTGACTTTCTGATAGAGGGAAGGGTCATTGACAAAGCAGCTGAAGATATTTTGTCACTGGACACTGTCCCGAGGAACTTCTGAAGAGATGTCTTGGAATGGAGATGATTGACCTCGAACAATCACAACCATCTTGTTTTGTGCCAGGCATGACTCCAGGCAGCAGGGAGTTTGACCCCAAACCTGATTGGCTCCAGGTTTGCTCATTCTCCTTGATGCCATACCCAATCAAATGTTGCCTTCTTTTTAAGAGCTGTCGGTGTCACCTCATGAGTAGCTGGTGCAAGATCAACCTAATGCGTACCTGCTAATTAGTACCTGCCTATCACTTTTCAAATAGTGGAAGTAACTACGACAAAGGTTTTGACCTACAAAAAGAGTGGTCATGATATGACAGGTTCCTCATTGTGCGAGGGATTTTGGTGCAGCATAGGAGGAGTGAGGCTTCTATCCACATGGAGACAGGAGGCCCTCAAAGAAAGTTTTGAATAAACGATGATATCATGGTCAATGCTTTGCAGTATGGATCTGAGGGCCTGATGACAGTGCCACAGTATCGGTTATTTCATCTGAATAGTCGAGGTCCATGAACACATTTTTAAATGCACCATTGGTCACCTACCAACAATACTAATCAGTACTCATACCTCACATTCATAGCCTGATTTGGAATTTACATATTTAGAACTGATGCAAGTCTCACATCCATGACCCACAGCTTGCATCAAGTGTCAGCCATTCAACCTGTGACTGAAATGGCCGTTTCCTTCTCCTTTCCATCTTGCCTCTTATACATCCTCTTCTTTCCCAGCTGCTTGCTGTATTCTGAGTGGGTAAAAACAATGACTGCAGATGCTGGAAACCAGAGTCTGGATTAGAGTGGTACTGGAAAAGCACAGCAGTTCAGGCAGCATCCGAGGAGCAGGAAAATCAACGTTTTGGGCAAAAGCTCTTCATCAGGAATACAGGCAGAGTGCCTGAAGGGTGGAGAGGTAAATGACAGGAGCTTTCGAGTCTGTTTCAGGACATGGTTGAAGAGCTTCAGGGGAGAGGAAATGACCTGGGAGTTGCAGTGGGAGAGGGACTCCCTGAGATTCTTGTAGAGAGCGGAGGAAAATTTCTTCAAGGCAGGCATCCTTGCAAGAGGATTCGCAGTAGGGTTCAAATCAACTAGATAAAAACAATGACTGCAGATGCTGGAAATCTCTCCACCCTGCAGGCACTCTGCCTCTATTCCTGATTAAGGGCTTTTGCCCGAAACATCGATTTTCCTGCTCCTCAGATGCTGCCTGAACTGCTGTGCTTTTCCAGCACCACTCTAATCCTGTATTCTGAGTGAAAAGTACCTCAAGATGGGGAGGTTCCACAGTGTTCAGCTGATCACGATGAACCGGGACCAATGCTCTGGAAAGTACTGTAGGATGATATTAAGATAGATGGAGGGGCAGATAGTACTGAGGAGGTGGGGTTGCTGCAGAAAGATTTAGACAGGTTAGCAGAGAGGACAAAGAAGTGGCGGCTGAAATACAACATGGGAAAGTGTGAGGTCATGCACTTTGGGAGGAAGAATAAAGGAGCAGATTATTTTCTATAATTTAGAAGTTTGAAATGCAAAGGGACTTGGGAGTCCTAGTCCAGGTTTCTCTGAAGGTAAGGTTGCAGGTTGAGTGGGTAGTTAGGAAAGCAAATACAATGTTGGCATTCATCTGGAGAGGGCTAGAATTTAAAAGCAGGTATGTCCTTCTGAGGCATGAAAAGGTTCTGGTCAGACCACATTTAGAGTATTGTGAGCAGCTTTTGGTCCCTAACCTCAGGAAAGAGGTATTGGCCTTGGAGCAAGTGCAGATGAGATTCACAAGAATGATCCCAGCAATGAAAGGCATAACATATGAAGAACGTTTGGGGCCTCTGGGAGTATACTTGATGGAGGTTAGAAGGATAAGAGGTGATGGAATTGCAACATACAGAATGTTGAATGGCCTGGACAGGGTGGATGTTGGGAAGATGTTTCTAATGATAGGAGAGACTGGGACCCGAGGGCACAGCGTTAGAGTAAAGGGAAGACCTTTTAGAATGGAGATAAGGAGAAATTTCTTTAGTCAGAGGATAGTGAATCTGTGGAACTCATTGCCACAAATTAGATAGCTAAGTTCTTGGTTGCCAAGAGGATCAAAGATTATGGCAAAAAGCTGGAAAATGGGGTTGAAAAACCTATCAGCCATGATCGAATGGTGGAGCAGACTCTATGAGCTGAATGGCCTAAATTCTGCTCCTACGTCTTATGGACTTATGATTTCTTTGGACTGGTCCAGTCAGTGTTTGTTAAGAGCCCCGATAGTCTACTCAATGACATTCCACGTGGCAATGTGGCTCAGATTTATATGCGAGTCAGGCAGCCAGTGGTAACCCTTGATGTCCAATTTTAATGGTGATTAAAGTACTGGTTGTACAATGAACTGGCACAAGATATAGCTGTTACACCTGCTGCTGCAGTGTGCCACATAATGCACATCATACAGTTGGCCACCAGGTTAAACGTGAGGAACAGGAACCCTTTACATATGTGGCACATCTCTGTATTAAATCGCACTGGCCACAAAGCAATATATGTGGAGTCAATGCTACCTTGTACCACGGAGAAACCCACTATTAGCAAAATCTGCCTGTTTCTATTTGAAAAAGAGAGGATGTTACGTATGACCCTCTTTCAGTTTTAATCTTTCACAAACCCTCACTGTATTCTTTGTGATATGACCTCAGTGGTTGAAACTCGTAACCATTGCCAGCAGAACCAAGAAAATATAGTAAGGTGCTGAGAGGGAAAGATGATTGAAATCATCTGTATGTGTTCGTTTTTAAAACAATCAGCTTTAACCTAGCCATTACAGTTTCATTTGTATAAAAGCAAAATACTGCAGATAACATAAATCAGAAACAATCACAGATAATGCTGGAGAAACTCAGATTTGGCAGCAAGTATGGAGAGAGAAACAGAGTTAACATTGCTACACCAGTATGACTCTTCAGAACTGAAGTCAGACTGGACTCAAACCTTAACTCTGTTTCGCTCATCACAGATACTGCCAGATGTGCTGAGTTTCTCCAATATGCTGTGCGTATTTTGCAGTTGCATTTCTGGGTAACTTCCAGATGTAAACGTTGGAATCGTGACAAAAGTACAAATCCAGTCTACTCATCTAACTAAATAATCCACTACTATAACAGCCTTACCATTTCCCACATTAAAGTCAATCCTTGGTTTAAAGACTGACTGAATTTTTACACTCCACAGTTAGATTTTTAATCAAATCAAATCAAATTCAGAAAGCATTTCAAATCCTGAGCAGCAAACCTGTGCAGAAGAGCCTGGGCATTTTATCCAAAAGACTACATGGGGATGGTTTTAAACCTGACTCTAGGATGAATGGACAGCAAAACATATTCACCAGCTTACATTTCAATCTTGGTGTTTTTTAATTATGGAACCATATTTAAATGATGCCAGTGGACAGAGGGCACAGAACTGATGTACACTGATAAATATTGGACAACAGAGCAGACACCAACGCCTGGGTAATCAAGAGAGCAAGAATGTTTCAGTAAGATCTTGCAGGAGCAATTGGGCAATTTGGAAGAATCTCATTCTATTAAGCCATATTACAGAGAAGATATTGTAGGTATTGCACAAGATCACAACCTCCATCACTAATCATACTTATTACCAACACACTGCAATAAATACAGAAGCAGCAAAGAAACATGGTTCTGCAATGAGCTGAAACTAAAGACTTCCTATGCCATCCTGTCCCGTTAAGCATGTGTCGCTTACTCAAGAACTCTGGATTCATTAGGGCCATGTTTTCCAGGGCACACTTTGCAATATTTGGTCAATCAAGATTGAGCCTTTCATACAGTATGGAAGGAATACTGCACTTGTGAAGAGCTTTTCAATGTGACATTAGCTAGGCCCCATCTGCCTGCCATTTCCCAGGATTTCCATGTCCTTTCTGTTAAAGTTATAGCAGATGAGTGGGAGGGAATGCCCTGGAAAATTCAATCCCTCGGTACAGATGGCGAGTGACCCAGATTCGACTACCAGAATAAAGCAACTCATGTCTGTACCTGCTTTCTTAGCACTGTATGACCAGCCATGTTTGATTTGATTTATTATCATCACATATGCCGAGATGCAATATAAAGTATTGTTTTGCATGCTAACCAGATAAATCATACCTTACGTTAGAATAATAGAGCAGAAGTACATCAGGGTAATAGGATGAGGAGGTGTGAAGATGAATGGACATTGAATCTTGGGCCTCATCAACATATTCAGCACGCACTCCCAGTGCAAGGATCTCCCCAAGGGGTTCCACCAACTGTAGATAACATACCTGGCAGGCTGCCTAGCTGGCAATAGTGTTCGGACCAGTCCTGAGCAGGGGAATTAAACAAGGCTGCAGTGAAGAAGGGTAAGGCTGCAGCACCTTTGGATTTGGGGGAGCAAGCTGTCAATAAAGGAACCTGAGCTTTTTCTGCTCATCAGCAACAAACTTCAATAAGTTTGCTTTTAGCCTTGGGAATTTCTGATAATTACTAGTAGGACCAATATATGCACACAATAAACGCAAACCATCACACTTCTAAATTAGTATGCTTTTCACTACTTTGTGCCCAGCAGCTGATTGCAGTGCATACCCATTGACTCATGATAGAATCAATTGCTGATGCCAGCCAATATTATAAAGTAACATTCCATCTTTGTGCTTATGCAGATGTAACTGTAAGTTGCTATGGTGTTGCCTAGCAACTACAACAAAGCACTAATAACAAACTTGGCCAATATCTGATCTGGCTTAGTGTGCCATTGAGAAGCTTGGGAGTTGCAGTAATGACAGAAAATACCATTTGCACACGGAATTCTGAGACTAAGAATCAGGTACCACTTGATCATAACATTGTACATCACCTTTTTTTTGCCTTTCTCTCTTTCTCCTGCTTTCTATTTCTGGCAGCTTTCCACCTTCCTTCCATCTTCTCTGACATTGTGCAAAAGTGGTCAATTTTCAAGTGTTACAATTAAGTCACTCTTAGCAATCTACTTAAATCAAGAGGCATTGGGTGACAATTGAGCAAGGAGCTCTTAATATGTTTTAAAAATCTAATCCAGGGTTCACACAGTCCAACCCTAGCTCTCCATTCTTACAGTTTTTCTGTTCTGAGCAAATTTCCATTCCACATGAGATTGTGTGAATGTCCACTGAAGAAGAGCCTTGGAAAGGTGCACACCCCATCAGTCTTGACCATTGTTTCCCTTCACTATCTACCAACAATTCTGCAGATGACCAGCAGAGTTTCCATGAAACTTAACCCTTACAATCTACTTGACATTTCCCCATTATACAGATGGTGCCACATCTGTTGAGTTTCTGCAGCACTTTCTGTTTTAATTTTAAGTTCCCACTTAAAGTGGACTGATTTACAATAATTTCATTCAAAGGTATATATTTGTTTAACATTATTAATTTCACTTCAATGTTCTTTGCCACAGACTTCTTCCTCTGTGTCCCATGTGTTCTCATGACTTTCCCCCACTGCTCTGCTCTTGGCTTCAGTCCCTCTTCTCCCTCCACTCTTTGCCCCATCTACCACCTTTGTGGCTCCTGCATCGTCTTCCCTCCAGCCTCATACCCCCCATCAGGCTTTGCTTCCCATTACTGTTGCTCACCTGGCCTCACCCTCACCTCTCCTCAATCCCATCTTCTCGTGTGATTTGTACTCCTGGCAGGCAAAGCAATATTTTTCACTGAATCTTCGGACATGTGACAGTAATAAATCAAATCACATCCAGTTGGAAATGGGCAGACCCTGGATGAGTTACTCAATAGTTTCTTACCTGGGACCCAACAATCCCGTTTTTAACATGTTCAAAATGACTATGACCACAATGGAGTGGCAGCAGTAAGTGTATTGTTCAGTGAGGGAGGGAAGCTCCAATTTCAAGTGATGTGAGGCCCTTGTAAGGGCACAGCATGATACAGGCCCCTGCAGGCAATACGTGTGGACCTCAAGCACATCCTTGCTCCAAGCATTCTCCACCATAACTGACAAATTTACACGTCAATCATAACTGCATAAGCAAAGTTTTGCCACCAGTAAAGATTCACTCAAGTTACTAAATGGCAATTGCTTGCCATTTTAAAGCATTCTCCACCATAACTAACAAATTTACATGTCAATCCCATTGTGCAAGCATTCTCCATCATAACTGGCAAATTTACACATCAATCCCACTGTGGCAGTAATGCACAAGCAAGGTTTTGCCACCAGTAAAGATTCACCCGACTTACTAAATGGCAATGTCTTGCCATTTTTCCATCACCTGCACATGGAGCAAGAGCTGCTCACTTCATACTTTGGATTATCAAACCCCGTGCAGTGCCAAGGATGGCTGGGCTCTGTACTTTCAATGTTGTGGTAGCAGCGAGACAGACACAGGTAGATATAGTGAAGAAAAGTGTATATATATTTACAAATGTAATTGCGCATTTACTGTGACTTCCCACCCGTGCTCCCTACATGCTCTCAGAACATGGTCTCCTTTCTTTCTCTTCATTATGTCTTCATGCTGTTCCAGGTCAACAGCTGAGTGGGAGGGAGGTCAGTGCAGTAAAAGAGAGAGAGTATGTGTGAGATAGCAGAGGGAAGATGGTGGCACTTACCCTGGTGGAGTGGAGAAGGTCATTGATTTGCTTGAGGCATTGCTAGCTGTTCCTCCAGATGGTTGAGACTACACTGGACTAGGTGGCAACCTCAGACCAGGCTGGTAGGGTCTGGTGATGTGGCCTCCTCTTAGTTCTGAGGGAAGGGACTTCCTTCCTCTGAAGCGTCTTATCCACCAAGACCTCCAGATCTTTGTTTGCAAAACAAGATGCAAATTTCCTCTTATCTGACATGTCAGTACTGATGTGTTAGTAGCTGCCTCCTATCTAATGCTCCTATTTTCTTGGTTCTATCTCCATTCCCTCATATGAGCAAACAATTGACTTAGACAGTCATCACCAGCTCTGATTGAACGTATCAAAAATCTCTCCTTCCCTTCACCCTCTTGGCTAAAACCAACTACTATTCTATCATTGCTCTGAAAGGCAGAGGTAACTATTTGTCAGATACTGACTGACTTCTCTTGGCTTCTTTACCCTCACTCACATGAAGCGATCATGTAGTTCACTCTATTTGAGACCAGCTATTCCAATTCCTGTTTACGTGCACTAATTCTTCTATAATTCTCTTCTATTTTAGCCCTCAGCCCATGTCTCTTTCTCTGTCTCTCTTCCTGTGCCCCCTTCAGTCTTTAAAATTATTTTATCCATGACATTTAACTCCCTTAATCCCAGTCCTTAGGAAATTCATTTCATTGCTCACTCCTTTCTAGCTGACAGATTATCTCCCATTGTGAACAGTTCTTTCTCAGCTGATATTTTTCCCTTTTGAAATCTGTGACCATTATTACTCTCCTTAAAAACCTTCGTCTGAACTTTCTGCTGTTAACTCTCGCCCCATTTCCAATCCTTCGTTTCTGTGCATCCTTCGTAACTGAGCTAGCAGCTCTCTCCATCACAGCATTTCTTTCACAACTTTCTGCTTTCATTCCTAACGCAGCACAGAAATGGATCATAATGAACCATAAAAGATGTTCTTCAAGACTGTAATCATGATGCATTGTTCTCCTCATTTTCCTGGACTTCTCTGCAACCAATGACGAGTGTGAGCACCCTATCCTTTTACTTCTCTCAGTTCTCACTGCAGTTCTTTTATCAAATAATAGCCACAGTACTGTATTTGTTATAATCTTTACATCCTGACATTGCCACCTCTGGTTTCCCCTTAGTATCTATCCATGGCCTCATTCTTTCCTTATTTAGTTTTAATTCTTGGTAATACTCATTCTGAATTCATTATTTTCAACTTATTTGCAAATAACATCCAACTCTACCACTCCATCATATTCTTTGATCCCTCCATTCACACTGTTTTGTCAGACTATCCAGTTTATAATCTTAGTTGAGCCCTCATTTTCTCTGGCTTTGATCCGATTGAAGCTATTTTCAGCCCCCACCTACAGAGTTTAGAATATTTGCTTCATAGACTAAGGAGAAGGTCAGTTCTGAGGAAGAGTCACTCGACCTGAAATGTTAACTTTGATTTCTCTCCTCACATGCTGTCAGGCCTGCTGAGCTTTTCCAGCAGTTTCTGTTTTTGTTTCTGATTGACATTCTGAAATGAGCCCACCAGTCTCTCCTTCACAGCATTTCCTTCACAACTCTCCGCTTTCATTCTTAATACAGCATCCACATTTCGTTCGGTTTTAATTTAAGGCGAAGGTCATTTGGGAAATTGGTTCTTTACAATAGAGGGAATTGGATTTCACAATGAAAATGAAAAGGTAGAGAAAGACATACTACAGAAAACAATCCTGCAAGCAATCCAAGCTCAGAAACACAACAGAGTAGACGAGACTCATGACTGTTCTTTGAAAAACCTTACTGGAAGGTGAACTTTGTGCAATTTCTGGATGAACACAGCATCAGACTCAGGTTTTAATATTGAGAATTGAGAATATTGAGCACAGGACTAGAGAGAGTACAATATTTGTATTTGACTTCTTCCTGCTTGGCACCGTGCCATTCTGAATCACTGTTGTACCAGTACCACAGGCCACCTGCTTCTTCCTGAGAGTTGTCAAATCGAGACTGTAAGCACAATATCAGAAGTGCACGGTTGCATTCATTTTCAAAGAAGCATCAAATTGTTCTTTTATATGGCATGACATGTTATAAACATGTTACTTATAACCATTTGGATTATTTTCCTAAAATTAATTCTTCTGGTAAACTATTTGTTTTCCCATTTCTATCTTTTCATGCCATCTCCAGTATTCATAGGAGGTGCTATTCTTCATTTAAAAGATGCATTTTTGAGAATCCCTCCCACGTACATGCATTATACAATAGTCTTATTGTGAGTGGGAGTCTTGAGAATTCCTTGTCAAAATTGGGCTACAGAGCATATTTGCCCAAAATGTTTACAATCCTTTTCTAAAAAATATATCAGATTAACATTTAAGAGGCATTTAGACAGGCACATGAACAGGCAAGGAACAGAGGGACATGCACCCTGTGCGGACAGATGGAATTAGTGTAGAATGGCATAATGGTTGGCCGAAGGGCCTGTCCTGTGTTGTACTGTTCTATTTCTATAAAATCCACAATGTCGTCTTACTTCCTGCAATTTCCTGTCTGGATGCATTTTTCAAGCTGCCAGAAAACTTTAACATGTCCAGTTTCTTTAGAATGGTAGGAGGCAAGGATTTTGCCTTTGTGGTACATATCATGAAAGTCTGCATATAAGGGATAACTTCCTGATTATGAAGTTTGAACAGAAATTAACACAAGCCCATGTACAGGGACCGCAGTGGAATTTACGAGCCCCAGCAGGGGTGACAAAACACAACAAGTCGACATCGTCCATTACCATTTGAGGAACTCCAGCCTCTCTGCCTCTCAGCTATCAACACGACCAAGTTTTAACCTAAAAGAGCAATTGGGTAGGTTTTCATAAATTGCGTGGTGGGAGGGTTGCGTAATGTTGTGGAGGGCTCTCCAATGTCCTTAGTGCCCTCACCTCAAAACCTCTGATTCTGGCATTACGGAGCCTCAGCAATCAGGAACACACATTTGGGTGTCATTCTGCTTGATGTCGCAAATATTTATTACAATGGCCAGAAGTGTTTACTTGAGTGTGTCCAGTTTTCTGCAGATACTCTCGTTATCAGGTATAGACAGGATAGATCGAGGAAGTAGGAGTATACTTAAGAGGGAAATCAGGAGGGCAAAACGGGGACGAGATCGCTTTGGCAAATAGAATTAAGGAGAATCCAAAGGGTTTTTACAAATATATTAAGGACAAAACGGTAACTAGGGAGAGAATAGGGCCCCTCAAAGATCAGCAAGGCGGCATTTGTGTGGAGCCACAGAAAATGGGGGAGATACTGAATGAATATTTTGCAACAGTATTTACTGTGGAAAAGGATATGGAAGATATAGACTGTAGGGAAATAGATGGTGACATCTTGCAAAATGTCCAGATTACAGAGGAGGAAGTGCTGGACGTCTTGAAATGGTTAAAGGTGGATAAATCACCAATACCTGATCAGGTGCACCCGAGAACTCTGTGGGAAGCTAGAGAAGTGATTGCTGGGCCTTTTACTGAGATGTTGTATCATCGATCGTCACAGGTGAGGTGCTGGAAGACTGGAGGTTGGCAAACGTGGTGCCACTGTTTAAGAAGGTGGTAAGGACAAGCCAGGGAACTATAGACCGGTGAGCCTGACCTCAGTGGTGGGCAAGTTGTTGGAGGGAATCCTGAGGAGCAGGATGTATATGTATTTGTAAAGGCAAGGACTGATTAGGAATAGTCATCATGGTTTTGTGCATGGGAAATCATGTATCACAAACTTGATTGAGTTTTTTGAAGAAGTAACAAAGAGGGTTGATGAGGGCAGAGCAGTAGGTGTGATCTATATGGACTTCAGTAAGGCATTCAACAAGGTTCCCCATGGGAGACTGATTAGCAAGGTTAGATCTCATGGAAAACAGGGACAACTAGCCATTTGGATACAGAACTGGCTCAAAGGTAGAAGACAAAGGGTGGTGGTGGAAGGTTGTTTTTCAGACTGGAGGCTTGTGACCAGTGGAGTGCCACAAGGATCCTCTACTTTTTGTCATTTACATAAATGATTTGGATGCGAGCATAAGAGGTACAGTTAGTAAATTTGCAGATGACACCAAAATTGGTGGTGTAGTGGACAACGAAGAGGGTTACCTTAGATTACAGCAGGATCTGGACCAGATGGGCCAATGGGCTGAGAAGTGTCAGATGGAGTTTAATTTAGATAAATGTGAGATGCTGCATTTTGGGAAAGCAAACCTTAGCAGGACTTATTCATTTAATGGTAAGGTCCTAGGGAGTGTTGCTGAACAAAGAGACCTTGGAGTGCAGGTTCATAGCTCCTTGAAAGTGGAGTCGCAGGTAGATAGGATAGTGAAGAAGGTGTTTGGTATGTTTTCCTTCATTGGTCAGAGTACAGGAGTTGGGAGGTCATGTTGCAGCTGTACAGGACATTGGTTAGTCCACTGTTGGAATATTGTGTGCAATTCTGGTCTCCTTCCTAACGGAAAAATGTTGTGAAACTTGAAAGGGTTCAGAAAAGATTTACAAGGATGTTGCCAGGGTTGGAGGATCTAAGCTACAGGGAGAGGCTGAACAGGCTGGGGCTGTTTTCCTGGAGCGTCAGGGGCTGAGGGGTGACCTTATAGAGGTTTACAAAATTATGAGGGGCATGGATAGGATAAATAGACAAAGTCTTTTCCCTGGGGTCAGGGAGTCCAGAACTAGAGGGCATAGGTTTAGGGTGAGAGGGGAAAGATTTTATAAAAGAGACCTAAGGGGCAACTTTTTCATGCAGAGAGTGGTACGTGTATGGAATGAGCTGCCAGAGGATGTGGTGGAGGCTGGTACAACTGCAACATTTAAGAGGCATTTGGATGTGTATATGAATAGGAAGGGTTTAGAGGGATATGGGCCGGGTGCTGGTCGGTGGGACTAGGTTGGGTTGGAATATCTGGTCGGCATGGATGGGTTTGGACTGAAGGGTCTGTTTCCATGCTGTACATCTCTATGACTCTCTGTGAGACATCCTCTCAGAAACCCAGGCCTGGATTTTCACAGAGTTAGGATGACTGCAAGAACCTTTAACAAACAGAGCCTAGTTCCAAAGGTCTCAAGTTAATTTCCAGCTGATCCAGTTTTGTCAGCAGTGGAAGGTGCGTGGGATATGAATCATGCTGGTGGGAAACACAGACTCAACAGAGCCATTTGAAATTAGTGCAGAGGTTCAACTGCCCTCATTTTCCCTGCAGTAAGAGTTTTAGATTCATAGAGGTCGACATCACAGAAAAATGCCCTTCGGCCCATTGAGTCTGCACTAGTCAAAAACAGCCACCTATCTATTCTCGCCCCCATTCTCCAGCACTTGGCCTATATTCTTGTATGCCTTAGCATCACAAGTATGGAGTGGTGTACCGTGTGTGAGTCACAATTTTACGGAGGAAATACAAGCATCCTTGAAAGTTGGGTAGAGGCTAATCTGAAGTAATTTCAGTCTCCAGCCTTAAAAATAATTCAGAAGTACTCAGCTTCAGCTGTCATTGAAAATGAGATATGCCACTGCAGTGCATTGATTGACAGGCCATTTGGTATAGCCTAGAAAAGAAAACATAATATGTCCATACAATTTCAATGGATCCAATTCCTGTCATTTTCCAAAGACTGTTTTTGCTGTTTAGCCCATTATGAGCACTTCAAAAGGACCACAAACACTTCTCAGGCAGCTGCTGATTTCAAATTTTAATGAGATTTTAAGAGGCTATTCAAGGATTATCTGAGTTTCATGTGGTTACTGAACAGAAGCTTAATTGATTTTATAACCGAGTGAATACTTGAGCATACTTAACATCTTCCAATGGTGTTTTGTGAATGAGAATTTGTTCTTCTTTCACATGTATATAAGACTTTTATTAGATTATAATTATATTTTATAATCGCTGTGTAGATTCTGCCCATAGTAAGAATTGAGTGAATGGTTATGTATGTAGTAACAGGTTATGAATTGCCATGAGAGTATGGCATGTATGAAGTTGACATAAAGGGTATGAGGGCATGATACATACAGGGATGTGAGACAGTGTGAGGTTGAGGATTAGAAGATCTAAAAGCTTTGAAAACAACATGGACAAAGTCCAAGAAAAATGGGACATCTGGCATTGACCTCTTCCACAACTGTAAATGCAGATGCCTAGGATTTGTTTGATATAGCCATCAGTATCCTGTTCCCCTCCACAATAGCTGCATCTTAATCAGGCCTAAATAATGTGCACTATAGTGGGATTTGTGGTCGAATTGTGCAGAATGTCCCCCAAGACTTAGGTTGATGCCAGGAGTAAATCTCTCCACCTGTTTTGCATTTGCCAAGTGGTGAGTCAAGTTCCTCACTTAGCAGTGGTGAGTGGCCAGTTGAGGGGAATTGTTGCTTGCTAAATGCCTTTGAAACAACGCAAATCACCTCATTAACTTTCCGCTTGCTGTCTTACCAAGACACAATGAAAAAAACTAGATGTCAGGAATTTTCAACATAGAAGTCAGAGCAGTTACATGGCAACTTCCGCTCAACGCTTGTCCCAAAGGGCCTCTGTGTTAGATACAGAGCACCAACATCTTGGGCACGCTTCATGGGCACTGGCCAAACATATAGCACGTGCACGAACGTTGGCATCTGGCATGTGCCAGCCTCTCATAACCCTCATTAATGCCTCCAATCTGCACTTCAATGTCAAGATTAGAGTGGTGCTGGAAAAACACAGCAGGTCAGGCAGCATCTGAGGAGCAGGAAAATCGACATTTCGGGCAAAAGCCCTTCATCAGGAATTCTGCACTTCAATGTTACAACACTGAGCAATATTGCAACTATCGTTATAATGTGGCTGCAAGGACTCTGCTCACTCATAGAGTCATAGAGGTGTACAGCATAGAAACAGACCCTTCGGTCCAACTTGTCCGTGCCGACCAGATATCCTAACCTAATCTAGCACTTGGCCCATATCCCTCCAAAGCCTTCCTATTTATATACCCATCCAGATGCCTTTAAAATGCTGCAATTGTACCAGCCTCTACCACTTCCTCTGACAGCCCATTCCATACACGTACCATCCTCCACTTGAAAAGGTTGGCTCTTCGGTCCCTTTTATGCCTTTCCCCTCTCACCCTAAACTTATGCCTTCTAGTTCTTCCACCCCAGGGAAAAGACATTGCCTATTTATCCTGTCCATGCCTCTCATGATTTTATGAACCTCTATAAGGTCACCCCTCAGCCTCTGACGCTCCAGGGAAAACAGCCCCAGCCTATTCAGTCTCTCCCTTATAGCTCAAGTCCTCCAACCCTGGCAACATCCTTGTAAATCTTTTCTGAACCCTTTCACAACATCCTTCTGATAGGAAGGAGAGCAGAATTGCATGCAATATTCTAAAAGTGGCCTAACCAATGTCCTGTACGGCAGCAATATGACCTCACAACTCCTGTACTGAATACTCTGGCCAATAAAAGAAAGCATACCAAACGCTTTCTTCACTATCCTATCTACTTGTGACTCTACTTTCAAGGAATAATGAAACTGCACTCCAAGGTCTCTTTGTTCAGCAACACTCCCCAGGACCTTAGCATTAAGTGTATAAGTCCTGCTAAGATTTGCTTTCCCAAAATGCAGCACCTCGCATTTATCTAAATTAAACTCTATCTGCCACTCCTCAGCCCATTGGCCCATCTGTAATCTGAGGTAACCTTCTTCACTGTCCACTACACACCAATTTTGGTGCTATCTGCAAACTTACTAACTATACCTTTTATGCTCACATCCAAATCATTTATATAAATGACAAAAAGTAGTGGATCCAGCACCGATACCGATCCTTGTGGTACGCCACTGTGCACAGTCCTCCAGTCTGAAAAGCAACCCTCCACCACCACCATCTGTCTTCTATTTGGAGCAGGGACATCCATCAGCTCATTGACTGATCCCAAGTCTGCAACTTTAGCCTTTCTGACACATTCATAGTGTTCATTCACCTTGAGCCAACCTAGATCCTCATAAGGGCAGTTCATCAACCTCACCAACACATTCCACCCCGACCTTAAATTCACCTGGACCATCTCTGACACCTCCCTCCCCTTCCTTGACCTCTCCATCTCCATCAATGACGACCGACTGGACACTGACATTTTTTACAAACCCACCGAATCCCACAGCTACCTGGGTTTCACCTCTTCCCACCCTACCTCCTGCAAAAATGCTATCCCATATTCCCAATTCCTCAGCCTCTGCCGTATCTGCTCCCAGTTCCATTACAGAACACACCAGATGGCCTCCTCCTTTAAAGACTACAATTTCCCTTCCCACGTGGTTGAAGATGCCCTCCAATGCATTTCATCCATATCCTGCAGCTCCTTCCTCAAACCCCACCCCTCCAACCGTAACAAGGACAGAACACTCCTGGTCCTCACCTTCCACCCTACCAACCTTCGCATAAACCGCATCATCCATCAACATTTCCACCACCTCGAAATGGACCCCACCACCAGGAATATATTTCCCTCCCCACCCCTTTCCACGTTCTGCAAAGACTGTTCCCTCCGTGACTACCTGGTCAGGTCCCCCCGCCCCAACAACAACCCACCCTTCCCTCCTGGCAACTTACCCTGCCACCACAGGAATTGCAAAACCTGTGCCCACACCTCCTCCCTCACCCCCATCCAAGGCCCCAAAGGAGCCTTCCACATCCATCAAAGTTTTACCTGCACATCCACACATGTCATTTATTGTATCCGTTGCTCCCGATGCAGTCTCCTCTACATTGGGGAGACTGGACGCCTCCTCGCAGAGCACTTTAGGGAACATCTCCGGGACACCCATATGATCAACCCCACTGTCCCGTGGCCCAACATTTCAACTCCCCCTCCCACTCTGCCGAGGACATGCAGGTATTGGGCCTCCTCCACCGCCACTCCCTCACCACCTGATGCTGGAGGAAGAACGCATCATCTTCTGTCTCAGAACACTTCAACCCCAGGGCATCAATGTGGACTTCACGAGTTTCTCGTTTCCCCTCCCCCCACCTTACCCCAGTTCCAACCTTCCAGCTCAGCACAATCCTCATGACCTGTCCTACCTGCCAATCTTCCTTCCCACCTATCCACTCCACCTTCCTCTCTGACCTATCACCTTCATCCCCACTTCCATCCTCTGCTGATCTTGGGGGCAGAGGATGTCTGACCTCTGCCTCACAATGCCCACCAGGGCCTTAAGGCCCCTGCCCACAAAGCAGGGCAACAAATTCCCCATGTCAGTGACATTTGGATGAAATCTCAGGAACTGTACAGGGCAGCTCCAGACTGACAACACTGTCTGGTTGTACAACTGGCTTTTAAAGCGGGTGCTTGTGCCAGACATGATGATCTATTCTGGAATATCCCACCCACCGTTAATTCCAGGAAAGGCAAGTGGCAAGCCAGGGCTGAAGTCAGTCAAGAGGCACAGTGTAAAGCCGGGGTGGGTAGTTAATGAAGCGAGTTTGGTAATGTACTGAGAGAGAAATCAATAGCCTCACAGTGAAACACAAAGAAAGAAACTCGACACAACTACTACACAGTCAGCAACAGTAAGGTGCAGCTTCGTATCACTGTTATCAGTTTTCATTAGGCCCATTGTATTGCTCCTGACAATTGTCTGAATGTATTCATTGAAAAAATGAGTTATGATTGTGTTTTCACATGCAGATCTCTCCTCCTATTCCAATTCTGTGACATTTAGAACCTGTTTGTGAACTGTACATCTTTCTTGTTTGCCAGGATTTATGCTGTTTGCTATAATTTGTGCTGTGTTCTGCATTTCGTATGCTTTTTATTTCAGTTTTATGTTCTCTTTATCTCTTTTTTTGTCCATGGCTGTTTTTGGCGAGTAAAGCTCTTTCTCTTTGGGATATAAACTGATTCCATATCATATTAAATTACACCTCCAACTGATCCTCTGTCGTTTTACCCATTAGCAAATTTACTCAGTCTACTGTGAACAGTCTCTGGCTGATAGCAGTGAAGTCAGTTTTACCTAAATCTTGAACCTTACTTCTTTTGCATTTTTTTCAAACACTGCAATATTACAAGCACTATTAGATAAATTCTCATTCACTATCAGGCTGTTTACTAACATTTGACTCATGAACCATTACTAAGTGAAATTTGTCATGCTCCTCGGCTGGTTGTTTATGCTGCAATTGTAGAAAGTTCTGACATCGTCAACAGACTGAAGAAATTCATTACCTTCTGCCATGCGCTAGTCTGCTTATGCCTATCTAAATGAAAATTAAAATACCCATATTGCTACATTGCTTTAGCTCCATGCTTGTGTACTCTCTGCATTTATATATTTCACACCTGCTGACAGGAAGTATTAAAACCCTTCATTTTTAAAAATTTCTACATCGACAGTGTCTGCTCTATTTCCCTTTTGTGGCATCCTTTCCCCGCAGTGAAGAAACTTCACTCCCAACCTTGAAGGCTATTCCTTTTCCTTTACCTTTTCTGTCTTTCCTAGAACAAAGAAAATTACAGCACAGGAACAAGCCTTTCGGCCCTCCAAGCCTGCACCAATCCAGATCCTCTATGTAAACCTGTCACCTATTTTCAAAGGATCAGTATCCCTCTGCTCCCTGCACATTCATGTATCTGTCCAGATACATCTAAAGTGCCTCTACCAACTCCGCTGGCAACCCACCACCCTCTGTGTAAAGAAGTTTCCACACATATCTCCCTTAAACTTTTCCCCTCTCACCTTGAACTCGTGACCCCCTCATAATTGAGTTCTGCACTCGGGGAAAAAAGCTTCGTGCTATCCACCATGTCTATACCTCTCATGATTTTGTAGACCTCAATCAGGTCCCCCCCAATGTCTGTCTTTCTAATGAAAGTAATCCTAATCTACTCAACCTCCCTTCATAACTAGCACCCTTCATACCAGGCAACATCCTGGTGAACCTCCTCTGCACCCTCTCCAAGGCATCTACATCCCTTTGGTAATGTAGCAATCAGAACTGCATGTAGTATTCCAAATGTGGCCAAACCAAAGTCCTATATAATTGTAACATGACCTCACAACTCTTGTACTCAATACCCCGTCCGATGAAGGAAAGCATGCCAAATGCCTTCTTGACCACTCTACCGACCTGCATTGCCACCTTCAGGGAACAATAGTCCTGAACACCCAGATCTCTCTGTATATCAATTTTCCCCAGGACTTTTCTATTTACCGTATAGTTTGATCGTGAATTGGATCTTCCAAAATGCATCACCTCGTATTTGCCCAGATTGAACTCCATCTGCCATTTCTCTGTCCAACTCTCCAATCTATCTATTGTCTGCTGCATTCTTTGACAGTCCCCTTCACGATCTACTACTTCACCAATCTTAGTTTCATCTGCAAACTTGCTAATCAGACCAGCAGTACCTTCCTCCAGATCATTTATGTACAGGTGAACCTCGATTATCCGAATACCAATTATCAGAAAATCAGATTATCCGAAGGAGATGTCAAGGTCCCAATAGAAACAGTACAGCAAAGACGTGTTTCCAACAGTGATCACATCTTTTGTTTACAGTGATTAAACAGGCACCCTCTCAAAATGACTGTCTGCCCTCTCTCTCTCTCCCCACACTTTCCCTAGAGTTCTACAGAGGGGTGTACCCTAACACACCCCCCCCCACCCCCGCTTCCCAGGAATAATCTCTCCAACATTGTCCTGTGAAGGGCAAACGTGGAACCTGTCAAATATTTGCACTAAAACAGTGTGTGTGGCTGTGGCTGTGGCTGTGGCTGTGGCTGTGTCTGCACACTATTTGCTATTTGGAGACTTACCCAACAGAAGCAGCTGCAGCTGCGGCAGTCTTATTGTTGGTGTGCAGTCCGGATGCCCTGGAGAGGGACAGGAGGTGGACGGGATGGGGGTGGGGATGGCAGGGAATCACGCGCTTTGTGCTGGGGGCAGGGGGCGGGTTTGAACCAGGATGGGGGCGGGGGGGGGCAGACTTGGACCGGGCTGGGGGCGGGTTGGACCGGTTTGGCCGGGGGTGCCGGGTTGGCCAGGGGGCTGTGTTGGGGGTGGGGCCTCACGCGCTGTGTGCTGCTGCAGTCTCCTGAATAGGGAGCAGACTTTAAAAACTCCAAGCCCCAGAGGAAAGCATTTAATCGATTTTCCAAATAATTGATTATCCGAACGAAATACTGCCCGCCCATCACGTTTGGATAATCAAGTTTCCACTGCACATCACAAACAACAGAGGTCCCAGCATGGATCCTTGTGGAACACCACTGGTCACAGTTCTCCATTTTGAGAAACATCCTTCCACTACTACTCTCTGTCTCCTGTTGCCAGGCCAGTTCTCTATCCATCTAGCTAGTACACCCTGGACCCCTTGCAACTTCATTTTCTCCACCAGCCTAACATGGGGAACATTATTAAACAACTTAGTGAAGTCCATGTATATGACATCTACAGCCCTTCCCTCATCAATCAACTTTGTCACTTTGTCAAAAAATTCTCTTAAGTTGGTAAGACCTGATTTTCCCTGCACAAAACCATGTTGCCTATCACTGATAAACCCATTTTCTTCCCAATGTAAAGGGATTATATCCCTCAGTATCTTCTCCATCAGCTTCCCGACCACTGACATCAGGCTCACCAGTCTATAATTACCTGGATCATCCCTGCTACCCTTCTTAAACAAGGGGACAACATTAGTAATTCTCCAGTTCTCTGGGACCTCAACCGGATGCTGCAAAGATATCTGTTAAAGCCCCAATTATTTCCTCTCTCACTTCCCTCAGTAACCTGGGATAGATCGCATCCGGATCTGGGGACTTGTCTACCTTAATGCCTTTTAGAATACCCAACACTTCCTCCCTCCTTATGCCAAGTTGACCTAGAGTAATCAAAGATCTATCCCTAACCTCAACATCTGTCATATCCCTCTCCTCAGTGAGTACCGATTCAAAGTACTCATTAATCCCTGACTCCACGCATAGCTTTCCTCCTTTGTACTTGAGTAGGCCAACCCTTTCTCAAGTTACCCTCTTGCTCCTTATATACAAATAAAAGGCTTTGGGATTTTCCTTAACCCTGTTTGCCAAAGGTATTTCATGACCCCTTTTAACCCTCTTAATTCCTCGTTTCAGATTGGTGCTACTTTCTCCATATTCTTCCAAAGCTCCGTCTGTTTTCAGTTGCCTAGACCTTATGTATGCTTCCTTTTTCCTCTTAGCTAGTCTCGCAATTTCACTTGTTATCCATGGTTCCCTAACCTTGCCATTTCTGTCCCTCATTTTCACAGGGACATGTCTGTTCTGCGCTCTAATCAACCTCTCTTTAAAAGCCTCCCACATATCAAATGTAGATTTACCTTCAAACAGCTGTTCCCAATCCACATTCCCCAGATCCTGCCGAATTGTGCTACTGTTGGCCTTCCCCCAATTTAGCACTCTTCCTTTAGGACTACTCTCATCTTTGTCCATGAGTATTCCTACACAGCTCATACACTGGCTTGTTTTTATTCCCATTGATGTGTTATTTTCACATGTCCAAGTAACAGCTAACCTGTCATTATCCTCCTAGTTGAATTTGTGATTGCTGTACATTCAATTTCCTCTTTATACCTATACATTTGCACTTGGGACACCATTTTCCACTATTGCACTTACACACTTGTTATTTCTTTGTCCAAGCTTTAACACTTTACATTTATTTCAATTTTTCTTCCCCTTTACTTGTTGTTCCTTGATCTCAGTTTCTGATTGCTGTTGTGCTTGTCTATTTGTTTTTAAAGTTTATTAATACCGCTTTGATATTGTTTCCATCTGAATGACTTGTTAAATTTAAGGTCCTTCTGACCACTGTGTTTATCCCTTCTATTAAGCCCCAGCCAGATTCAGGTAATTCCCTGATTCCTTGTCCCAATACAATTACCTGAAATTAATGAAATGAAACCTCTCTTTCCCACATCACTCCTCCAGCCAGGTATTCACCTCCCTAATCTGATTATCCCTGTGCCAAATCACAAATGGGAACGCTTATAACCTACTGAGGTCACCTTCTTAGTCACTGGCGGATTTCTTGCCCCCTTTTTCTGTTTGTCTGAACAAACAATGCTTAGGACTGGACTCTCCCCTTCCTCTTCACATCCTTTTAAACCAGTTTGAGGCGTTCCTCTCTTTGGCACCAGGTTGGAAACATACCATGTGGGATGATGGGTCCTGTTCACAAAGAGTTCTATCAATCCTCAAACTACCATGCTTCTCCTCCACCTATCCCCTATGGACAGCTCATACTTCAAGATGCCATCATCTGCCTGGCCTTCTGCTGGTCCCCATTATATAACAAAGACATCAAATGCAAGTACGTTTGCTCAGAAAAATCTCACTGTTTACAAAGTTCCGCATCCTGCAGTTCAGATACACAACTTGTTCTGTCATGTATAGGTCTTGATTAGTTTATATTTTTATATACACTTGCCAGTTTGATTTTTTTAAATTTTTCTACACATTAACTTGTACTCAGCAATAGTCAAAATGTTCAAATGCCCATGCCACCAGCTTACACAAACCATCGCGATAAAAGCAATTACCCCTTTCTGCTCTGCACCAAATTCCCATTCTCACCAAATTCACAGCTTTTGCATTCTATTTATGATGAAACCCTGTACTATTGCACTGCACTCTGGATATTTCTTTGCTAGCAATACTGACACTTCCCAGAACAGTCCCATTGTCTGGAAATTCTTAACTTTTGAATTCTATTTACAATGCACTTCCTGTGTATTCTTATCACTAATCTAAAGAGCAAAGAAAAGGAAACTTTTTTTCTCTGTCAGTATCATTTGGTTTCCTTGTAATGTTACAGAGCAGTACAAATTAAACAATTATTACACAGGTTAAGTATCTGCCAAGGAACCTTAAAGATTTCTTAAGAACAATAAGTAATCAATTGGAAAAGACATCCTTTTCTTTGTGCTGATTTGGAGATCCCAGTGTCGAACTGGGGTGGACAAAGTTAAAAACCAAGCAACACCAGGTTATAGTCCAACAGATTCATTTGGAAGCACCAGCTTTTGAAGCATTGCTCCTTCAAAGGAACAGGGCATAGTGCTTTCAAATGAACCTGTTGGACTATAACCTGGTGTTGCTTGGTTTTTAACTTTTCTTTGTGCATTGGCTTGAAAGATTATAATGATTTTCTAACTGCTTTTAATTTTAGGATATTTTTAAAACATTTGCTTATTTTTGATTGAGGTATAATTTACAAAATAAACTAAATATTGTACTCGTTCATTTGTTCAACTTCTTCAGGACTGAGATATTTGGGCTTGTGGGTACTGGCATTCATAATTGTGACATTTGCAATTAAAGCATAAACATGCAAAGTTTATGTATAAACACCAGTGAAGTCTCGGGTGACACAGATTTTAATTAAGGCTGTCACGAATATGTGGAGCTCTCTCTCAGGAGTTTTATGCTGCTTCTTCCAATAAGTTCTTATTTGTTGATGTACTTGGATTGCAGATATTGCTATGTGGAAACTTGTCAGCAATGACTGATGTTGAAACCTCGTATGCAGACTTCATTGCTTCAGGAAGGACTGGACGGAGAAATGCACTGCATGACATCCTGGACTCTCCATCTGGTGTAAACACAAGCGATTTAAGCCTTAAATTAGCAGAGCTGAACATTGACAAAAAAGGTGAAGATGACTGATATTATCAGTACTTCTAACTGGTTATGTTCTTAGTGTGTTGACCTTGTGATCTTTGTAATCAAATTACTGGAGAAGGAAAGTATTTGTTGTACATAATTTATATATAAATGATCTATATTAGTAAGTTAACTTTTAAGTAAATGTCTATCCATAGAGTCCCTACAGTGTGGAAACAGGCCATTTGGCCCAACAGGTCCACACTGACACTCTGAAAAGCATACTACCCAGACTCACCTCCCCCTCCACCGCACCCCCAACCCCTCCATATCCCTGCATTTTTCACAGCTAATCCCATCCAGCCTACACATCCCTCCATACTAACATGGCTAATCCACCTAACCTGCACATCTATGGACTATGGGAGGAAACCGACATAGACACAGGGGGAATGTACAAATTCCACACAGGCAATCACTTGAGGCTGGGATTAACTGACACTGTGAGGCAGTAGTGCTAACCACAGAGCCACCATGCTGCCCCTAATTAATTGAGCAATTCAGATCATGTTCTACCCTTAATTAGTTTGGTTTCTATTAGCACTTGGGTTATTGATCACTATTTACTGATCATTGTTCAGTATCATTGATAATAAATGGAAACTGGTATATTCCAACTTAGCAAATCAGTAGGTAGTAATGTAAATAAAACCATTTTTTAGCCATCTTTAGCTTTGATGTTGTTTGCAATCTATTAAGCCTGAGACCTATGATCTCACAGGATTTGGGTTACTTTTGTTTTTAATGCCATAAGCCTTTAAAGAGTGTAGAATATTGCACTACATCATTATACAATCATCATCATTTTCAACAGCTTATATAAATGCAGTATGATTTGAAGTATTTGTCACCAAGTGTCAGTAGAACCTTTAACAGTCACCATTGGAACTTAAGAACATAAGAACTAGGAGCAGCCCTTTGAGCCTGCTCAGCCACTCAATAAGATCATGGCTAATCTTTTCATGAACTCAGCTCCACTTACCAGCGTTTTCACCATATCTCTTAATTCCTTTATTTTTCAAAAAAGTATCTACGTTAGCTTTAAAAGTGATTACTGAAGGAGCGTCAACTACTTCCCTGGGCAAGGAATTCCATAGATTAACAACCCTTTGGGTGTTGAAGTTCCTTCTCATTTCAGTTCTAAACCTGCTTCCTCTAATCTTGAGGTCATGGACTCTTGTCCTAGTCTCACCTACCAGTGGAAACATCCTCTCTATTTCTATTTTATCGATTCCTTTCATAATTTTATATGTTTCTATAAGATACCCTCTCATTCTTTTGAATTCACTTCAGGGAACATCTCCGGGATACCCGTACCAATCAATCCCTCCGCCCCGTGGCTGAACATTTCAACTCCCCCTCCCAATCTGCTGAGGACATGCAGGTCCTGGGCCTCCTCTTTCGCCACGCCCTTACCACTGGACGCCTGGAGAAAGAACACCTCATCGTCTGCCTTGGAACCCTTCAACCCCAGGGCATCAATGTGGACTTCACCAGTTTCCTCATTTCCCCTCCCCCCCCCCCACCTTACTGCAGTTCCAAACTTTCAGATCAGCATTATCCTTATGACCTGTCCCACCTGTCGATCTTCCTTCCCGCCTACCTGCTCCACCGACTTCTCCAACCTATCACCTTTACCCCTTCTTCCATCCACCTATTGCACTCTCAACTACCTTCTCCCCAGCCCCACTCCCATTTATCTCTCCACCCTCGAGGCTTCCAGCCTCATGCCTGATGAAGGGCTCCCACCCGAAATGTCGATTTTCCTGCTCCTTGGATGCTGCCTGATGTGCTGTGCTTGTCCAGCACCACTCTGATCTTGACTCTAATCTCCAGCATCTGCAGTCCTCACTTTCACCTATAATCCCAATATACTCAGCATCTCCTCATAAGCCAACCCCCTCAACTTCAGAACCAACCTCATGAACCTCCTCCACACCCCCTTCAATGCCAGTCCATCCTTCCTCAAGTAAGGAGATCAAAACTGCACACAGTACTCCAGGTGTGGCCTCACTAGCACCTTGTACAGGTGTAACATAACCTCCCTGCTTTTAAACCCTTTAGTAATGAAGGACAAAATTCCATTTGCCTTCCTAATTACCTGTTGTACCTGCAGAGCAACCTTCTGTGATTCATGCACAAGGACATCCAGGTCCCTCTGCAAATCAGCATGCTGCAACTTTTTCCCATTCAAGTAATAATCTATTTTGCTGCCACTCCAAACAAAATGTATGACTTCACATTTATTAACATTGTATTCCATCTGCCAGACCTTTGCCCACTCACTCAATGTATCTATGTTCCTCTGCAAAGTTTCACAGTCCTCTGCACACTTCACTCTGCCACTCATCTTAGTGTCATCGGCAAATCATCGTGATGGCTATCAAGTCATATTCATTTACGATGATTTGTGCCATTAATTCATCAACCTTTTTACGAATGCTACAAGCATTCAGGTAAAATTCCTTAATGCTAGCTCTCTTACCATCATGATTCACAACATCTCTAATATCTCCTGAGTTATCCTTCATTTTTGCTTCTTTCATAGTCTGCCTTGAACTTAAACCCTCCTTCATACATGCTAATCTGCTGCTTACCTTTTCATTTATCATCATACTTCCTGTTGCTTTCCCTTTCCCTTTCCCTTCCCCCCGACTCACAAGTCTGAGTGACCACCCTATTTATCCTTTTCGCTTGAACACTGGTTCCAGATCGATTCAGGTGGAGACCATCCCATCGGAACAGATCCCCTCAGTTCCAAAACTGATGTCAATGCCCCATGAAATGGAACCATTCTTTCCCACACCATTCCCTTAGCCACCTCAAATTTAGGTTACCTCTGCAAAAAGAAGAAGGGACCAATAAGGGAAGGAATAACTAAGTAGTGGAATGCCAGCTTAAGTATGATAAGAATGAATCTGCAGTGGTAAGCTGGAATCAAATCTCAATAGACAAATTGGGAACTGAGTAATTGGCTGCCTAAAGGAGAGAGAATTTGGGCACAGTCAAGGTATTCTGCCAATAAAGGGAATAGTAGGGCAAAGGAAGCCAAAGCTTCCTAGTTGATGAAAGAGATAGAAATTAAAGGTGAAAAATGTGTCAAGTGAACAATACAACTGAGAACCAGGTTGAATACAGAAAGTTAAGACAGGAATTGAAAGATGAATAAACAAAGTGGGAATATGAAAGATAGTGGTTGCTCACACAGAAGTGAATCTCAAACTGTTTTCTATGAGCAAATAGGTAGCAAAACAGTGGTAAAAGAAGGAGTGAGGCTGATTAAAAACCGAAAAGGAAATTAAAAGGGCATAACTGAGTTATTAAATGAAGAATTTGTATGTTTTTCTGAGGTAAAAATTACTTCACAGGTTCATACTATAGGACAAGACAAGCTTGAAAGGAGATTTGATAGAAGCATTGAAAAATCATAAGAGGTCTCAACAGAGTAGATGGGGATAAACTTTATCCATTGGTGGAAGAATCAAGAACAAAAGCTCACAGTTTTCATTGGTAAAATAAATAATGGAGACATGAGAAGAAACCTTTTCACCCAACAAGTGGTTAGGATCTGAAATGCACTGTTTGAGAGTAGGAGGAGATAAGGTCAACTGGGCATTCTAGAGAGAACCAGATTTTCTGAAAATGTCGATCTGTAGTGCGATGAGGAGTAAGTGTGGCAATTTGTCCTTCAGAGAGTTGGTGCAAATATGACGGGCTGAATGGCCTCCTGCACTATAGTAATTCTGTGACAATATGTTTTGAATTAAAGATTTTTGATTGCTCCTTAACTAATCAAAGGAAAGAAATATGCAATATGTGGAACTCCTGGCAGTAAACGTTGTTCTTTTTGTGGTTTTGAGGTTTCACTCACAAGTGCTGATTACTGAAACATTATTTTCCTTTTAGCACTTACTATTTCAAGGATGGACTGCCTATGTTAGGTCCCAATCAGCCAAGTTTCCAGAAAACTTGTTCTCCTCCTTAGAGTTAAGAGAGCATGCACCACTCCAATGATGTGCAGGTGCGGTAGATTGGCCATGTTAAATTGCCCATAATGTCCAGGGATGTGTAGTTACAGATATAGGTGGAGATGTGGGTCTGGGTGGTATGCGGTTTGGAGGATTGGTATAAGCTCCATTGGCCAAATAGCCTGTTTCCTCACTGTAGGGATTCTATGATCACTGTAAAGCCCAATGCAAAACCTCCCAAATCCTGACTGATCATCTTTATATGCGATTTTGTGGAATTTTGAACGAATTTTCAATGTGAACAAACGTGCATAAGACCATACAAATTCATTTATTCTAGTTTCCTTACAGCCTGGGTTCATATGTTTTTTGGGAAAGCAAATCTCAGGAGTATTTAGAAATGAGATAACGAGAATCCAGGGAAAGTATATTCCTGTCAGGGTGAAAGGGAAGGCTGGTAGGTATAGGGAATGCTGGATTACATAAAGAAATTGAGGGTTTGGTTAAGAAAAAGAAGGAAGCATATATCAGGTATAGACAGGATAGATTGAGTGAATCCTTAGAAGAGTATAAAGGTAGTAGGAATATACTTGAGAGGGAAATCAGGAGGGCAAAAAGGGGACATGAGATAGCTTTGGCAAATAGAATTAAGGAGAATCCAAAGGGTTTTTACAAATACATTCAGGACAAAAGGGTAACTAGGGAGAGAATAGGGCCCCTCAAAGGGCTTAAACCCGAAATGTCGATTCTCCTGTTCCTTGGATGTTGCCTGACCTGCTGCGCTTTTCCAGCAACACATTTTGAGCTCTGATCTCCAGCATCTGCAGTCCTCACTTCCTCCCCTCAAAGATCAGCAAGGCGGCCTTTGTGTGGAGCCGCAGAAAATGAAGGAGATACTAAAGAAGCACTTTGCATCACTATTTACTATGAAAAAGGACATGGAAGATATAAAATTTAGGGAAACAGATGGTGACACCTTGCAAAATGTCCATATTACAGAGGAGGAAGTGCTGGATGTCTTGAAACATATAAAGGTGGATAAATCCCCAGGACCTGTTCGGTGTACCCGAGAACTCTACGGGAAGCTAGAGAAGTGTTTGCTGGGCATCTTGCTGAGATATTTGTATCATCGATAATCACAGGTGAGGTGCTGGAAGACTGGAGGTTGGCTAACGTGATGCCACTGTTTAAGAAGGGTGGTAAGGACTAGCCAGGGAACTATAGACCAGTGAGCCTGACATCGGTGGTGGGCAAGTTGTTGGAGGGAATCCTGAGGGACAGGATGTATCTGTATTTGGAAAGGCAAGGACTGATTAAGGATAGTCAACATGGCTTTGTGAGTGGGAAATCATGTATCATAAACTTGATTAAGTTTTTTGAAGAAGTAACAAAGAGGATTGATGAGGGCAAAGTTGTAGATGTGATCTATATGGACTTCAGTAAGGCATTCAACAAGGTTCCCCATGGGAGACTGATTAGCAAAGTTAGATCTCATGGAATACAGGGAGAACTAGTCATTTGGATACAGAACTGGCTCAAAGGTAGAAGACAGAGGATGGTGGTGGAGGGTTGTTTTTCAGACTGGAGGCCTGTGACCAGTGGAGTGCCACAAGAATCGGTGCTGGGTCCTCTGCTTTTTGTCATTTACATAAATGATTTGGATGCGAGCATAAGAGTTATAGTTAGTAAGTTCACAGATGACACCAAAATTGGAGGTGTAGTGGACAGCGAAGAAGGTTACCTCAGATTACAACAGGATCTTGACCAGATGGGCCAATGGGCTGAGAAGTGGCAGATGGAGTTTAATTCAGATAAATGCGAGGTGCTGCATTTTGGGAAAGCAAATCTTAGCAAGACTTATACACTTAATGGTAAAGTCCTAGGGAGTGTTGCTGAACAAAGAGACCTTGAAGTACAGATTCATAGCTCCTTGAAAGTGGAGTCGCAGGTAGATAGGATAGTGAAGAAGGTGCTTGGTATGCTTTCCTTTGTTGGTCAGAGTATTGAGTACAGGAGTTGGGAGGTCATGTTGCGGCTGTACAGGACATTGGTTAGGCCACTGTTGGAATATTGCATGCAATTCTGGTCTCCTTCCTATCGGAAAGATGTTGTGAAACTTGAAACAGTTCAGAGAAGATATAGAAGGATGTATATCTCTATGATTCTATGACTAAATTCTTGCAGATGCTGGAATCTGTACTGAAAGCAACAACTGCTGGAGATCACTATGGGTCAGACAGCATCCATGGAGAGAAAGTAAGCTGACATTACGAGTCTGGATGACTCTTCATCAGAACTGGCAGCATAAACATTAGGTTGCTCTCTCTCCATGGATGCTGTCTGACCCATAGTGATCTCCAGCATTTGTTGCTTTCATGCTGTATGATAATTACCTGAACTTGAATGCAAGGATGAAATAACCTTGCCGTGATAGCATCAAGTTAGTACATTGTTTAGAAAGTTGCAAAAGGAAGTTGATAGATTGAGATGAGTGAACAGAAGAGTGTTAGGTAGGGTTCAGTGCAGGGAAGTGTGAGGTCATCCACTTTTGGCCTAGGAACATTTAGATTAGATTAGATTAGATTACATTACAGCGTGGAAACAGGCCCTTCGGCCCAACAAGTCCACACCGACCCGCCAAAGCGCAACCCACCCATACCCCTACATTTACCCCTTACCTAACACTACAGGCAATTTAGCATGGCCAATTCACCTGACCTGCACATTAAATTGGTATTTTTCTAAATGGTGTGCATTAAGAATTGTAGAGGAGGGGCACTTGATAAACATTAATAACCTACCATATATGCACAAAATATATTTTTAAAAGTCAACAAAGGGATAGATTTTCATCTTTGATTCAGGAAATCCAAGTCAGGGCTACCCAATTAATTTGGGTTTGGTAAACATTTAGATTATTGACCACTATTTACTGATCACCATCCAGTGCCATTGATGATGAATGAAAATTTGTATATTCTGTCTCGGGAGCTCAGTAATAGTAATGTAAGTAAAACCTTTTTTATTATCAACTTTGTCAACCCAAATGTAGTTGTTCCTCACATAGTTGTTTTTTCGTTGCTCAGAGATGTGTGTGGGTAATGTTGGGGCTGCTTTCTCCCTAGGTAAGCCAAGACAGTGTTTATACTGTATGGATACTGTGTTTCACTCTTTAGAGATCCATCCTGGTTCTCAGGGGGATTAGTCCAACTCTCCAAATTATTCATTTCCCCACTAACCCTCACAATATTTACCCCTATCACCCAATGCCCCCTCCACTATCCCTCACCCAGTACCATAAAACGTAGACCAATACAGCATAGAACAGGCCCTTCAGCCCTCAATGTTGCACCGACCTGTGAACTATTCTAAGCTTATCCCCTCTACACTATCCCATCATCATCCATGTGCTTATCCAAGGATTGTTTAAATCTCCCTAATGTGGCTGAGTTAACTACATTGGCAGGCAGGACATTCCACGCCCTTACCAATCTCTGAGTAAAGAACCTGCCTCTGACATCTGTCTTAAATCTATCACCCCTATATTTGTAGTTATGCCCTCTTGTATAAGCTGACGTCATCATCCTAGGAAAAAGACTCTCACTGTCTACCCTATCTAATCCTCTGATCATCTTCTATCTCTCTAACAAATACCCCCTTAGCCTTCTCCTTTCCAATGAGAACAGACTCAAGTCTCTCAGCCTTTCCTCGTAAGAGCTTCTCTCCAGACCAGGCAACATCTGGTAAATCTCCTCTGCACCTTTTCCAATGCTTCCACATCCTTCCTGTAATGGGGCGACCAGAACTGTACACAATATTCCAAGTGTGGCCGCATTAGCGTTTTGTATAGTTGCAGCATGATATTGCGGTTCCGGAACTCAATCCCTTTACCAATGAAACCTAACACACCATATGCCTTCTTAACAGCACTATCAACCTGGGTGGCACCTTACAGGGATCAATGTACATGGACTCCAAGATCCCTCTGTGCATCCACACTACCGAGAATCTTTCCATTGACCCAATACTCTGCCTTCCCGTTATTCTTCCCAAAGTGAATCACCTCACATTTAGCTGCATTGAACTCCATTTTCCAATTCTCAGCCCAATTCTGCAGTTTATCCAAGTCCCCCTGCAACCTGCAACATTCTTCCACGCTGTCCACCACTCCACCGACTTTAGTGTCATCTGCAAACTTACTAACCCATCCACCTATGCCTGCGTCTAAGTCATTCATAAAAATGACAAACAGCAGTGGTCCCAAAACAGATCCATGTGGCACACCACTAGTAACCAGACTCCAGGCTGAATATTTCCCAGGAGAAAGTGAGGACTGCAGATGCTGGAGATCAGAGCTGAAAAATGTGTTGCTGGAAAAGCGCAGCAGGTCAGGCAGCATCCAAGGAGCAGGAGAATCGACGTTTCGAGCATAAGCCTAAAGAAGGGCTTATGCCCGAAACGCGATTCTCCTGCTCCTTAGATGCTGCCTGACCTGCTGCGCTTTTCCAGCAACACATTTTTCAATCAACCACCATCATATTTTCCATCAACCACCACTCGCTGCCTTCTTTCAGAAAGCCAGTTTCTAACCCAAACTGCTAAATCACCCTCAATCCCATGCCTCTGCATTTTCTCCAACAGCCCACCATGTGGAACCTTATCAAAGGCTTTACTGAAGTCCATGTACACCACGTCAACTGCCCGACCCTCATCTACATACTTGGTCACCTTCTCAAAAAACTCAATGAGGTTTTGCCCTTGACAAAACCATATTGACTATCTGAAATCAAATTGTTGCTTGCTATGTGATTAGAAATCCTATCTCTTATAATCCTTTCCAAAACCTTCCCTACAGCAGAAGTAAGGCTCACTAGTCTATAATTACCTGGGTCATCTCTACTGCACTTCTTGAACAAGGGCACAACATTTGCAATCCTCTAGTCCTCTGGTACTAAACCTGTAGACAATAATGACTCAAATATCAAAACCAAAGGCTCCTCCATCTCCTCTCTAGCTTCCTAGAGAATTCTCAGATAAATTCCATCCAGCCCAAAAGACTTGTCTACTTTCACTCCTTCTAGAAGTGATAACACCTCTTCGTAACTAACCTCAATCCTTTCTCGTATCTCACTCTTCTCGTCTACAATATTCTCCTTTTCCTGAGTGAAAACTGATGAGAAATGTTGATTTAGTACCTCTCCGAGCTCCACTGGATCCACACTCAACTTCCCACTTCTGTCTTTGTTGGCCCTATTCCTACCCTAGTCATCCTTTTATTCCTCACATACCTATAGAAAGCTTTAGGGTTCTCCTTTATTCGATCTGCTAAAGACCACTTATGTCCTCTCTTTGCTCTTCTTAACTCTCTCTTTAAATCCTTCCTAGCTAATCTGGAACTCTCCATCACCTCAACTGAACCATCTTATCTCATCAACACGTAATCCTCCCTCTTCCGCTTAACAAGAGATTCAATTTCTGTAGGAAACCACAGTCCCTTTACCTTATCACTTCCTCCCTGCCTAACAGGGACATACCTATCAAGGACATGCAATATCTGTTCCTTAAACTAGCTCCACATTTCCTTTGCATCCCCTGCATTTTGCGACCCCGTTCTATGCATCTTAATTCTTGCCTAATCACATTATAATTGCCCTTGACCCATCGATAACTCTTGACCTGTGGCATGTATCTATCCCTTTCCATTGCTACACTAAACATAACTGAATTATGGTCACTCTCTCCAAAGTGCTCACCTATCACTCAATCAAACACCTGATCTAGTTCATTACCAAGCACCAGATCCAGTGTGGCCTCCCCTCTTGTCGGCCCTTCGACATACTGTGTCAGGAAACCCTCCTGCCCACATTGGACAAAAACTGATCCACCGATGTACATTATGGGCAAACCTTAGGAATTATGTAATTGCAACAGGAAGTCTTTTCTTCGTGCAATCTTAAAATAAGAGTGAACCCCTGATAATTTTTTCATGCATGCAAACACATCATGCATATAGACAGATATTAAAAGCTTCAGTACCATTAACAAAAGTTAAATTTCTCAAGTGGTCTTTAAGTTGTTAAAACAAGCAAACATCAACTTAAAAATCATAAAGACATAATCCTTTAATAACTTCTTAAACTATTAACTAAAATGTGTATAATCACATGTTTCACTGCTTTTGAAACTCAGTTCCTAATGGACTGAACTGTCAAAGCACACCAGACAATTGTGATAATGCTGTCATTTAAAAAAAGTTATTTTGTCCTTGGCATTTTTTGAAGAAAGATCGTAAAGTCAGAGGTGCTGAAAGGTCTAGTTTAACAATGGAAGGGGAGTGGAAATTAGAGTGGTGCTAGAAAAGCACAGCAGGTCAGACAGCATCCGAGAAGCAGGAAAATCGATGTTTCAGGCAAAAGCCCTTCATCCCGATCTAATCTAAACACTACCCAAGGCACTACCTCCTCTTCCACTCACTAAGTCTGTGGTGGGAAGGATGGTGGATAATATTGTGTTTGGTATCAATCCACCGCTGCTCCCTCACCACCCGACACCTGGAGGAAGAACGCCTCATCTTCCGCCTCGGAACACTTCAACCCCAGGGCATTAATGTGGACTTCAGTTTCCTCATTTCCCCTCCCCCCCCCATCTTACCCCAGTTCCAACCTTCCAGCTCAGCACTGTCCTCATGACCTGTCCTACCTGCCAATCTCCCTTCCCACCTATCTGCTCCACCCTCCTCTCTGACCTATCACCTCCATCCCCACCCCCATTCACCTATTGTACTCTTTGCTACCTTCCCCCACCCTCCTCTCTGACCTATCACCTCCATCCTCACCCCCATTCACTTATTGTACTCTTTGCTACCTTCTCCCCACCCCCACCCCCACCCCCACCCCCATTTATCTCTCCACCCTGGAGGCTTCCTGCCTTTATTCCTGATGAAGGACTTTTGCCTGAAAGTCCTTTTGCTCCTCGGATGCTGCCTGACCTGCTGAGTTTTTCCAGCACTACTCTAATCTACACTCTGACCTCCCGCATCTGCAGTTCTCACTTTCGCCTAATGGAAGGGGAGTGGCCAGTTCTTCCAGTTCACGTTTTTTCTAGTTTGTTTTAGCTGTAGCAGTCACAAAATGTGTGAGTCCAGGGAAGCTGCACGCTTCAGTGAAGAACTCCTCTTACTTTCTCTGAAATCTCTGTCTCTGGATATCGTTCCCTCCTGTCTGTAAGAATCCGTATTTGAATATACCTTGTTTCTAAGGGGTGTATTTGTGGGATATTGCTATATTGGAATATATTGGAATATACTACCTTACTATATTACTATATTGGAATATTAATTACTAATAGTGGCTGTATCAGTTAAGTTTTCCAATAGTTAGTTATTTTAAATTCCATTTTCTTTGATTTGTGTTACAACAGCAGTGTTGAAATAAATTCTGTTTTGCTTAATGCCAAATGATTTGACCAGCTGCATCACACCTTGAATACACATTTCACACCTTCCCTTAAAATAAGAAAAAGTTAGGGTCTATGCTATCTTCTTAAAATATTTTGAAGGGGTCTGGCCTTATCCACAACACAATGGAGTCAATTGAAACTGAATGAAAAGGTAGCTTGGTTCCATCTGAGCTGCACCAGACACCCTGTTATTCAAAGCAATTGAGGAGCATATATAAGTTTTTACTGTAAATTAAAGCAGAATTTTGTATGCTTAAAATTAAAAACTGCGGGTAAGAGAAGGGTAGATTTTTTTAAAAAATAAGATTTTATTTAGAGCTTCTTCTTTTAGGCCTTTTAAAATAAAATTTTGGCTTTAAGTTCTCCCAGTATGATTTACCAGCAGCAATCAGCCTACAAACACTAGATTTGAGAAAAATGTGGGCCTTTTTAGGCAAGTCCATGTTAGCACTTTTAAAGGGGCAATGATGGCAGTCAATGGATGTGGGAGATTAGATTAGATTTAGATTAGATTCCCTACAGTATGGAAACAGAACCTTAGGCCCAACCAGTCCACACCGACCCTCCGAAGAGTAACCCACCCAGACCCATCTCCCTCTGACCGATGCACCTAAGACTACGGGCAATTTAGTATGGCCAATTCACCTGACCTGCACATCTTTGGACTGTGGGAGGAAACCGGAGCACCCGAAGGAAACCCGTGCAGACACGGGGAGAATGTGCAAACTCCACCCAGACAGTTGCCCAAGGCTGGAATCAACCTGGGCCCCTGGTGCTGTGAGGCAGCAGTGCTAACCACTGTGCCACAGTGCCACCCCAATAGGGAATAGTTGACTGTCACTTAGAGAGAGGAATAGCTCCAGAAGATTCCTGCACAACCTTCCTACCTCTCCTGACAGTCACCCATCTATCTGACTGAACCTGTGGTGTGACTATCTCTCTACATCTACTAACCATCACACTCTGTGCCTCTTGTGTGCTCCTCAGTGATTCCAACTGCCTCTCTGGCTGACTAAATGGTCTAATATGAGATAGATCCAAACACACCTCCTGCAGACTTAATCTCCAGGGACAGTCAACTCTTCCCTAATCTCCCACATCCAACAGGAGGAACATATCACTCCATTGACTACTATCATTGACCCTTTAAAAGTGCTAACATAGACTTGTCTAAGGGGATATGAAATAGCCTTGTCGGATAAGGTTAAGGATAATCCAGAGATTCTACAAGTACATTAAGAGCAAAAGAGCACCTAAGGAGAGAATAGAGTCCCTTAAAGATCAATGAGGTTGCCTATGTGTGGAACCACAGGAGATGGGAGAGATACTAAACAAATACTTTGCAACAGTTTTTACTGTGGAGAAGGACATGGAGGCTAGGGAACTCTTGAAAACAGTCCACATTACCAAAGAGGAGGTGTTGGAGGTCTTAAAAAAACATAAAGGTGGATAAAGCTCCAAAATGTGATCAAGTCTATCCCAGGACATTGTGGGAATTAGGGAAGAAATTGTGGGGCCCATAGCAGAGACACTTGCATCATCTATAACCACGGGCGAGGTGCCGGAGGACTGGAGGGTGGCTCATGTTGTGCTTTTATTTTAAAACGTCTGTAAGGAACTGCAGATGCTGATTCTGACATGGTTGGAGGAGTTAAAGAAATCAGGATCTCGCACCTCCAAAACCCTGCTGAGGCTGAGTCCATTGAAAATTTCAAAACCACAATTGATTTTTGTTCAGAAAACATAGCAATGACTATGCAACCAAGATGTGTAGGTTATTTCTTAGTCTAATTGACAGGCTCAAGGATTCCAAATGAACTACTCTTTCTTATGATGCACTTTTTTACTGAATTGTTGTTAT
Source organism: Chiloscyllium plagiosum (assembly GCF_037043375.1). NCBI lineage: Eukaryota > Metazoa > Chordata > Chondrichthyes > Orectolobiformes > Hemiscylliidae > Chiloscyllium > Chiloscyllium plagiosum. The sequence continues at coordinate 17,662,167 of NW_028270142.1, forward strand.
AATTACTTGCACACCATTAGGTGACTGAATATAGTGGATCTTAGCAATGTAGTTTTAGATAATTAATTCACTGTAGCACTGTGCGCCACAATATACCGCAAAGTGGATAACAGCAGCACAAAAGCAAAATACTGGGATGCTGGGGATCTGAAATAAGAATAGAAAATATTGGAAGCACTCAGCAAATCAACTGTCATTCTTTTCAGTACTTGCATGGATTCCTAAATTGTCTTTGCTTTTTTCATTAGAAGGGGATGCTGATAAGGAAACACAGGCTTCAACAAATCAACCTTCTGGATCTCAGGAGGCACAAGAAAAGGGAGAAAGTTAACCTGTAAGAAACCTCTTGAACTAACGGGTGCTGCTCAACAGTTTTGGTGTTTCCTAAAGTCATCAGAGTTTGTTCACAGAGTTTAAGAAATTGAAATATGTGTTCCTTAGAAGACTGGCAATCTGGAAATGGACTCGTTATGTTTTGGACTGAATATATCATTACATGCAAAATGGACTCGACCTTCCTCTTTCTCAATGGTTGAAGAGATGCTGATTTGAATTATTAAAGAAAATGTGATTTCTGGGTCAGTTACATCCACAATTAGCTTTAGCAGGATGACAGAACAGATCAAATATCTGCTCGAATTGTCAGACTTCCATGTGTCAATATGTGTCATTATCCAAGACAGAGGATCCTATTGCATTTAAGGAAAAAGATTCAGTGATCGAGAGAAAACTATAGGTGCCCTGATCAAAGCACTATAGTCAGGAAAGCTGAAATGGTTTTCTTTTGATTTTTGCAAGTGACCAGAAACAGTGTTTTACTGATGCTTGTGAGCACTCAGTGCTGTTCACCTGAATGTGTGTCAACCGGACTGTCTTTAATCAAAATGTAGTGGAAAGGATAGGACTTTTGTAATATAACTGACCTGCTTGGAGCTTGCAGTAGTTGTTTGTAAAGATTTGCTGTATAATAGTTTGTGTTGTAAGATTTGTTCTTGGATTACTTAAACATCAAAGTCACCAAGCAATTGCATTAAGTTTCACAAGGAGACAGCCTGTGGGCACATTCACGTCTTTGTAGCTTGCCATATTTATAATTTAGTTCCGTTTAGCAGTGTCTGTTAAAAGCTAAGCATTCCCAGAGGCACGATACCCAGTGCAGTTTATTCAATTCAATACAATCGTTTATGATACCTGTGAAATATTCACTCTTCTTCAGCACCGACGTTTTGGGAAAGACAAAATGTATCTTGAAAGAACATTATGAATTTTAATCATAACCAGTTCAAATATTAAGGAAAGTAATGATCTTAACTTGAAACATTTGCATGTGTATTTACAGTTGCTTTAATTTCACAGAATTAGCCCTTTAATTAATATTAACACATATATATATGCTTTCAGTGGAATGCCTCCCAACAATATATTCCTACATCTATATTGTGCTATTTACATCTTTGGTCCAACGCTATGAACTGTCTTTCTCGTCACATCCTAATTGTGAATAAATATATTGATTGGACAGCGTTTTAATCAAGTTCCTTACTATTTCTATACCTAATCTTTCTGCCAGTTGTGATCTTTTTACTGCATCAGTTGTCACAGAAAGGTTTTAAAAAAAGAGTTGCTCTTCCAACAAACTGACAGTGACAAAATGTTCAGCATTTTTTCAGACTTTAACCGAGAATGAACTTTTCCAGAGTCTAATTAAACATTGTGTACTTTTGGAGCTTTGTAAACCTTTGATACATTTTGTGTATTTATTTTGTATCGGTCAATCATTCAAGATTCTAAAATATAACTTTACTAAAGTATTGGTAAAGATGAACCACGTTTGCTGTCTACAATTTTAAACAAAGCAATTAATCTTGCAGTTATATTGTGAAATTATGAGTATGACAAAACAGTACTAATTGTTCTAAAAGCATTTCTAATTGTTGAGTCCAACTTTGCTAATATCTGTGGTCTAAATAAAGCTTGGCACTGTTATCTAAATAATCATTGTTAAAATTTGAAGATGAAGCTTTATTTTGGGCCTTTTAAAGTATATACTTATTTGGCAAGAAGTGAGCCAGCAGAGTATATAATTTCAAGGAATTATGTATTCTTCAGCTTAATTAAGAACCTATTCAAGTCAAAGTATACCTTCATGTGCATTGTTTGTCATTATTGAACTCTGCATCTTTTTTGATTTCTCCCATGTAATACTGCAATGTATCAATATTATCATTCTGTCCATTTGAAACAATTTCAATGTCCAATATCATTTTAATGGGCCTTCACGCTTTTAAATCTTCAACTTCTCCTTTTGAAAAATTTTTTTGTGATTGTGCATCAGAAAAAATGGAAAATATTTTTAGGAATCTTTCAAGCGCATGCTCATTTTAATTCAAACCCTCTTTTAACAAGATCAGGATTGGTCAGTGGGGATCATGTTAACTTGGAGCAAAAATGGTTGATATTGGACCAGCTGCCCATCTTACAATAGAAATGAAAATCAGGAGAACTGCCTAAGGCAGCTGCTTCAGTGTTATCCATTTTACACCAAAGTTATTGTGACTCAAGGTGTGTCTTACAGAATTTGACAAACTTATTTCCTACGAAAAGAGGAAAAAGAACAGTGAAGAAAGCAATGATGGCTAGAAAGGGTCTTTGCAAATAGCAGTGATCAGCTGTTGGTGAGTATATGTGTGGTATTCTGTGTTCATTTTCATGAAATAAAATTGCAACTTGTGCTTATAAATCTGAAAGAATGTGCATCTTCTTGTGGGTGACCTCTGAATTTTAGCCTCAGCACATTAAGCACAAAGTTTAATTCCCTCTGGAGAGTGGTTGGGAAGTAGGAGAGGATCATGAGGTGGAGGATGGAATATCCAACACTTTCCTTACGCTGACTCTATCAGGAGCAGAGCCAGCTGAACAGGGATAACCCACCTAGAGATCACTTGAGGCCCATAATTGCCCTTCAGGATGACATTAAGGATGATCTCCTAAAGCCATTCCTCATTTCCCAATTTGCTTCAATAATGACTGCCTCACTATGGGCTGTGTTATGTAACTTATTCCTAACTTAATGTCATAAACCTATTCATTCTGCAGCAAACAATCATAGCGTTCAAGGGGTAAAAATGCTAAGAATAAAAAAAATGCACATCTCCTCTACAGCATGCCAATGCTGACCAATCCATTCTGCATTGTGGTACTGACTCTACAGTATCAACACAATTGTTTAAAAATTCTCAATTATGTCCTTCATTTTCTCACTGCAAATTTTTCACAAAATATTCTTTGAGTCTAGCATGGGCCCTCAATATGTCAACTGTGCCGCTGAGCTGTACGGACAGACCGAGCATTCATTATGTACAGAACTTGGAAACAGCAGCAAATCCCAAGACTTGATGTCACTGACCCTGCTGCCTCTGCATAAACCGTGGAAATTTATTTCCTGAAATGACTCTATATGCCCTTTTGATACGAGCAATAATCCTTTGAAGGATTGACACCTTCATGAGGATGATTACAGCTACATAAAGGAGGGGATTATGTATAATGAGAATATTATAGTTCTAGGCTACTGGGAAGCAACACTGAAGCAGAGATTAGACAGAAACAGCTTCTGTCCCTGATCCTGCTCACAGTGGGTTACCTTTCTGGCTGGGTTGGCATGGCAAATCACAGTTTGAAGAGGATAAGCTTTTCCACAAGGTGTAAATGCACTGAATATTATTACAGAATGTTTCAGACAACAGTGCCAGAAGCTGAGAAGCAGATTACCCACCCCCTGAACCCAAATGGGAATGGGGACAGACAACAACAGCAAGGTGAGTGATGTAAAACAGCAGAGTGGCTCAGTGGTTAGCACTGCAACCTCACAGTTCAATTCTAGCCTCAGGTGACTGTCTGTGTGGATTTTTGCACAGTCTCCCCGTGTCTGCATGGGTTTTCTCTGGGTGCTCTGGTTCCCTCCCACAATCCAAAGATATACAATTTATGTGGATTGACCATGCTAAATTACTCATAGTGTTCAGGGATGTGTAGGTTAAGTGAATTAGACATGGAAAATGTCAGGTTACAGAGGGATGTTCTTCAGAGGGTCATTGTGGTCTTGATGGGCCAAATGACTTGCTTCCATACTGTAAGGATTCTATGATTCATTCTAATATTGTTTTCTAAAAACATCTCCCAGTTGGTGCTTGATGGTGTTCTCTGCAGCTTCTTCCTGCCATTGATGAGTCAGATAAAGAACTCTGATCCCTCCATTGAAAGGGCCATTGATTACATTCCAAAACAAAAGACACCTGGCAAGGATGGGATTCCAGACAAGCTGCTAATGCATGGAAAATCTCATCTATTGCTGCACTTCTGCGACCTTCTCCTTCCCTGCTGAAAGGTAGCCTCCACTCCACAAGAGATACATGGTGCTAAAATGTGAACATTACAAGAGACATCATTATGAAGGGTTTCAGGAGGTTAGTCATGGCTCTACTTCAGCCTCCCAGATTGCCATGATCCACTACAATTTGCCTACCATCGCAATAGATCCATGGCAGATGCCATCTCCCTAACCCAACACTCATCCCTGGAACAGCTGGATAACAAGGACACCTATGTCAGACTCCTAATTGCTGACATTAGCGCTGCCTTCAACACCATAAATCCAACCAAATTCATCTCCAAAATCTGAAACTTAGGACTCTGCCCCTCCCCGCAACTGGATCCCTGACTTCCTGACCCGCAGACCACAGTGAGGATAGGCGGCAATACTTCCTCCACGATAATCTTCAACCCTTCAATCTATCAAGGCTGGGAACTCAGCCCCCCAGAGTACTTATGCACTCATGACTGTGTGGCCAAATTCAGCTCTAACACTATTTACAAATTTGTTGATGACACCACTATAGTGGGTTAGACCTCAAACAACAAGACAACACAGTAAAGAGATAGACAGCTTAGTGACATGGTATAAAGACATCAATCTCTCCTTCAATGTTAACAAAATGCAGGAGCTGGTCATCGACTTGAGAAAATGGAGTAGAGGACATGCCCCTCTCTGTACCAATGATGCTGAGGTAGAGTTCCTCGGAGTAAATATCACCAACAATCTATCCTGGTCCATCCACATTGATGCTACATTCAAGAAAACACATGAATGTCTCTACTTCCTCAGAAGACTGAGGAAATTGGACATGTCCACAATCACTCTTACTAATTTTTATAGATGCACCATAGAAAGCATCCTATCTGGATGCATCACAGCTTGGTATGGCAACTGCTCTGCCCAAGACCCCAAGAAATTACAGAGAGTTGTGAACACAGCCCAGTCCATCACGGAAACCAGCCTTCCTTCCATTGACTCTGTCTACACTTCCTGCTGCCTCGGGAAAGCAGCCAACATAATCAAAGTGCCCTCCCACCCTGGTTATACTCGCTTCCATTCTCTTCCACTGGGCAGAAGATACAAAAGTTTGAAAACACTTACTAACAGATTTAAAACGTTTATTCCCCACTGTTAACAGAGAGGTCTGTTATGAAGTCAGAAATTAAAGTTGATCTTTCTCGTCTGCCCTGAAGCTGTAACACTGTATTCTGCATTCTATTCTATTACTCTGATGTACTTATGTAAGGTATGATTTGTTTGGTTAGCACACAAAACAATTCTTTTCATCTTATCTTGGTACATATGACAATAACAAATCAAATCAAAACAATATAGGAGACAGTACCAACCACAGGGGCATTTCTCTCCTTAATATTACAGGAAAATCCTTTGCCAGGGTCATACTTAAACGATTCCAATCTACTTGCAGGCTGAGTGTACTTGGAAACATAGTATGGTTTTCATGCCAGCAATCCACAGTGAACACAGTCTTCTGTATGAGCTTGCTATAAGATAAGGGCAGGGAATAGAGTATAAGCTCACTGAAGTAGCCAATTTTTTTTTTGCAGAGCAGGTCTGTCCAAGATTTTGGAGAAAATTGCCTGGACGCCTAAACTTATCAGTTTCCTCTGCTCATTCCATGACAACAATGACTGCAGTGTACAGTTTGATGGCTCCACTGTCAATAGCTTCAGATCAAAACAAACATCATGCAATCTGGCTTCTGGTTCTCCATGCTTCTCGTATTCCCTGCACATATGGAAGGAGTTCACTTGCACCATAGGTTAGGTTGCTAGCTCTATAATATATCAGCACTGAAAGCAAAGTCAATAGCGCATCCTATTCTGATCAGCGAGGTCTTTCACAATGCTCTGTTTGTCACCCATATAGATACCAACCTTATGGATTATCTCTCCCTTGCCTGAGACTTGTTCTCTGGGCATAAAGAAAACAAGTCATCATGGGACAGGATGTTGCGTACTAAGTTTTGATCACAATCATAACACTCTACTGAAAGTGGTCAACAAATTTCCTATCTTAGATCCACAGTGGCAATCTGAGTTTTGATGCAGAACTCAACACATCAAGAGAGAAAAAGAGCTTCCACCTTTCACTGAATCATGGAAGTTGCTTGAACTGCTATGAAATGGAATTTTGGGACTAAGCTGGTTGTGTATAAGGCCAGTGTTCTCAGTACCTTGTTGCATTTATGTGAAACAGATGACTTACAACTTTTGAGATAAAAAGCTCACTAATTTCTATCTGTGCCACCTGTGATGCATACTGACATGACAAAATCATGATTGTTACAGTCCCCTCAAAGGCACAGTTGGCACCCTTACTAGTAGTTATCAAACAAAAGTTGCTGATGACCATCTATAGGAATCAAGTTGGTCCACATACAAGATGTTCAGTAGGAGGTTGTTGCCAAAGATCAATGGACACTCAAAGCTCCACTTTAAGTGGAGGCTGGTTACAAGGCTATAAGAGCTACCTTCTGTGACCATGTCACATGGCACCACTGCAACATGGAGACAGATGGCCAAACCAAGTCAGCCTTTCTACCTCTCTATTCACAACATAGTAAATCAAAACTGTCAAAGACCCCCAATAATTACCACAATAGTTCTGAACTAGACATTTGAATAACGAATTGCAGACTTTGTGAATAATTAATTCCAGACCCAAGTTTGGTATCTCAAAAGAGCTCGCAATTTATAACTTTAGCAAAGAAAAAATTAAACAATAAGGTAGCATGGACGTGCTTGGTTGCTTTTCTGGAGCTGTTGATCAGGGTCACCTTCTCTGTTCATCCTTATGCAAGTCTTCCAACTCACCTTTGTCCTCTGGGTTCCAGAAATTGTTTTGCTAGCAACTCCCCCAAAAAACACAGTTCAGACACAACTCCAACTCTGGTTCCACCCTAATGGGAAAAGATGTTTAGTCTGAGGCCTGACTTACCATTCAACATCTGCTATCTGCTTGACTGTGCGTCAGTCTCACTGGCCAGAGGAATGTGTGCCATCACTAACTGTTCTCAGAGTTGAACCTGCTTTGCTCCTTATGTTCCTCAAACAGGTCACTTTCAGCCACTGTAGGGACAAAGGCAAAGTCGGATGCATAAGGACCGGGGCCAATGGCAAGACATGAAGCAGCAGCAAGCCACCGTGGAGGATAATGGGCACCAGATCTAGCAGAGCTCCCAGCCACACCCCTTCAGGATGCACAAGAGAATGAGAGGTATTCACCCCCCACTCCATCATCTGAAGATGAGTGAGGCACAGTGTCAGAAGGCATCCTGGGACTGTGTGACAGAATTATGCTGGGGTGGAAGACCCAGTGACCGTGAAAGTCACTGCCTCTTTGAAATTCTGTGCTTTTTCCAGAGAGCAATGGGTGACCTGTATTGTATCTCTCAGTTGTGCAACTGTAAATACGTCAGGACAGTGACCAACACAACCTGTGCAGAATCACACCAGTTTATTTCATTTCCCAATGAGAAGGTCAATGTTGCAGGCAGGGCAATAGGATTTGGAAACATAGCTGGCTCCCTCAGGTCCAGATGGCTTAGACTCTACACACATGGCACTGGGAAAGCACCAGCACAATGCAGTCAAATTTGTCAACAGGAAGCACTTCCATTTGACATAATGTGCAGATGATCTGCAATCGTGGTCACTATTTCCTGGAGGTTTGTGCCCAATACCCTGGCAGCTGCCATGATTCCTACACAAGCACTCGTTTGTACCTGATGCTTTTGAGGGTTCAGGAGAATTACGAGGCTGGGTATAAAAGCTACCTACTGTGACCATGTCACATGGCACCACTGCGCAACTCCCTGACTAATGCAGAGCTAGCTGTGCTGCAGCCTGATGAACTTCACCTGACAAAGGGTCAGCACTCCGAAAGCTTGTGATTTCAAATAAACCTGTTGGATTGTAACCTGGAGGTGTGTGATTTCTGACTTTGTGCTTCACCAGGTAGAGCAGACAGTAAGGCTGTTAAAAATGCATTCCGACTGCTTGGACTGGTTGGCATGGGGGACCATCCTGGACAGCCTGGACAGAGTGTACCACATTATCGATCCAAGGAGGTGAATGAGGAAATGAGGGAGGAGGAATCTCTCCGTGGCTATGAGAGAGCCGAACTGCATTGGGCACTGCAAACCACAGAGGAGCTACCTACATTCTGTTCTAGTAGATGAGAGTCGGGTGCAGCAGTCATGCAATGTTGAGTAGTTATTGGCTATTCCTAACCAACCTCACAGAATTACACACATTGCACCCATGTCTGAAACTTACACACTTAAAACATTCATGAAAAATTTTGAAGCAAACTTCTCCAAAGATATTCACAGCCCACATTTTCGAAGGCGTCTGTGTTGAACCCAGATGGTTTGCTTCCTGCTGGATACAATCCTATTTCATGTGCTACAACCACCCACTTGTTTCAAATAGTTTGAGAAACAGAGATAAGAGGCCCATTATGTTTCACACCAAACTGCTAATTCCTATCATTGCTCTTCTAAACCATGGCCTTGTTGGAAGCAGCCCTGTCAAAGTATACACTCATAGCACCCCCTGCTGCGATGAAAGCCTGTTTCGATAACTTATCAAAAATTTTGAGAAGTGTTTTTGAGCATATGGCAGGCTTTTTGAGAACAAAATTTACAATAATTCTTCCCATATTGCAATTTTGTCTATTAAGAACAGATCAATATGAAAACATGTCAATATTCTTTATACCTTCCTCTTTGACAAAGCTATTGAACATCTGTCCCAGTATGTCTGTGTGAGGCTCAATGTCGAATTCTATTTGGTAGCCCTGCTGTGAGGCATTTTAGAATGTTTTATTATGTTTAGGTACAAATATAATAGAAGTTACTGTTGGTACATTATTACTGTTCAAACTGTAAATTGTTAGTTTACCAGAATTCTGGAAAAATATTTTTGATAATTATGATGAATATTTATTTATTCTGACTACTTCACTCATCAATCATCAGTCTCTGTGAGGGGCATCTCCTTTCAACTTTTATTCCTTTGGCAAGCAGCAAGATGAGTTTCTCACTAAGTCATGGAGAATTACCAGTCCAGGTTAAACACCTTCCCACAGCTCAAGTCAACACAATAACATTCAGCTTCCAGGCTTACCAAATGTGACAAACAGGCCAGATGTCAAACAGGGGGAGAAAGTGAGGACTGCAGATGTTGGAGATCAGAGTCAAAAAGAGTGATGCTGGAAAAGCACAGCAGGTCAGGCAGTATCCGCGGAGCAGGAAAAGTGACGTTCCAGGCAAAGCCCTTCATCAGGATCTCATTGGACTTATGCCTGAAACATCGACTCTCCTGCTCCTCTGATGCTGCCTGACCGGCTGTGCATTTCCAGCACCACACTCTTCAACTCTGATCTCCAGCATCTGCAGTGCTCACTTTCTTCTCCTGCTTGACATCTGGCTTGTTTGTCACATTTGGTAAAGCAGGAAGCTGAGTGTTATTATGTCGACTTGTGATGTGGGAAGGTGTTTAATGAGCAATAAACTCTGGCGGTGCTTTTCCAGTGCCACACTTTTCAACACAGTAGTCAAGCAGACTTGATGTGAAAGTCAGAGTGGAACCTGGTGGATCGACATCAGATTGTTCTGAAATACGTTCACATTAGATGCCAGACACCAGCATCTCAGGTCACCTTGGCTGCTCAAACTCTACATCCATTGACATTTCCATATGACATGTGCTGGCTTCTCAGAACTCTAATGGCATACCTCCGATCCATTTTCAGGATGCTTCTGCACTTCAGTTCTCCACCTTGGGTTGCACCAAAACACTTTATACTCAGGGTCACTCACAACACACAGCTCATGAACTGGTCAAGGCTGATCTCCATCTGTTCGCTTACTCTTGTGGTGCTCAGTCACTGTGAGCCTACATGGATGTTCACAATCTCGCACTGCTTTTTTGCACTTCACCGCACCCCCTGCCCCACCCGCAGCCAGACATCTCAGGCTTCACAGTCCTTCTGTCTCACCTTGTCATTTGACACTGACATGAAGCCAGAAGGCTTGTATATCGCTTCTAGGCTTGTAATAGTTGTTACGTTTTTATTCATTCACAGGACATGGGTGTTATTGGCTAGGCCAGCATTCACCACCCATCCCTAATTGCCTCGAGGGCAGTTAAGAGTCAACCTCATTGCTGTGGGTCTGGAGTCACATGTAGGCCAGATTAGGGAGGTGCTGGAAAAGCACAGCAGTTCAGGCAGCATCCAAGGAGCAGGAAAATTTATCTCTCCACCCTTCAGGCATTCTGCCTCTATTCCTGATGAAGGGCTTTTGCCCGAAACATCGATTTTCCTGCTCCTCGGATGCTGCCTGAACTGCTGTACTTTTCCAGCACCACTCTAATCCAGAATCTGGTTTCCAGCATCTGCAGTCATTGTTTTTACCCTGTAGGCCAGATCAGGTAAGGATGATAGTTTCCTTCCCTGAAGGACATTCATGAACACATGGCTTTTTCTCACATTGGCTACATGGTCTCCATGGCAAGTTTCAAACCCAGTTCCCAGAGCATTACCTGGGCCTCTAGATTGATAGCCTAGCAAAAGTACCATTGGCCATCACCTCCCCTCGCTTAACAGAGAAAGTCTTTGATCAGGAGATCCCAGCCTAATAAGTCAAGAGCACCCTCCGATACCAGTTTAGGGACTAGGGCAGAATCAGTCAGCCACTCAGGCAGTTAGATTCGCTCTTCATTATAACTATGACATGCACATTCAAGGATTTCTAAAATTCCACGCTGTAAGGATATTTAAGCAACTCTTGGATAGGCATGTGGATGATAGTAAAATGTAGAATATGTACGTTAGTTTGATCTTAGAGTAGGATAAAACGTCAGTACAACATCAAGAACTGAAAGGCCTGTAGTGTGCTGTACTGTTCTATGATTTACCGTGACCTCAGCTTGGATCATATCTGTGACCTGGAAGTATTCCATCATCTGGCACAAAACTAATTCTTCTACCTCTGCCCAGCTCTGGAAATGACCAACATTCCCATAGCAGAGCATTTTTACGGAAAAGGGGGCGTTTAAATGTTGTGGGCTATCATGGGGAATGGTAGCAACTAAATTTCTGATTCTGAGATTGTGAATGTGGCTGCCTTGGCCCTGCCCCTGTATCTCACTGAAATACAGTGGGATCCCCCTGCCAGCTGAGGAAATGAACACTCTTACGATTTACAACTTGCTGTCATTTCCAAGGCTGTGGCCTCATCACTGACCTCCTTCCACATCAGCTTATTGCTCACAAACTTGGCCTGCCTTATATTTTTCTTTAGCTTTCCTACAAACATGTCTCAATGGTTGATTTCCAAGTTCACGCCACCCCCACAGTGATGAGAGAATTCTTTTAATTTAAGAATGCAATGTGTAACAGTCTCACTTGGCAACTGTTTCCATTAAAGGTTTAATGGACTTCAATTTGCAGAGCAATTTCATTCTCAGTTGTGTAATAATTTGAGTCCTCAGAATTTCTTTTCTTTCAGCATATTCTGTTGTGTCTGGGTCTCATGGGCAGTATTGATTTGGTACCACTTCAAAACAATCTAGTGGTGCCATGGTGGTGAAAACATTTACTTTCTCCTGATCTCATATTTAATTCACATTCAGAGAAATATGTAAGCTTCATTCATAATTGCATCAATTCTCTTTGAATTCCCTCATTGTCCCCAAATATGCCCTCAATGAAATTTTTGTGTTTTTCAATTACACACTCTGCTGACTAGTAGTGTTATTGGTAATGTTCTGGGGACTCGGGTTCAAATCCTGCCATAGCAGATGATAGAAATTGAATTCAATTTTTAAAAAAGTCTCAAATTAGGAGTCTAATGATAGATATGAATCCATTGTTGACTGTTGGGGAAAAACCCATCTGGTTCAGTAATGTCCTTCAAGAGAGTAATCTGCCATCCTTACCTTGTCTGACCTACATGTGACTCCAGATTCACAGCATTTGTGGTTGACTTTGAACTGCCCTCTGGGTAATGAATGCTGGACTAACCAGTGATGCTCACATCCTGCCAATGAATAAAAAAAAATTCTTCAGTCCTTCAATTTTCAAAAATAACATTGGTCCTACCTTTGTTCCCTGCTTTCTGTTGTCTATTTGACTGAGCAAAGATTGACATGTGGAGAACAAGACACAGTTTCATTATTGAACCAACTCCACAAACAGGGCAATGCTGAGATGTTGAAAGTGACTGTTCTAAAGGTAAAAGTGGATTACTATGAAGGACATGGATAGGGTAAATAAACAAAGTCTTCTCCTTGGGGTGGGGGAGTCCAGAACTAGTGGGCATAGATTTCAGGAGAGTTTTAAAAGAGACCTTAGGGGCAATTTTTTCACACAGACGTTTGTGTGTGTATGGAATGAGCTGCCAGAGGAAGTGTTGGAGATTGGCACAATTACAATATATAAAATGCACCTGGATAGGCATATAAATAAGAAGGGCTTAGAGGGATATGGGCCAAATGCTGGCAAATGAGACTAGATTAATTTCAGATATCCAGTTGGCATGGACAAGCTGAACCGAAGGGTCTGTTTTCATGCTGTACGTCTCTATGAATCTATGATTCTCCTTCTAATTCTCTCCCCTCATATGACTTTCAGGTTAAATCACTACCAGTCATCTCTCTCTAATGAGTCAGCTAGGCCGATGGTGACTTTACTTCTATTATTCTAGAATTGCTTTAAGCAACGGTTCAATGTAACATACAGGGCATTTAATCAGGAAATACAGACATAGAACCTAACACAAATGATGACAGTTTTTTAGGACGGAATGGTGGCTCAGTGATTAGCACTGCAGGCTCAGAGCACCACGGACCCTGGTTCAATTCCCGCCTCTGAGTGACTATGTGGAGTTTGCACATTCTCCCCGTGCCTGTATGGGTTTCTTCCAGGTGCTCCGGTTTCCTCCCACAATCCAAAGATGTGCAGGTCAGGTGAATTGGCTATACTAAATTGCCCAGAGTGTTAGGTGCATTAGTCAGGGGTAAATGTAGGGGAATGGGTCTGGGCCTGTTACTCTTCAGAGGGTCGGTGTGGACTTGTTGAGCTGAAGGGCCTGTTTCTATGCTGTAGGGAATCTACTGTTTGCAGTCCTGGATGGAACAGACACATGATGGGACAGAATGGTCTGATCTTTGTACCCTGCAGTGATGATCTCTTCCTCTGTTGTATCACAAACTGCTGAGGTGTTAACCCAAAGTTAACATGGATCCATCTCATCTGTCCACCCTGCCTTCTCAACCACCCACTTTTGTAACTTATTTTGGAGGATGGGGGATATCTCCAGTCTATTAAGCACTCAATTATCTTTACTCATTCAGTTGTCAAATGACTAGGGAACAGATGGTCAATGTGGACCACTCACAAACTGACACTGGGTCCATAAAAGTAGCTTTGCTTCTATCTGGTCAGGACACCTGTTATAATCATGCAGCATGCTTTGATATTATAGATGACGACTTCTTCCCTTAATCATTATCAGATACTCTCCAAAGCCTGGTTGTATGTTTGATCAGATAATAGCTCCTATCGCAAATGTTTAACGCAAATGGCTAACATTGTTCTGTTGACAGGAAACAAATTGCTGGGAGCGCTTTAAACCAGAGGCTTTTTCTATCATAATGCTGAGTTGTGTCTCTTTTTATAAAGGCTGGAGATACCATTTCTTACATTGTTTATAGCTCCACTTCATCCAGGAGCTATGCCTAAGGTGACTCAGATTCAATGGTGAAGTAGTCACAGAATTGTGCCACACTATTTCAGTGGGACCTACAGCCATACAGCAGGGCAAAGCCAGTTACACTAACACTAAACTTCCAGAGGGCTCGATCACAACACGCAAAATCACAAATGCCTAGGAGTATAGGAACAGTAGTAAGCCATTCAGCCCCTCGATCATTCAATGAGATCATGGCCAATCTGTGGCCTAACCTGCCTTTTGACTAAGATCTTGCAGTGAAAGCCGTTACCAATAATGTTCCAGACCAGCTTTATCTGAAAACACATCCACCTATGAAGAAAAATGAACTGTGCGTTTCCTAGGTACTTAGCTTTGTGAATGCTAGTGCTCCTACACAACTCTTATCATGGTAACTGCAGTATGGCTGGTGGAAGGTTGCTGACTATCACTGAGGAGATTGCAGAGGATCGTGAAGGTCATCCCTGTACAGCTTGATCTTTTAGGATCCTATTTTAGATTGTGCTATCTTAATATGAGTGGCAGCAATCTGGGCTGGATGACTGAAAGGCAGCAGTAAGGGCAGTAGTGGGGCCACAATACAATAATCCTGTACAGGCCTCATTTCTGAGCTGTTTGAGTTTATGATCCTTTTAAGTGTGATTTAGCAGAAATGAGCTTCACTCAGTATTTCACTTTACTTTTAAATTCAAATTTTCAGTTTGAAGAACACATCAGTATGTTACAAGAGAGTAATAAATGAATGTTCAGTCCTGGTTGGCTGAAGGCCCTTATGGGCAAGGTAACTGGCCGAGTTAACTCCTTCCAACTGCTGTGTATCATGTCCTTTCTTACAATATCTCACACAACCTTTACCAAACCTACATTGTTCTTTGATTAGCCTAATTGTCCCTCAAAAAGTATTCTTACAACTAAATGCCCAAAGGTGCACTTTTAAATGATTGGATAAGAGCCAGCCTGTAAGTTCCCTTCCACTATTGATAGGAACATAGGAGCAGGAGTAGGTCATTTAGCCCATCAGGCCTGCTCCATCTATCAATACAATCATAGCTGATCATCAACTTCAATCCCACCTTATTTTGATATCCCTTTACATCACTGGCATTTAAAAATCTGTCCATCTCTACTTTAAACAAAGACAGTCAGTTTTCACACCCCTTGGGACAGAAACTTCCAAAAATTCACAATCCCTTAATTAAAAATATAACTCACCTTTACTTTAAGTGGCTTCCACCTTGTTTTGAGATTGTGTTCCCCGTTCTAGACTCCCCGACAAAAAGAAACATTTTATCTACATCTGTCTATCCCTTGAAGTATTTGTGAGATTTCTATCAAATCATCTCTCAATCTTCAAAACATTTGAAAATACAGGCCTAAATTCACAAATCTCTCTTCACAGGACAAAAATCTCAAGGTAAAATAGTCCGTAAGGAACTCTAATCATAATATGGAAGAACACAGCTTTCAGTTTGGAATGAGTTGGTTTTAAAATGTTCCCAATGCCATGGTTTGCCATTGATCTTTTCCACGTTGTATGGTTTTCCTTTCAAGGATACTTAACTACCGTGATTAAGCAAATGGACAGTTAAAGCTTCTTTAAACGTATAAAAAGGAAGAAAGAGGCTATAATGAACACAGAGCCTTTAGAGAATGAGGACTATAAACATAACATTGGGGAACCAGCAAATTGCAGGGGAGCTGAGTAAATACATTGCATCAGTCTTCATGATAAAGAACATTATACCATTCCAAAAGATAAATAATCAAGGGACAAAAGGAGGAGAGGAAATAAATACAATAGCCATCACTAGAGAAACCAATGGAACTAAAGGCTGATATGTGCTCTGGAACTGATGGGCAGTATCCTAGAAATTTCCCCTTCTATTGATATAAAGCTAACAAGTCTGTAGCTCTCTGTTTCCTTTCTCCCTCCCTTAATTAAGTGAGTGATGTTTGCTACCTTTCTTGCCTAATGACTGTGACAGCCTATAATAACATGAGATTTACACTTTTGTAGGTGAGCAGAATGTTCATCATTGCTATATACAGAACATGGTAAGCAAGGTCATCTTACTGAGAGCCCTAAAGATCCCAGACTCCAGTTTCATATGATTTCATATCAACATGCACTTACGTTGCTCACCCGAATTGTAATGGACAATGAAGAAGGTTACCTCAGAGTACAACGGGATCTTGATCAGATGGGCCAATAGGCAGATGGAGTTTAATTTAGGTAAATGTGAGGTGCTGCATTTTGGAAAGGCAAATCAGGGCAGGACTTATACACTTAATGGTAAGATCCTGGGGAGTGTTGTTGAACACAGAGAGCTTGGAGTGCAGGTTCATAACTCCTTGAAGGTGGAGTCATAGGTAAATAGAATAGTGAAGAGAGTGTTTAGTATGCTTGCCTTTATTGGTCAGTGCATTGAGTATAGGAGTTGGGAGGTCATCAAGACATTGGTTAGACCACTATTGGAACACTGTGCAATTCTGGTCTCCCTGCAATAGGAAGGATGTTGTAAAATTTGAAAGGGTTCAGAATAGAGTTAGAAAGATGCCTACCGCTCCATCCCCTGCCCTCATTTCGGGAACTCCGACCACAATGCCGTGCTTCTTCTTCTGACTGACAGGCAAAAGCTCAAGCAGGAGACCCCCTCACGGATACAGGCCCAGTGTTGGTCGGAGGAGGCAGAGGATCAACTCTGGTGCTGTCTGGAATTGGCTGATTGGACCATGTTTAAACAGTCCGCAGGTACCTTGGACAAGTACGCCACCACCGTCACAGACTTTATCAGCAACTGTGCAGCAGACTGCATACCAAGGAAGTCCATCTGGATGAATCAGGACATACAGAACCTGTTAAAAACCAGGCGTGAGGCCTTCAGATTAGACGACCCACTCAAATATAAGGAATCCAAGTATGACCTTTGCAGAGCCATTAAGACAGCCAAGGACCAATACCGATCCAAACTAGAGACCTAGACAGACACCCAGCGACTATAGCAAGGACTGAATTACATCATGGGTTCTAAAAAGAGACAGTGCAAGATAGCAGATGATGACATATCCCTCCCAGATTGTCTCAACGCCTTCTATGCTCGCTTTGAGCAGAATTTTGGCGGAGAGATAACACCTATTCCAACAAGTCCTGACGAACCTATCCCAGCGGTCACTGCATCAGACGTCAGATCAATTTTCCTTTGTGTAAATCCAAGGAAACTGATGGGACCAGACAGAGTGCCAGGCCGTGCACTCAGAGCATGTGCAGATCAACTGGCAGAGTTCTTCTCTGACATCTTCAACTTCTCTCTGCAGCAGGCCACTGTCCCTGCCTGTTTCAAGAGGGCCAGCATCATCATTGTGCCTAAGAAAGCTCATGCAGCATGTCTCAATGACTACCGCCCAGTGGCCCTAACTTCAGTGGTCATGAAGTGCTTTGAAAAGTTGGTCATGGCATTAGTCAACTCCAGCCTTTCCACTGCTCTCGACCCACTCCAATTTGCCTATCGGAGTAACAGATGCACGTCAGATGCCAATTCACTTACCCTTCACTCCTCCTTAGAACATCTTGACACCAAGAACAGCTATGTAAGAATCCTACTCATTGACTACAGTACAGCCTTCAACACTATTATCCCCTTGAGACTGATTACTAAACTTAGTGATCTCGGACTAAGCCCACTCTCTGCAACTGGATCCTCAGTTTCCTGACCCCCAGGCCACAATCAGTGAAGATTGGGGACAATTAAGGGCAGCACGGTGGCTCAGTGGTTAGCACTGCTGCCTCACAGTGCCAGAGACCCGGGTTTGATTCCAGCCTCGGCGACTATCTGTGTGGAGTTTGCACATTCTCCCAGTGTCTGCGTGGGTTTCCTCCGAGTGCTCCGGTTTCCTCCCACAGTCCAAAGATGTGCAGGTCAGGTGAATTGGCCATGCTAAATTGCCCATAGTGTCAGGTGCATTAGTCAGAGGGAAGTGGGTCTGGGTGGGTTGCTATTCGGAGGGTCAATGTGGACTTGTTGGGCCGAAGGGCCTGTTTCCACACTGTAGGGAATCTAATCTAATCTGATCTAATATTTCATCCTCACTAACGTTCAACACTGGAGTCCCCCAGGGGTGCATACTCTGTCCCCTACTGTACTCGCTGTATACCCATGACTGTGTCACTAAATACCAGACAAATGCCATTTATAAGTTCGCTGATGACACCATCATAGTCTAGGGTGTAGGTTTGCTCGCTGAGCTGTAGGATTGATATCCAGAGTTTCAGTACCTGGCTAGATAACATCATCAGTGGCGACCTCCAAGTGAAGCGAAGCTGTTGTCTCCTGCTTTCTATTTATATGTTTGTCCTGGATGGGGTTCCTGGGGTTTGTGGTGATGTCATTTCCTGTTTGTTTTCTGAGGGGTTAATAGATGGTATCTAGATCTATGTGTTTGTTTATGGCATTGTGGTTGGAGTGCCAGGCCTCTAGGAATTCTCCAGCATGCCTTTGCTTAGCCTGTCCCTGGCTCAGCTCAGCGAGCAAACCTACACCCTAAACCTCAACCTGAGCTACAAACCTTCACAAAACTTGCAAAAACCATCATAGTCAGTCGAAACTCAGGTGGTGATGAAGCAGACTACAAATGGGAAGTGGAAGATCTGGAAAAATGGTGCACTGAGAACAACCTAGCTCTCAATGCTGGCAAAACCAAGGAACTCATTATTGACTTTTGACAGGATGTTACTCATGCCCCCTACACATTAACAGCACAGAGCTGGAATGAATGGCGAGTGTCAAGCTCCTGGGAGTAGTCATCAACAACAAGTTTTCTGGGATTCTTCATGTGAATGCACTGGTTACAAAGGCCCAACAATGTCTCTTCTTCCTCAGGTAGCTGGGGAAGTTTGGCATGATGGTGAATACCCTTGCCAACCTTTATCGGTGCTCCATCGAGAGCATTCTGTCTGGATGTATCACTACCTATTATTGCAACTGTCCCGTTCAAGATTGGAGACAGTTACAGAGAGTGCTGAACTTGGCCCGTACAATCCCATCTATAGAATCAATCTACTAGGCCCGTTGTCAAGAAAAGGCCGCCAGCATTCTCAACGATCCATCCCACCCCGGCAATGCTCTTCTACAACCTCTACCATCGGGGAGAAGGTACAGAAGCCTGAACACATGCACCAGCTTGTTTCAAAACAGTTTCTACCCTACTGATGTTAGAATACTGAATGGACTCAAAAACTCCTAGCATTTGCCTTTTCTTGTGTTTTGGTTTTTGCCACTGTTTACCTATTATTTACTTAGCTGTGCTATTTAACTATGTGATCAGCCTGTATTGCTGGCAAGACAAAGCTTTTCACTGTGCTTTGGTACACAAGGCTATAAATTCAATTCAATTCAATGTTGCCAGGGTTGAAGGGTTTGTGCTAAGGGGAAAGGTCAAATAGACTTGGGCTATTTTCCCTGGAGCATCAGAGGCTGAGGGGTGAGCTTATAGATATTTATAGAATAATGAGGGCATGGATAGAGTAAATAAACGAGTTCTTTTCCACAGTGTGGGTGAGTTCAAAACTAGAGGGCATAGACTTAAGATGAGAGGGGAAAGATTTAAAAGGGACCTGAGAGGCAACCTTTTCATGCAGCGTGTATGGAATGAGCTGCCAGAAGAGGTGGTGGAGGCTGGTACAATTACAACATTGTAAAGGCATACAAATAAGAAGAAATTTGAGAGATATGAGTAAATGCTGGCAAAAAGGGACTGGATTAGTTTAGTGTATCTGGTTAGCATGGACGAGTTGGACTGAAGAGTCTGTTTCTGTGCTGGATATCCCTCTGACTCCTTGACTACATTCTCCTCCACGGAACTTCTCAGTCTCCAAAGAGTGTTCACCCAGGTCTCACAGGCCTCACCAACCAACCCCCATCCTCCAAAACTGCTTGCTACCCTGATAGTCCACCCCACCTGACTGTGCTCACCATATTCCCTGGGCAGTGCTCACCAACCACCCCCCCCCCTCCCCCAGCAGTGCACAACAACACTTTCCCCTCCCCATCCCCCTTCCCAAAGGCAGTGTTCACCAACCACCACCACCACCCACCCATCCCCAGGCATTGCACAACCACCTCTCCCCACCCCGGGCAATTCTCAACCACCCCGTCTTACCCCACCCGGGCAATGTTCCACTACCACCATGAGCTATGAAAATCCCAATACGTACTGTACCTAGACCTATAAAAGGCATTTGGCAAAGTTCTACGTGAAAGGTTATTAATTGTGTTTAAAGCTTTGAGGATGCAGTTAAGTCTTGGGAATGGATAATATAAGAAAGTGCTGCATTGTGGGAAATAACAGCTACTTGTGAGAGATTCTTTACCAGAGTGCAGAGGTTCTGACCAGGTTGGATCGGTTGTTTTAACCCTACCAGGCTAATTTACCTCGTGATAGGGGCCAAATGTGAAGTCATCAACATTTCAGTTGAAACAAAACTAGTAGAGACAGTGGAATCAGAGGAGATAAGTCTAAAATCCCCAAAGGTAAGTGGGCAAATAATGAGAGATTGCATTTGGAACATCCAAGAATAAGAATAAAGCTGAATAAAGGAAAGGGAAACAGGCACAATGAATGGCATCAAAATAGCTAAAGGTAAAGCAAGATCTGTGCCTCAACTTTTAAGAGCTCAACCTATTGCACACAGAACAAACAGAATACTGAACATTGCAGCCAAAACAGTATGTTTCAATGTCTGAGAACTTAATAGTGTTATATTCAAGCCAAACCTTGAGTATTTGTCAGAGCCCATCATTTACAGTGACAGAGACATGAGACACATACTTGAGTGATAAAGATGATACAAAGAAGAGTCACAAAACTGATTTATGAGGACCATGGAGAATGTCACCTCTTACAGTATCTTCATGTCATTAAGTTGTGAATGCATTAATGCCATTTCATTATCAACAGATGTGACTTTCACATGTTCACAGGACTGAAAATGTGTTGCTGGAAAAGCGCAGCAGGTCAGGGCAGCATCCAAGGAGCAGGAGAATCGACGTTTCGGGCATGAGCCCTTCTTCAGGGTTCATGCCCGAAATGTCGATTCTCCTGCCCTTGGATGCTACCTGACCTGCTGTGCTTTTCCAGCAACACATTTTCAGCTCTGATCTCCAGCATCTGCAGTTCTCACTTTCTCCATGTTCACAGGACACATAGCTCTCAACATTCCATTCACACACATGCAAAGCAATCTTTAATGGGGTGCACATTAAATTAAGGTATGAGAAGGGCCAATCCAGAACATTACTTCATCTTAAAAGAAAATGTGTAACTGTAGTACAGTTTTGATATCACTGGACAAGCAATCAAGAAATTAAGAACTAATATTGTTACATGTTGAAACAAATTCAGTAAAACTAGCACGTGCTAGATTGGCAGAAATAAAAGCAATGATGTTTTGAAAACCCATATGATTTACTCATGTTCTTTGTGAAAGTCGACTTCCACCTACCAATCCAGTACATAGCTTGGTCCTTATATGTTGTCTCATGAAGAATTCTGAAGTTGGTGTGGAAGGCAAAATCATTAGCACTATAATCTTAGAGCAATTGTGAATGGGCCATAAGTTCATATATTTCAAAATGTAAGGCAAGGACATAAATTCTAACAAGTCAACACCTTTATTATTGTAATAAAGAAGATCTTCAAAGAGTAATGGCTTCTCAGATAAAGTGGTGAAGATAGCATTCTCCACTGAATATCTCAATAGAAGTGTCACTTCTTGGGGTATCCTGATATCATTAATTTTAGAACACATTAATGAAATTTCATTAGCAACAGACATTGCTTCCACATGATCATGTTTAGAGGACATAAAGCTTTAATAGTTCCATTCAGATCATTGAACGCCTGAGACATATATGTGTTTTTGATTTAATCGCATGGAGCTCTCAGGTGCATGCCCTAACAAACTGGCATTCACAACTTTTTTGGCAGCAGACTGTATTCCATGAAAGAAGCAGATTGTCCTGAAGCTCTTTGTCATGAAGACCTCCACTAGCTTTGCTCCAATGCAGGCTGCACTAACCATCCATGGGATACACAAGTGTAGGCACTAAATTCCTCCAATTAATCTACCACAGTGACTGTGCAAGTATTTGGTGTTCTGCAAACATCTGTTTAAATGATTCTCAACTCAAACAAAGACTTCCATTGTGATGCATTTTTAATTATTTTACCTGTGCTGACACTTGCAACCTATTGCATACATTTAAATTCCACAGCAATTTATAATTCCTGCCCTCAAAACTCCAAGGACTATCATCAGGAGCTAATCCTAAAAGACTCCAGACAGTCCTTTCTGATAGAGGTTTTGCCTGATCTGTAAAGATTTGGCTGCATTCTTCAACTATTTGTTCCCAGAATCATGACAGACAAGATTCCCTCCAGTACTGCTTTTTTATACTTTTAAATGGGAGGAGCACTGAAGTGTATAAGAATTCATTCTGCACATCATTTAGAATGCATGATAAGATCATTATGGTGAAATTGTGGAATAAGGATTTGTTCTAATGCATATTTTAACTCATTCCAAAGAGAAAAAGAAGAGGCTGTGACTCACTGAACTCAGTGAGTGATAACAGCGAAATATATTGTTTGTTATTGTAACTGAAAGATTTCCATGCACCAGTCTGCGAATAAACAACACTGAAAATGCTGGAGGTTTGAAATAAACTGCAGCTCCCAGGAATGTTTGTACTGCTGCTGAACTATAGATATTAGACTTCATTTGCAGAAAACACTTGCGATGTTATGCATCGCTAGGTCTTTCATTTAAAAAAAAGTACTCTTTGAGACTCCTGTCAAAAATCTCTAGATTTCCTGCTGGCACATTTTCGTCACAATCCTTATGGTTTTTCAGAGCTTTATGAAACAAACTGAGATCTTCACTTTCTGTTTAAGTCAGTGTTGAAATTATTGAATATAATTATGTTAGATTAGATTCCCTACAGTGTGGAAACAGGCCATTTGGCCCAACCAGTCCACACCAACCCTCCGAAGAGTAATCTACCCAAACCCATTCCCCTGTATTTACCCCTGACTAATGGACATAACACTATGGGCAATTTAGCACGGCCAATTCACCTGACCTGCATGTCTTTGGACTGTGGGAGGAAACCAGAGCATCCAAAGGAAACCCACACAGACACAGGGAGAATGTGCAAACTCCACACAGACAGTGGCCTGAGGCAGGAATCAAACGCGGGTCCTGGCGGTGTGAGGCAGCAGTGCTAACCACTGTGCCGCCCCTAATATGGTGATGATTTTTTTTTAAGAAAAGAGTCAACCGATAAAAACAAAAAGATCAAATACTCACTAGGTCTGGCAGAATTTGTGAAAAGAAAAGCAATATAAATGGACTGGTTTTTCAGGACATAATTGGAGCTTGAGTGGAGGCAAAATCAGAGGGAAACAGCAGCCAAGACCAGGCCCCTAAGTCCTGGGTTCCTTCCAGCACCTCATATTTTCACGAGCATTGGAAAGAAGATTCCAGGTTCTTATTGTTTGATAGCTGCTGACCATTTTAGATCCCCTGTGATTTTCATTGACATAGCCACATTGAGGAGGGCCTCCCAATTTGTATCAACAGTGATCTCGAGAGTTTCTCGCTTTGTCAGAAAAGTCTTAGAATCCCTTCAGTGCAGAGGTGGGCCATTTGGCCAACCATCTGAAGAGCACCCCACCCATTCACACATCCCTGGACAATTCAGCACAGCCAATCCACCTAACTCACCTATCTTTGGAATCTGGAGCACCCAGAGGGAGAATGTGCAAACCCCACACAGACAGTTATCCCCCAAAGGTGGAACTGAACCTGGGTCCCTGGTGCTGGGAGGAAGCACTGTTAACCACTGAGCCATAGTGCTGCCCTAGCTATGAAACATTTCAATCTGAGGTGTATCTGTCAGCGTCAGAGTTGGCAGGTTTTTAGATGCAAAATATAAAAATAGTTTTCTGACCTAATCAAAGGATTAATACTTCTTTCAAATTTTTCTTCAAACAATAGGATTATTTTGAGAGACTTAATGTTACTCCAGGAGTGTAGTTCGTTTCTAATGGCTTAGTCAGCTAATATTTTCTTTCATTTTGATACATCTGTAGGCATTTGAAAGGATTGCAGTGTATTTTAATGGAGTTAGAAATAAACACTTCATGGCTGAAGGCAGGTAAGTGAGGCTGGAGATGAGGGATAAAGATGGATATTGTCAAATTGGGGAAGGTGTCCAAAGGTTGATCTACATTTCTTTGTTAATTGTTTTAAGTCATACTTTACTCATTCACAGAAACCAAACCACATCATCATAAGCTCACCTCTATCTCTGGGTCACTTCCACCTCTGGCCTGCCTTCTGAAGTAGTGGGTCAAAAACCACACCAACTGACTCAACACAAAGTAGGGTGTAGGCTTCTGTCAGAATGGAGAGTGAATTGAATGGTTGGAAAAATTTCTGATTCCCAATTCCTGTGTCAATCAGAAAAATTTGGGCCAGTGTTTCAGGCTCAGTTTGAAGAAGTTAGAGATGCATCAGACTTTAATCGAATGAGGAGGAAGTTGGAAAAGGATCAAAAGGGAAGGCAAGAGCAGTTCAGGTGCAACACTAAAAAGTGAGTGATAATGGGTCAAGTAGAAAATAAAAGATCAGGAGAAGTGGTGAATGGCAGAACCATTAACAACTGCTAGCAAAAAGCAAGAAGAGAAAAGCAAGCAAAGAGAAAGATGTAAAAAAGGGATTGATTATAATCCCAAATTGTTCAATTCAATGTTGAGTTTGGAAGACTGCAGATTGTCCAATCAAACAAAGTGTTTGTTGCATTTTATTGGAAAGCTGCAGACTAGAGCAGTGAGAATGACAGCAAGGTGAAGATTTAAAATGACAGGTAACCAAACACTTGGGGTAACATTATGGGGTTACCCGTTGGAATATCACCTTAATTAGGACTGATGAAATGCTTGTTTTTACCATTCATTACCATGCTGATCTGTAGTAAAGGGTACTCCAGCTCTTTCTTTGCCAGGGAACCTGGAGGCAATAAAAAGAATGTTGGTGAGGGGGTCAAGGTAGAAGCTGAAAATGTGTTGCTGGAAAAGCGCAACAGGTCAGGCAGCATCCAGGGAACAGGAGAATCGACGTTTCGGGCATAAGCCCTTCTTCAGGAAAGAAGAACACATTTTCAGCTCTGATCTCCAGCATCTGCAGACCTCACTTTCTCGGTCAAGGTAGAAGCACAGCCCATACTTGGCAATACCCATCATGTCTTTAAAGCCAAGTCTGAACCCCCCCCCCCCACCAAATAGATGCAGGGAGCAACCTTTGGTAGGGCACACCAGGCTCCAAACGCAAAGGATATCCGCTAAAGAGAAATCTCATTAGTCAAGGGAGAAACTGATTAGTCGAGGGAGAAACTGATAAGCCAGGGGAGGAACTGATCAGTTAAGGAAGAAATTGATCAGCCAGAGGAGAAACTGATCAGTAAGAGGATATCGGCGGCACGGTGGCACAGTGGTTAGCACTGCTGCCTCACAGCACCAGAGACCCGGGTTCAATTCCCGCCTCAGGCGACTGACTGTGTGGAGTTTGCACGTTCTCCCCGTGTCTGCGTGGGTTTCCTCCGGGTGCTCCGGTTTCCTCCCACAGTCCAAAAGATGTGCAGGTCAGGTGAATTGGCCATGCTAAATTGCCCGTAGTGTTAGGTAAGGGGTAAATGTAGGGGTATGGGTGGGTTGCGCTTCGGCGGGGCGGTGTGGACTTGTTGGGCCGAAGGGCCTGTTTCCACACTGTAAGTAATCTAATCTAATCTAATCTAATAACCTGATCAATAAGGGGAGAAACTGATAAGCCTGTTTCATGTTCTGTTGAAGCCACAGCAGGGTGGGGGTGGGGGTTGAGATGTCACAGGAAGAGGGAGTGTGCAGATTTGTAGTTGCATTGGATATATTACATAATGTTAGCAAGCTAAGCTTCCATTTCATTTTTGAGTCACTTAAATGTCATAAGGGGACAATTTATTCATGTACCACCACTGACACCAGCCCCACTCATTCTGGCTGGCATCACCAATGGTAAAGTGAACATCATTGTTTTCTTTCCAAAGTAAGTCAGTCACCTGTTTCGTACAATTTGGAGCTGCTTGCAAGATCCTGCAAATGACTTCAACAGGTTCTGGAAGAATCCAGAGAAAGACAGATTGCGGACAGTGATGATTTTGACAATTCTAAAGCATAGGCACCAGAACCACCTTGTTCCAGCACATTGCAAAGGTCTGTCATTGGATCTAATACAAGATCCTGGGCTTCTAAAACACTGTGGCAAGGAGTTTTACCCTTTGCTATACACCGTGTTTTAGATATAGCATCCCATAGGCTACATTTCTATGCTCAGCATCTCCTCTCTCTCATAGAGCTGCGGCATTCCAAAGGACAAACAGTGTGCTGCCCCTGCTGGTTGTATTCCTGCTAATCAGGTGTACCCGAGAACTCTGTGGGAAGCTAGAGAAGTGATTGCTGGGCCTCTTGCTGAGATATCTGTATCATCGATAGTCACAGGTAAGGTGCCGGAAGACTGGAGGTTGGCTAACGTGGTGCCAGTGTTTAAGAAGGGCCGTAAAGACAAGCCAGGGAAATATAGATCGGTGAGCCTGACCTCGGTGGTGGGCAAGCTGTTGGAGGGAATCCTGAGGGACAGGATGTACATGTATTTGGAAAGGCAAGAACTGATTCGGGATAGTCAACATGGCTTTGTGCATGGGAAATCATGTCTCACAAACTTGATTGAGTTTTTTGAAGAAGTTAAAAAGGAGATTGATAAGGGCAGAGCAGTAGATGTGATCTATATGGACTTCAGTAAGGCGTTCGACAAGGTTCCCCATGGGAGACTGATTAGCAAGGTTAGATCTCATAGAATACAGGGAGAACTAGTCATTTGGATACAGAATTGGCTCAAAGGTAGAAGACAGAGGGTGGTGGTGGAGGGTTGTTTTTCAGACTGGAGGCCTGTGACCAGTGGAATGCCACAAGGATCGGTGCTGGGCCCTCTACTTTTTGTCATTTACATAAATGATTTGGATGCGAGCATAAGAGGTACAGTTAGTAAGTTCGCAGATGTCACCAAAATTGGAGGTGTAGTGGATAGCGAAGAGGGTTATCTCAGATTACAACAGGATCTTGACCAGATGGGCCAATGGGCTGAGAAGTGGTAGATGGAGTTTAATTCAGATAAATGCGAGGTGCTGCATTTTGGGAAAGCAAATCTTAGCAGGACTTATACACTTAATGGTAAGGTCCTAGGGAGTGTTGCTGAACAAAGAGACCTTGCAGTGCAGGTTCATAGCTCCTTGAAAGTGGAGTCACATGTAGATAGGATAGTGAAGAAGGCATTTGGTATGCTTTTCTTTATTGGTCAGAGTATTGAGTACAGGAGTTGGGAGGTCATGCTGCGACTGTACAGGACATTGGTTAGGCCACTGTTGGAATATTGCGTGCAATTCTGGTCTCCTTCCTATCGGAAAGATGTTGTGAAACCTGAAAGGGTTCAGAAAAGATTTACAAGGATGTTGCCAGGATTGGAGGATCTCAGCCACAGGGAGAGGCTGAATAGGCTGGGGCTGTTTTCCCTGGAGCGTCAGAGGCTGAGGGGTGACCTTATAGAGGTTTACAAAATTATGAGGGGCATGGATAGGATAAATAGGCAAAGTCTTTTCCCTGGGGTGGGGGAGTCCAGAACTAGAGGACATAGGTTTAGGGTGAGAGGGAAAAGATATAAAAGAGACCTAAGGGGCAACCTTTTCACACAGAGGGTGGTACGTGTATGTAATGAGCTGCCAGACGATGTGGTGGAGGCTGGTACAATTGCAACATTTAAGAGGCATTTGGATGGGTATATGAATAGGAAGGGTTTGGAGGGATATGGGCCGGGTGCTGGCAGGTGGGACTCGGTTGGGTTGGGATATCTGGTCGGCATGGATGGGTTGGACCGAAGGGTCTGTTTCCGTACTGTACATCTCTTTGACTCTATGCTGCCTTTGCAACCTTAGTCTTCATCTGATGTCCAAAAAGAAATAAAATGAACAGCACTTCAAAGTAGGGGAAGTAACCTCTCCCAGAGGAAAAACGTTTAAAAAAAAACTTGAGTTGAGTACAGAAGCTATGAACATAGCCTTTCACACAAATCAGATCATCGTACACCAGCTCTAAGACATTTATCGGCACATTTCCCGATTCCTATCATGGCTGCAGCACTCTCAAAATGTTCTTGCCTTTTTAATTGTTGAATTCGAAGAAGCCTAGGGAATTGGTTCAGTCGCAGTTAAATTCCAAACACAATGTTAATAACACACTAACGGAATGGTTAACATTTTGAAATTGACAACTATCTTTCCCAAGGGAGTGACTCACATGTAGCTTAATGGGTTGCATTTAAATACAGATGTTGATCGGTTAGAGCCAGTTTCCAAATGCGCCGTCAATTTCTGGCCCAGTTCACTCCCAAAACTGCATAGCTGCTTGTTAAAGTTAAACCTATGTGAAGTGCTTTTAAATGTTCTGACAGAAACTGGATCTGGAGTCAGAGAGGCATAGTGTCATACAGCACAGAAACAGACCCTTTGGTCTATGCTGACCAAGTTTCCCAAACTAAACTAATCCCACTTGCCAATGTTCAACACATATCATGCTAAATCTTTCCCATTCACCTACCCGTCCAATGTCTTTTAAATATTACAACTGTACCTGAATCTACCATTTCCTCTGGCAGTTCTTACCACACACGAGCCACCGTCTGGGTGAAAAGGTTGCCCTTCAGGTCACCTTTAAATATTTCTCCTCCCATCTTGAAAATATATCCTCTAGTTTTGAATTCTCCCACCCTAGGGAAAAGACCTTTTCTATTCACTTTATCGAAGACCCTCATGATTTTATTCACCTCTGTAAGGTCAATCCTCAACCTCCTACTCTCCGGTGAAAAAGGTCCCAACCTATCCACCCTCTCCTTATAAATCAGACCCTCCAGTCCTGGTAACATTCTGGTAAATCTCTTCAAAACCCTCTCCAATTTAACGATATCCTTCCTATAGCAGGATGGCCAGAAAAGTACACAGTTGAAAAGTGGTCTCACCATCATCCTGCACAACCTCAACAAGACATGCCAACTCCTACACTCGATAATCTGAGCAATGAAGGCAAGCATGCCAAATGCCTTCTTAACCAACATATCCACCTGTGATGTAACTTTCAAAGAACCATGTACCTGAACCACCAGGTCTCTCTGTTCAACAACAATACCCAGGGCAAAAGTGAGGACTGCAGATGTTGGAGATCAGCGTCTAGATCAGAGTGGAGCTGGAAAAGCACAGTAGGTCAGGCAGCATCCGCGGAGCAGGAAAATTGATGTTTCGGGCAAAAGCCCTTCATCCTGATCTAATCTAAACATTACCCAGGGCACTACCATTAACTGTATAAATTCTGCCCTTAGGTATTTTACCAAAATGCAAAACCTCACATTTATCTAAATTAAACTCCATCGGCCACTCCTCAGCTATTTAGCCCAACTGATGAAGATTTCTTTGTAACCTTAAATAACTTTCTTTACTGTCCACTATACCACTGATATTAAATGAAACCTCGCTTCTTTCTTATGGTACCTTGTACATGGTTTTAGCGTAGACCTGCTGATGTCAGGATTAAACTGATGTGCAAAATGGGACAGGCTCAGCAATGTTGCTCGAGGCCATCTCCCAATTGGCAAGAGCTCTCCCAGCAGTTTCATTTGTAAACTCCAGTCAGCTGAGAGGTAGTTCAGCAATCAGTGAGCTTCCAGCAGCAGTGGGTTAGGACATTAATTCCCCCAATTTTAAATGTTCACCCATCCCATTCCTCAGGATGAATTGGGTTCAGATCAGGGACAATTGCCTCACTATGAACTCTGCTGAAATCTTTCCTACTTTGATTATTTCTCAGGTTCTGTATTCTCTGTTAGCATTTCAATTTTTCATGTCTTCAGAACAGTAACTTCTAATGGTCCAGGGCTTAATCTAGTTTATCTTCATTGTATTCTTTCCATGTTGCTAATATTCATTCTATTATGGAGTTCTTGGTACTGCAACTGTGCCCTAACCACTATCTATGATGTGAAGCATTTATGTTATATTCTGTACACAAGTATCCAATGCCTTTATTATTCAGTTGCACTCCCATCTACATGGGGGAATACTTGTGTTCCTCTCATTTACTAAATGTTTCCTATTAGGTAAATACCTCTTTTCACATTCTTTACAAGAATGTATGTTCCATATTTCTTTGCTTTGCATTGCTTTTACTACCTCCGATCCCACTATGCCGAACTCTCTAGATTCTCAGCCAAAGTTTCTCACAGTTTAACTGCTCCAACTATCCCATTCCTTGACATCCAGTTTACTGGCCTTATTTGGATTAGGTATATTAATATGGGCGATACGCACTCCAGCAACCCCTGGCCCACCAAAAGAATTTTGTTCTGTCTGCAACTGACACACTCCACTTAAAACTACCTGACTGGAGAAAACTGACTTCTCACCTGAAATATAAAGCATATGTGACAACTTCAGTGCAAAGTCCTAAGCAACCTAATGTTACAAGATCTGTGACAGGTAGGGTTCCATATACAAATGCAAAGTTCTTCAGCCTTACACCAATGTATTGATTGCAGAAAAAGAGGTCAATTTTTGATATTGTGGCATAGCAACCATCAAACCAAATTGTTTTCAAGCCAACATATACTTTCATACCATGGAAGAGACATTTGAAGAATAAGTCAATATTGCAATGGAACAAGTTTGTTTGAGAACATCCGCCTGTGCACACACAATGTCATCCAGTCCAGATGCCATTGACGGAGAAGAAGAAAGAACCTAACTTCCCTAAATATTCCCGCCATTACATCAATGTGAGAGTCTTCAGCAGCTCAGGCACAGAAACAGAAACTGCTGTAAAAGCTTAGCAGATCTGGCAGTTCTTTCAGTTTTATATAGTCAGGCTGCCAGTTCAATTACAATTCTGATCGAATGAAAGCCAGAAGGAAAAAGATGCTAGCCAGCTTACCTTGGAATGCTTTTAAACATTGTCATTGACTTTGCTTACTCATCTATTGACACCAATGCACAAAATTAAAGATGGGAAAGAGTAGGAGAGATGGGGACAAATGCACAGGAAATATTGCAAAAAGAAGTAATTCAATTCAGAATGATTAACATTTATATCTAATGAAATGAGCAAAACATTTGGCATGGGGTATTGTGTGAGGGCTTTTGAACCTTGAGCAATCTTGTGATGATATTAGGGAGCTGCTCCCCATGGGGCAGAAATAGCATGGACTGAGTTAGTGAGGTTGAAGGAGGAGGATCTATGGAGTTCATGGAAAAGAAACTTATTGATTAGAGCTTTGTATAAATAAGATTACTCTGTGTAGTTGTACATAGTAGTAATATGCAATAAACAGAGTTCTAAACAAGTCTAATCATGATGGCTGTACTTGAGCTGGTCTCCTAAACCAGTCTGTCTTGAACCAAGCTCTCTGATATGGGCATAAAACCACAGGACAAAGGAATTTCTAAAGGAAATGACACACGATGCAAATGTGATAGATGACATTAATTAATGCCTCATAACACATTTTTAAAATTCTAACTATTTTGATCTTAATGATGAATTGGACTTCAGAAACTCAAGTTTAATCATTTTCAGTAAATTTTAATGAAGCAATTTCCATTAAAGTTCAGGTCAATAAAGTTGTAAAGTACAGTTTAAAGTATTATTCAGCTTTTCAAATGTTTTAAGCAATTACCCAGGTTAAATAACAAAATAACATAGAGCTAGCACATTTTACAAAATAGAATACCAGACTTTTTCAGACAATTGTTTGATACTGAGAGTTCCATCAGTCAAATGAGTTGCTATATAATTGTAATCGGTAGATTTATCCCAAGCACAAGAAGTGATAGATACAGGAGACAGGTAATTCCAGTTTGGAACTCATTCCTGGAAGCCCACATAGTGCATACTTCTCAAACACGAAGCAATCTAACCCTCAAAAAATTTAAACAAGTGGGCGGCACGGTGGCACAGTGGTTAGTGCTGTTGCCTCACAGCGTCAGAGACCTGGGTTCAATTCCCGCCTCAGGTGACTGACTGTGTAGAGTTTGCACATTCTCCCTGTGTCTGTGTGGGTTTGCTCCGGTTTCCTCCCACAGTCCAAAAATGTGCGGGTTAGGAGAATTGGCTGTGCTAAATTGCCCATAGTGTTAGGTGAAGGGGTCTGGGTGGGTGGCGGGTCGGTGTGGACTTGTTGGGCTGAAGGGCCTGTTTCCTCAATGTAAGTAATCTAATCTAACCAGTGACTTTGTGATCTCTGCATACATGTACCATCAAGAATTGGGCCATCAATTCTACAGGGCTTTGATGAAAGTTGATACTTAGCAACACAAGTAAACATTGTGGTGTACCATTAAAATGTTCTCATCACCAGCCCATGTCTGCTCTTTTGAACCTAAATACTGCTTTTAGATTAAAACGTGAGTGATATCTATTGTGATACACAGCAATTACAAAGGCACCACTCAAACCACACTTATCTTTTCAGACGAGGGCTTGTCCCTCACAATTTACTGCTTATGAAATTTCATTCGCCTTAACCTCTGGAATATCTGTCACAGCTTTGAACTCTTCTTTCTGGCCACATACTAGCTCAGATTTGATTAAGAAAATTTGGGGTTCAGTATGATCCAACTTGAATTATAGTTGAGGTGAAAGATTCTGGCCATGTACAGATGACAACTTAATCACTACTAAGTTCAAGGAACCACTTTGGAATCATCTTCTGTATGTTCTATCATTTCTTCATTTATAATTGTTTATTTGTTTACTCTCGCCAATGCACATAAGTAGACAAGTTGCATTCATACAAACAGATCCGCTACAAATGGGAACTGTGGTTAAAGTTAAGTGGAAATTGTGTTGGCATTCAATAATTATTTGGTGCTCATTAACACTGCACATTATTTAATAATTGTTTAGTAACAAAAATCTTGTGCCATTCCATATTTTCCCTTCAGGTAATTAAGAAGGTCTTCTTTCTCTTTTGGACAAAGGAAACTAGAAGTGGCTGCATTGAGATTCTGCAAAACAAAAATGAAATAATTAACTCTTTGAACTGGTGCATATATAAAATATGGCTAGTTCAGTTCAGTTTCTGGTTGGTAGTAACTCCCAGGATGTTGATAGGTATAGGGTGGGGGATGTAGCTCAATGATGGTAATGCCAGTGAATATCAAGAGGTGATGGTTAGATTCTGTCTTGGAGATGGTCATTTCCTGGTATGGTACGAATGTCACTTGCAACTAGTAAACCCAAATCTGGATATTGTCCAGATCTTGCTGCACTTGGTAGACTTTTAGTATGTGAAGAGTCTTGAATAATGCTGAACATTGTGGAATCATCATTGCCCATTCACACTACTGACCTTATAATGGAGGGATAGTTGTTGATGAAGCAGCTGGAGGTGGTTGGACCTATGATAGCCGTCTGAGAAAGAACTCCAGCAGTGATGCCCCAGAGCTGAGATGACTGACCTCAACTACCATAGCCATCTTCCTTTGTACCAGACCTAACTCTAACCAGAGGAGAGTTTTCCCCGGGATTCCAGTTTTGCTGGGGTTCCATATTGCAACACTCAGTCAAATGTGATGTTGATGTCAAGGGTAGTCACTCGGTTGAACTTGTTTCGACTATTGAACTTTTAACTTTATTCCTTTATTTTTCTAGTTTAAACTAAGAGGGATTTTAATGTTAACTATTACCTTATTTCTTTATTTTTTTCTACCTATTCTATGAAGGTCTGTAATACTTAACATTTTAACTTTTTTTTATTATTTGCACCAGGATTTCTTTGTAGCTAGGTATCTCTGTACCTAAGATGGTCCCATGCATGGTGACATTAAACATTTTTCACGATATTCCTGTACTTGAGTACATGTGACAATAAAATCTAAATCTAAATCTCTCCTGTGAATTTAGTTTGTTTTGTCCACATTTGAACCAAGACTGTAATGAGGCCAAGACCTGAGCGGCCACATGATAAACCACATAATGAGTGGCCAATGGGAAAAGCTCTCAATAGAATTCCCCATGATATGTAACCTTTGAGTGCAATCTTCTCCTTCGTTTATTTTAAAACATATCTAACAATCGATGCTAACTGCATGTCTGATTTTTGTTGATCTAATAAACCACAGGTATCTCTCTCTGTCTCACTTTGTTAAAGAATAGTAATGGTTTTACAGCTTGAGGGGCACCATTCTACATCAGGCATGGGGCAAGGCAAAGGAGCAGGTCAGCATGAACTACCATGGAGTTCATGGAGACCTGCTAAGGGTGATTTAATCCATTTTATCCACCTTCTAGCCAACACAGCTAAATTACCTCCAGACTGGTCTTTATTTTTGCTCTTATATTCCTGAATTAAGTCAAGTAGTGAACCTACAAATAGGTAAGGAATAAAATTAACAGCTTCCTGCTTACCATTTCCATGAAATCTCCTTCCGTAAAGTTCATGTGCTCTGCAGCTATGTTATAATCAGTGTAAATTGTTGAACCAAAAATCAATGGATCATCTGTATTGAGCGAAAAGTTGGCTTTATCTTTCTTGAATCTGTAATATAAATGCAACTCTGTTCATTAATTATGATGACTTTATTAATTATTTGCTAACAGACCGAGTTCATCTCTTTGTGAGCTACTACATATGGATAGCACCAGGGTAGAATATCACTTGACAATATTTCTTTACAATTCTATGCTAAGAATATTAGCGTTGTGCTTTTGTGTGACAGCTGTTCAGTGTCCTAGTTCCTTCCATCTACCCTTACTTTACATTATTAAAGCCCTTGACTAGATCTCAGGCTTAAGATTTGAGGTCCACGCTAATTTTTTTTGTGGAAGAGGGTTCCATGCTTTCTTCATTCTTCATGTGAAAAAAAATGTTTCCCTACCTTCATTTGGAAATGGGCTGGTTCTAGTTTCAGGATTATAACCAAGACTAATTTAAGCAGCAGAAGGAGTTGCTTTTCACCTACTCTATCAATTCATGTAGAGGAGACATGATTAAAGGGAGCTCCTTGCTCTAGTGGTAGCACTGTAGAGGTTTCACCTATCCCATTTTCAAAATTATGTATTATGGTATGACCTCCCACTTCCACAGGGGAGTCTCACTCATGTTAAATATTTTTCAGGAAGGTGTGCCGTGAAAAGTTTGTAATTTTCTGTATATGACTGGATAGAATATCAGTGATTTCACAGTCATGATTTTCTCAACTGTACTCCCTGTAAATTTAGCTTCCTGTGAGCAACACTAGATTCTAACATTCCAAAAATATGAAAATAGGGTCCAAAAATGATCCAAAAAAAAGAGGAAGAATATAGCATTTGAAATCATATTGAATCGAGAAAACGAGGTTACATTGTGAAGAGGTTGAAGAGCCAAGTGAGAAAGTAGCTGTACCAGGCTTTTGCCCGAAACGTCGATTTTGCTGAAGCTCCTCGATGCTGCCTGAACTGCTGTGCTCTTCCAGCACCACTGATCCAGAATCTGGTTTCCAGCATCTGCAGTCATTGTTTTTACCCAGGATACATAAAAGACAATAACAAAATCTCCCCAGCTTGCTTGGCAGCCTGATAATGTGAATGAGTTGGGCTGACTATTTTAATATTTCTGTGCATATGGAATGGGAAGGAATAAATGTTTTAATGCTATAAACAGACATCAGATTGGAATGTTAGCTCCCATGATGTTTAAAGCAAATAAAACATACAAAACTCTTTCAAAGGCAACTGCAAATGCTGGAAATATGAAAGAACAGTTCATAAGTTAATAAGCTAAAGGAATGGAATTGGACCATTCAGCCCATCGGGCTACTCATTCATTCGATCATGGCTGGTATGCCCCTTAGCCCCATTTTCCTGTCTTCTCTTCATGTCTCTTCAACCCATTACCAATTAAAAATCTGTCTAACTCCTCCTTAAATTTACTCACTGTCGCAGCATCCACCGCACTTTGGGGGAGCGAGTTCCACAGATTCACAACCTTTTGGCAGAAGTAGTTTCTCTTCAACTCGGTTTTAAATTTGCTACCCCTCATCCTAAGACTATGACCTCTCACCCTAGAATCCCCCACAAGACAAAGCATTCACATCTATTTTATCCACACCTTTTACCAATTTGAATACCTCATCTGATCTCCCCTCATTCTTCTAAACATTCTTCCAACTAAAAAGACTAAAAATGGTCAGCAGGTCAGACATCATCTGTGGCACGAGAAAGACTAGTTTAAACCGAAGGTGACCTTCTGTCAGAACTGCAAAAGCTTAGAAAAAATGCAAGTGCAAGCTGCAGGAAAAATGGGAGAGGAGGAGTGGGAAGAGCAAAAGGGAGATGCATGATTACATGGATCAAATGCACCTCAAGGATTTGTGCTGTGTCCACTGCTTTTCTTCATTTATAGAAATGATTTGGATGTGAAAATAAAAGGTATAGTTAGTAAGTTTACAGATGACACCAAAATTGGAGGTGCATTGGACAGCAAAGAAGGTCACCTCAGAGTACAATAGGAGCTTGATCAGATGGGTCAATGGGCCAAGGAGTCGAGTTTAATTCACCTGCAGAATGTCGCAGGTGAGAGACATGACACATGTCTCCGCTGGCTACATCTGCAGGAAGTGCACCCAACTCCAGCTCCTTGAAAACCGTGTTAGGGAATTGGAGCTGGAGCTGGATGAACTGCGGATCATTCGGGAGGCTGAGGGGGTAATTGAGAGGAGTTACTGGCAGTTGAGGCTCAGGATAAGGATAGATGGGTTACAGTAAGGGGGTGGAAAGGGGACAGACAGACAGTGCAGAGATCTCCTGTGGACATTCCCCTCAGCAATAACTATATCATTTTGGATACTGCTGGGGGGGGATGACCTACCAGAGGAAAGCCATAGCAGTCAGTTCTCTAGCACTGAGCCTGACACTATGGCCCAGAAGGGAAGGGGGCAGAACAGAAAAGTGCTAGTGGTAGGAGACTCAATGGTTAGGAGAATTGACAGGAGATTTTGTGGTCAGGATCGGGATTCCCGGAAGGTATGTTGCCTCCCTGGTGCCAAGGTCCGGGACGTCTCCGATCGGGTGTATAAGATTCTGAAAGGGGAGTGCAAACTGCTAGAAATCGTGTTACATATTGGCACCAATGATATAGCCAGGAAAAGGATTGAGGATATAAAAAGTGATTTCAGGGAGTTAGGGTGGAAGCTGCAGAGCAGGACGAACAGAGTAGTGTTCTCAGGTTTACTACCGGTGCCACGAGATAGAGAAGTGAGGAACAGGGAGCGGGCACAGCTTAACACGTGGCTGTGCAGCTGGTGTAGGAGGGAGGGCTTCAGATATCTAGATAATTGGGATGCCTTCTGGGGAAGGTGGGACCTGTACATGAAGGACAGGTTGCACCTGAACTGGAAGGGTACCAAGTCCTGGGTGGAAGGTTTGCTTGAGTTGTTCAGGAGGGTTTAAACTAGTATGGCAGGGGGGTGGGAACGTGAGCTATATACTGTGGTGAGAGTTGATGGAGATGAGGCAATAGCAAGAGGTAGCACAGCCAGTGGGAAAGAATTTCCTGGGAAAGAACCAAGGGATCGGTTAAAGTGTGTTGCATTAAAGCAAGAAGTATCAGGAATAAAAGTGATGAGCTTAGAGCATGGATCAGTACCTGGTGCTAGGATGTTGTGGCCATAACAGAGATGTGGGTTTCTCAGGGGCAGGAATGGTTGCTGGATGTTCCAGGGTTTAGAACATTTAAAAAGAATAGGGAGGGGAAAAAAAAAAGAGGAGGAGGTGTAGCACTGCTAATCAGAGAGGGTATCACAGCTACAGAAGTAACCATTGTCGAGGAGGGTCTGCCTACAGAGCCAATATGGGTGAAAATTAGGAACAGTAAGGGAGCAGTCACCTCATTAGGGGTTTACTACAGGCCCCCCAGTAGCAGCAGGGAGATTGAAGAAAGCATAGGTCGGCAGATTTTGGAAAAGTGTGAATGTAGTAGGGTTGTTGTAATGGGTGACTTTAACTTTCCCAATATTGATTGGAACCTCCTTCGAGCAGATGGTTTGGAAGGAGCTGTTTTTGTAAGGTGTGTTCAGAAGGGTTGCCTAACTCAATACACTGACAGGCCGACGAGGGGAGAGGCCATTTTGGATTTGGTGCTCGGCAATGAGCCGGGGCAAGTGTCAGGTCTTGCGGTGGGAGAGCATTTTGGTGATAGTGATCACAAAAGCCTCACATTCTACATAGCTATGGAGAAGGAGAGAAGCAGGCACAATGGGAGGATATTTAATTGGGGTAAAGGAAACTATGATGCTATCAGACGTGAGTTGGGAAGCATGGACTGGGAGCAATTGTTCCATGGAAAGGGCACTATAGACATGTGGAGACTGTTTAAGGAACAGTTGTTGCGAGTGATGCATAAATGTGTTCCTCTGAGACAGGCAAGAAGGGGTAAGATAAAGGAACCTTGGATGATGAGAGCGGAGGAGCTTCTCGTCAAAAGAAAGAAGGCAGCTTACGTAAGGTAGAGGAAGCAAGGGTGTTGCTCATCTCTAGAGGATTACAGGCAGGCGAGGAAGGAGGTCAAAAATGATCTGAGGAGAGCCAGGAGGGGGCACGAAAAAGGCTTGGCAGGAAGGATTATGGAGAATTCAAAGGCATTTTACCCGTATGTGAGGAATAAGAGAATGATCAAATAAAGAGTAGGGCTGACGTATCGAGTCTGAGGAGGTAGGGGAAGCCGTAAATGAGTTTTTTGCTTCTGTCTTTACTAAAGAAAAGGACCTTGTAGTCAATGAAAACATTGAGGAGCAGGTAAGTATGCTGGAATGGATAGAGATTGAGGAAGCTGATGTGCTGAAAATTTTGACAAACATTAAGATTGACAAGTCGCCAGGGCCAGACCAGATTTGTCCTCGGCTGCTTTGGGAAGCGAGAAATGTGATTACTTTGCCGCTTGCGAAGATCTTTGCATCCTCGCTCTCCACCTGAGTCGTACCTGAGGACTGGAGGGAGGCAAATGTAATTCCTCTCTTCAAGAAAGGAAATAGGGAAAGCCCCGGCAATTACAGACCAGTCAGTCTCACATCTGTTGTCTGCAAGGTGTTAGAAAGGATTCTGAGGGATAGGATTTATGACCATCTTGAAGAGCATGGCTTGATTAAATTCAGTCAGCATAGCTTTGTGAGGGGCAGGTCATGCCTCATAAAACTTAGAGTTCTTTGAGGATGTTACTAGACAAGTTGATGAGGGTCAAGCGGTGAATGCGGTGTATATGGACTTTAGCAAGGCATTTGATAAGGTTCCCCATCGTAGGCTCATTCAGAAAGTCAGGAGGAATGGGATACAGGGAAATTTAGCTGTCTGGATACAGAATTGGTTGGTCAACAGAAGACAGCGAGTGGTATTGGAAGGAAAGTATTCTGCCTGGAAGTCAGTGGTGAGTGGTGTTCCACAGGGCTCTGTTCTTGGGCCTCTACTCTTTGTAATTTTTATTAATGACTTGGATGAGGGGATTGAAGGATGGGTTAGCAAGAGGTGTCGTTGACAGTATAGATGACTGTTGTAGGCTGCAGCATGACATTGACAGGATGCAGAGATGGGCTGAGAGGTGGCAGATGGAGTTCAACCTGGATAAATGTGAAGTGATGCATTTTGGAAGGTCGAACTTGAAAGTTGAGTACAGGATTAAAGACAGGATTCTTGGCAGTGTGGAGGAACAGAGGGATCTTGGTGTACAGGTACATAGATCCCTTAAAATTGCCATCCAAGTGGACAGGGTTGTTAAGAAAGCATATGGTGTTTTGGCTTTCATTAACAGGGGGATTGAGTTTAAGAGCCGTGAGATCATGTTGCAGCTCTATAAAACTTTGGTTAGACCGCACTTGGAATATTGTGTTCAGTTCTGGTCGCCCTATTATAGGAAAGATGTGGATGCTTTGGAGAGGGTTCAGAGGAGGTTTACCAGGATGCTGCCTGGAATGGAGGGCTTATCTTATGAAGAGAGGTTGAACTGAGCTCGGACTTTTTTCACTGGAAAAAAGGAAGAGAGGGGACCTAATTGAGGTGTACAAGATAATGATATGCATAGATAGAGTTGATAACCAGAGACTTTTTCCCAGGGCAGAAATTGTTAACATGAGGGGTCATTGTTTTAAGCTGTTCGGCGGAAAGTTTAGAGGGGATGTCAGAGGCAGATTCTTTACGCAGAGAGTTGTGGAAGCGAGGTCATTGGGGATATTTAAGAGACTGCTGGACATGCATATGGTCACAGAAATTTGAGGGTTCGTACATTAGGTTTACATTAGGGTCAATGGTCGGCATAACATTGTGGGCTGAAGGGCCTGTTCTGTGCTATACTGTTCTATGTTCTATGTTCTATAAATGCGAGGTGCTGCATTTTGGAAAGGCAAATCGGAGCAGGACTTATACACTTAATGGGAAGGTCCTGGGGAGTGTTGTTGAACAAAAAGACCTTGGAGTACAGGTTCCTAGCCCCTTGAAAGTAGAGTTGCAGGTAGATAGGATAGTGAAGAAGGCATTTGGTATGCTTGCCTTTATTGGTCAGTGCATTGAGTACAGGAATTGGGAGGTCATATTGTGGCTGTACAGGACATTGGTTAGGCCACTGTTGGAATACTGCATGCAATTCTGGTCTCCATGCAATAAGAAGGATGTTGAGAAACTTGAACAGGTTCAGAAAAGATTTACAAGGATGTTGCCAGGGTTGGAAAGTTTGAGCTTTTGGGAGAGGCTGAATAGACTGGGGCCCTTTTCCTTGGAGCATCAGAGGCTGAAGGATGAGGTTTATAAAGGCATGATGAGGTTTATGAAGCCTGGATAGGGTAAATAGACAAGGTCATTTCCTGGGGTGGGGGGAGTCCAAAACAAGAAGAAATAGGTTAAGATGAGAGGGGAAAGATTTAAAAGGAACCTAAGGGGCAACCTTTTCACACAGAGGGTGGTGCGTATATGGAATGAGCTGCCAGAAGAAGTGGTGGATGCTGATACAATTACAGCTTTTAAAAGGCATCTGGATAGGTATATGAATAGGAAGGTTTTAGAGGGATATGGGCCAAACGCTGGCAAATGGGACCAGATTAATTTAAGATATCTGGTCAGCATGGACAAGTTGGACCGAAAGGTCTGTTTCCGTGTTGTACATCTCTATGACTCTGTGACTCTAAATGACAACATGATTCATTGAGGAGTCTGAGTTCTGTAGCTCAGTGTTTTGCTTCTTTACGTATTCTGTTGCCATCTCCTCTGCCTTGAACTATCATTGTTAAGTCAGTTAGCAAACCTGCATCTAATCTGTTACTTTAGTTTTTAAATTGGATGCATCAACTAGCAGACTGCATCCAGAGCAGACTGTTACATTTCTCTTGTTAGAGCTTATCTGTCAGTTTTACATAGAATAGAATTGCATTAGATTTCTGGCACAGAAACAGGACATGCACCCCAACCATTCCATTTGGATGTTTATGCTCTAGTGGACCTGCTTCCAGATTTTCTCATCCCAGTCTATCATTGTCACCATTCATTGCATTGTCCATCAAAAACTTGTGCAGTTTCTCCTTAGTGCCTCTGTATTATTTATTTCAACCATTCCCTATGAGAAACTGTACCCAAGATCGCACTGTAAGTGGCGACTTATAAACTTTTTACTGTACTCATTTGAGTACATGTGACAATAAAGCTAATTCAATTCAATTCAATTAATTCAATTCTGTGGCAACAAGTTTCACATTCGCAAAAATCTTTCGGCAAATAAGTTTCTTCTGAATTCTCTATATATATATTACAATAACGGCATCAAGTTATGCTGCTTCCTATAACCGTTCTGTCTAAACATTTTCATAATTCTGCAGGTCACCCCTTCACTATCCCATTTAGGACAGCAAACACTCATGCTGTCAATCCTTTCCACACAATGCATTTTCAGTATTGGTTTTGTAAATCTTCTCTGCATCCTCTCTTACGCCCTGATATCCTTCTAATAATATGGTGACCAGAAATATGCACAGTACTTTAAGTGTGGTCTGACCAAAGTTTTAGAAATTGTGGTTTTAATTCCAAACTCCTAATTGCTAATATAAATTGTGAACTGCTTTGGAACCAGCGCTGATTCTGTGGAACACCATGTCCCACCTGTGCCATTCTGCAGAACTATCCCTGCTCTATCTCACTTGATGCCAGTTCGCAATCTATTCTTCCATTTGTCCCTGACTCCATATTCTCTAACTTTATATGTTAGCCACATTATCAAAGGATTTTTGAAAATCCAGATGTGGCATGGTGGCTCAGTGGTTAGCACTGCTGCCTCACCATGCCAGGGAC
The DNA here is from genome assembly GCF_037043375.1 of Chiloscyllium plagiosum. NCBI lineage: Eukaryota > Metazoa > Chordata > Chondrichthyes > Orectolobiformes > Hemiscylliidae > Chiloscyllium > Chiloscyllium plagiosum. The sequence continues at coordinate 17,704,790 of NW_028270142.1, forward strand.
CCGCGTTTGATTCCAGCCTTGGGCGACTGTCTGTGTGGAGTTTGCACATTCTCCCAGTGTCTGTGCAGATTCCCTCCGTGAACTCCAGTTTCCTTTGATAATCCTAAGATATGTAGGTGAGGTGAATTGGCCATGCTAAATTGCTCATAGTGTTCAGGAATGTGTCAGTTTGGTGCATTAGTCAGGGGTAAATAGAGGGTAGGGGAATAGGTCTGGGTGGGTTATTCTTCAGAAGGTCAGTGTGGACTTGTTGGGCCAAAGGGCCTGTTTCTACTGCTTTGTCAACACTGCCTCCTCAGAAAAAATAAGTTTGGTCAAACAAGATATTGTACTTTGAAATCTATTATATTCTAGGTGTTGCCCTATTTGCTCTCCTACACAGATGTTAAGATGACTAGTCTATAATTTCCTGGACGTGTTCTGTCACTGCCTTAAATATGGGAATTAGATTATCTCCACCAGTTCTCAAGGGCAATACATTTTTAAGCATGTTCTTTACTTTATTCTGTACACTCATTCAAAGCACTCAGAAAATAAGTAAGCCTTTGAAAAACCTTTGAATATCATTAGTAAATGCTACATAATGTCAAATAATTGGGAGGTAAAAAGCACTTACGTGACAACTGGATGTTTTGTGAAATCAGGATCGCATGCTCCTGTGAGAACACTTGACTGGGGACATGCCTTTTATAAACATAAAAATATAAATAACAAAAACATTCTTTCAAAAGCTACGGGATTTATTATATTTTGCATTTCTTAAAGCATCATTTTTACCTCGATATGGATTTTCTTCTCTAGTATTTCCTTATAAAGTACAGGATCACTTATGATTGCATATCCATGGCCAACTCTTTCGGACTTAAAAATTTCCAGAGCCTATCAAAGTAATAAATTTATAAAGATTAATAAGTGTTACCAATCGGAATCAGAAAGATATGAATATTCAGAATTGTTAAATCCATTCGCCATGGGATAGTTATGATAAATTGGGGAGCATTCCTTAAAAGGGATGGGCAATGGAAAACATTTAAAGCGTGGATGGTGAAACTTCAAATGATTATTCATTTCTGTCTGATATGAAAATAAAATGGGACATGTGGCCTGGCTATTGCTAATAATGGGACTTAGGGAAAGTATTAAATCCAAGGAAGATGTATACAAACTGGCCAAAAAAATGCAGCAGACCTGAGGATTGGGAGCAGTTTAGATTTCAGCCAAGGAGGACAAAGGGATTGATTAAGAGGGGAAAAATAAAGTCTGAGCATAAGCTTGCAGGGAAGTTATAAATTGATGGTAAAAAGCTTCTCCGGGCATGTGAAGAGAAAAAGATTAGTGGAGACAATTGTAGATCCCCCCCCATCAGAAACAGGGCAAGTTATAATGGGGAACAAATAGGTGGTGGACCAATTAAATGTACATCATTGTTTAGTCTTCACAAAGGAGGACAGAAACAATGTCCTGAAAATGTTGTGAACACAGTATTAGTAGGGAAATGGTGTTAGGGAAATTGAAGGGATTGAAGGCTGACAAATCCCTAGGGCCTGGTAATCTGCATTACAGAGTAGTTAAGAAGTGGCCATAGAAATAATTTATTCATTGGTGTTATCTTTCATTACTCTGGAGCAGTTTCTATGGATTGGAAGGTAGCTAATGTAACTCCATTTTCAAAAAAAAAACATGAGGTTGTGTAAACAGGAAATTATAGACTGATTAGCTTCACATTAGCCTCTAGCATTTTCCCTAATGCCATTATAAATGATTTAACAGCAGAGCACTTGGAAAACAGTGACAGGATCAGACAGTCAGATTGGATTTATGAAAGGGAGATCATGCTTAACAAATCTATTGGAATTTTTTGAGGATGTAATAATAGAGTTGTTCAGGAGAACCAATGGGTGTGGTTTACATGGATTTTCAGGTGGTGTTCAATAAGGTGCCAAAGCGATTAGTATGTAAAATTAAAAAGTGTATGGGATTTGGGGGTGGCGTACTGATATGGACAGAAAACTGGCTGGCAGACGGTAAATAAGGTGTAGAAAAAAATAGGTAATTTTCTACATAGCAGCCAGAGACCAGTAGGTACCGCAGAGCCCTGTGCTTGACTCCAGCTACTTACAATATGTATGATTGATTTAGATGAGGGAACTAAATATGATGTGTTCACAAAGCTGGGTGGGAGGCAGGTGCAAAGATATGAACAAGTTGAGTGAGTAGGAAAATGCACGGCAGATGAATTACACTGTGGGTAAATGTGATGTTTCCCACTTTGGTAGCAAAAACAGGAAGGCAGGTTATTATCTAAATAAAGGTAGAGTGGGAAAGGGAGAGGTTCGATGAGGCCTGGGGACCTGAAAGGAAACATGCAGATGCAGCAGGTGGTAAACAAGGTGAGGGGGACGTTGACCTTTGTTACAAGAGGATTTGAGTACAGAATCAGGGATGGTTTGATGTAAACATACAGGGATTCGATGAGTTCACAGCGGGAGTATTGTGTGAAATTTTGGTGTCTTTATCTGAGGAAAGGCATGCTGGCTACAGAGAGAGTGCAACAGAGATTTTTCAGATGTATTCCTAGGGTGGCAGGACTGATATTGGTTAAGACTGGCGTGTAGAAGAATGAGCAGGCATCCCATAGAAAGCTACACTTCCAGCAGGACTAGATAGGATAGATGCATGAAGCATGTTCCCAATGACCTGGGAGTCAGAGCCAGAAAAAATAATGCATAGACCATTTATGACTGAAACGAACAAGAGAATTCTTCATCCAGAGAGCTGTGGGCTTATGGATTCTCTGCTATAGAAAAGCAATTGAAGCCAAAGCATTGAATGTTTCAAAGAAGGAGTTAGATACAGTTCTCAGGGATAAAGGAATCAAAGGGTATGGGGTGAAAGCAGGAACAGGATAATTGGCCATGATCATATTGAATAGCCAAGCAAGCTCTAATGGCCAAATAGGAGAAAGTGAGGTCTGCAGATGCTGGAGATCAAAGTCGAGAATGTGTTGCTGGAAAAACACAGCAGGTCAGGCAGCATCCAAGGAGCAGGAGAATCAACGTTCCTGATGAAGGGCTCTGGCCCAAAACATTGATTCCCTTCCTTCTCGGATGCTGCTTGACCTGCTGTGATTTTCCAGCAACACACTCTCAACTAATGGCCAAATAGCCTACTCCTGTTCCAATTTTCTGTGTTAGAAATGCTATCTTAGATCACCTGCACTGTTCTAACCACACAACCTAGTGAGAATTAGTGAAAGCCGAAGTAAACAATGAAATTGATCTTAATTGTTGCACCGGGGTAAATCCTTCTGCTAATTTTAATCAGTAACACAGAAAAGATTCACCCTATTCTGTAATCTGTTAAAATATGAGAGGCAAAGAATTATCCCAGAGGTAAATATTTAAAGTAAAAATCAATAACTTTATTCTTTAAGTCCAACAGAGAATATTAAAACTAGCAACTATTTATAGCACCTTTCTCTAAACTTATCTTTTACCTCCCACTCTACAATACTAGTCTGATAAAAACAATTCCTAATTAAGGTCTACTTTAAAAAAATCACATTTCAAACCCAGTCAACTTTGCTGGAATTCCTCTGTAGATTCTCTTCAGGTCAGTTTTGATGCTCTGTGGTGCAGACTCCCCACAGGCAGGTATGTCTCAGAGAGCTCTTGAGCTAGCAGCCTACATGTGTTGGTCTTTTCGCAGTTCTCTCTCTAGCTGTTCAAAATGTCAATTTTATACCCCAAAACATTGGATTGTTTCATTGGTTTTAATATAATCAAAATACTAAATTCAAACTTGATTGGACTTTGGTATCTCGGGGCATAATTTAAACTGATTGGCCAAATTTGAATTTGTTTTTATCTCATGGCAACACAGCTACTCTATTTGTGTCAACCATGTGTTACATTGTCATCTTATTCAGAACACATAGTGCAGTGTCGGGCAGTTTTGCTAGCTTTTCAACTCTCTTAAAGGTACAGTACCTCTAAACCTTCATAACATAATCATTTGATTTTTTTTTCCTCATGTGACTATGATTTTAATCCCCAAATTGAAAAGTTGCAATTTAAATTTTCCATTTTGTAGGTTATTCTCAGCATCCTTAGGTCCTTATCCTTTCTTCCACGCACACACTCACTGAGAGGCAGACTGGTGAACCAATTCAATAGTTTACGTTATTCAGCTCTCTGAGAATACAGGTAGTAGTACAGCTCAATCCTTTTTCACAATCATGAGTGAGATAATTCACGAGAGCTACGCATCTTAAGCCTAGGGTGCTATATAAATATATTGTTGCTGCCTGCCCAGCCCCTGCCCCCATTTCTCATTCATTTTAAATTTGCACATTTTCAGTCCAGACTTAAACTTTTGACAGGTCACAAGAAAATAGAAACAAAGGCCTGAGAACCAATACTGTATATCTCTACATTCTAACTACACTCTATTTCAAACAATTTTAACAATGGGTAGCAGGACAAACCTGAGAAGAGAGAGACAATAAAAAAAAAAGATGCTGAGCAGGAAGAATAGTTGCAGGAAACCAGGCAAGGCAGGGGATAGTACACGTACAGAAAATACAGCATATACTCAGCAGGTCAGGCAGCATCTGTGGAGAGAGGAAGGCAAGATTAGCGTTTCAGAGCAATATATTTTATTAGAAGTAGGTAAGTTTACAGGTGAGCAGCATTCAACGATTGGTTTCTGACTAGGTGGAAATCAGAAGCTGATTAAATTGCAGGAGAAATAATGGTCTGTCATACGAAAGAAAGAATGAGAGAAATACAAGTTGAATATTTGACCCAGAGCAGGGATAAACTGTTATAAGAATAGCAGTGGAGGATGGAAACATGGAGAGGTGAACAGAATTTGGAAGGGACTGGAAGAAAGGTCAAGGAACACCAGTGTTCCTGAACACAAAGTATGTTCAGGATTTCCCATAGCTGCATCGATCTTTTTACTTTCCTGCTCATGAAACACAGTCAGCCGTGTAATTAGGTTCTAGGTGGAGTAGATGATCAGGGTTTCAAATTGATAGACCCCGGATGTGACTGGTATCTCTGATTTGGCTGACTTGGTACTATGACCAGACAGTCACAACATTTTCTAAGGATTAGACAATTTATTGACTGCAGCAAGTGAGCTTTTTGCCTCCATCCAGACACCCAACCAACAACATGTATCCTGATGAAGGAAATGCATTGCTGCCAAATTTATTTCCTTTGAAAAACCTGTCACATCACATGAACATTTCCGACACCCTGTGGGTAAATTCAAGAATTGTCAGAATCAGTGCATGAAGCCAACCGAGCCATTCCTAACAAATTCCCTGATCGCATCTAATTGAATTAAATTTAGGAGTCAGTTCATGTCAATATAATGTTCTGGGGTCCCCGGTTTATGGGGGCGGAGAGGGAATAGTGGAGCACAGTTGCTGACACAGTATCGGAGGGGTGAACCTTGAAAGCTCAGGGACAGGGCATGACAGACCTCCTTATTTCTTTTCCCTCCTCTTTTCTTGTTCAGCAAATGGCTGGTATGTAATGCTGCCACACCACAATACTGTGGTCCTAGTCTCTATACCCAAATATCAATGGATAACTTCACAGTTGGGGTATAGCACAATCGGATGTTTTATGCAGATAGAACCCTATATCGATAAAGGTACCTGCTATAGACAGTGGTCCATTTATTTTCTAATTAACCTGTTCAGAGATGATATGACACAGGTCTGGGGCATATAGGACTTGAACCCAGGCTTCCATGACCCAGAGGCAGGGACTGACCACTCTGACACATGGCCCTCACAAATACCATTGTAACTATCTGCATTCATTAAATCCATCCACGATTCTGATCCTTATGTGTTTTCTCCAATTCACATGCATTACTAAAATCATTTAACTCACAGGCAAAGCAAAGAACTGATTTTCTCATTATTATACTTTTGACACATTTATACTTTCATCCTGCAAGAGGCAAAAGTTTAACAAAAAGAAGATCCATTTTCCACAATGAAATCAGTTTTTTGTGTGGATCAAGTCACCGTTCCTCTTTGTAAGTACCTTTCAGTGAGGGCATGGCAATAAACCTCACCAAAATTTAACTACAGAAAGAATTCACCTTTGATTAACACAAGATTTTGTCTTTTGACGAATCACAAAATATGATCAACATGACCAAGCATAAATCCTTTGCCAACTACCTTACCTCACGCACCCCTGATGCAGGTCCAGCTTCCCCAGCATGAACTGTACGATGGATCCCACATTTCACAGCCATCTGAAGGGAGATTCAAAATCACATGAAATTATTTGTCCCCATATTATGATTTTCTGTTCTGATGGTACTGATTTATATTTGGTTTCAGAGGCACTGAGCCCATCCAGCATGTCTTTAATCATAAACCCAGACATCCTCAGTGTTATACAGATACCGCATGTCTGTTTCCACCTATTATCGACTGGATTTTACAAGAAGACACAGCCCTTCCCCCGCTCTTTCCCAACACTGAGCGGGAAAAGTCAGTCTTGAGCCAATCAACTTAAAATCTGGCCGCCCTATGTCTGAGGGCAGATTCAGATTGAGACTTCGACCTCCATCTGGGAGAAGGCCTTACAATAGAGAGCTGCTAACAGCTGGACAATCTGTGTTTTTCATTCAATCATGGGATCTGGGTATCACTGACTCGGCCACTATTTAGTGCCCATGCCTAAATGCTCTTCACAAGGTGGTGATGAACTGTCTTCATGAGCCACTGCAGTCCGTGTGGTGTGGGGTTACCTGCACAATCCTGTTGGAGAGGGAATTCTAGGATTCTGACATAGGGACACAGAAGGAACAGAAATGTATTTCCACTTTAGGATGGTGAGTGCATTGGAGGGAATTGCAGCCTTCCTTGGAGGAGATAGGAGGCGGGTTATCCACCATGGAATTCCTAATCTCTGACCTGCTCCTTTAGCCACAGTATTTATATAATTTGTCCAGTTCAGTTTCTGATCAATGGTCACCCCAGAATATTAATAGTGGGAGGTCCAGTAATGGCAATTTCATTGAATGGCAAGGAACAAAGATTAGATTCTCTCCTATTGGCAATGCTCAGGGTCTGACATTTCTATAGTGCAAATGTTTATTACCCTTTGTCAGCTACCTTTTGGAGATCTTCCAGGTTTTCCATTTGACCATGGACTTATTCAGTTTCTGGGGAGTTGTGAATGGTGCTGACATCATGCAACCATCGATAAACATCCCAACCTTTGACCCTTTTTGGTGGAGGGAAGGTCATTGATGAAGCAGTTGAAGGTGAATGGGCTAGGTCACTACCCTGAAGTACTGCTGTGCAGATGGCCTGGAGCGGAGATGACTGACCTCCAACAACCACGAGCATCTTCCTTTGTGCCATATATAATTGGTCAGAAGCTCTGTAGTTCCAACAACAGCAGGATCAAGTAGCAGCCACAGTGGTGGGCGGCACGGTGGCACAGTGGCTAACACTGCTGCCTCATAGCGCCAGAGACCCGGGTTCAATTCCCGCCTCAGGCGACTGTGTGGAGTTTGCACATTCTCCCTGTGTCTGCGTGGGTTTCCTCTGAGTGCTCCGGTTTCCTCCGACATTCCAAAAATGTGCAGGTTAGGTGAATTGGCCATGCTAAATTGCCCATAGTGTTAGGTGAAGGGGTAAATGTAGGAGTATGGGTCTGGGTGGTATACGCTTTGGCGGGTCGGTGTGGACTTGTTGGGCCGAAGGGCCTGTTTCCACACTGTAACTAATCTAAGGAAGTCCCAAAGATGGAGAAGCTTGAAGGCTCGCCTTATCATCATACGGGATGCGGAAACGGGCTTCCTAATGGATCCTGAAAGGGTGGGAATGGGGATCAGGTTTTACAGACATGGGTGATGGGGACACACAAAGGAATACATTTGCGTGCTTTGCCTTTAAGAGAGTTCACCTTTTAAGTTCACTATATGCTGTGTTTCTACATTGTTAGAACTCTGCTTTCCAGTTTGTCACAAGAAATGTGAGAGAGATGGTCATTAGTGTATGAAACAATGTTTCCACTGCCTAGACCTGATTGGAAGAACCCAGCAAATTGGCAGAATTCACATCAAGACTTTTTGAAGCCTGTTGCATGCTGGGCACTCTCGCTATCATGTTGGCATAGCTCTTGCCACCAGCTATATAATAACCAGCTGAGGGACAAGAAGTAAAGGCAGATTAACTCAGGGTGGAAGCAACCCAGGCAATGCCATTTTGGCTTGGCTTACCACGAACAACTAATCAACTCTGATTCCAGTCAATATAAACCCAAATTAACATTTGCCAGCAGTCCCACAACTAACTTTCCTTACTGACTGTAACAAAGTCCACTTTGTCTACAGTGCAAAAATAAAAGCCAAAACAAAATAAACATCACAAATTGCTCAGCTAAACCATGCTATATTTTGTACATATTTTACCGATCACACTCATACGTTCCACTTGCACCTGATTTCCATGTCGCTTTGTCTGCCTCTTATGGACAGAAACTATTGTCGTTGGTGAAAGGATCGAGAAGTAGAGGACGCTAGTTTTGTAGCTATTGAGAAAAGAATCCAAAGGCTGCATGAAAAAAACCTTTGGGACATAGTGAGTCATGATCTGCGCTCCACAGTCTGAAAGGGTTGTGGAGGCAATTACAATGGTAACTTTCAGAGGCATTTGGATAAGACCTGAAGTGCCTCACCTGATCATTACCAAATTGTTTCTATCAGGGCCGCAGGCACAATTATAAGGAAATTCCTTTTCACCACATTTGTTTTGTACTGGTGAATAATGATAAAGGAATTCACCAAAGAAGGTACACTCTTAATTAAGCAGCAAGCACTTATTGGTAATTGCTACCAATATAACAACCAAATTACTGGCTAAAGCCTTATCAATACTTCCTTCAAGTATCGAAAGTTTTAAGATTCCTCAAAGGTTTAAGGATGTACTTACTATTTTTCTTCTCTATTTTAAGGTAATAAGGGTGGTATATAATGTACAAACAATATGTTACTTCACTTTTCACACCTCCTTGCATGGAATAGAATTCTTAATAGATGAAAGTAAATAACAAATGCTAAATACTTACATATATACTGTGACTATAAATTAAATTGAGATGTGAGATCATTTTTTGGTAGTTAAGGAAATTTGAATGTGGAGTGTAATGTATAATCTGTACACATATCCAACCTCATAAGCTTGGACATGGCCTGGATGGGATTCAGCGTCCATCAGTTCATCTCCTGCTAGATCAATTCCCACAACACCAGCATTTCGATACTTCTGACAAAGCTCAACAATTTCAAGAGACCATGCTGAAGAGACAGAAAAAGAAAATTAAGTTCTACATAGCTAACCATTGTTTCCCCCAGTGCTTGGTGCTAAGTAGGCATGCAACATGCCAATTTCACAACGAGTCACTAAGCCAAGGGTATGCACAATGTGCAGCTGCTGCTGTGTCGGTTTAAGGACCTGTGTCTCTAGTTGCTGTCTGGTCAGGTAGCAGGTTGGCTCAGTGGTTAGCACTGCTGCGCCAAAGTGCCAAGGACCTGGGTTCAATTCCACCATGGGCAACTGTTTGCATGTTCTCCCTGTGTCCCTGTGGGTTTTCTCTGGGTGATCTGGTTTCCTCTCAGTCCAAAGCTGTGCTGGTTAGGTGGATTAGGAATGGGAAAAGCATGGTTATAGGGTAGGGCGATGGGTTGGGATGCTCTTGGAATGGGTCTCCTTCCATACTGTAGGGATTCAATGAAATGAACACTGGCTTCCCTCACTGGTTAAATAAAGGTCGTGAGCTTGTACAGGATTATTTGCAGAAAATGACCTGACAGCATTTGATTTGATCATGCTTGGCAAAATATGACAAGGACACTTAGGAAAATAAACAATTTATGTGAGGAAAAGACTCCTTAAATATTTGCATCCTCAATAAAGTTGAAACCCTGCATATGAGTGCAAAATTGTTGACAACCAGTTTCAACATCTACACAAACTCTTGAGATTATCATCATAGATGTTAGTCTTCAGGCAGTTTAATTCCCTTCACAAGATATGAAGTAACAGTTAATCACATTGGACACGGCATGAGTCCCACCAATATTATGACTGTAGTATTGAAAGTAAATGTAATCATCAATCACAGGCTCATTTCAGCTTATAACAGTGATATTAGCAGTAATTTACTTTGTTATTTATATGGACATTAGGCAAAATACATTTTGCCTATTAGAAAGGAGGCAGGAATATATTAACTTTCCAAAGCAGGCTGCTGATTACGGGGAGTAGGAGATAGTGAGCACTGCAGATGCTGGAGATCAGAATTGAGAGTGTGGTGCTCGAAAAGCACAGCAGGTCAGGCAGCATCCGAGGAGCAGGAGAATCGATGTTTCGGGCATAAGGCCTTCATCAGGAATTTCCTAATGAAGGACTTATGCCCAAAATGTCGATTCTCCTGCTCCTCGGATGCTGCCTGACCTGCTGTGCTTTTCCAACACACACTCTTAGCTCTGATTAGGATGAGTGACCTGCACTCTTGCCCCATCAAGTTCCTGCTGGTTGGGTAACAGGAAGGCACAGCACAATTTGAATTCTTTCGAACCAGTAACCAGTGAATGATATTTGGTTTTCTGTAATTGGTGTGAAACTTTCATACTGAAGGTGAATTCACTCTCCTTTGAGTGGCTAACTCAAAAGAGTTCAAGACAAAATTAATAGTGGCCTGAAGCACACATTTGAATAACTGCAATCTTTCCCATTGCTAAATTTCTTAGTATTGCACCTACTTAATGCTGAGGGAATAGATGCATAGTATTCCAGATACTTGAACAACTATTGAAACTGCAATTGCATAGTCATACAAACATCTGATAAGCAATACAATGTCTACATTTATTGTCAGTTACAGAAACACACTTTAAAAAAAAACTTTAAAACTACAAAAAAACAACTATTAAACATCTCTAAAAATGCCATGATCTAAATTGTAGAAAAGAAAATTACCTTCCATGTGACGTATGCAACAGAGAATTGATCTCACTTTAATGCCGAAGTCACATTGCCCTCTCTGAAAGCCCTGATTAACAAGATGAACAACTTCATCTGGGCTTACATCACCTCTAGGAAACAAAATTTGATATTTAAATTGAACATGATTGAAACTACACTTTTCACAACTTAAAAAGTTATTTTCAAACTATTGTTACATTATAAGAAGGCTGGGCTTTGATGCCCTAAAGAAGGGTTATGCCCGAAACATTTACTCTCTTGCTTGTCAGATGCTGCCTGACTTGCTGTGCTTTTTCCAATGCTACACTTTATCAACTTTGATGCCCTGAAGCAGAATTCTGCCTGATTCTGATGAAGCCCAAAATGAATACATGTAGTATACACCACAAATAGACCATCTAGTTCAATTGGGCTTTGCTAGTGTTTATACTTTGTACCAGTATCTTCCCATTTCAACTACATTTCCACAGCCTTTCACCTTATCTATTTATTGTCTTTTCTCCTCACAGGAGTTTACCTAGCCTCCTTCTAAAAGTTCTAATTTATTTCTCTCAACCCTTTTATGTGTTGATAAGTCCCACATTCTAAGCACTTTGAGTACAGAATGTTTTCCTTATTTGACTATTGGATTTATTTGGATCCGTATGTATTTATGGCCCACAAGTCTTCTACAAATTGAATTATTTGCTTCACAACCACTCTGCAATCTAACTCAAATCATTCTGATGAAGGGCTTCTGCCCAAAATGTCGATTTTCCTGCTCCTGCCTGTCCTGCTGTGCTTTTCCAGCACCACTCTAATCTTGACTCTGATCTTCAGCATCTGCAGGCCTCACGTTCACCTTAAAAGTAATTCTGTCAGGTCATATCCAAGTATTCTCCCTTCTGATAGAACAGGTTCCAAACTGTTCAGTCTTTCCCAAATCCTTTATTTTACTTCCTCTAGAGCTTTTTTGTGTCTTGGACATCAAAGTAATCTTATTGAAAGTATACATTTATGAGGATCCTGACAAGGTAAATGTTGGCAGAATATCTCAGCTCATAGGGGAATCCAGAACGAAGGGATAACATTTTAAAGTGAAGGATTTCCCATTTAAAACAGAAGTGAGAAGGATTTTCTTTTCACAGAGGTCATCAGTCTTTGGAAATCTTCCACAGAGGGTGATGGATGCTGGTAAACCAACATATTCAAGACTGAGTTACACAGACTTTTGACTGACAAGAGAGTAAAATGAGGACTGTAGATGCTGGAGACCAGAGTCAAAAAGTGTGATGCTGTTCAGGCAGCATCCGAGAAGCAGGAAAGTCATATTCTTGAAGAGAGTAATGGGAGGCAGGCAGAAAAGTGCCATTAAGGCCACAGGCAGGTCAGTCATGATCTCAACAGAGGGTGGAGCAAGCTCATGAGGGCAAATGGAACTCCTGTTAATATTTATCATCTCCTGAAGTGGACCGTTCAGTTTATCACCACCTTCGGAAGACAATTGTCAATGAGCAATGAGTTTTAGGTTTATCAGCAACACCCATATTCTGAAAATGAATTTTCAAAATAGACCTGTGGGCGAGACTCTTATGGTTCAAGTGTATAACACAGCAGTATGTTTACTACAGGGACTTCATCTATGTGAAGCTTAAAATGTCTGCTTATACATTGTGTGCCTCATGGTAAATTTCACATGAGTTCAACAGAGTTCTGTACACTATTACAGTTCAATCTACTACTGCTACAAAAAAAAAGCAAGCATTATCACATTCATTTTTAGTAACCCAATGTTCCAGGATACAAATAGAACATAGAACATTACAGCGCAGTACAGGCCCTTCGGCCCTCGATGTTGCACCGCCCTGTCATACTAATCTGAAGCCCATCCCACCTACACTATTCCATGTACGTCCATATGCCTGTCCAATGACAACTTAAATGCACTTAAACTTGGTAAATCTAATACCGTTGCAGGCAAAGCATTCCATACCCTTACTACTCTGAGTAAAGAAACTACTTCTGTCTTATACCTATCTCCCCTCACTTTAAAGTTGTGTCCCCTCGTGTTTGCCGTCCCCATACTTGGAAAAAGGCTCTCCCTGTCCACCTTATCGAACCCTCTGATTATCTTGTATGCCTCTATTAAGTCACCTCTCAACCTTCTTCTCTCTAACGAGAACAGCCTCAAGGCCCTCAGCCTTTTCTCGCAAGACATTCCATCCATACTAGGCAACATCCTAGTAAATCTCCTCTGCACCCTTTCCAAAGCTTCCACATCCTTCTTATAATGCGGTGACCAGAACTGTACACAATACTCCCAGTGCGGCCGTACCAGAGCTTTGTACAACTGCAGCATAACCTCCTGGTTCTGGAACTCAATCCCTCTATTAATAAAGGCCAAAACACTGTATGCCTTCTTAACAACCCTGTCAATCTGGGTGGCAACTTTCAGCGATCTGTGTACATGGACACCGAGATCTCTCTGCTCATCTGCACTCCCAAGAATCTTACCATTAGCCCAGTACTTTGCATTCCGATTACTGCATCCAAAGTATATCACCTCACATTTGTCCACATTAAACTCCATTTGCCACCTCTCAGCCCAGCTCTGCATCCTATCTATGTCTCTCTGCAACCTGCTACATCCTTCGTCACTATCCACAACTCCACCGACCTTAGTGTCATCCACAAATTTACTAACCCACCCTTCTAAGCCCTCATCCAGGTCATTTATAAAAATGACGAACAGCAGTGGACCCAACACCGACCCTTGCGATATGCCGCTAGTAACTGGACACCAAGATGAACATGTTCCATCATTACAACCCTCTGTTTTCTTTCAGCAAGCCAATTACTGATCCAAACTGCTATGTCTCCCACAATCCTATTCCTCCGCATTCTGTATGATAGCCTACTATGGAGAACCTTATCGAACGCCTTGCTGAAATCTATATACACCACATCAACCGGTTTACTCTCATCTACCTATTTGGTCACTTTGTCAAAAAACTCAATAAGATTCGTTAGGCATGACCTACCCTTCACAAAACCGTGCTGACTGTCCCTGATCAGATTATTCTTTTCTAGATGGTTATAAATCCTCTCTCTTATAACCTTTTCCAACACTTTACCAACAACTGAAGTGAGACTCACTGGTCTGTAATTATCAGGGTTGTCTCTACTACCCTTTTTGAACAAGGGAACCACATTTGCTATCCTCCAGTCCTCAGACACTATTCCTGTAGACAATGATGATTTGAAGATCAATGCCAAAGGCTCGGCAATCTCTTCCCTTGCTTCCCAGAGGATCCTAGGAAAGATCCCATCTGGCCGAGGGGACTTGTCTATTTTCACACCCTGCAGTATTTCTAATACCTCTTCCTTATGAACCTCAATCTCTTCTAGTCTAGATGCAAGTATCTCTGTATCTTCCTTGCCAACATTTTCATTTTCTATCGTGAACACTGTCGAAAAATATTTATTTAGTGTTTCCCCTATCTCCTCTGACTCCAGACACAACTTCCCACTATTATCCTTGATTGGCCCTAATTTAACTCTCGTCATTCTTTTATTCCTGACATACCTATTGAAAGCCTTAGGGTTAACCCTGATCCTATTCACCAACAACTTCTCATGTCTCCTCCTGGCTCTTCTGAGCTCTCTTTTTAGATCTTTCCTGACTTCCTTGTAACCCTCAAGTGCCCTAACTGAGTTTTCACATTTTGTCCTAACATAAGCCTTCTTCTTCTTGACCAGGGATTCCACTTCCTTAGTAAACCACGGCTCATGCGTTCTACATCTTCCTCCCTGCCTGACAGGTACATACTTAATCTAGGACGCACAGGAGCTTTTCCTTGAATAAGCTCCACATTTTTAATGTGCTCATCCCCTGCAGTTTCCTTCCCCATTCTACGCTTCCTAAATCTTTCCTAATTGCATCGTAATTTCCCTTCCCCCAGCTGTAACTCTGGCTCGGTGGAGTACACCTATCCCTTTCCATCACTAAAGTAAACCTGACAGAATTGTGATCGCTGTCTCCAAAGTGCTCACCTACTTCCAAATCTAACACCTGGCCAGGCTCATTACCCAGTACTAAATCTAAAGTGGCTTCGCCCCTTGTTGGCCTGTCTACATACTGTGTCAGGAAGCCCTCCTGCACACACTGGACAAAAACTGACCCATCTACTCGTACTGTAGTGATCCCAGTGCTACAGGAAGGGTAGAAAGGGAGGCAAGAGAGAGGGGGAGCGGCGTTTTTGATAAGGACTGGTATTACAGCTGTGATGAGGGAAGATATTCCTGGAAATACATCGAGGGAAGTTATTTGGGTGGAACTGAGAAATAAGAGAGGGATGATCACCCCATTGGGATTGTATTATAGACCCCCTAATGGTCAGAGGGAAATTGAGAAACAGATTTGTAAGGAGATTTCAGTTATCTGTAAGAATAAAAGAGTGGTTATGGTAGGGGATTTTAACTTTCCAAACATCGACTGGAACTGCCATAGTGTTAAGGGTTTAGATGGAGAGGAATTTGTTAAGAGTGTACAAGAAAATTTCCTGATTCAATAACTGAATGTACCGAATAGAAAAAGTGCAAAACTTGACCTACTCTTGGGAAATAAGGCAGGGCAGGTGACTGAGGTGTCAGTGGGGGAGCACTTCGGGGCCAGTGACCATAATTCTATTAGTTTTAAAATAGTGCTGGAAAAAGATAGACCAGACCTAAAAGTTGAATTTCTAAATTGGAGAAAGGCCAATTTTGACGGTATTAGGCAAGAACCTTCAAAAGCTGACTGGGGGCAGATGTTCGCAGGTAAAGGAACGGCTGGAAAATGGGAAGCCTTCAGAAATGAGATAACAAGAGTCCAGAGAAAGTATATTCCTGTTCAGGTGAAAGGAAAGGCCAGGAGCTGCAGGAAATGCTGGATGACGAAAGAAACTGAGGGTTTGGTGAATAAAAAGATGGAAGCAAAGATCAGCAAGGCAGCCTTTGTGTGGAGCCGGACGAGATGGGGGATACACTTAGCAAGTATTTTGCATCAGTGTTTACTGTGGAGAAGGACATGGAAGATATAGAATGTGGGGAAATAGATGGTAACATCTTGAAAAATATCCATATTACAGAGGAGGAAGTGCTGGATGTCTTGAAACATATAAAAGGTGGATAAATCCCCAGGACATTACAAGGTGCACCCTTGAACTCTGTAGTAAGCTAGGGAAGTGATTGCTAGGCCCCTAGCTGAGATATTTGTATCATTGATAGTCACAGGTGAGGTTTTGGAAGACTGGAGGTTGGCTAACGTGGTATCACTGTTTAAGAAAGGTGATAAGGACAAGCCAGGGAACTATAGACCAGCGAGTCTGAAGTTGGTGATGGGCAAGTTTTTGGAGGGAATCCTGAGGGACAGGAAAGACAAGGACTGATTAGGGATAGTCAACATGGCTTTGTGCGTGGTAAATCATGTCTCATGAACTTGAGTTTTTTTGAAGAGATAACAAAGTGGATTAATGAGGACAGAGCAGGGGATGTGATCTATATGGACTTCAGTAAGGCATTCAACAAGGTTCCCTTTGTGATACTGGTTAGCAAGGTTAGATCTCATGGAATACAGAAAGAACTAGTCATTTGGAAACAGAACTGGTTTGAAAGTAGAAGACACCGGGTGGTGGTGGAGGGCTGTTTTCAGACTGGAGGCCTGTGACCAGTGGAGTGCCACAAGGATCGGTGCTGGGTCCACTACTTTTCGTCATTTATATAAATGATTTGGATGTGAACATAGGAGGTATAGTTAGTAAGTTTGCATATGACATCAAAATTGGAGGTTGAATGGACAGCAAAGAAGGTTCTCTCAGATTACAATGGGATCTTGATCAGATGGGCCAATGGTTTAAGGAGTGCCAGGTGGAGTTTAATTCTGATAAATGCGAGACATTTTGGGAAAGCGACTTCAAGCCCTGGACTCCCCTACCCCAGAGAAAAGACTTTGTCTATTTACCCTGTACCCTTTATGATTTTATAAGCCTCTATAAGGTCATCCCTCAGCCTTCAATGCTCCAGGGAAAACAGCCCACTCTATTCAACCTCTCCCTATAGCTCAAATCCTCCAATCCTGGCAACATCCTTGTAAATCCTTTCTGAACCCTTTCAAGTTTCACAACATCCTTCTGATAGAAAGAAGACCAGACTTGCATGCAATATTCCAAAAGTGGCCTAACCAACATCCTGTACAGCGCAACATGACCTCCCAACTCCTGTACTCCATACTCTGACCAATAAAGGAAAACATACCAACAGCCTTCTTCACTATCCTATCTACCTGCGACTCCACTTTCAAGGTGCTATGAACCTGCACTCCAAGATCTCTTTGTTCAGCAACACTCCCTCGGCCCTTACCATTAAGTGTATAAGTCCTGCTAAGATTTGCTGGATTATAAAAGAGACCTAAGGGGCAACATTTTTATTAAAGCACTGCATGTGGAAAGAGGCCCAACACGTCCACACAGACCCTCTGAAGAGTAACCGACCCCAACCCATATATCCCATTATCCCCTGATGAATGCACCTAAGCTACACACCCTTGAACACTATGGGCAATTTAGCACGGACAATTCACCCAACCTGCACATCTTTGGACTATGGGAGGAAACTGGAGCTCCCAGAGGAAGCCCAAACAGACATGGGGAGAATGTGCAAACTCCACACAGACAGACAAGGCTGGAATTGAACCTGGGTTTCTAGTGCTGTGAGGCAGCAATGCTAACCACTAAACCACAATGCCATGTAGAGTGTGATGCATGTATGGAATGAGCTGCCAGAGGAAGTGGTAGGGGCTGGCACAATTACAACATTTAAAAGACATCTGGATAGGTACATGAATAGAAAGGGTTTAGAGGGATATGGACCGGGTGCTGACAAGTGGGATTGGGATATCTGGTCAGCATGGCAAGTTGGACCGAAGGGTCCGTTTGTGTGCTGTACATATCTATTACTTTATGACTCTCTATAAGTACAATTACTGTTCTCAAGCCTTAGCAGTTGGTTATTTCCAACAGTTTCTGTTGAAGCATTTCACACATGATCTCTTAAATCTTGCTGGTCTTTTAATAGTACACGTATATGTTCTTGTTGTTGCTGTTCATCTGGATGAAGCTGTTTTTGCCAGTGTGGTTCATTCCTGTGTCATTTGTTGTTCCTGTTGCAGCAGTTGCCTGTTTCTGTAGCTGGGTTGCTGTGGAACTCTGAGTCGAATGGTTGATGTGCAATTTGTGGGCTGGTGTGTTTACTGCTCCAGATCAGCTGGTGCAATTGAGGAGCATCCTCTGCAATTGGGCACATGTGCCTGCGAATGCAATGGTACACAGTGAACATTTAATGACCATCAAGATGACCACTGCTCCAGGTTGCCACTTGGGAGGGGTTGGCTTTTGTTGAGAACATTGAACAATTTTGTACCCTGGCAGGCTCTCCAATACTCAACTCTGGCAATAGTTTATCTTTTCAAAGTGAAGTTTGGCTTTCTGACATTTCATCTTGATTTCTTCACTGATACGTGTTACTACTTCTGGCTTCCATTTCTTTTTCACTATTGGAAGAGTAGTTGCCTGTGCCATGACATTAGCCTATTGGTCTACTTCCCATGCCTCCAGTAGGGGTATTTCCACAACGGGGAATTGCCTTGTATACACCTGAGCAGGATTTGTTTGATTTCTTCACTATTTCCTATGCAATTTTCATTGCCATCTCTGTCATGCTGTTTGACTGGGGAGAGTGCGGAGATGATGTATATTGTTGTATTTCCTAGTCTTTCATTATGCAACTGAGTTCTTCATTCAAAAATTAAGGGTTATTGTCACTCCTGACAATGTTGGGTACGCCATCATGGTAGTTATGGAAGTCAACTAGTTTCCCTCCTAGTGGTCAGAATTGTAGGCCATTGGAACAAGCTAATCAGCTGCTGGAAGAGAGATCTACTCCCAGCTTCATCCATGTTCTATCTGAGATGTTGTGTGTCATCTCTAGCTCTGTAGCTTGCTTAGGTTGCTACTGATTACAAGCGGTGTAATGCCTGGAGTCCTTGAAGTTGTTGACCACGTTTGGCCATTGGAGCACATTTATTGCCTTCCTTAGACTTGATTAAATTCATTAGTGGCTTGAATGGATGCACTTCTGCACCTTTCCTTTTTTGAGGATCATTAGTCTAAATCCTTTGTACAACCTTCCATCTTGGGCTGTCAATTCATCTCTATCTGCAGAAAATGCTCTTCAAGGAACAAGTGTCTCCTTGATGCTCTCGGTTTACTCGCTGTTGAAGCACGTCTCCAACATGCTTCTGCTTCCCTTGCTTGTCTGTCCCCTGATAGTGATACTCCTGTAACCAGAAAACATTGTTTGCAGTAACTTTGGAACAGACAGCATGAGGAAAATGCTTTGAAGAACCTTCTGGTCTACTCAAGTGTCATTTTGTCTTTTCATTATATGTATTGATGAAAACGTTTACAAATGAAGGCAGTGGCTAGATATTCTTTCTTCATCTGCACATAATATAGTCCTGTTTGTGTTAGCACCCTTGATGAAGAACTAACTGGTTCACTTTGCTGCACTTGTGTTGCTCCAAGTCATCACCTATTGATGTCACGCTGCAGAGTTTCTTCATCATTTATGCTGCACCATTTCAGAATTGGCATTCTTGTAACTCGTTGCTGGATTTTAATGGAATGCTGTTTTTATACCACTCATGTTTTTGGCTGAGTTGGCATAATGGTTCACAATCCACCAACAAATTGGGCAAATAGTTGATGAATCCAATCAATCATTGCACTGATCTTTTGTCTGTTCATGGCTGCACTTTTTTCAGATCAGGGCAAAGAAATCTTGCAGCTAGTACATGGCCTATATACTTGACCTTGAACATCTTTAATTGTATTTTTTTTCCTTGATCAACTTCACCTGGCAAGTTCTGTCAAGTAGTCGCACTAAACTCTTATCCTGATTAACAATGTCTTCTTCCATTGTGTCTGCATCCATTAACTAGCAGATCACTCATTGTAACTTTCAGTACAGGAGGATCATGAACTCTCTCATGTTATCTATGCTGAGCGTCTTCTGGAGCAGTGGTAATGCCAAGCAGCATACATATTTCTCCTGAAGGACGTCCAGAATACAGTGAGAAAAACATTGCTTTCACCGTTCCTCACTGGGAGTGGTGAGCAGGGGAGTGGGGGAGAGGGATGGGGCAAGCAGAATAGGACAGTAGAGTGAGTGACGGTGGTGAGTGTCAGTGGCACCAGCATTGTCAACTTCGTCTGTCAATGCACTGGCAAGAAACACTCTATTGTTGAATACAGTGATCAGCCTGAAAAGCTGTAAGGTGCCGAACTGAATGATGAGATATTGTTCGTTGAGCTTACAATGTGCTCTACAAAACACTAAGAAGAGAGAGGTCCAAGTTGGAGTGAGGAGGAGAATTAAGATGACATGTGCTGGCAACCTAACAGGGTCGGCTGATTGGCTTTCCTGGATAGCGAGAACCTCGGCAAGGCTTCATTTCACAAATGTGGTCAGTCAGGGGTGTCCGAGTCTCCACCCTGCACCATCCCCCTTGAGCACACAGCCAAACTCCTAACCACCTCCAAACTCCCCCAGGAATAGCATGAAATTCCTTCCATTGCTTTACTTGGAGGGATTGTTTGTGCTCCCGGAAAATGGGAGGGGTTCACCCAGGTCATTTACAAAAAGACTAGGTGAAATTGAGGACTGCAGGTGCTGGAGATCAGAGTCTAGATTAGAGTGGTGCTGGAAAAGCACAGCAGGTCAGGCAACATCCGAGGAGCAGGGAAAAAAAATAAAATAAAATAAAAAATAAAAATCGGCGTTTTGGGCAAAAGCCCTTCATCAGGAATTGTGAAGCCCTTCCTGATGAAGGGCTTTTGCCCAAAACATTGATTTTCCTGCTCCTCGAATGCTGCCTGACTTGCTGTGCTTTTCCAGCACCACTCTAATCTTGACTATTTACATAAAGAAAAACTCCTTCAGAATGCTAAAAATACACACAGTGGCATCATATTGAAGGTGGTGTAGATGGCAGAGGATAAACGGATGAATGTAAAGGCTGCTGTTGCAGATAGTGAGGGCAAGGAGGTAGCCAAAACTACAATATGAACATAAAACACTAGGTAGAACACTATGTTCTATGTTCATATTGACATTTCGGCATCAATAGAAGGAAACAATGAGAGCGGAAATGTAAGCAATGAGATAGACATAGTCAAAGAACATGTTAGCCACAATGCAATGGAAACCTTGGTTATGGAGAAAAGAAAGCATATCAGTTTCAAGTCCACTAACTCCAACAACTATCTGCTACACTACTACTCTACAATTTCATGCAAGGAATCTTTCCAATCCTCCTTGTCACATCAGTTCTGTCAAAATCAACTTCCAAACCAGTGATACAGATTTGCCTTCCTTTATTCTCAAACTGAGTGCAGTAACTGTTGGGAACAATTCAATTATTCCGACTAAAATTTCCCCTAGACCTTTCTTCTGTTAATTTCTTTGTTGTAACAATATCTCCTTTTGCCTTGGGCCATCCTTCCTTTTTGACATCAATTACTGACCTCTTATTTTCCCTTATGTTCTTTCCTCCATTGCTCACACAACTCCCACCCTTCACATGTTTCACCCCTTCCCCACCCCCATCCTGATCCCGATCCCAATACTCTTCCATGGTTTTGATTTATTTAAAACCTATTACATCTCTAATGTGTTCAGTTAAGACGGAAATGTTAGCTTTGTATCTCCACGGATGTTTTCCAACCTCCTAAATATTTCCTGTTGTTATTTCAGATTTCCAGCATCTCAAAATTTTTCTCTTTTACACAAGGTCAGAACAGTTTGTTTTCATTTGCAACCAAGTGTCTTCAGAGATAACAGAATAAGATAGACCTTTGTTAATTGCTTTCCTTTGACAATCAGTGAATAATTATACCTGTATCCTTTTGCAATGTTTTATTGTTCAACAGGAACTAAAAATGAAAATATTATGCAGTATTTGATTAGAAATAATTTTTTTGTTGTATTACGATGTAATGGTCACTTCGGATTTTAATTGCGTCTACTTACTCAGTTTGTCCCCATGGAATAGGATGAACATTGCAATTTGCGAGGTAGTGTGGGCTGTATCGCGCTTCAAGGTAGACAATTCCTTCTTTTGCTTTATCCTCGGCCAGTTCATAGGCTATTTGTTGAATAGCCTCTCGGTCACCTCTGGGATGAAAGATTAAATGCACTTTACACAGATTAATGGTTTGGATGTCTGTATAGTCACATCATTATCCAAGTTGCAATTTAGCACAAGTAACACAAGAGTGAGTACAACACTGAGCCCATTAATATGCTGTTAGCTCACAGGAACCATCAACAGGTTAATGTCACTGACTAGTAATACATATAATTGTCTGAGTAAGAGCTGGTTCAAGATACTACCTTATTCATAAGAGAAATGCAGAATTTGAAAAACAAATGACCAAGTCTCTAATTCAGTGGAAAACATTTACATTATTACGAGTTTAGTAAGTAAATATTAGTTGCTGGTAAACAATGAATACAAAAGACTTCTGATTGTATAAATGATGTCACAGATATTTATTCAGTTCACAAAATTTTCTTTCAGTATTTGCTTCTAAGAGCTGCTGCCTTAAAACCTACCTACAATATTAGACCATATGCAGACAATTTCCAACACCAGATATACCACAATCATAATTGTTTCAGGATGTTATAAAAATACAAACATCTTGTTTTGCACTTTTATCAATGTATACACGATTAAACTGAGCTAAGGCCAATTATATCAAAATCTAGCAGGAGCTGAGAAATGTGGATTGGATACAGCTATTTAAAGGGCAATCCACATTTGATATGTGGGAGGCTTGCAAAGATAGGTTAAAGGTAGTGTAGGATAGGCATGTGCCTTTGAAAACAAGGGATAGGAAAGGCAAGATTTGTGAACCATGGATGACAGGAGAAATTGTACGACTAGCCAAGAGGAAAAGGGAAGCGTACATAAGATCCAGGCAGCTAAGAACAGAATGGGTCTTGGAGGAATATTGGGAGACTAGGACCAATCTTAAAAGAAGAATCAAGCGGGCTAAAAGGGGTAATGAAATAACTTTAGCGAGCAGAATTAAGGAGAATCTCAAGGCCTTTTATTCATATATAAGTAGTAAGAGGGTAACTAGAAAAAAGGTTGGTCCACTCAAACTTAAGGAAGGAAGGTTGTGTGTCGAACCTGAGAAAATGGGTCAGATTTTCAATCAGTGCTTTGTATCAGTGTACACTGTTGAGAGGGACATGATGAATGTTGAGATTAGAGATATAAGTTTGTTTACCCTGGATCACATTGACATGGGGGGGGGGGGAAGATGTTGGGTAGGCTAAAGGATATTAAGGTGGACAAACCCCCAGGACCAGGTGGGATCTATCCCAAGTTGCTGAGGAAGGTGAAATACCTTTGTAGCATCCTTCAACAGACCACTGGAGAGTTGCTAATGTTGTCCCCCTGCACAAGAAAGGTAGTAGAAATATTCCAGGTAACTACAGACCAGTCAGCCTGATGTCAGTGGTGGGAAGGTTACTGGAGAAGGTACTGAGGGAATCTAGTTATATTTGGAAAAGAATGGGTTTATCAATGATAGGCAACAAGATTTTATGTGGGGGAGGTCATGCCTTCCCAACTGAATAGAGTTCTTTGAGGAAGTGACCAAGTTGATAGACAAAGGAATGGTTGGAGATTAGATTAAATTACTTACGGTGTGGAAACAGGCCCTTCAGCCCAACAAGTCCATACCAACCCACCCAGACCCATTCTGCTACATTTACCCCTTCACCTAACACTAGGGGCAATTTAGCATGGCCAATTCACCTGACCTGCACATCTTTGGACTGTGGGAGGAAACCAGAGCACCCGGAAGAAACCCACACAGACACGGGAGAATGTGCAAACCCCACACAGACAGTTGCCCGAGGCGGGAATTGAACCCGGGTCTCTGGCGCTGTGAGGCAGCAGTGCTAACCACCGTGCCACCCCAAATATATATGGACTTTACTAAAGTGTTTGATAAGGTTCCCCATAGTAAACTAATGGAGAAAGTGAAGTCACGTGGTGTGCAGGGTGGTCTGGCTCGGTGGATAAAGAATTGGTTGAGCAACAGGAGATAGAGAGTAGTAGTTGAAGAGAGTTTCTCGAAATGGAGAAAGGTGACCAGTGGTGTTCCACAGGGATCAGTACTGGGGCCACTGTTGTTTATGATATACATACATGATCTAGAAGAGGGCATTGGTGGTCTGATCAGTAAGTTTGCAGATGACATGAAGATTGGTGGAGTAGCAGAAAGCATAGGGGACTGTCAAAGAATACAGGAGAATATAGATAGACTGGAGAGTTGGGCAGAAAAGTGGTAGATGCAGTTCAATCTGGGCAAATGGGAGGTGATGCAGTTTGGGAGGTCTAATTCTAGAGCAAACCATACTGTAAATGGAAAAGCCTTGGGAAAAGTTGATGAGCAGAGAGATCTGGGAGTTCAGGTCCATTGTACCCTGAAGGTGGCTGCACAGGTGGATAGAGTGGTCATGAAGGCATATGATATGCTTGCTTTCATTGGACAGGGTATTGATTATAAGAGCTGGCAGGTCAGATTAAAATTGCACATGACTTTGGTTCGACTGCATTTAGAATACTGTGTACAGTTCTGGTCGCCACATTACCAAAAGGACGTGGACACTTTGGAGAGAGTGCAGAGAAGTTTTACGAGGATGTTGCCTGGTATGAAAAGTGCGAGCTATGAAGAGAGGTTGAGTAGGTTAGGATTGTTTTCATTAGAAAAAAGGAGATTGAGGGGGGACCTGATTGAGGTTTACAAAGTCATGAAGGGTATAGACAGGGTGGATAGAGATAAACTTTTTCCCAGAGTGAGGGATTTAGTAATGAGAGGTCACATGTTCAAGGTGAGAGGTGAAAAGTTTAAGGGGAATACACGTGGAAATTACTTTACACAGAGGGTGGTAGGTGCCTGGAATGCATTGCCAGCAAAGATAGTAGAGGCAGGTACGGTAGATTCATTTAAGGTGCATCTGGACAAATGCATAAATTGGTGTAGAGCAGAGGGATACAGATCCATAGGAATTGGGCGATAGATTGAGACAGTGGATTTGGATTGGCACAGGCTTAGAGGGCCAAAGGGCCTATTCCTGGGCTGTAAATTTTCTTTGTATATTTTGGATGCCATTAAAAACTGTGCAACAACACGTAGCATGGTGGTTCAGTGGTTTGTGCTGCTGGCTCACAGCTAGGCAGAAGTGGGTACTGCAGATGCTGGAGGTCAGATTCAAGATTAGAGTGGTGCTGGAAAAGCATAGCAGGTCAAGCAGTATCCGAGGAGAAGGAAAATTCGGGCAAAAACCCTTCATTAGGAACGGCTTTTCTGATTAAATATGCAATCAATCTCTACTTCTCAAATCAATTAAATTGCCATTTATGGAAAGTGAGTTAAAATATTTACTTTTTTTCTCTCCGTAGATGCTGCCTGGCCAGCTGAATATTTCTAGTATTTCTGTTTTTAATTTCCAGCACTTGCAGTATTTTGTTTTTCACGTATTAATATCAACATTGCAATATAGTTCATTTTGTAGTTTACATCAAGTTAGTATTCATTGAAATATGTTCATTTGAGTGTGAAAATTATGCTCAAGATGTGTGACCAGGATGCTTTTGCATGCACAAAACTCATATGGTTTTCCAAATCTTGCTTGATGTTAATGATTAGATTCCTTATAGTGTGGCAACAGGCCCTTCAGCCCAAATAGTCCACACCAACCCTCCGAAAAGTCACCCACCCAGACCCCCTAACTCTACAGGCAATTTAGCATGACCAACTCACCTAACCAGCAAATCTTTGGACTGTGGGAGGAAACCAGAGCATCCAGAGGAAACCCACGCAGACACAGGGAGAACATGCAAACTCCACATAGACAGTTGCCCGAGGCTGGAATCAAACCCGGGTCCCTGGCATTGAGAGGCAGCAGTGCTAACCACTAAGCCACCATGGATGGCCTTCAGCTGGGATTTTCCTGTTTTGTTCTATAACCTGTGCACAAACTATGTAAATGATCTAGATAGGACGTAGGATGACCTAGGATGATGATGCCAGCTTGTACGAGTGGACATAACTACAAATTGAGGGGTGATAGATTTAAGACAGATGTCAGAGGCAGTTTCTTTACTCAGAGTGGTAAGGGCATGGAATGGGATGGGATAGTGTAGGGGGACGAGCTGAGAACAGTTCACAGGTTGGCACAACACTGAGTGGCGAAGGGCCTGTTCTGTGCTGTCTTGTTCTATGTTCTATATGACTTTGCTGAGGGTTCTATAGCATTGCCAGTATTGTGCAGTGGCTGTCAAGAAAATCCTTGAGAAAATTCCCAGTGTTCCCTGCTGACTAGCCCCTGTCTAATGATAACAAAAGGAACATCTATTTGTCTGAATTGGCCATTACCAGTGGCAATTTGATTTCAGACACCACTCCAGAAGTTATATGCATTTTTGGATTGCTGCACCATCATTATCTGTTACCTGTGCCACTTAACACAGGCCCTAGGAGAAAGTGAGGACTGCAGATGGAGATCAGAGTCAAAAAGTGTGGTGCTGGAAAAGCACAGCAGGTCAGACAGCAACCGAGGAGCAGGAGAGTCAATGTTTTGAGCATAAGCTCTTCATCAGGAATGTCAGGAGGATTCGAAGGAGAAATTGTTGAGGGTGAGGACCAGTTCAGCCAATTGAATGAGTGTGTCGGTGCAAGGTATTGGTTGGTTTGGCAGGAGACCTCCAAAAGGAAGGCTTGGAGGTCTTCGTCATGGTGGATGGATATGTATAGGGACTGGATGCCTATGGCAAAGATGAGGCATTGGGGCCAGGGAACTGAAAGTCATGGAGGAGGTAGAGGGCAATGGGTGGTGCTTCAAGATCCTGACCAAGGGAGACAGGACGGTGTCAAAGTATGAGGAGGTAAGTTCAGTGGGGCAGGATCAGGCTGAGACGATGCATTGACCAGGGCAGTCAGGTCTGTGGGTCTTGGGTAGTAAGTAGAACTGGGCGGTGTGAGGTTCCCAGACTATGAGGTTGGAGGCTATTGGTGGGAGATCCCCTGAAGTGGTAAGGTTGTGGATGGTCTGGGACATGATGGTTTGGTGATGGGAGGGGAGGTCGTGGTTGAGGGGACTGTAGGAGGAGATGTCTGTGAGTTGGTGCTTGGCTTCAGTGGTTTAGAGGGCAGTGCACCAAATTACCACAGTGACCCCCCTCCATCTGCTGGTTTGATGGTGAGGTTGGGGTTGGAGTAGAGGGGATGGAGGGCTGTGCATTGTGAGGCTTAGAGGTTCGGAGTGGGGGAGAAGGGTGGGCAGGTTCAGGCAGTCAATGTCATGACGGCAGTTGGACATAGAGCGATCAAGGGTGGGTAACAAACTAGCATGGAGTGTCCAAGTGGATGGAGTGTGTTGGAGGCAGGAGAAGGGGTCCTCAGAGGGTGTGTGGGAGTCCTGATGGAACAGGTAAGCATGGAGGCAGAGGTGGCAGAAGAAACATAGGTTCTTTCAGCCAGCTTGAGTGGATCGTAAAGAACACATGGTATTAATTGAAGAGTAGAAAATATGACCACAATATAAGTCAACAGTCCTCCTTCAATCACCACCATCATAAACAGATATTTGATCAATGATCTCATTAACAATATGCAAGACACTGATATTCAGAAGGACCGTATTATAAAAACATGACAATGTACTTACGCAATCACAGGCATGTAGTAACTGAACTTTGACAAGACCTCAGTGAGTGTTGATGGTTTGCTGCAGGTTATCAGTTTGTGAAGCTCATCTTCATTTTCGGCTGGTATTTGGATTTTTCTTTTCCTACAGTAAAGAATATGGACATCATGCATAATAAATATTTGGGTTTCTGTAAGCATTCATGACTTTGCACATTTATAGCGCATTGAATATGAACAACATCCTTAGGTGATGCAGAAACAGAAATAAAGAAAGTAACACCAGGCCAACAAGAGCAAAGTTAGATGGGGTGACCACAAACGTGGTCAAGGAGATGGGACTTGAAGGTTCACAAAGCGTTGGGTGAAATGATTTGGAAAATCTTAGGTGGTCCAAAGTATTGGCCTGTGATGACTGGACATTTTCCAAGAATGGAAAAGGTGAAAGGAGGTAAACATGGAAGGTTGGAGTCAGAGGAATGGTACCCCATAGGGCTGAATGAGATTTCCAAAAGATGGCATTGCAATATCAGAGATCGATTTTTGGTAAGAACAAAAACATTGAATTCAACAATTACCCGTCATGAAATACTTCATGTTTCCCTTCTCATTCCAAGTTACAATATTTTAATTGATGACACCCATTACAAACTCTTCCGTTACTCATTAAACTTTTCCTGTTCGCTCCAGTAAATTTCATCAAAAATATCTTTATTAAATCCCTTCTTAGCCTTCATTGCATCAATGGACGCAATCCTGGTATCTCAACACTTGTATGCAATTCCTTGCCCTTGT
Organism: Chiloscyllium plagiosum; assembly: GCF_037043375.1. NCBI lineage: Eukaryota > Metazoa > Chordata > Chondrichthyes > Orectolobiformes > Hemiscylliidae > Chiloscyllium > Chiloscyllium plagiosum. Next base: position 17,733,425 of record NW_028270142.1, read on the forward strand.
CATCATGCTGGTGAAGTGATACTGAACACATTCTTTAACTTTTATGAAATTTCTTCATCCAAACTGCATACAGTTCTCCAACTACCGCATCATCATTCCTGTGTATAATGTTGTAAACTACGTTCTCATTTGTGAAATTTAAAATGCTGTTAGCTTTAAATCTTTTTCGAATTGTGTCAATACTTTCAATGTAAATTCTGAGATCTATTTGATATCCGTTCCTTTCAGTAGGTTCCAAATCACAGCACACCTAATTTCACTATTTTTCTTTCTAAAATGTAGCTTGTACTTTTCCAAAATAAGTGATAGATCCAAGGATTTATAATCATTTTTGCTTTTAATTCAAAAATGCTCTCTTTTCAAAATGAGGATTCCTCCAAAAATATTGCAGTTTCAAATTCAAAGACTGACAAAGTCCTGTGTAAGCAGGATGCAAAATGCAATGTTGTACATATAAGTTATCAGAGAAACTTTAAACAGAGAGTGGAAAAGACCTAACAACAAATAATGAGAGGGCTATCTATCTCAGCCTCTCCCCAAAAACCAACCTGTTGTCAGCATTTATGTTTACCCTCCAGAAGTACATGAGAACAGAGGCTGTACTTTTAACTTTTATGAAGGTTGAGAGGTGACTTGATGGAGGTGTACAAGATGTTGAGAGGCATAGATAGAGTGGATAGCCAGAGACTTTTTCCCATGCCAGGTATGTCTATTATGAGGGGTATAATTTTAAGGTACTTGGAGGTAGGTTTCGGGGTGATGTCAAAGGTAGGTTCTTTACTCAGAGTGGTGTCTAGATTAGAGTGGTGCTGGAAAAGCACAGCAGTTCAGGCAGCATCTGAGGAGCAGGAAAATCGATGTTTTGGGCAAAAGCCCTTCATCAGGAATGGAGGCAAAGTGCCTGCAGGGTGGAGAGATAAATGAGAGGGTGGAGGTGGGGAGAAAGTAGCATAGAGTACAATAGGTGAGTGGGGGTGGGGATAGAGGTGATAGGTCAGGGAGGAGGGTGGGGGAAGGTAGCAAAGAGTACACTGGGTGAATGGGGGTGGGGAGGAAGGTGATAGGTCAGAGAGGAGGGTGGAGTGGATAGGTGGAAAGGAAGATAGGCAGGTAGGACAAGTCATGGGGACAGTGCTGAGCTGGAAGTTTAGAACTAGGGTGAGGTGGGGGAAGGGAAAATGAGGAAACTGGTGAAATCCACATTGATGCCCTGGGGTTGAAGTGTTCCAAGGCGGAAGATGAGGCGTTCTTCCTCCAGGTGTTGGGTGGTGAGGGAGCGGTGGTGAAGGAGGCCCAGGACCTCATGTCCTCTGCTGAGTGGGAGGGGGAGTTAAAATGTTGGGCCACAGGGCGGCGGGGTTGATTGGTGCGCGTGTCCCAAAGATGTTCCCTAAAGTGCTCTGCTAGGAGGCGCCCAGTCTCCCCAATGTAGAGGAGACCGCATCGGGAGCAACGGATACAATAAATGATATTGGTGGACGTGCAGGTAAAACTCTGATGGATGTGGAAGGCTCCTTTGGGGCCTTGGATGGAGGTGAGGGAGGAGGTGTGGGCACAGGTTTTGCAATTCCTGCAGTGGCAGGGGAAGGTGCCAGGATGGGAGGGTGGGTTGTTGGGGGACGTGGACCTGACCAGGTAGTCACGGAGGGAGTGGTCTTTGCAGAAGGCAGAAAGGGGTGGGGAGGGAAATATATCCCTCATTGTGGGGTCCGGCTCAACCCCTTTCCTCCTTCCGCAAAGACCATTACAGACATTTAAGCGACTCTTGAATAGGTGCATGGCAGATAGTACAATGAAAGATAGGTACATTAGTCTGATCTTAGAGTAGGATAGAAGGCTGGCACAACATCAAGGGCTGCAAGGCCTGTACTGTGCTGTTGTTCATTTTTCAGAAACTGTCCAGAGCTATTTTCTTGCCTCTTGGTGCTTGCTTCCTTTTTCCACTAAAGCAACTTCTAATCCACAATCTGACTTTCAGAATGAAGACTACCCAGAGGTCCTTCCCTCAAGCCAAAGCTAGTGATGTGTACACTCATGACTGTGGGGCCAAATTTCGTCCCAATGCCAGCTACAAGTTTGCTGATGATACCACTGTTGTAGGCCGGATATCAAACAATGACAGGAAGGAGGTAGGATGCTTGGTGTCACTGTGCAAAGATAAAAATCTCTCCCTCAATGTCAGCAAAATTAAAGAGTTGATCATCGATTTCAGAAAGAAAGGAGGACCCCATGCCCACCAACATCAATGGAGCTGAGGTGGAGAGGGTCAAAAGCATCAAGTTCCCAGGAGTGATGATCACCAACAATCTGTCCTGAACCACCCATATTGATGTGATAGTCAAGAAGGCACAACAACCACTCTTATTCCTCAGCAGGCTCAGGAAATTGAGCAGGTCCATAAGGACCCTCACAAACTTTTGAAGCATTCTATCTGAGTACATCACAGCTCGGTACGGCAACTGCTCTGTCCAGGACTGTAAGAGATTACAGAAAGTTGTGAACATAGCCCAGAGCAACACGCAATCCGTCTTCCCATCCATTGACTCCATCTGCCCTTGTTATTGCATGAAGAGGCAGCCAACATCATCAGAGACCTCTCCCAACCCAGTTATAAGCTCTTCCAATCTCTTCCGTCAGGCAGAAGATATAGAAGCATTACCACACCTAGCAACAGGTTCAAGAACAGCTTCTTTCACGCTGCTATTAGATGCCTGAACGGACCTCGTGAATTTCAAATCTCATATTGATCCTGCTTTTTATGTACCTCTTGTGCAGCCATAACTTTGAACACCTCGCTCTGTTCAATCAAACTATGATCTGTATGTCCTTTATTGGTATAATCCCCCTGTACTGCATGCAAAATAAACTTTTCACTGTACTTAGGTACATGCAACAACAATAAATGAAATCAAATCTTTCAGGCTTGTTAAAATCTCTTTTATCTAAGTGCCTGTTCCCACTTATGATGAACAATTGAGATTCGTTATCTCTAACCTTTCTCTCTTTGTCACAGAATCTGCAGACTGACCTATGAGATTCAGGTGTATGTTAACAAAAGCCCTCTAACACTGATATTACAGTGGCTTGCTATGGATTCATTCCCACAAAGCCCATTCCCATGTCAACATGAATCCCAACTCCATTCTATCCTGGATCTATATGGTTTAAAGTATAACTGTTTACAAAATTTAACATTCCTATCACATACTATTCCTAGACAAGTGGTAAAGGGGAGGACCTGCGGACAATCAGCATAACGTAAACGAGTGAGAAAGAGGAGAACTCTGCGTATCTGAAACAGTGTGAGACAGAGTGCAAGCCTTAATGGGAAAGTAAATACTTCCCTTTCGTGTTTAGAAAATGATTTTTTTGTTGCAACTGGATAGAAGGTCTATTGATGAGTGTTAACATTCCTCTTTATTTTCTGCACAAAATCTACCCTGAACAGTTTTGAACGTATTTACTTCTACTTTATTCACAAATTCTCTGAGCAAGACCACATTGTACTTAGATTATCTTCTTCACTCCCACTACACGACCAATTTTAGTGTCATCTGGAAACCTACCTCCAATATTCTGGTGGCTGACATTTTTTTTATTTCAAAAATATACTTTATTCACAAATTATCTATATTTTTGAAATTAAAAAATGTGAGTCACCAGGGTATTGGAGGTATAGTTAGTAAGTTTGCAGATGACACCAAAATGGATGGTGGAGTGGGCAGCGACAAAGATTATCTCAGAATACAACGTGGCCTTGATCAGATGGGCCAGTGGGCCAAAGAGTGGCAAATGGAGCTAAATTTAGAGAAATGTGCGTAGCTGCATGTTTGTAAGGCAAAGCAGGGCAGGAATTATACAGTTAATGGTAGGGACCTGGGGGTGTTGCCAAACTAAGAGACATAGGTAATAAGCATATAGTTCCTTCAGAGTGGAGACAGGGTGGTGTCATCTGGCATATTTGCCTTCAGTGGTCAGAACACTGAATTATAGGAGTTGGGAGGTCATGTTACAGCTGTACAGGACATTGGTTCAGCCATGTTTGGAAAACTGCATTCAATTCTGGCAGGTCTTCTAAAGGAAGGATGTTGTTAAACTTGAAAGGGTGCAGAAATGATTTACAAGAGAGTTGCTGGGACTGGAGGGTTTGAGTTACAGGGAGAGACTAAATAAGCTGGGGCTGTTTCCCCTGGAGTGTTGAAGGCTGAGGGGTGACCTTATAGAGGTTTATAAAATCATGAGGGGCATGGACAGGGTGAATAGCCAAGGTGTTTTTACAAAGGTGGAGGAGTCCAAAACTAAAAGGCATGGATTTAAGGTGAGAGGGCCAAGATTTAAAAGGAACCTGAAGGGCATCCTGTTCACACAGAGGGTGGTGCCTGTATGGAGTGAGCTGACAGAGGAAGTGGTGAAGGCGGGTACAACATTTAAAAGGCATCCGTATGTGTGCATGAATGGAAAGGGTTTAGATATGGCCCAAATGCTGGCAAATGGGACTAAGTAAGATGAGGATATCTGGTCGGCGCAGATGAATTGCACAGAAGAGTCTGTTTCTGTTCTGGATGACTCTATGACAGCAGCTTCATAAACAGCAGAAGAGGGAGAGACAGCAGGATCAGCAGTTTCTCAAACACTGAGGGAGTTGGCACCGAAGCTTTATAAAGAGAACATGAACCTGCATGAGGAGGGCAATGACCACAAGGGATAAGCCCAGAAGTAAAGAACCCCTTCAAAATCGCCTGTCTCCACCTGACAGTGTTGAAGTGTGACATTATAGAAAAATAGGCACGTGATTGGTAGGTATTTCCACCAAAGGCAAAAGATCACAGCCAGGAGCTCCTGAGGATAGCTCCCACCTAGAGGCATGGCATTCATCCACAAACTCCATCAGCAAACACATCGACCTGGACCCAATATACCAACCACTACAGCGAACAGCTGAAACTGACAACCGGAAGCGGCAGGAACAGACCACTATAAACACCGGAGGAAACATCAAAGAAGCGCTTCGCAGGAGGCTCCCAAGCACTGATGATGTCGCCTAGCCAGGGGACGAAATGTTTGCAACAAAAACTTCCAGCTCGGCGAACAGAACCACAACAACGAGCACCCGAGCTACAAATCTTCGCACAAACTTTGAATTAACATTTCTCTTTCTTATCTCCTAAAATTGCTTTCATTACAATTTTTGACCTTTTATTCTCCTTATTCACTTCTTTACTACTTCGAAATTTCATATATTAACATTATGTTCTAATTTTATCATATCCTCCCCTTTAAAGGTTTCCCTTTACCTTGAACTCTCCCATGTATCCACTGAATCCTATTCCCTGTTCATCTCACAGGAATGTATTTATTTTCATTTCAGATTTGAAAATATCCCATTGTTGATCCACCTATTTGCAAACTTTTCTGCCCAATTATTAGGCATGAAAGGTTACAACTTATTTCCTCTGTCGACAGATTCTGCCTGATTGTTTGCAGCTTTTTCTCCTTTTCTTTCTTTTGTGTCCAACTTGGCTCTCTGATAGTATTTTTGCTTCCATGAAAAAAAATTGTGAAGATCTAGTCCAGAAATTTGAGACCATGATGCAGACTGACAGTTCAGTGTTGAGATTGACTGACCCTTGATGTTTTTGTGACTGGACTCCAAGATCCATTCTCATCTTCAGATAACTGCATGGCCCTTTTTCATTCTCCTTTAGCCAAATTCAACTGTCTGTACTCTCCTCTCCTTCTAACAATTGCTTATTTCCTGCTGCTGACAACCTCTTGATCTCAAATGGTCACTTAAAAATGACCTTGGTCTCCACTGTCCCTCCATCTCTGAAAGCAAGCTTTCCCATTACTGCTTCTTTTCGGTTTGATTCCCACCTTATTAAGAACTGCTTTTATCAAGAAAAGCGTGCTATAAATCTGAATTATTGTCAGTGGGAATGATCTTTTTGTTGCCAAACAGATGGTACATTTCACTTCTCTGTAGTCCTACTACTCTTTGTGAGCATAACTTGCCTTACATTAATTTGTCAATGGGTCAGGTTTAGGACTAGAATCACACTTAGAATCATAGGAAATAAAAGTAGGGTTGCACCAATGGACCTCTCGAGTACGCTCCACCATTCAGTTAGAGCATTGCTGGTTTCCATCTCAATACCATTTCCTGTAGGTTTCCTATATCCTGTGATGTCTTTAATACCAGAAATCTATCAATCTCTGCTTTCAACATAATCAACGATCAAGCCTCCACACAAGTGGAAAATGTATCTTCTTGTTTCCAATAGCCTCTTTCACCATTTCTTTGAAACCATTTGCATCCGTCTGTAACACAAAGTACAAATGGGCTAAATGGGCAGGTAGACATAAAGGTGGGTTAAAATGAAAGTAAACTAGGGAACTAACAGAGGGTTAAATCATTAAAAAGCATTAATACTTGGAAATGAACATACTGGTCAGACTGAAGCTTCAACTTGAAGTGTACAACATGAATCACATCAGTATGTCTCATTTGCTAGTTTGTGAAAAAAATACAATTAATAGTGGGACTGGAACAACTTATGGACCAGAGAGCACTCATTTTGGATCGCGTGGATGGAGGAATCAGGTGGTGCTTTTCAAAAGATTTACCTTTTTGTTGGTCTGTCTGCTTTTTTTTCATATATAAACATTGAAATTTCTACAATGGTACTGGGGGTGGGAGGGGAGGGGCACAGTTAAACATATGCATACAACTTTACAAAACCCATAAATCAGAAAGGTTCAGAAACAGTGTCAGCACATTGGAAAGAAATACTGTTGATATTGCAGTCTGACACTGATACATTCCAATATTAAAAGCGACAATATTTGGATAGCTGCCATTAAGGAAGTAAGAGAGGGAAGTGGCTGCAAGAAGTTGTACGACAGGACAAATGTGGCAGGAATATGCATTTTTGCTGATTAATCAAATCTAAAATCTTGCAAGGGATAGATTTAGATATCCTGCGAGTAACAGAGTAGAAAACGTTTTGTTAGCGGTTGGGCAGTTTCATCATTTAATGTGAAATGGTTGGATATTTAGCTCAGTTTCAGGTAGATTTGACCAAGTTTCTGTCTGTCCTCGACCGCTGCGATGAGTGACTGATGTCAGTCACATGCTGAGCTCATGACTAGCCACTGGTTATTTGGTTTCCCAGTTGCAATCTCTCCTTAAGATAAACCTCTACTGTGTGTGGATTTCATGTTGACCTCCAATTTTAGCATTTTTCTGCTCTGCAAACAGTTTTGAATGCCTTCTGTACTCCTGCAAAATGGTTGCTATCAGAACTCCTCTGACAGTCTGCACTCCAATACCTCCCTAACTTTGCTCACTGCGCCTAGTCAACAGTTTTGTCAATGTAGCATTCTAACCTCACCCTGCCTATTGCAAATTGTTATTCCACCATGCAACTGTTAACTTTAACTCTGGACTCTATCATCTAGCCTTCTATCAACTTGTGTTTTACAATCAAGATTTTTATGCATCCTCTCAATTATTATGTACTCAGAGCTACATCACTTGAGTTCTCCCTGTGTCCATTAGTTATGCATTTATCTGCCACTCTGAACCTGAATCCATCACTCAATTTCAATTTTTACAGTCTCTTTTATATTTACTCCTCTTGGATTACACTTTTTATTACCATGCCTGTTTTTGCTTCTCCTGTCTTAATTATTCTGCTCTCCCAAATGCCTGTTTCAACCTTTTAAAATACCTTGAACTTCCTGTTCTTTTGCCAGCAATTACATTTGACAATCTTAGATGAGCTTATAGCTTCCTTAGCAATCTCCAAAGGCTTCATTTGATTTACAGTCATAGAGTCATAGAGATATACAGCATGGAAACACCCTTCGGCCCAACTCATCCATGCTGACCAGATATCTCAACCTAATCTAGTCCCACCTGCTAGCACCCAGACCATATCCCTCCAAACCTTTCCTATTCATAAACCCATCAAGATGCCTTTTAAATGCCTCAATTGTACCAGCTTCCACCACTTCCTCTGGCAGCTCATTCCATACTCGCACCACCCTCTGAGTAAAAAAGTTTCTCCTTAGATCTCTTTTATATTTTTCCCTCCTCACCCTAAACCTATGCCCTCTAGTTCTGGACTTCCCAAACTCATGAAAAATACCTTGTCTATTTATCCTATCCATGTCCCTCATGATTTTATAAACCTCTATAAGGTCATTCCTCAACCTCTAACACTCCAGGGAAAACAGCCCTAGCCTATTCAGCCTCTCCCTATAGCTCAAATCGTCCAACCCTGGCAACATCCTTATATTTTTCCTGAACACTTTTAAGTTTCACAACATCCTTCCCATATGATTTGATTTGATTTATTGTAGTCTTGTAGGTAAGTGGGACCTCTACAAACTGGATGGTCTTCACCTGAACCAGAAGGGTACCAATATCGTGTTGGGAGAATTTTGCTGATGTTCTTCGGGTGGGTTTAAACTAATTCAGCAGGAGATGGCAACCAAAGTTGTAGATCGAGTATACAGTAGGTTGAGAGAATATGAAGTCAGAACTAAGATTTCAAGATCGCAAGAAAGCTCTGGCAAGCAAGAAGTTGGTTTGAAGTGTGTCTACTTCAATGCCAACAACATCTGGAATAAGGTGGGTGAACTTGCAGCATGGGCTGGTACTTGGGATTTTGATCAGAGTGCTGCTGGAAAAGCGCAGCAGGTCAGGCAGCATGCGAGGAGCAGGAAAATCAACATTTCAGGCAGGAACCCTTCATCCTGATGAAGGGTTCCTGCCTGAAATGTCAAATTTTCCTGCTCCTTGGATGCTGCCTGACCTGCTGCGCTTTTCCAGCAGCACTCTAATCTTGACTCTGATCTCCAACATCTGTAGTCCTCACTTTAACCTGGGATTTTGATGTTGTGGCCATTTCAGAGACATGGGTGGAGCAGGAATTTAGATGTTTCAGTAAGAACAGAGAAAATGGTAAAAGAGGTGGGGGGTGTGGCACTGTTAGTCAAGGACAGTATTACTGTTGCAGAAAGGACATTTGAAGACTCGTCTAGTGAGGTAGTATGGGCTGAGATTAGAAACAGGAAAGGAGAGGTTACCCTGTTGGGAGTTTTCTATAGGCCTCTGAATAGTTCCAGAGATGTAGAGGACAGGATAGCAAAGATGATCCTTGATAGAAGCGAGAGTAACAGGGTAGTTGTTATGGGGGCTTTAACTTTCCTAATATTGACTGGAAATACAGGGGAACCTCAATTATCCGAATACCAATTATCCGAAAATCAGATTATCCGAAGGAGATCGAGGTCCCAACAGAAACATTACATCAAAGACGTGTCTCCAACACTGATCGCATATTTTGTTTACAGTAATTAAAAGTGCTGCCGAGAACAGTCCTGGACTGATGGGAGCGCAGGCATCTTCTCTAAATGACTCACCTCCCACCCCCTCCCCACACTTTCCCTGGAGTCCTATACAAGGGTGTTTCTTAAACCCCCTTCCCCAGATAATCTCTCCAACACTGTCCTGTACAGGGCAAAGGTGGAACCTGTCAAAAAGTTGTGTGTGTGTGTGTGTGTGTGTGTGTGGTGTGTGTACACACGCGCCATTTGGAGACTCACCCCTCTCCCCACCAAAAGGCAGGAGCAGCAGCAGCCTTATTGTGGGTGCCCAGTCCGGCTGCCCCGGAGAGGGGGCAGGGGTGCACGGGGGCGGGGGTGGGGCGGGGAAATTGTTGGACTAGGTTGGGGGGCGGGCGGGGGGTCGAGCAGGAATTTGGGGGGGGTCGGTGTTGGATGGGGTTTGAGGGCGGATGGGCGGTGGGGGCTCACACGCAGTGTGCTGCTGCCTAGTCTGAACAGGCAGCAGACTTAATAGAAAACTCCGACCCCATGGAGTAAAGGCATTGAATCGATTAAGCGAATAATCAATTATCTGAATGAAAAGTGCCCGCCCCTCTCGTTCAGATAATCAAGGTTCCCCTGTACTACAATTCAAGTACTTTAGGTGGGTCAGTTTTTGTCTTATGTGCGTAGGAAGGTTTTCTGACACAGTATGTAGACTTACCAACAAGGGGAGAGGCCACATTGGATTTGGTACCGGGTAATGAATCTGGCCAGGTGTTAGACTTGGAGGTAGGTGAGCACTTTGGTGATAGTGAGCCATGGTTTACTAAGGAAATCGAATCCCTTATCAAGAGGACAAAGAAGGCCTATGTTAAGATGAGATGTGATGGCTCAGTTAGGGCACTTGAGAGTTACAGGTTAGCCAGAAAAGAACTAGAGAGCTAAGAAAAACTAGGAGGGGATATGATAAGTTATTGACGGATAAGATCAAGGAAAACCCTAAGGCCTTCTATAGGTATATCAGGAACAAAGAAAATGATGGAAGTAAGATTAGGGCCAATCAAGGACAGCAGTGGAAAGCTGTGCATGGAGTCAGAGGAGATAGGGGAAGTGCTAAATGAATGCTTTTCATCAGTATTCACAATAGAAAAAGACAGAATACTGAGATAAAGGCTAATCGACTGGATGGGATTGAGGTTCACAAGGAGGAGGTGTTAGTAATTCTGGAAAGTGTAAAAATAGATAAATTCCCTGGGCTGGATGGGATTTATCCTAGGATTCTCTGGGAAGCCAGGGAGGATATCGCTGAGACTTTGGCTTTGATCTTTATGTCGTCATTGTCTACAGGAATAGTGCCAGAAGACTGGAGGATAGTAAATGTTGTCCCCTTGTTCAAGAGGAGAAGTAGAGACAACCCTGGTAATTATAGACAAGGGAGCCTTACCTCGCTGTGGGTAAGGTGTTGGAAAGGGTTATAAGAGATAAGATTTATGATCATCGAGAAAGGAGGAAATTGATTAGAGATAGTCAACACGGTTTTGTGAACGGTAGGTCGTGCCTCACAAACCTTACTGAGCTCTTTGAAAAGGTGACCAAACAGGTGGATGAGGGTAAAGTGGTTGATGTGGCGTTTCTGGATTTCAGTAAGGCATTTGATAAGGTTCCCCACGGTAGGCTATTGCAGAAAATACAGAGACATAGGCTTGAGGATGATTTAGTGGTTTGGATCAGAAATTGGCTAACTGAAAGAAGACAGAGAGTGGTGGTTGATGGTAAATGTTCATCCTGGAGTTTAGTTACTATTGGGGTACGTCAACAATCGGTTTTGGGTCCACTGTTGTTTGTCATTTTTATAAATGACCTGGATGAGGGCATAGAAGGATGGGTTAGTAAATTTGTGGATGACACTAAGGTCGATAGAGTTGTGGATAGTGATGAAGGATGTTATAGGTTACAGAGAGACATAGGCAAGCTGCAGAGCTGGGTTGAGAGGTGGCAAATGGAGTTTAATGCAGGAAGGTGTGAGGTGACTCACTTTGGAAGGAGTACCAGGAATGCAGAGTACTGGGCTAAAGATAAGATTCTTGGTAGTGTAAATCAGCAGAGAGATCGCGGTGTGCAGGTACATAGATCCTTGAAAGTTGCCACCCAGGTTGATAGGGTTGTTAAGAAGGCATATGGTGTGTTAGCTTTTATTGGTAGAGGGTTTGAGTTTTGGAATCATGAGATTAAGCTGCAGCTGTACAAAACTCTGGTGCGGCTACGTTTGGAGTATTGCATATAATTCTGGTCACCGCGTTATAGGAAGGATGTGGAAGCTTTGGAAAGGGTTCACAGGAGGTTTAGTATGACATTGCCTGGTATGGAGGGAAAGTCTTACAATGAAAGGCTGAGGAACTTGAGGCTGTTTTCATCAGCGAGAAGAAGGTTGAGAGGTGACTTAATTGAGACATATAAGATAATCAGAGAGTTACATAAGTTGGACAATGAGAGCCTTTTTCATTGATGGCAGTGGCTAGCAAGAGTGGACATAGCTTTAAATTGAGGGGTGATAAATATAAGACAGATGTCAGAGGCAGTTTCTTTATTCAGAGAGTAATAAGGGCACGGAACGCACTGCCTGCAACAGTAGTAGACTCACCAACTTTAAGGGCATTTAAACGGTCATTGGAGAGGCATATGGACGAGAATGAAGGGCTTTGCCCGAAATGTCAATTTCGCTGCTCCTTGGATGCTGCCTGAACTGCTGTGCTCTTCCAGCACCACTAATCCAGAATATGGATGAGAATGGAATAATGTAGATTAGATGGGCTTCAGATTGTTGCACCACCCTGTGAAACCATCGAAGGCTGAAGGGCCTGTACTTTGCTGTAATGTTCTATGTTCTAATGTTTTGTGTTCTGTGTGTCCCTAACCACAGTGAAAAGTTTTGTTTGCAAGCAGTACAGGCAGGCTATGGTAAGCAAGGACAAACAGATCATAGGGTGGTTAGATAGAGTGAGGCATACAGGTTACACTGCACAGGAGGTGTGTGAAGCAAGATCAACATTAACAAGCTCAACATTATTTGAAATTAGATAGTCCATTCATCTGTCTAATAATGGCAGGGAAGAAGCTGTTCCTAAACCTGTTGGTGTAGGCGTTCTTGCTTCTGGGTCTTCTGTGGTTTTGCGGAGAGTATAATAGTGATGTCAGCAGCCTTTCCGATCCACACATTTTACATTGTCTCATTCCCAGCAACAGCCACAATTGCCTCATCCTACTCTCTCTCCCATCTCCAGCCCAGCAAGCCTACTAAAGGCTAATCTTGTCAATCTTCTTCCTGTCCATCTCAACTCTTCCATTGCTGTGCACTCTGACAGTGGGTCATCGTGCATTGCCTGCCTAAATATCTTCCCCCAGGATCAACAAAGGTCTTTGCAATCTGTGATCACATTTTGCAGGTTGTGATGACCTTGATGCTATCCTGACTGAGAGATTATGACACCTTCTCATCTAGCTATGTTTTCCATCATTTGTCAAGTCAACATCAACTCAGTCTGTTAACACTGCCCGTTATTTCAGGGTCATGCTGGAATGCAAAGATAAACTTCAGCTTCATTAAAACATGCTTTTAATCGTCTCTTTCTTCTAACTTCCTAATCTTCAATAATACGCGCAAGAAGCTTGTGAACTTCTTATGTGCTAAGGTTGTCACCATTGAATTCGTTGTTTCTGCCACTTTCCTTCCTTCTAGTAGTCTGCTGAGCCAATCCTCCTTTCAGGGTTCCCCTGCTCCAATCTCAAATTTGTATCTTCCTCTGGTTTGTTTTCGATCGCCCGTGATTTTCTCTCTGTGGTAAATATGTCCGTGACATCCACCTCCTGCTCATTCATTCCTACTCCCCACCAAACTACTGATCACCTTACTATCCCTCCTGATCCTCACATTGGCCAATTTTATTCAGGGATATCCCTTAAGTATCATTCTTCTCTCCATTGAAGCTGTTATCAGTCCAGTCCTCAAAACAAAAACCTTAACCTGACCACCTTTGCAAAACCAATGCTACATTTCCTACTTTCCCTTCTACTCAAAAGTATGTTGCGACCTTCCAAAGCTCTATCCACCTTTCCTGGAATACCATGGTTGAAACCCTCCAATCAATGTTCTGCTGGTGTCACAGAAACTGAAACTTTTAAAATCAAACTCTCAACTTTCATCCCGCATGATTATAACAAAAGTAAACTTTCCCTCCTTGTTTTTTTCCAACTTGCCTGAAGACTAAGACATGGTCAACCATATCACCCTCCCGCAATGCCTCTCCACTATTGTTCAGCAGAAGGGAATGCATTCAACTGATTCTATTCTTGTCTATCTGTTAATAGTCTCTTTAATGGCTTCACTTCCAAGTTGCATACCTTTTCCAACAGACGCCCCCTCTTTATTCTCATCTATATCTGGTCCTTGGTACCCAAAACGTCAATTCTTCTGTTCCTCTGATCTGCCTGACCTGCTGTGCTTTTCCAGCACCACACTTGTTGACTCTGATCTCCAGCATCTGCAGTCCTCACTTTCTCTCTACCCCAATTAATTCCTGACTGACCTATCACATTATATCCACCATCTACTTGAGGCCATCTCAATCTCTACCACCTACATCCTCACACATTAAGCCCTGTTCACCCAACACCCTGGTACATTCTGACCTACACTGGTTCTAGTCCAGCAACACCTCCATTTGAAGACCCTTATCCATGTTTTCACATCCCTTCATGTCATTACCACGTCTGCATTTCGCAGAGATCATTCACTCCAAGACACCCCTAGTCCATTCCACAATTACCAACACCACCCCACCCCACCTCTCTTCTCCACAGCATCTTCCCATGTAACTGCAGAAGGTGCAAAACCTGCCCCTTCCCCTCCTCCCTGCTCACCATCCAACAGCCCAGAGAGCGTTTCCAGGTGAAGCAGCATTTCACCTGTATCTCCTACACTCTTGTGTATTGTATTCACTGCACCCAATGTGGCCTACTCTACATTGGAGAAACCAAACATAGATTGGGTGACCACTTTGTGGAACACCTCCGGTCTGTGGGCAAGCAGGGACCCCAATCTTCCTGTAGCTGGTCATTTTAACACAACATCCTGCTCACATACCCCATGTATCTGTCCTCAGTGTGCTGCAGTGTTCCAGTGAGTCACAGCGCAAACTGGAGGATCAACATCTCATCTTCAGACTAGGCACTTTACAGCCTTCTGGGCTTCTTATTGAGTTCAACACTTTTATTGTGAAAATTTCTTCCTGGTCTTTTAGCTAATTATCATGTACTCCCCTCCCCCAACCCAGTTACTGATCTTTCACATCTGGCAGGAGACACACCATTGTTCTGCCATTCTCACATCCCAATCACTTAACCTGAACTATCCACATCTTTTCTCTAGCAGCACCCTACCAACTCCCCCCTCCACCAAGTTAAAGCATAAATGCTGCCCCCTCCACACTTCACATCAGCTCTAATGACCAGTCACTTAGAGTCTAAACGTTAGCCTGCTCTCTCTCCATGGGTGCTGCCTGACCTGCTGTGATCTGCAGCATTTGTTGCTTTCAGTCCTGTTTCCCTCTGTCAACTCTTGGCGCACAATGTTCCAAGACATCTACGCTCATGTGTTTCTAGAGGTCTCTTGAGAAACACTGGTTCTGGGCATTCAGCTGTCTTAGGGAAGCTTGGGAATTTTCTCCTGAAATCTCACTACCTCTCTTTTTGTTCGCCTTTAAGATGTTCCTTAATAACAACTTCTTTGATCGTCTATCTGGTATGAATTTTGCTTTAATAAAGCTCCTCTGAAACTCTTTAGGATGTTTCATGGTGGAAAAGTTGCTGAAGTTTGGCATGCAGGTGCAGAAGACAGTGAGAAAAGCTAATGGCAGGCCTTCATAGCAAGAGGATCTGAGTAGAGGAGTAGGGATGTCTTGCTCCAGTTATACAGGGAGAAAGTGAGGACTGCAGATGCTGGAGATCACAGTCAGAAAGTGTGGTGCTGGAAAAGCACAGCCGGTCAGGCAGTGGTCCAAGGAGCAGGAAAGTCGACGTTTTGAGCATAAGCTGTTCAGCAGGAGACCCAAGGGGGCTGAGAGGCAAGTAGGAAGGGGATGGGGCTGGGGAGAGATAGCTGGGAATGCGATAGGTAGATGGAGGTGGAGGGGGTGGGGTGATAGGTCAGAGTGGAGGGTTGAGCGCATAGGTGGGAAAGAAGATGGACAGGGGATAGGACAGTTTAAGAGGGCAGTGCCGAGTCGGAAGGTTGGATCTCGGATAAGGTGAGATGAGGAAAATGGTGAAATCAATATTGACCCCGTGAGGTTGGAAGATCCCAAGGCAGAAGATGAGGCATTCTTCCTCCAGGCATCGGGTGGCTAGAATCTGGCAGTGGAGGAGGCCCAGAACTTGCATGTTCTTAGTGGAGTGGGAGGAAGAGTTGAAGTGTTCGGCCACAGGGCAATGGCGTTGTTTGGTGCAGGTGTCCTGGAGATGTTGTCTGAAATGTTCTGCAAGTTGGCGTCCTGTCTCCCTAGTGTAGAGGAGACCTAGTGGAGTGGAATTGGTCCTCCTGGGAGCAGATGTGGTGGAGGTAGAGAAATTGGGACTAAGGGATAACATTTTTACAGGAGGTAGGGTGGGAGGAGGTGTGGTCGAGGTAGTTGTGGGAGTCAGTAGATTTGAAGTAGATGTCGTGTTGAGTTGATCGCTGGAAATGCAGTTATACATGGCCTTGGTGAGGGGACACCTTAAGTATCATGTGCAGTTTTGGTCTCCTAGTTTGAGGAAGCTCATTCTTGCTCATGAAGGAGTCCTGCAAAGGTTCACCAGATTGATTCCTGGGATGGCAGGACTGACATGTGAAGAAAGATTGGATCGACTGGGCTTGTACTCTGGAATTTAGAAGAATGGGGTGGGTGGGTGATATCTGGTAGAAACATATAAAATCCTGATGGGACTGGACAGGCTGGATGCGGGAAGAATGTTCCCGATGTTGGGAAAATCCAGAACAAGGGATCACAGTCTAAGAATAAGGGGTGAGCCATTCACAACTGAGATGAGCAAGAATTTCTTCACTCAGTTGTGAGCCTCACTGGAAGCTGTTGGAGCCAGTTTGTCAAGAGTGAGCTGGACAAGTCTCTTGCAGCCAAAGTGATCAAGGGGTATAGAGAGAAAGCGGGAGCGGGAGACTGAAGTTATAAGATCAGTCATGATCATGTTGAATGGTGGTACAGACTAGGGAGGGCCAAATGGCTCACACCTGCACATATTTTCTATGTTTCTTTGTTTCCTTATGATAAAGATAGTACATAAATAGAAGTCACTATTGTTACTGCTGAAGCTGTTAAAAAGAAAGAAAGAGAGTTACTCAGCTGGCAGAGAGCAAAGGAGCTGCTGTCATCCTGGGTAATTTGCACAGTTACTGTGACATATTTGCAAAAGTATATAAATGGTAAAATTGAGCACAAGGAACTTACAGGATTGATTTTAATTGCCCTTGTCAGATGGCAAAAAGATGGAGGTTATTGATTCCCCCTTTTTTAAAATTCAGACCATTTTGATATCACCAACAATCAAAGAAATGTGTATCTATGTCTCCCATGCATTTTTTGTCTTAATTCTTGACTTGCTCATTTGGTTTTCTTCTCTGGTGTTGTGTAAAGCACTCCAGTCTGTTATTTTATAATTCCATTTTTGCAGTTCCCTTTTTCGTCATTGTCGCTTCCCTTCAATTTTGTCCCTCTTCTGTCCTTCTCATATCTGTTTTTGTGTGTGTTTACTGCCATGCATGATAATGTATTTACTCAGCGTAATGGATGGAAGGGTGGGGTGGGGTGGGGTGGGGAGCATACAATAGTTTGGAGGCCATCACTGATAAAGGAAGTCAGAGAGGAGCTAACAAATAGCTGATTCAGTGAAAACTTTAACAGAAAGTTTGTAAGGAGATATTTTATAATGGAATGAATGGATCTTTGGTCTGGCAAGATATGTTAGATTTCAGTAGAGTCATAGAGATGTACAGCATGGAAACAGACCTGTCGGTCCAACCCGTCCATGCTGACCAGATATCCCAACCCAATCTAGTCCCACCTGCCAGCACCTGGCCCATATCCCTACAAACACATCCAAATGCCTCTTAAATGTTGCAATTGTACCAGCCTCCATCACTTCCTCTGGCAGCTCATTCCATACACGTACCACCCTCTGTGTGAAAAAGTTGCCCCTTAGGTCTCTTTTATATTTTTCCCCTCTCACCCTAAACCTATGCCCTCTAGTTCTGGACTCCCTGACCCCAGCGAAAAGACTTTGCCTATTTACCCTATCCATGCCCCTCATAATTTTGTAAACTTCTATCAGGTCACCCGACGCTCCAGGGAAAACCAGCTCCAGCCTGTCCAGCCTCTCTCTATAGCTCAAATCCTCCAACCCTGGCAACATCCTTGTAAATCTTTTCTGAATCCTTTCAAGTTTCACAACATCTTTCCAATAGGAAGACCAGAATTGCACGCAATATTCCAACAGTGGCCTAACCAATGTCCTGTACAGCCGCAACATGACCTCCCAACCCCTGTACACAATACGCTGACCAATAAAGGAAAGCATACCAAACGCCTTCTTCACTATCCTATCTACCTGCAACTCCACTTTCAAGGAGCTATGAACCTGCGTTGCAAGGTCTCTTTGTTCAGCAACACTTCCCAGGAATTTACCGGACAAAAAGTTTGTCAAAACTTTCCATCTTGCACTCATCGGGATACTTTGCAAGAAAAAAAATTTGAGTGATAATTTGTGTTCTCACAAAATGCCCTGATATGAGCAAGAGGAAAAGTTTCAGCAAAATGTGCCTTTCAGCAATAATGAAGTTTTGTACTGTGAATGAAATAGCTCCACAAAGGCCAGTATCCCGTCACCAAGTCACCCTTTATTTACATATGCATGGTACATGATACTGACCCAGCTAACACAAAGCCGGCTCCAAGAGTTAGCAGAACCTCGGGACTCCTGTTTATATCTGTCAGCCAGGGCTCCCAACAGCCCCAATCAGGGAACTCAATTTAAGAAATCTGCAGGGCAGAAGTCATTCCAGTCACTCCATCAAACATGGGTTTGTAGTTGCACAGTGGAAAACAGCCCTGGAAAATGCAAACAAGCAGGAAATGGAGAATTGCCATGAACCAGCATGACTATAGAAATGCCATGATCTAGAATCGCATGAGGGAATCTGGAAGAGTTTAACCAAAGCTCAAAGTTAGGTGTGCTGAATTATTTATAAGTTGGAGTGCACAGAGACTGAGAAAACACAGGATGTTGGGATTCCGAGCAACCCATTGAGTTCGAGACTGGAGCTCATGGCGGTTGTGAAGAACTGAGACACGATCATTGATCGTGGGCCTTCGTAGCTGGGTTGTTAAAAAAATTGGAAGAGTGAGTGTTCTCATACATTGTGGGATCATACACTGGGAGAAGGAAACATTACAGAGGGTGATGAGAACCTGGAATAATTAATCTCACTGATACTCTTCCCAATGCCAAAGAGCCATAATGAAGCCTTTATTTTGCACAGACAGTAAGATAAGCTGGAATAACATGCACTAATTCACATACCTGGCAAAGTGCAGAATAGTTTTAAGTCTTATGGCCCCATCAAGATGACAGTGAAGTTCAACCTGTAAAAGAGAGACAAAGCAACGTAATAGATGGGATTTAATACGGCTGGCATGTGAACTGATTTCCACAACAGAAACAGGTGTCACCCATGCAATCGCACATTTTAACTACTCTGATGAAATTAAGTGTCCCAGTGCCAGCAGGATCTTGGTTGTCCTCAGGGGGCACATTGATTCATGGAATCATCGAGTGCAGGGTGGAGGTACCACCTCCAGTCTGAGACCAGCAGCTCTTCAGTATCTGAGAGTGCAGCCACAGCCAGTACCACACTGGATCTTCCACAGTCAAGTAGATGGGTTGAGATTGGGATGTCAGGGAGGTTGGGTTGCTGAAGAGGTTGTGTTGAGGTGCCAATGGCAGCAGCAGCAGAGGTGTATCTTCTGTGGATCCCCTTGCCAGATCCCCCGATGGTGCACAAAGACACTGAAAACAAGATTCCTAGCCCCCTACCGAATCTGCGGGCCAATAGGCAGTCTTCTTGGATAATCTGAAGCTTGGAAGGTGAGGCAAGTAATCACATGATCTTGAAAAGAAATGAAGTCAGTGTAGATTGGAATATTGAAAAATGTACCAAATATGGTGCCAAAACCCAAACTGTGCCAGCACCATACTCCCAGACTCCCATTGCACTTGTCACACCTTTGACACACAAAGCACTTTGTTTAAAAATTTGGGATCATCCTTTTAGGACACAGATCCAGATAATTTTTTGTAAAAAAATGTTCTGCAACTTTGTATGGTCATATGGTGGTAAAGATCACGTGTTTAAAGTGTGAAGGAATGTTAGCTATAGGAAACTAAGGATACAAGAGTGCATTCTGTGGCACTTTGACTTATCCTAGGCTTATATTTAAGATACTCTTCATTGAAGGCATATTGGGCTTGAAACATTAACTCTGTTTCTCTCGCTATCAACGCTGAGTTTCTCCAGCACTTTTGGCTTTTATTGCAGCATCTGTAGTACTTTGGTTTTCAACATATTTAAGGTAGTGTGAAATGGTCATCGTTTTTCCGAACAAAGGCTGGTCAACATGTCAATAGTAAACAAGCTTTTTCTTCAAAGTTTACAGATTTAATAACAATTGGTGTCAAATGCTGATGGGACTTTACTAACTGGATGGGTATTTGTAAACAGCAGCGTGACAGCTAACTTGAAGAATCACCTCTAATAATTTTTAATTGTTGAAAAACTGATACAAAATGATAATTGGTATATTTATTGTTTGCTAGCTACAAGTGTAGTCTTTGATTGGAGTTGCCTTTAAAAAAGGCATGCCTCTCTATACAACAGAATCTGGGTTGGTTCACAATGATTTGTGCACATCCTGATTTCGATCTGAATAACTGTGCACTGACATTCCAAATGTAACGCCAGTATTAAGTAATTTAGCACTGCACAAAATGTGTTCTGAACCTGCCGCAAGATGGCAGTAGTTGTCTGGAATGCATTGCCCATGAGGGTAGTTGACGCAAAAACCCTCACAAGTACTTGATGAGCCCTTGAAGGGTCACTTCATTCAAGGCTAACTCCAGGCCTAGTGCAGGAAAGTGGGACTGGAGTCGATGGGCAACACGGAAACAGACCCTTCGGTCCAACACGTCCATGCCGACCAGATGCCCTAAATTAATCTAGTCCCATTTGCCAGCATTTGGGACATATCCATCTAAACCCTTCCTATTCATATAACCATCCAAATGCAATTTAAATGCTGTAATTGTACCAGCCTCCACCACTTCCTCTGGCAGCTCATTCCATACATGTACCACCCTCTGTGTGAAAATGTTGCCTCTTAGGTCCCTTTTAAACCTTTCCCCTCTCACCTGAAACCTATGGCCTCTAGTTTCGGCTTCACCTACCCTGGGGAAAAGACCACTGATATTCACCCTCTCCATGCCCCTGGCGATTTTATAAACTTCCAGAGGTCACCCCTCAGCCTCCAGCTTCAGGGTAAATAGCCCCAGCGTATTCAGCCTCTCCTTACAGCTCAAACCCTCCTATCGTGGCAACATCCTTGTGAAGGTAGCAGTTTTATTTTTGGTGGTGGATTGGCTGAAGGATCTCTTTCTTACTTTATGATGCTATAAACTAAAGCCGCTGACATCCATTGAATACCTCAGACTAGAATTGACATACTGCACATCCAACATCACCAGTATATTAAATGTGTGCATTAACTTCAATCGATGAATGACCGCAGGAAAAATCACTGCGGCTGGATGAATATTCCCAAGATAATTCATTTTTCAACGGGACGTTTGGAAAAAATCAAACAAATCTTTGGGGGGGGGGGGGGCGGGGGGCGACCTCCAGTGTGACAGTCAATGAAAACATACATCTAGTAAAC
This sequence comes from Chiloscyllium plagiosum, assembly GCF_037043375.1. Classification (NCBI taxonomy): domain Eukaryota; kingdom Metazoa; phylum Chordata; class Chondrichthyes; order Orectolobiformes; family Hemiscylliidae; genus Chiloscyllium; species Chiloscyllium plagiosum. The sequence continues at coordinate 17,754,796 of NW_028270142.1, forward strand.
GTAACCGAAATGTTTAAAGCAGTGAGGGATGGGAAAGTCCTTTAAATTAAACAACCACTCCCTGCCAAAACAAAAAGTTGAACGGACACCACACATTAGGTTGGAATTCCTGCAGAAACGACCGTCACTTTAAAGTCCGTCTTACCTTGGGTTTAGTGAAGACTGCTCTTGAGGTTACTCCTGCCATACTCAGAATCTGTAGGGTACGAGCAAACTGCGGTTCATTTAAAGTGCAGCTTGTTTTTTTTGGCTGACATCAGATATAAACAAAAACACGCCTCTTTGTATTGCTCAATATCTTGCTGCTTATTTTTCACTGGAAAGGATAGCTCTACCCAAGCTTTCAAATTTGCCTAATTGTCAAAGTCGCCAGAATAAACAATGACTTTCGCCACCACTCTATTTGCAACATCTCCCCGGTGTTGTCCAATAAAGTCGCCTCATGTGAAACATATTTCTGAGAAACGAATACACGAGTAACAGACATCATCGTTAAGCATGATCTCATTAATCATACTCCCCAAAGGCATGTTGTATTTTATCGGGTTTTTTTTTTGGGGGGGGGGGGTAGGATCCAAAAGCATGCACTCTTTAAAGGAGAAAATATGCACTTTCTGAAGGACAACTGACAGATACAAGACTCGGGCAAGTTAGTGAGGTTCATTTCGAATTGCTCCATTGAAAAAGCGACTCAAGCAACATTGGGTGGCTCCGGTACTGTAGGAGCTATGTTCCTGCCTCATTCTCAACAACCAAGTCAAACTTAGCATTGCAACATACGCTTTCCGTTTATTTGAGCTATATGCCAACTAGAAACCTGCTGACCTATTATTTTTCAATATCTCTACACCACTGGGAGAGAACTTACCGATGGAATGGAAATACGGAAAACGAGAAGCATTTCTCACATTTGATCCAGTGTAAGGTGCTGATAAGGGCTGACAGTTTCAACTGGACAGAGAGATTAAGTTGGATGGAAAGCTGTTTATTTGTTACGACCGCGGAACATGAATGAATTAGTGGCACTGGAAAAGAATGCGAGATCCTTAAGGAAGTGTCAGGGGTGGGGTACAAGTACAGGAATGAGAATAATGTAGGGATCAAACAAATCATTTAGGGAGAAGAACAAAATAAAGACCAAAGTTGAATGGTAAGTCAGATAGATACTTAGGCTGACAGAAGGTGAGTAAGGAAAACCCGAAAGAACCGTGGATGCTGTAAATCAGACACAAAAACACAAATGAACTTATGCCCTCTCGTTCTGGACTCCCCCAACCCAGGGAAAATACCTTGTCTATTTAACCTATCCACTCGCCTCATGATTTTAAAAATTAAGGAAAGATATTGTTTCATTGGAGGCAGTTCAGAGAAGGTTCATTGCGATAATCCCTGATATGGAGGAATTCGATTCCCTACAGTGTGGAAACAGGCCCTTCAGCCCAACAAGTCCACACTGACCCTCCGAAGAGTAACCCACCCAGACCCATTTCCCTCTGACTAACACACGTAACCTATGGGCAATTTAACATGGTCAATTGATCTAACCTGCACATCTTTGGACTGTGGGTGGAAACCGGAGCAAACCCACGCAGACACGGGGAGAATGTGCTAACTCCACACAGCCATGGAATCAAACCTGGGACCCTGGTGCTGTGAGGCAGCAGTGCTAACCACTGAGCCACCATGCCACCCCAAATAAAAGCCCCCTCATCAGGGAATTAAACCCCGGTGATAGGCAGGGATACTAACCACTATACTAACGAGGAATTGTGAATAAAGAGCGAGCAGTTGGGACACAATAGAATTTAGAAGAATGAGAGGTAATCTAACTGAACCATTTCGGAGTCTTAATAGGTTTGGCAGGGTAAATGCTGAGAGGATGTTTGCACTTATGGAACACCAGAGGGCATAGTCTCAGCATAGAGGGGCACCAATTTAAGAATGAGATGAGGAGGAACTTATTCTCATAGAGGATTGTGTGTGTTTAAACTCCTTGTCGGAGGGAGTTGTAATGGTGGGTTGGGGGATTGATGCAGAGTCCTTGTGTATATCTAAAGCTGGGATAGTTAGATTGATTCTCCTACTGATCAAGAATCTATGTAAGGGGAAAGGCCAGGAAAGTGGATGTGAGGAATATCAGAGCTGAAAATGTGTTGCTGGAAAAGCGTAGCAGGTCAGGCAGCATCCAGGGAACAGGAGAATCGACGTTTCGGGCATGAGGCCTTCTTCAGGAATATCAGGTCAGCCATGATCCTGTTGACCGAAGGAGCAGACTCGAACAGCTGAATGGATTACTCCTGTTCCTATGTCTTGTGGTCTAATAGTATTAGTACCTAATGCCAACCTGTGTTCTTCCCCCATATCCATATAGATTATTTCTATTTTAATATTCATCCAATGGCTACTTGAATATTTCAGTTGGATCTGCCTCCATTATATTTCCAGGCAATGCATCCCAGACCCTGACTAGGTGTGAAAAGGTCTTTTTTCTCTCATTATGCTCTTTTTGTGACTCTCTTCAAATCTGAGCCCTCTGCTTCTCGATCTTTTCAAAACAGGTACAGTTTCTCTCTATCTAATCTATCCAGCTCTCTTATAGTTTTGTTTAACATTTCTTCTCAGCCTTCTTCTCTCCAATGAGAGCAGTCCCAACTTCTTCAATCTATCCTCATAACTGAAATTTCTCATCCTGGGGACTATTCTTGTAAATCTTTTCTGCAAACTCCCCAGAGTGATCATATCCTTCCTATGACATGGCACGCAGAACTACACACAATACTGCACAGTTGAGGGCTAACAACTGCTTTATAAAAGTTCAACATCATCTCTTTGCTCTTATACTTTATGACCTTAGCTTCAGTACAATTAAAGTATCATCTGCTCACATTTATCCTCCAGCAGCCAATGGGCTAAAAGCCAAATTTGATTGTTTTTCATTGCTTTTCATATCTATGTGGCAGCTTTTAGTGACTTGTGTATGGAAACAACCAAATCTCTTTGCCCCTCCACAACATCTAGTCTCTTAACTTTAAGAATATTGAAAGACAATTTAAAGGCTTATGAATTATGCACCAAAGAGGATTTGGGTCAAGGAGAAGACTTAGACTTGCACTGTTAAACAACAGAAACAGAAATCTGGTAAGATGGATGGGAAAACAGGAACCAGGTCTAGGAGTGAAGCCATTTTAATCTGAGGAGGCCTTTGGAGGAAGTTTAGCTTTTTGAAATGGGAAATGGACAGGACCCAAGCAACCAGCAAACCAGAAACGGAGAAATTCATTGATGTACAAAGCAAGCAGCTGGAACATTTTCCATTTCACTTAACTTTTCATTTGTCTTCTTACATGGAGAGATTTTTAAAAATCTGGGAAACATGTATAACACCAGCATTTATTTGGCAGAAGACCTGCAATAAAGTATGAGAAACGTCCACATGTTTTTTCTATTACTAAGTGATGGCAAGTTCCATGGGGGTTTTTCCCAGTCTTAACATTGATATGAATAGCACTTGGTCTCTGAGTCACAAGTTCTCTGGGTCCAAGTTGTGCTCTCTTAGAGACGTTAGAGCACACACCTCCTTGCTGGGACATATGTAAAAAGATTCGAAGAGCTATTCTGATTATGAGTTGAGGAGTTATCCCTGGTGATCTGGCCAATACTTATTGCTCAAACAATAGTGCAAAAAAATTGACTGATCATTACTAGTTTACTATTTGTGGTGATTGTTCTGCAAAAATTGGCTGCCATGTTTCCTGCATTCCAATAGAAACAGTTTATTGTTCAAAGGTACTTAATTCACTGTAAAGGACTTTGCAACATCCAGCATTGATGAAAAAAGCATACTTTCTTCATATTTTTCTCTTTGATGTTAACATTAATGTGAAACAATTGCAAAAATTGTGCACATAATCATTGGCCCCAATTTCCTCTATAGCCCGCAAAATGGCTGTAGCTCAATTGTATTTCAAAAGCATAATCAAAAACATTATGATCCTCTCACATTTAGATGAGAACAAATGACATTAATTTTAAATTAAAAAATTTAATATAAAAATATCTTTATTTTTATGTTTGTTTAAATTCCTATGTCCCCTGCATTTATAATGGAAACTGTTTATTTAAACTTGTCATTTTGCCATTGGTGATGAAGAATTGTTTCTGCTGCCAGAAAATTAGAAGTACACAGCCAATTTCCATTAACATGATAGACACAAAAATATATTAGAGTTGACAGGAAATGTGTGCAGATGTCGGATTATTTTTAACAATTTATTGGTTAACTCTTCTGGTGTTCCACACATGGATAAAAGAGACAACATGGTGTTCAACACGGGCAGTATGATTAAATAACATGAAAGATAATGTGTCATTATTGGAGCAAGATGGAAATTATATAATATCAATAGGGTTAGGACTAGGGTAAATAAACAACTGAAATTTGGATAATCCATCAAATTTGCAGGCTTTCTCATAGTTGTAAAGTTTTGCCAAACAAAACATAGATGTACATGAATCTGAAGTGAATAACATATTCAATGAAATGTACAATGTTTATATGTGTGTATGCAGTATAGCTTCAATCATTGGTTTTGCTGCCCCCTCCTCTCATGATGAAGTAAAATCTGAAATGATGGCATTGCATTGCCAATCGACATCATCACACCCATCTCCAATAGTATGGAAGTCAGACAAGCACCAAATTGGCAGCCTGTTTGGCTTTTCTAAAAGAAATGCAATTCAAGGACAGTTCAACTCTCACAAAATGGTACACTCCAAATTGTACATTACCCATGTCATTTTCTCCGGCATGTGTTTGGAATGAATTACACCCAGGCATGAGGAGCCAATTCAAGGTTAACAGGACAATGGCTGCATTCAACAGAAGGGTCTGCTGGTGAAGTTGGGAGAGTTTCCAAGTTGAACTGTATTAAATTATCTTTTTCAGCCTAATGTAGTAGTTAATGACAGGGAAAGTGGACAACACACAAGGCTAAATTGAAGCGTGCAGACTCAAGTATTAGACCTGGAAATCCCTCTTTTATTGTTAGTATTGTTGACACGAGAGGAAGCTTGACCATCCGTGAGGAGAAATGGAGAAGAAGGAGACAGAGGATAGCAGTTCTTAAGTAGATACAGCCTGCAAAGGACTTGAGAAGGAGGAGAGACATCAGCAGGAAGTAGGCAGAAATAATCAAAAGCACTATCCTACTAACATAGTCTGGCCTTGACTGAGAGCTGCTAATAACCATGATAAACTGCTTACCTTTATGGTTGTACGAAATAGTAAGGCAATACAGCTCTATGGAGCATGGTGCAAAAAAAGCAGGCCAAGGCAAAGTGAGACAAGGATGCTGTGAGCACTGAGGTGGGGTCAAAGTGAGTGAACAACCCAGAGATGCATCCTTGTCCAATCTATGAGCTGGGTGTGTATTACTGAACACACAGTGTCCTTGCATCAACATTGCAATGAGAGTTGGTGCCTGGTGCCCAACATGGAGGTCCTTAGGAGCAAATGGCCTGCTGAAATTGCCAGGTATCTGTTCTGATGCCCATGTTGAAAATGTGCAATATCTAAGTTGTTCAAAGCAAGTGGTACAATAGAAAGTTGCAAATTAATGAGGCAAAATCTGCATTTAATATGGCCATTAACTAATGTCCATTAGTGAAGGAAATCTGCCATGCTTACCTGGCTTGGCCTACAGCATTGTGGTTGACTTTCAACTGCCTTCTGAGCAATTAGAGATGGGCAATAAATACTGGCCTGGCCTAAGGTGTGTACATCCCATGAGTGAATAAAAAAAGCAGTAATCATCCGTAATAGACAATTGTCCACTACCAAGTGAGAATCTCACCTTTGTGCTTAGAACCTGCTTAAAAGATGCAGAGAGTTTCTCTTGACATTGAGGTTGGTCTCTCACTGTTCTTCTTGCATGATTCTGCCACTTCTTTTACCATTGCCCACTTTTTTCAGACACCTAGAAGATTCCGCTCATTGGCTCTACACATTCAGATAATGTCTTAAAGAACATATGACACAACCGGGTCTGGGTCTAAAACAGTGCTGCTTTACTTGTGGTGTGCCATCTGTCATCATACCTGGATGTGAATCATTTGTCACAGATGCATCGTCTGACACAATACCTTCAGTAACATCCCCTGTCAGGTGATTGATGATATGCGGTTTTATGTTTTCTGTTTCTTCCCAGGATTTGACCACTGCTGCTTACAATGTCATATGACATAAGCTGGACACAGGGATGTGATATTTTTCCCAGAACTCATGTACTTGCATGGTAATTTTGAACTCCTATACACACCTTAGTTCAAGTTGGGATGACTCCCTATATGCTCATTGGTCATGCTCAGGTATCATTTTTCCCTTCTTTCCAACAATGCGTCATGAAAGTATGGTTGGATAATGAGACAGTACGTGGAAAGAACTAAGTTTATTTCTCCCGAATTTAGAAACTGCTGATGAGGATAAACTGTTGCCTAGAGGAATAACACATAGATTTAAAATAGTCAACCAAAATCTTGGAAGTCACTCTACATTCAATGATCATGGATTTTACTGTATAGACAGTATACTTGTTGAGTCGAGAGTGTGGTGCTGAAAAAGCACAGCAGGTTAGGCAACATCCAAGGTGCAGGAGAATTGATATTTCAGACATAAGCCCTTCATGTTGATTCTCCTGCTCCTCGGATGCTGACTGACCTGCTATGATTTTCCAGCACCGCAATCTCGACTCTGATCTCCAGCATCTGCAGTCCTCACTTTCTCCTAGTGTACTTTGTGAGATCATTTGAGTGGGGGTAGTGAGGAGAGGAAATATTGTATGTTGATCATCCCATTTTCATTCTTGGAAGGGACCATTGCCAGACACGACTGAATTGGACAGCCAATGTGTCGACACCATTGATTTAAACTTAAAGGTGATTTTTAAAAACTGGAAAAATGTTGCCAGGAACTTTGTCATCATTGTCAGAAATATCAGAGGATTTTATTCTCCTTCACCCTTCATTGCCAAAGTAGTTTTACTGCCTGTCATTCTTTTTTACCACAGCAGATGATGGAACTTGAATTCAACAAAATCTAAAAATAAGTGTCTAAGATGACCATGAATGCATTGCTGATTGTCAGGAAACCCCCATCTGGTTCACTAATATCCTTTAGGGATGGAAACTACCATCCTTACTTGATCTGGCCTGCATGTGACTCCAGACCCACGGCAATGTGGCTGAATCTTAACTGCCTTCTGGGCATTAAATCCTGGCCTAGCTAGTGATGCCCTATTAAGTTAAGGTTAACATGCCAGTTCAGATGGCAGTTAGGAAGGCAAGTTAATGTTAGCATTCATGTCAATAGGGCTAGAGTACAAGAACAGATGTTATAAAATCATGAGGGTCATCAACAGGGCAAAAAGACAATATCTCTTCCCTGGGTTGGGGGAGTCCAGAACTAGGGGGCATAAGTTTAGGGTGAGAGGGGAAAGATTTAAAAGGAACCTAAGGGGCAACGTTTTCATGCAAAGGGTGGTGCTTGAATGGAATGAGCTGCCAGAGGAAGTAGTGGATGCTAGTACTACAACATTTAATAGACATCTGGATAGATACACGAGTAGGAAGGGTTTATAAGGATATGGGCCAAGTGCTGGCAAATGGGACTAGATTAATTTAGGATATCTGGTCAGCATGGATGAGTTGGACTGAAGGGTCTGTTTCCATGCTGTACATCTCTATGACTCTACGTACTGCTGAGGCTGTATAAGTCTCTGGCCAGACCGCATTTAGAACGTTATGAGCTGTTTTTGTCTCCGTATCTAAGGAAGGATGTGCTGACAAAGAAGGGGATCCAGAGGAGGTTTACAAGAATGATCTCAGAGATGAAGAGCTTGTCATGTAAGGGGCAGCTGAGGACTCAGAGTCTGCACTCAATGGTGTTTAGTGCGATGAGGAGGAATCTGATTGAAACTCACTGAATGTTGTGATGCCTGGATTGAGTGGACATGGAGAAGATGTTTGCATGAGTAGGAGAGATTAGGACCCAAGGGGACAGCCTCAGATTGAAGGGAGAAACATTTAGAACTGAGATAAGGAGGAATTTCTTCAGCCAGAGGTTGGTAAATTTGTGGAACGCGTTGTCACAGAAGACTTTGGATGCCAACTCATTGAATGTATTTAAGACAATGTTTGATATTTTCTTGATTGCTAAGGTGATCAAGGGTTATAGTGAGAAATCAGGAGAATGGGTTTGAGAAACATGTTCCAATGGTGGAGCAGGCTCAATGAGCTGACTGGCCTAGGTGTGCTTCTATATTTTATGGTCTTCTGGCAGGGCAAGTCACAGATATGTCATTTGCCCATACCGCTTTCTGTCACCTCACATTATGTCCACCTTTAGGGGATGTAGCTTACTGAAATATTGCATGCTTTTGCATTATAATTCTTTCTTAAAAGTCTCTTGATTCCTTGACACCCTTTCAGGTGTGACATTCCATGACCTCTCACTTGAGTTGGGTGAAATCCAAACAGTAATTTCCAAAACAGCCATTTAATTTCAATCACAACCATATCTTGCTTGAATGCATTTTTATTTTATTAAAAAGGAGCTCATCCTATCCATAAACAAGTCAGGTCCAATTTTCTGAACAAAAGGCTTTTCAAAATTGCCACACTGCTGTCATCTTTGTAGCCATCAGCATCTATTTACTGCCACTGACTGTCACAACTTGCTTTTGATGCTCAGTTACTGTCAATATCACAGCCAACATGAGTACTTTAGGGTTTTCTAAGTCAGTCCACATGAAATATGCCATAGAGAATAGGGACCTTATTGAGACAGATTTTTTGACATTTATTAATAATACTAACTATTTACACAACTACAGTATGACAGAGTTATACACATGGTCTGCATTCTGTGCTTACTGATGATATTGTGCATTACACATATATAGTTGACTCTCTGAAGGCACTACATTGACTCCATGACACAGAAAGAGTGTCTGAAGGTGAGACATGATGTAACATAACTGTTCTAAAGTTGTAGGCTTGTCTGGTTTGGAATCTTAGCACAATATTGTGCTCTTGTACTCTTAGCTGAAAAATGTGTTGCTGGAAAAGTGCAGCAGGTCAGGCAGCATCCAAGGAGCAGGAGAATCGACGTTTCGGGCATAAGCCCTTCTTCAGGAATGAGGAAGGCGTGCCAAGCAGGCTAAGATAAAAGGTAGGGAGGAGGGACTTGGGGAAAGGGGCGTTGGGAATGCGATTGGTGGAAGGAGGTTAAGGTGAGGGTGATAGGCCGGAGAGGGGTGGGGGCAGAGAAGTTGGGAAGAAGATTGCAAGTCAAGAAGGCAGTGCTGAGTCCGAGGGTTGGGACTGAGATAAGGTGGGGGGAGGGGAAATGAGGAAGCTGGAGAAATCTAGGCGGAAGATGAGGCGCTCTTCCTCCAGGCGCCGTGTTGCCATGGTCTGGAAATGGAGGAGGCCAAGGACCTGCATGTCATTGGTGGAGTGGGAGGGGGAGTTAAAGTGTTCAGCCACAGGGCAGTTGGGTTGGTTGGTGCGGGTGTCCCAGAGGTGTTCTCTGAAACGTTCCGCAAGTAGGCGGCCTGTCTCCCCAATGTAGAGGAGGCCACATCGGGTGCAACAGCTGCAGTAAATGATGTGTGTGGAGGTGCAGGTGAATTTGTGATGGATATTAGATTAGATTAGATTACAGTGTGGGAACAGGCCCTTCGGCCCAACAAGTCCACACCGACCCGCCGAAGCGAAACCCACCCATACCCCTACATTTACCCCTTACTTAACACTACAGGCAATTTAGTATGGCCAATTCACCTGACCCTGCACATCTTTGGATGGTGGGAGGAAACCAGAGCACCCGGAGGAAACCCACGCAGACACGGGGAGAACGTGCAAACTCCACACAGTCAGTCTCCTGAGGCGGGAATTGAATCCGGGTCTCTGGCGCTGTGAGGCAGCAGTGCTAACCACTGTGCCACCGTGCCACCCAAGGGATATGGAAGGATCCCTTGGGGTCTTGGAGGGAAGTGAGGGGGGAGGTGTGGGCGCAAGTTTTGCATTTCTTGCCGTTGCAGGGGAAGGTGCCAGGAGTGGAGGTTGGGTTGGTGGGGGGTGTGGACCTGACGAGGGAGTCACAGAGGGAGTGGTCTTTCTGGAATGCTGATAGGGGAGGGGAGGGAAATATATCCTTGGTGATTGGGTCTGTTTGGAGGTGGCAGAAATGACGAAGGATGATCCGATATATCTGGAGGTTGGTGGGGTGGTATGTGAGGACTAGTGGGGTTCTGTCCTGGTGGCGATTGGAGGGGCAGGGTTCAAGGGCAGAGGAGCGGGAAGGGGAGGAGATGCGGTGGAGGGCATCGTCAACCAGGTCTGAGGGGAAATTGCGGTCTTTGAAGGAGGCCATCTGGATTGTTCGGTATTGGAATTGGTCCTCCTGGGAGCAGATGCGGCGGAGGCAAAGGAATTGGGAATATGGGATGGCGTTTTTACAGGAGGCAGGGTGGGAGGAGGTGTAATCTAGGTAGCTGTGGGAGTCGGTCGGTTTATAGTAAATGTCCATGTTGAGTCGGGCGCCCGAGATAGAAATGGAGAGGTCTAGGAAGGGGAGGGAAGAGTCTGAGACGGTCCAGGTAAATTTGTACTCTTAGTCTTGCAACTCATTCAAGAGTTTGTAATTATTTGCTGGTAGTTGTGAGTCCTTATTCTCTTAGAGAAGACAATGTTAGTGATATCAGAGTGGTATGGATAATTTGCCAGTAGAAGTGCATGCCCCTCATGCTGATAATATATAAAAATACAGACTTTTATCATGAACAATGCTCAAAGATAAACAAAGCGGTTTTGGATGAGAAAGATACTTGAGTGTTTGTGTTGAAATGAGTTCCCTTATTACCCAGATGCTGAGAGTAAAGTTGTAGCATTGGTAAGAGTGTGAGTAATGACTCTGAGTGGTAGGGAATGTGTATTTCAAAAGCACCGAGGTATATCTTATAATAACATCAAAGAACGGCAGATGCTGGGAGGCCTGAAATAAAAATAGGAAGTGCTGGCAAAATGCAGGAGGTCTGGCAGCATCTGTAAAGAGAGAAACAGAGTAAGCATTTTCAGTTCAATATGACTTTTGGGAAGATAAAACTTAGTTCCCTTTGTGTTGTCATTAAGCCTCTTCCAGCAGTGTGACAGCGCTTGGGGGTGAAGGTAGTACCAGCTGCCTATGCCACCTCTCTCCAGTGTACAGGCAGCACTCCTTAGAGGCTAAGTGTCTTAGTGGCTCTTACCTTTTAAACACTTCAATAGAATCTAATTCCTACTTCTCAGTGGCAGTACATTTTATGTGGCTTGCACAATTGATCCATATCAGTGCTCCATTACAAAGGATAACTCCATGAAGAAACTGTAGCAAGTGGATTCATATTGGTAGGCGTTATTCCCATTCCTAGACTAAGCTCATGGAAGGGAAATCTAGACTATAGGTGTGTTGGAACTGTATTTCCAATTTCCAAACCAAAAAACGTTTGTGGAACATATAATATTTGAAAGTACTTTGACAACTTTTAATTAGGGTACAAATCTTAGCATATTGAATTACTGTGAAAATGGCTGGATTTGAATCTGCAGCATTAGATTCTATTGGGATTGTGCTATTTTTGTAGGAAAAGCTGGGGATTGTGTAGTATTAAGGAACAATTCACAACAGCAAGCCATTACAAGGCAGTTATATGAGAGACAATGGACTCCCATGTCTCCTGTTACACCAATGACAGTTTGCCTGGTCAATGATGTTGTTATGGTTCAACCCATAACAGTTAAAGTTTGAATGGTACCATTGTATTTGGCAGCACCTTCTTCTATAACCTTCTGATGAGAATGACATTGGTACTGCTGTCAAGTCCTAAGGCATTGCTTTATCTACTAATATGTTCCTGCCTGTTGGTCTAATACATTGTCTAGTCAGGTCCCTCCATGTGTTTCAGACATTCTGGTAAATTCAAAGTTTTTTCCATCCTTGAGTTGATACATCAGAAAGCTTTTTACTTTTCCCGTCCTTTTCAGCATTGCATTGTATTACCTCTCTGTTGTCTTCCCTCTCTATGGTCTGCTGACTGGGTTGGTCTGGAAATCTTTCACCTTGCTGCTCTATATTGCTGCTGGATCCCTCTTCATGCTTTTCCTACATTTCTGTGGCATGTCATGAGAGAACCTTAAGTAGCAATAATCAGGCACTTCCTCAGTACAGGTTGAAGACATCTCGAATCATAACACCCTGTATGTGAAGTGCATACGCTGTTCAACTGTATGGGATACAAGTCTGGTCACAAGGAGTCATGACCATGCCATTGGTCGTCACAGATTGATGATTGTCGTCTCCATGCATGCGAAGTAATCTTAGGTAACTTTAAAAGGCTCACCTGTGACAAGAAATCACAAAAACAATTCAAGATCCTGTAGGCTACAGAAGAACATGGAGCTGATTTCCTCTCATTTTGAACTGTAATGAATCACCAACATGTCTTATATACAAATTTGATTTTTTTGGTTGATATGGAGCATGGGGACAACCTCTTAGTCTGTTTGTGCTGCATACATTGGAGTAAGGTCTCCGATGTCAAAGGTTCTTGCAAAGGTATTCCATGGTCATCCTGATCAGTTTCCTCCATATCCTATTCTTAGCGTTTATTATGACAGTTGGGTTCAGATCGAACTCTTATAGATCCTGGTTTTTGTGTCAGGATAATCAAGGTGTTCTTGACATTATTTTGTCCAAAGGAAATGTGCTTACTTTCAGAAATTCTTGGGATAAAGGGTAGCAAATCTAAAACAGAGTTGAGGAGAATCTATTTCTTTCAAAGGGCTGTGAATTTGTGGAATTTGCTACCCCAAAGTGCAGTAGATGCTGGGTCAGTAAGTAAAGTTATGAAGGGGTTAGACAGCTTTTTAATTGGTAATGGGTTGAAGGGATGTGGAGAGAAGGCAGGAAAATGGAGGTGAGGAGAATATCAACCATGATCGAATGGAGGAGAAGACTCGATGGGCCGAATGGCCGAATCCTGCTCCTATACCTTACAAACTTATGAAAATTCATGAAATGTCATCAACTGGTTCAGATGAAATAAACTGACTCATGCAAAAAATAATGTGAATTAGTTTCTGTATTACTTACTTCCTCAAAACTTACTAATTTGGAAATAACCTGAAACATCTAACATTTGTTTTTTTAAAATTTGTTCATGGGATGCTGGCATTGCTGCTGAGGCCATCGTTTATTAAAAATCCATGGTGAAGCACAAGGCCAACCTAGCAGCTCAGCAATCCAACCAAAGTGGCATGTTGGCTCCAAATGAACGGAAAGGCAGAAAGCAGAGGGTGTTAGGACGGGCCATTTCTGTGGAGAAAGTGAGGTCTGCAGATGCTGGAGATCAGAGTCAAGAATGTGGTGCTGGAAAAGCACAGCAGGTCAGGCAGATCCGAGGAGCAGGAGAATCGATGTTTTGGGCATAAGCCCTTCATCATTCCAGGAATGATAAAGGCCTTATGCCTGAACCGTCGATTATCCTGCTCCTCGGATGCTGCCTGACCTGCTGTGCTTTTCCAGCACCACACTCTTGGCTCAGGGCTGTTTCTGTGACTGGAAATGTTTCTAGTGGGACTGGCTTTTTGTGATGTACATTTATGTTTTGGTCTTAAATATAGGGTGTATGATCAAGAAGTTTGCAGGTGACTTGAAAATCTAAGTAGTGGTAAGTAGTGAAGAGGGTAGCCATAAACTGTAGGAGGATATCAATGGAGAGGAAACATAGTTAACACTCGAATCCAGTGATCCTTCTTCAAAACTGAATAGCAGTCCTGAAGAAAGGTCACTGGATTCAAAATATTAACTCTGCTTCCTCTCCAAGATGCTGCCAAACCTTTTGTGTTTCTCCAGCAATTTCTGTTTATGTTTCAAATTTTCAACATTTGCAGTTCTTTGCTTTATTTTTATTATTTTGGAACATTTCAATGGACTGGTCAGATGAGGAGAGCAGTGGAAAATTGAATTTCTCCTGGAATAGTGTGGGGGATGTAATGCACTTGGGAAGGACCAACAAGGCAAGGGGTTATATTATCAATTGTAGAACTCTGAAAAATATTGAAGAGCAGAGGTACCTTAGTGTGCATTTCCATAGATCCCTGAAGATAGAATAGCAGGTAGATAATGTGGTACAGAAGCTATATTGGACACATGCCTTTATTAGCCAAGAACATAAGAGCAGGGAGGTTATGCTGGAACTGTATAAAACACTGGTTAGGTGACAACTGGAGTGCTGCATACAGTCTAGTCACTACATTATAGGAAGGATGTGATTGGATTGGACAGAGTGCAGAGCTGAATTACCAGGATGCTGCTTGTGCTCAAGGATCTAAGCTCTGAGGAAAGATTGCACAGGCTGGTTGTTTGGGAGGAGACCCGATGGATGTGTATAAGATCACAAAGGGCATAGATATTGAGGAGAATGCTTTTCACCCAGAGGATGGTGGGACTCTGAAACTCACTATTTGTAAGAGGGATTGCATCAGAAACTCTCATAATATTTAAGCAATAGTGTGGCAATCACTTGTGTTGCCATAGCCTCTGGACCAGTTGGCTGGAAAGTGTTAGAAAGTGGGATTAGTATAACCAGATCTTTGTTGACATTGTGTGGGGACAACGTGCTGAATGGCCTCTTTCTGTGTTGTAAATATCTATCAGTCTATCAAACAGTGAGTTTACTTAATCACCAAACATGCAGTACTTCCACTTGTCCTGCTGTCCCCTTTCCTGTTTTATTGTTGGGAAAACATTCCTGTGCAGTATAGCCAGCCTGATGTACTCAATCACAATAGTATCTGGTCTTGTTCCTGAAAACAATCATTTCAAGAAGTAAATTGAATACAAACTCAGCAGTGCTGTGAAATGTTTTGAAATCTTTTAATATTTAGCAGATAGGCCCTGCATTTCAATGTATTTTTCATTGATCAAAATATTTTACTCAAACCTTAATGACAGGAAATAAATTATGAAGATTAAGAACAAAAGAATGAAGAAAATTTACAGCTCAGGAACAGGCCCTTCGGCCCTCCAAGTGACCATAGTTAGGCACGGATTTTCAGCACTTGTTACTTCCATCTTTCAGACTTGCCATGTGAGAATTATGGAGAATGGAGGGGTTTTTCCATTAGACCGCCACTCCTTGAGTTTGGGCTTTGGATATTTTAGCACAATGGAGCCATTCTCCCTCTATAGTATTCACACCAGCAGTATGGATACTTACCTGCAATAAGTATCCATACTGCTGGTTCCAGGAAGGTCAATGTCAATTTCCTGGGCTGGTCTTGTTCTGAGGTGGTAGTGGCCCGGCATGAAATTGGAAAAGCCACCTGACAGCTCAGAACCAACAAGACCATGAGTGCAGACAGTATCCCTGCAGAAGACTAGAATATAGCGGAGAACCACTCTTGACTCAAATAAATGACTTCAACTCCCTCGTCTGGAAAGACAAAAGTGAATCAGCAGATCTTTCAGGTGTCATAATTGTGAATATCTTCAGGAAAGGAGGTAAGAGCAATTGTGATAACTACAGAGTTGGGTCCCTGCTCCCGCCACAGGAAGGTCATTTCAAGAATCCTCATCAATCACTGCTTCCAACTGGCTCTTCGATGCCAATTCTCTCCATCAGGAGGCACAATGGACATTATCTTCACAGCAAGACATCTTCCGAAACACTGGAGACCAGCAGCACCTTCCAGAGATTACACTCTTTGACCCCACAAAGACCTTTGACTCTGTCAACTGGGAGGCATTATACAATGTTCACTTCATATTTGGTTGGCTACAGAGATTCATTGCTATCCTCTACCTGTTACACAACACTGTAGATGGAGTGATCTTCACCAAAGGATTTAGCGTGAACCTAATATGTGTGCAATCCAGAGTCAAGTCAGGCCTCTCCTTGCCGTAATACTCCACTCCGTATCCATGAAACTTTCTTATTCACTGTGAAGCTTATTCACTGGACTAGCAGGAAACTGTTGAAACTGCATCACACACAGTCTAGAGTCAAGATGAGCTTAACCTGGGTCATCGAGTTGCAGGATGCAGATGCATTTCCACTTCTGCACATGAAGAGACCAAGCTTCAAACTGTTGACTATGGATCCACAAAGGCATATGAAAGAGTTGATTTGATTTTGATTTTATTGTCACATGCATTTTATGGTAAGAATACAATAAAATACAGTGAAAAGACACTGATCTTCAGGAGCCATGTTTGCTGCTGAGCCCAGCTCATTGCTGTTGCTGTGATGCTCTTCCACCTCCAGTGCTAGGCCCAACCAACAATGAAGTTACCGGTCCTCACGCACTGTCTTTTGCCATTGGGTATACCTCGCTGATGTTGCCTCTGCTGATGTAGCAGTTGCTGATTCCAGGTCCTGTCCTTGCTCTGGAAAAGTAAGTAGGAGTTCACTCCCCTCCGCGTTGGGTCTGCTTGAGATCCGCATCCTGAGTGTGCTCAAGGTCCATGTCCTGGCTCCACTTGAGATCCGTACGCTGTGTCCACTCGAGGATCATGCCCTAGGTCCACTCACGTTTCATGCACTGGTTCCACTTGAGGTCCATTCTCCTGGGTCCACACGAGTTCCACGCCCTGGGTCCACTTGAGATCCACGTCCCTGTGTCCACTCAAGTTCCACGTCCCTGTGTCCACTCAAGTTCCACGCCCTGGGTCCACTCGAGATCCACGTCCCTGGATCCATTCGAGACCTGTGTCCTAGGTCCACTCAAGATCAACATTCTTGGTCCACTCAAGGTCCACACCCCTGGGCCCACTCGAGATACACGCTCCTGGGTCCACCTGAAATCCACACCCCGGTGTGCAGTCAAGGTCCACATCCCTGGGTCCACTCAAGATCCAGACCCTGGGCTCTCGTCACCCCTGTTGCTGTCCAAGATCAGGACAGGGTAAGTGCCTGACGAATGACTTCTAAATCAAGTTCCCTGATGCTTCATCACGGCAAGTGGTTACCAGGAAGGCAGATGAAAGACATCCTCAAAGCCTCCCTGAGAAAATGCAATGTCCCCACTGATTTATGGGAATCTCCTACCCAGGACCCCCAAACTTGGATAAGATACATCCAGCACGTCCTCCTCTTCCTGCTGAACACACACTGCATACACATTCGTATTGATAAGAAGTAGGACTAGGTCATTCAGCCCTTCAAACCTGCCCTGACATTCAAGGCATGGCTGTTCTGTTCCAGGTCAAAACTGCTCTTTTGTAACACCTCTTTATGGCCCTCAACACCCTGATATTTCTAAAATTTATCGACCACCTTTTTCAATGCTTTCAGAGACCTAGACTCCACACCTCTCTAGAATACAGAATTACCACACTCACTATCTTCTGGCAGAAGAAATTCCTTCA
The DNA here is from genome assembly GCF_037043375.1 of Chiloscyllium plagiosum. NCBI lineage: Eukaryota > Metazoa > Chordata > Chondrichthyes > Orectolobiformes > Hemiscylliidae > Chiloscyllium > Chiloscyllium plagiosum. Next base: position 17,772,263 of record NW_028270142.1, read on the forward strand.
GCTATAAATGAGTATCCCTTTATTCTGTAAATATGTCCCCTATTTCAAGACTCCGTCACATCTTCTCAATATCTACCTTGTCAGAGTCCTCAGAATCTTGTATGTTTCAATAAAGTCATCCCTCATTCATCCAAATTCTAATAAATAAAGGGTCAATCTTTTTAGCCATTCTTGAAAGGTCAATGTCTTAATCCCAGGAATCAACTTAGTGAATCTCTTTTGAACAACCTGCAATGCCAGTATATCCTACTTAAAATCTGGGGACCAAAATTGTACTCAGTATTTCAGGTGGAGTCTCACCATCACCTTGCACAATTGTGACAAGATTTCCCAGTTTATAAATTTCAATCCCCTTCACAACGGGATCTTGATCAGATGGACCAATGGGTAAAGAAGTGGCTGATGGAATTTAATTTAGATAAATGCGAGGTGTTGCATTTTGGTAAGGCAAATCGGGGCAGGACATGCACAGTAAATGGTAGGGCCTTGGGATGCAGGTGCACAGTTCCTTGAACATGGTATCACAGATAGACAGGGTGGTGAAAAAGGCATTTAGCACGCTTGACTTCATTCGTCAGAACATTGAGTGTAGGATTTGGGACGTTATGTTGCAGCTGTACAGGACATTGGTGAAGCCAATTTCAGAATATTGCATGCATTTCTGGTTGGCCTGCTTTAGGAGGGATATTATTAAACTAGAAAGGGTGCAGAAAAGATTTACAAGGATGTTGCCAGGACTGGAGTTATAAAGAGAAACTTCTTCTTCACCCAGAGAGTGGCAGATATATGGATTGCTCTACCCCAGAAGGCAGTGGATGCCAAGTCTCTGGATACTTTCAAGAAAGAGATGGATAGAGCTCTTAAAGATAGTGGAATCAAGGGTTACGGGGAAAACGCAGAACAGAATATTGATTGTGGATGATCAGCCATGGTCATAAGGAATGGCGGTGCTGGCTTGAAGAGCAGAATGGACTACTCCTGCACCTTTTATCTATTGTTTATGGTCTATTGAGAGGCTCAATATGCGAGGACATTTTTTTGTCCTGGACGATCAGAACCTGAGGGGTGTCCTTAATAGAGTGCTTTATAAAATAACGAGGGGCATAGATAAAGTGAATAGCAAATGTATTTTTCCAGCGATAGGGGAGTCCAGCATGAGAGGGCAGAAGTTTAACGAGAGAAGAGAAATATTTAAAAGACACCCGAGGGGCTACATTTTCAACAGGGTGGTGCATGCATGGAATTCCAGAGGAAGTGGTAGAGGTGGTGCAATGATCCAAAAGACACTTAGACAGGTGTGTGAATAGAAAAGATTTAAAGGGATATGGGCCGAATGCAGGCAAATGGGACTAGTTCAGTTTGGGCTACCTGGTTGGCATGGACAAATTGCACCAAAGGGTCTGTTTCTGTGCTGTATGACTCTATAATTCTAGCAATAAAGACCAAGATTCATTTTGCCTTCTGAATTATTTGCTGCACATGTATGCTAACACCCAGATCCCTCTGCACTGCCCATTCACTCAACCTACCTAGGTCCCCATGCAGATTCCTTACATTCTCATCACAACATCCCCTCCCACTTATTTTTTGTATTCTCAGCAAATTTGATACATGACAGTCTACCCTCTCCTCCAAGTCATGTATATCAGTAGTAAGTCTGACTTTTCTAAGTCTGATCCATGTGACAATCCACTAGTTATGTCTTCCAACCTGAAAAAGATCCATTAATCCCAATACTCTGTCTTCTATGTGTTAACCAATCCTCAATCTATGCTAATACATACCCCTAATAGCACAAGCTTCTGTCTTTTGCAATAAACTTTTACTGACACCTTATCAGATACCTTCTGAAAGTCCAAGCCCAAATCTTTATCAATTCTGCTTGTTATGTCCTTAAAGAACTTTAGCAAATTTGTCAAACATAATTTCCCCTTTCTCAAAACCTCATTGACTCTGTTTCATTGTGCTGAGCTTTCCAAATATCCCACTTTTTCTTGGGGACTCCAGCATTCCCCAATGACAGATGTTAGGCGAACTTGTCTATAGTTTCTTATTTTCTGTCTCCTTTCTTGAACAGGGGTCTCACATTAGCAGATTTCCCAACCCACTGGACCCTTACCAGAATCCAGTCACTTCTGGAATGTTTCAGTTAACGCCTCCACTAGTTCTGCAGCCACTTTCTTTAAAAATCCTTGGAACAAAACTTTGTCCTTCCTATAAGACCATAAGACATAGGAGTGGAAGTAAGGCCATTCGGCCCATCGAGTCCACTCCGCCATTCAATCATGGCTGATGCGCATTTCAGCTCCACTTACCAGCGTTCTCCCCGTAGCCCTTAATTCCTCGAGACAACAAGAATCTATCAATCTCGTCCTTGAAGACATTTAGCGTCCCGGCTTCCACTGCACTCCGTGGCAATGAATTCCACAGGCCCACCACTCTCTGGCTGAAGAAATGTCTCCGCATTTCTGTTCTGAAATGACCCCCTCTAATTCTAAGGCTGTGTCCACGGGTCCTAGTCTCCTCGTTTAACTGAAACAATTTCCTAGCATCCACCTTTTCCAAGCCATGTATTATTTTGTACATCTCTATTAAGTCTCCCCTTAATCTTCTAAACTCCAACGAATACAATCCCAGTATCCTCAGCCGTTCCTCATATGTTAGACCTGTCATTCCAGGGATCATCCGTGTGAATCTCCACTGGACACGTTCCAGTGCCAGTATGTCCTTCCTGAGGTGTGGGGACCAAAACTGGACACAGTACTCCAAATGGGGCCTAACCAGAGCTTTATAAAGTCTTAGTAGTACATCTCTGCTTTTATATTCCAACCCTCTTGAGATAAGAGACAACATTGCATTCGCTTTCTTAATCACGGACTCAACCTGCATGTTTACCTTTAGAGAATCCTCGACTAGCACTCCCAGATCCCTTTGTGCTTTGACTTTATTAATTTTCTCACCATTTAGAAAGTAGTCTATGCTTTTATTCTTTTTGCCAAAGTGCAAGACCTCACACTTGCTCACGTTAAATTCCATCAGCCATTTCCTGGACCACTCTCCCAACCTGTCAAGATCCTTCTGTAGCCTCCCCACTTCCTCAGTACTACCTGCCTGTCCACCTAATGTCGTATCATCGGCAAACTTCGCTAGAATGCCCCCGGTTCCCTCATCCAAATCGTTAATATATAATGCGAACAGCTGTGGCCCCAGCACCGAACTCTGCGGGACACCGCTCGTCACCGGCTGCCATTCTAAAAAAGAACCTTTTATCCCAACTCTCTGCCTTCTGTTAGACAGCCAATCCTCAATCCATCCCAGCAGCTCACCTCGAACACCATGGGCCGTCACCTTGCTCAGCAGCCTCCCGTGTGGCACCTTATCAAAGGCCTTTTGAAAGTCTAGATAGACCACATCCACTGGGTTTCCCTGGTCTAACCTACTTGTTACCTCTTCAAAAAATTCCAACAGGTTTGTCAGGCATGACTTCCCTTTACTAAATCCATGTTGACTTGTTCTAATCAGACTCTGCTCTTCCAAGAATTTAGAAACCTCATCCTTAATGATGGATTCTAGAATTTTACCAACAACCGAGGTTAAGCTGATTGGCCTATAATTTTCCATCTTTTGCCTTGATCCTTTCTTGAACAAGGGGGTTACAACAGCCATCTTCCAATCATCCGGGACCTTTCCTGACTCCAGTGACTCTTGAAAGATCTCAACCAATGCCTCTGCTATTTCCTCAGCCACCTCTCTCAGAACTCTAGGGTGTATCCCATCGGGGCCAGGAGATTTATCAATTTTAAGACTTTTTAACTTTTCTAGCACTATCTCTTTCGTAATGGCAACCATACTCAACTCAGCCCCGTGACATCCTTTAATTTTTGGGATATTACTCATGTCTTCCACTGTGAAGACTGACGCAAAGTACTTGTTAAGTTCTCCTGCTATTTCCTTATCTCCCATCACTAGGCTTCCTGCATCAGTTTGAAGTGGCCCAATGTCTACTTTTGCCTGTCGTTTGTTTCTTATGTACTGAAAGAAACTTTTACTATTATTTCTAATATTACTGGCTAGCCTACCTTCATATTTGATCCTCTCCTTTCTTATTACACTCTTTGTTATCCTCTGTTTGCTTTTGTATCCTTCCCAATCTTCTGATTTCCCACTGTTCTTAGCCACTTTATAGGATCTCTCTTTTTCTTTAATACATTTCCTGACTTCCTTTGTCAGCCAAGGTTGTCTAATCCCTCCCCGGTTAATCTTTCTTTTCTTGGGAATGAACCTCTGTACAGTGTCCTCAATTATACCTACAAACTCCTGCCATTTTTGCTCTACTGTCTTCCCGGTTAGCCTCTGCTTCCAGTCTATTTTAGTCAGTTCCTCTCTCATGCCCTCATAATTACCTTTATTCAACTGTAACACCATTACATCCGATTTTGCCTTCTCCCTTTCAAACTCCAGACTGAACTCTATCATATTATGGTCGCTACTTCCTAAGGGTTCCCTTACTTTAAGATCTTTTATAGAGTCTGGTTCATTGCAAAGCACTAGGTCCAGAATAGCCTGCTCTCTTGTGGGCTCCATGACAAGCTGTTCCAAAAAGCCATCCTGTAAGCATTCCATGAATTCCCTTTCTTTAGATCCACTAACAACATTATTTACCCAGTCCACCTGCATATTGAAGTCTCCCATGATCAATGTAACCTTGCCTTTCTGACATGCCTTCTCTATTTCCCGGTACATGTTGCGCCCCTGGTCCTGACCACTGTTAGGAGGTCTATACACAACTCCAATTATGTTTTTTTTGCCTTTGTGGTTCCTCAATTCCACCCACACAGACTCCACATCATCCGATGCTATGTCATTCAATACCATAGATTTAATTTTGTTCTTAACTAACAAGGCAACCCCACCCCCTCTGCCCACCTCTCTGTCTTTTCGATAAGTTGAAAAACCATGGAGGTTTAACTGCCAGTCCTGACCGCCCTGTAACCAAGTCTCTGTGATGCCTACTACATCATAATCATTCACTATTATCTGTGCCATTAGTTCATCGGCTTTGTTATGTATGCTACGAGCATTCAGGTAAAGTGCCTTAATGCTAACTTCCTTATCATTAGAGATGTTGGAAGTCATATGTCCTAAGTTATCCTTGCTTTTTACTGCATTCTCAGTCTGCCTCAATTTTAAATCCGCCTGGAAACATGCTATCCTGCTGCTTATCTTGCCATTTACCTCCATACTCCCTGTCGCTTTCACTTTCCCTTCCCCCCAACTCAGAAGTTTAAAGTCCTACTGACCACCCTATTTATCCTCTTCACTAGAACATTGGTACCTGATCGGTTCAGGTGGAGACCGTCCCAACGGTACAGATCCCCCCGTTCCAAAACTGATGCCAATGCCCCATGAAGTGGAATCCCTCTTTCCCACACCAATCCCTTAGCCACGTGTTTACTTGCCTAATTTTCTTGTCCCTATGCCAATTGGCACGTGGCTCGGGCAGTAATCCGGAGATTATGACCCTTGAGGACCTGTGCTTCAATTTCCTGCCTAGTGCTTCATAATGCCCAAACAGGTCCTCCACCCTAGTCTTGCCTATGTTGTTGGTACCAACGTGGACCACAACAACTGGATCCTCCCCCTCCCGCTCCAATATCCTTTCAAGACGGTCGGAGATGTCTCGCACCCTGGCACCGGGCAGGCAACACACCATGCGAGACTCCCGATCGGGCTTGCAAAGGATACTATCTGTCCCCCTAATTATAGAATCCCCTATAACCACTACTTGTCTATTAGCTCCCCCCTCTTGAATGGCCTTCTGGACCATGGTGCCTTGGTCAGTTGGCTCATCCTGTCCAGAGCCCTTTTCCTCATCCGAACAGGGAGCAAGAATCTCGTACCTGTTGGACAAGGTCAAGGGCTGAGGCTCCTCCACTCCTGAACTCCGGTTCCCCCTACCTGCCTCACTTACAGTCACACTCTTTTGTTCCTGATGGAGACTGTTACAAGTCCTTCCCTCCTATTAACACCTTGCTTATTTAGCATCTTCAGGATGTTTATCATGGTTTCTATCATGAAGACTGATGCAAAATATTGATTTAAATCATCTGCCATTTCCTTTCTTCCTATTATCAAATCCTCCAGGGGTTTCTAACTTACTTCAATTACCCTTTTTTCCTTTTTACATACCCATAAAATATCTTGTTGCTTATTTTAATATATTGCTTTCCAATTTACTTGCAGAATTAATTTTCTCCCGCTTCATTAGCTTTTTAGTCTTTGGCTGCTGGTTCATAAACAAAAAAATCACTAATCCTCTGGCCTAGTACTAGTTTTCTTCACTTTGTATGTCTCAATTTTTGATAGGATACTCTCCTTAACCAGTTTTATTAACTATGCGTGTTTCAACTTTCTCATCAAGTCCTTGACTGGAATAATATCCGCTTAAATATCTTTGACAGCTCATCTACTGACTTACTTCTTAGTCTATTTTACCAACTCACTTTAGATAACTCTTTCTTTGTAACTTCATAAATGCCCTTATTTAAGTTTGGGACACAGGATAGCAACCCAATTTGCTCTCCCTCAAACTGAGTTTGAAATTCTACTATATTGTGATCACTACCCCTTAATAGATAGGGGTGGCATGGTGGCTCAGTGGTTAGCACTGCTCCCTCACAGCGCCAGGGACCCGGTTTCAATTCCCACCCCAGGCAACTGTCTGTGTGGAGTTTGCACATTCTCTGTGTCTGTGTGGGTTTCCTCCCACAGTTCAAAGATGTGCAGGTTAGGTGAATTGGCCGTGCTAAATTGCCCGTAGTGTTAGGTGCATTAGTCAAAGAGAAATGGGTCTGGGTGGGTTGCTCTTCAGAGGGTCAGTGCAGACTTGTTGGGCTGAAGGGCCTGTTTCCACACTATTGGAAATCTAACTTAACCTTTAACTCGAAGATCTCTTATTAACCTTGTCTTGTTGCACATTACTAGATATGAATACAGAAACAAATTGCTGGAGGAACTCAACAAGTCTGGCAGCATCTGTGGAGTGAAAGCAGAGTTGACATTTTGAGTCCAGTGACCCTTCTTAACAACAGATTTTTAAAATTTTGTTTCTGTTACTGTTTCAGATTTCCAGTATCCACAGTTCTTTGTTTTATTTCACTACATCTAAAATAGTCAGTTCTTAGGTAGGCTCTGCAACATACTGCTGTAAGAGAGAATCCTAGTCACTTGAGAAGTGCACCCTCCATGTTAGCCTTGCCCATCTGATTTCTCCAGTCAATACACAGATTGACTCCTATTCTTTTTTTCCTGATGTTTCTTCTTGCTATCTCAGGATTAGGGCAATTTAGAATGGGTTTCCAAGGAACAGGGTTCACATGACACTTACTTTCCACACAATATTACAAAGATGTTTGTAAAACAAAACTGGAAAAGATCCTTTTGGTTACTATGCAACTTTTGCAATAACTTCACAATCCTTAATGAATCAATCTCCTGGATGAGGCAAATATTGCTGTGGTAAACTCAATAATACACTGGGAATTTCCCCAAAATTTCAGAAGTCTATTCACCAAGGCCCTGCCCTTTGTGGACTATGACTTATTACCATTAGCAGAAATCACAAAATCTTATGACAAGGCTAACTGGAAATCTTCTGTTCAATCAGCAAGTGGTCAAGTCCTTTTTGAGAAAAGCTGTTGGGAATTCATACCAGCGAAATGTTTTTACCCTTTGTCCTGGAGGTTGGAGATTGGCCATTCAAAATATTTTTCTGTTTCCAAAACACTTTCATCACAACATTCCGTTCCATTCCAAATAATCTGGAGATAATCCATCCCTTCATTACTTTAAAAGTTGGATCACTTCAAAATTACACTGCTCTAAAATCAATATTGTCTACTTCTGGCTTTTGCCTCAACAAAAATCTATATGTTTATGTATCAATCAAAATACCTTTTTGCCTCTCTTCGAAGCCCTGACATCCTTCACAATGCGTTCAAGGAAATGCTTCAAGTGTTAATGTACCAAAGTATTCCAGGAGCTAGGTGAAGTGTTCTTTGTCTCATATCCACTGGTCCTAGTTCTAGATGCACAAACCTTACCTAACTTCTCCATAGCCACTTCGCATTGATGGTTCACTTCCACCAAGTTGTCAGCTGTTCCACTCAAGTTTTTCTTTTAGTCTTTGCACAAACCGAAAAGCAGTAGCAATGCATTTACAATTTATCTAAATCAACCTGGAGTCCATTAATTTGATCCAAGTATCTTAGGAACAAAGGAATTTAGTAACAAGTAGATTATTTAACAAGTTCGACTCAGTGTCATTTTATTAACAGTGACTGTTATTTTACTGACATCATTTTTGGTGAATATCAGTCCCTGATACAATATTCTTTCCTGAAACACATTAGACAAACTTACATAAAATAAGGATAGGAACGGGCAAACAGACTTACCTCACCAATTGAATATAGTTGTGATGCATATTGCATAGTTCATGGACACTCATTATTCTCTAGGTGTCATGTTTCCTTCTGGAAGTAGCAAAAAAAATGATTTGGAAAACTCTGGGGTAATTAGACGCAAGAACATTTCCGGAAAATTTCTCTCTAGTTTTTTCATACATTTACTTTTTATTATATGTTGGCCTTCCTGGGATAGGAGTTATTCCGTCTCAAATTAAACACTGTATTTTTGAATGCAAGCTTACCTTTTGAGAACCAATGCAGTAATTAATTATCTTTGTTAATTATACTAATCCCCTGAAATATGTGCAATAACCTTGTCCCATGATGCTTCAGTTCAAAACAGTTACACACTGAATGTTGTTGTGGTTCTGTTCGCCGAGCAGGGAATTTGTGTTGCAGACGTTTCGTCCCTGTCTAAGTGACATCCTCAGTGTTTGGGAACCTCCAGTGAAGCACTTCTGTGATGTTTCCTCTGGCAGAGTACAGCCAGGGAATTCCTAGAGGCATGGCACTCATCCACTGATTCAATCAACAAGCACATCGACCTGGACCCAATATACCGGCCACTGCAGCGGACAGCTGGAACTGACAATCAGAAGCGGCAGATACAAATCACTATAAATGCCGGAGGAAACATCACAGAAGCACTTCACAGGAGGCTCCCAAGCACTGAGGATGTCACCTAGACAGGGGACGAAACGTCTGCAACACAAATTCCCAGCTCGGTGAACAGAACCACAACAACAAGTACCCGCACTACAAATCTTCTCCCAAACTGAATGTTCTCAGTTTTCAGAATCAGAATATCCTCCTTCTCAACCTCTTCTCTCGCCTGAGGTCTGGTGGCACTCAGGTTAAATCACCACCAGTCACTTATCTCTAATGAGAGTGCAGCCCCTATGATCTGGTAAGACTGGTGACACAACAATAATATTGTCACGTATACTCTATTGTAGAATTACAGTGAAAAGCTTTTATAATGTCTGCCTCTTACGGCGCCATCTTAAGTACAAGTATCTAGGTACAAATCTTGGATACAAAAGAGGAAAAAAAAGTAGTTGCATTACTTTACTGAGTTTAAAACTTAAGTTAGAAGTAAGACATCGTTAAAGGATTTACATTACAGTCAGGTAAAAAATTTCAAATAAACATTCCATCGTAGTAGCTCAGTCCAGCGCCACGGCACATGATCTGACTACCCGTGCCAATCTTGCTAATTCTCCCAGCTTCCCAGGAATAAATAATGGCCTACATGTGCCCTAATGTCAAAATGCTGTGAGTCTTAATATAGTAAGTAATGAAGCAGTTGATCAAGGTTAATTGACCAATATTTGACTAGGGGACAAAAAGGGGAAACAAGCCCCTTCCCCCCTTCCTCACTTCTGATAGCTTGGATTGCCCTGAATGGATTTTGCATGTGTATTGTTCAACTGGAAGCAAGAGATGTTTTATTGGAAACAGGAGATGTTTTACTGGTGGTAGTCAATAGATGAAGAAAATACCACAGGTTATTGATGATGGGGGACAAAACGGTTTAGTTATAGTGTTAGATGCTTTAGTAAATGTAGCGGAATGGGTCTGGGTGGGTTGCTCTTCGGAGGGACCGTGTGGACTTGTTGAGCCGAAGGGCCTGTTTCCATACTGTAGGGAATCTAATCTAATCTAATATAATCTGCTCCAACAGAAGAAATGGCTTGCTTAAACCATGCGGTTTGACTGTTCGCTTTAGAGGTTGAATTATCTTGAATTCAATTATCTTGAAACCCAGCATTTATTTGTGGGAAAAGGATATACTGTAAAATTATTAGCTGCAAAAGCAAATATTTTTGTTCACATCTATAAAAGGAACACATTCATCATTTAGTTAGATTAAAGATATTTGCCATCCATTGACATTACCCGGTGAGACTTTTGATTTGTTATAACAATTTGACTGGCAAATACATGTAAGCTGCAATTTCAAACCCTCAAAGAGTTTCAGTTTGCAGTTTAACTGAGTGTGAGTCACGAAGATAAGAAAGCTGACAACCTCAGACAAGGTTGAACAACTTCTGGTCCCTCCTAAATTTGACAATAATTGAACTGTCTTTAATTCCTGGAACTGCTTCTTATATGAAGACTTTTAATCTGCATATTGTCTCATTTTTGTCATAGCCAAATGATTAATAAACTTCGTGGGACCCATATCTATTAAGTCACTTGAATTTTTTTAGATCATAGAATTCCTACAGCATGGAAGCAAGTAATTCGGCCAATCAAGTCCACACTGACCCTCCATGGAGCATCCCACCCAGGTCCACCCCCTCAATTGACTGCCTCAACCTGTCCACTCCTTCACCCACTCCAACCTCTCAACCCTCGCAACGCGCAGCCCTCCACTCCCTCTGCTCCAACCCCAACCTCACCATCAAACCAATGGACAAGGAGGGGACCCCGGTAGTTTGGCGCACTGACCTCTACACTGCTGAAGCCAGGTGCCAACTTGCAGACACTTCCTCCTACTGCCCTCTTGACAATGACGTCCCACAGCTACCTGAACTACACCTCCTTATGCCTCCTGTAAAAACCCTATCCTTATTCCCAATTCCTCTGCCTCCGCCGCATCTGCTCCCAGCAGGACCAGTTCCACCACAGAATACACCAGATGACCTCCTTCTTCAAAGACCACAATTTCCCCTCCCACGTGATTAGTGATGACCTCCAGGGTATCTCCTCCACTTCACACACCTCCACCCTTGAACCACACCCTTCCAACTGCAACAAAGACAGAACCCCACCCCCGGTCCTCACCTTCTACCCCACCAACCTCCGGATACATCCTATCATCCTCCGCCGTTTCCGCCACCTATAACCAGACCCCACCACCAGAGATATATTTCCTTCCCCACTCCTATCTGCATTCCGTAAAGACCATTACATCTACAGCTCTCCTGTCACAGCATGAATTGCAAGATCTGTGCCCACACCTCCCCCTTCACCTCCATCCAAGGCCCCAAAGAAGCCTTCCACATCTATCATAGATTTGCTGGCACTTCCACACGTCTTTTACTGTATCCATTACTCACAATGTGCTCTCTTCTACATTTGGGAGACAGGACACCTACTTGCAGAACACTTCAGAGAACATCCCGGGACACATGCACAAAGCAACCCCACCACCCTGTGGCCGAACACTTTAACTCCCTCTCCCACTTCGTCATGGGCATGCAGGTGCTGAGCCTCCTCCATCACCAAACGCTAACTACCCAACGCCTGGAGGAAGAACATCTCATCTTCTGTCTTGGGACCCTCCAACCACATGGGATTAATGTGGATTTCACCAGTTTCCTCATTTCCCCTCCCCCCGCCTTATCTCAGATCCGACCTTCTAACTCGTCACTGCCCTCATGACCTGTTCATCTTCCTTCCCACCTATCCTCTCCACCCTCCTCGCCGACTTATTACCATTACCCCCACTTCATCCACCTATTGCACTCTGAGCTATCTTCCCCCCAGCCTCACCCGCACCCCCCACCCCCTCCCCCCCCCCCATTTATCTCTCTACCTCCTTGGCTCACAAGCCTTATTCCTGATGAAGGGCTTACACCTGAAACGTAGTTTCTCCTCCTCCTTGGATGCTGCTGACCTGCTGTGCTTTTCCAGCACCACACTTTCAACCCTTGCATTATTGGGAGCTGACCTCTTGCATTGTGTGATCTCTGCCCCAGCCAGCACATGGTCAAGCACACTTGAGGGGTATACAGTCAATCAACACTCAACACAAGGTTGTAACTTGTCCCATAGATATGCTAATGTTTCAAAAAAGAACTGCCTTAAATCCGATCAAGTTATTAAATTGTGTAATTCATGCATCAGCTACCTTCCCCCACCCTATCTCCATGACCTATCTAGTTGAACTAAGTTTTCAGAATGAATATACTCACATATTTCTATTGCATTATATACTTAAAGTCAAATACCATAGAATTCCTACAGTGCAGAAGCAGGTAATTTGGCCCATCAAGTCCACACTTGAAGAGCATCCCACCCAGACTCACCCCAATCCTGTAACCCTTCATTTCCCATGGCTAAGCCACCTAACCTTCACATCCCTAGACACTACAGGCAATTCAGCAAGGTCAATCCACCAAACCCACCTACCTTTGGACTGTGGGAGGAAACCAGAGCACCCAGAGGAAACCCACGCAGACATGGTGAAAGTATGCAAACTCCACACAGACAATAGCCCAAGGGTGGAATCAAACCCAGGTCTCTGGCACTGTGAGGCAGCAGTGCTAACCACTGAGCCACTGTGCTGCCCTATAATCTGAGTCTATGCTTACCTGTCACACATAAAAGTTAAAAATCACACAACACCAGGTTATAGTCCAACAGGTTTAATTGGAAGCACACTAGCTTTTGGAGCGCCGCTCCTTCATCAGGTGATTATGGAGGACACAATTCTAAGGCGCAGAATTTATAGCAAAAGTTTACAGTGTGATGTCACTGAAATAATACATTGAAAAATACCCTGATTGTCTGTTGAATCTTTCAAGGTATTTTTCAATGTATAATTTCAGTGACATCTCACTGTAAATTTCTGCTATAAATTCTGTGCCTTAGAATTGTGTCCTCCACAATCACCTGACGAAGGAGCGGCGCTCTGAAAGCTAGTGTGCATCTAATTAAACCTGTTGGACTATAATCTGGTGTATGATTTTTAACTTTGTACACCCCAGTCCAACACCGGCATCTCCAAATCATGACTGTCACATATAGACAGACTTTGTTAAATATTTCTGGATAACTAAGGTACTTGAAATTGAGAATTGTTAGCCTGATATTCTCTCTTGAACTTTTCTCAAACTTCAATATCACTCACTGTGAGGGGTTCAAAACTGCTCATAGTGTTTGAAACGATAGCTAACTGTGATCTTGTGCAAGAATGAATTGTTGCAGCTTACTTTGAAATATGAATGCAGTATCTTTTTTGATTGAGGTCGAATTCTTGCTCCTTGGTCATGAAAGTTTAAATACTTATAAGAAATGCTGCCACATTTTCCTTTTACAACAGGCTTCAGTTCCCTTCCTTTCATGCTTAGCATTTTTCCAGTCCATATTCATTTCTCTAATATGAATACTATTTGTCAAACTGGGGCCCATTTCAGTTGTATTGTTGCAATCATATCTTTGTTCAACTGTAGACTACATTACATTTGTTTTAATTATTAATAAAAATAACAATCATGAATGGTCTCCACACAGAAATCTACGGAATGTGGCTTATAATCAGGCTCAAATTAACCTACTCCCACTAATGAAATCTGTATTGTTAAATGTTTTCAAAAAACATTGGAGTTTGTCAAAAACATTTTGGAAATCAAGGTATACAACATCAACAAGTCTACCATCATCCATTACTTTACTCAGTTAGTAAAAACTCAATCGAGATATAAGATGTTTTTGTTTAAAAAGGCTTTATAGGTGCAAGTTGATGCAGTTGAAATAATGCTAGCAATTGCTAATACTCTCTGCAGTCTTCAAATAAGTAAAAAGCACATGCAAATAAGGCCGTCCAGTAACTTACAACAGTTGTGAAACCAGTTGGCCAATAATTTCCATGATTTTACTTTTTTTCCTGCTTTCAAATCCTTCATTTGGCTCCCAACCAGGAATGTCAATGCATCACTGCAGAGGAAGTTGGAGGAACAGCAAGTGTGGTGAGTTGCCTGGTGCAGTTGACTTCCTTCTTCTTGAAGAAGAATTTTAAGAAATGCACTCTTAATTTCATGGGATGCAGTCAAACCCAGGTATAACATAACAAAGGGACATGAACCAAGGAATGAATATGTGAGGCTTTTAGTAGGATTGATGCACTATGCTGAGAATAAATAATCTCATGCACTTGAATGCTGAGGTATAAAGTGGTCTGGAAGGGGAAAGTGAAGACTGCAGATGCTGGAGATCAGAGTCGAGAGCGTGGTGCTGGAAAAGCACAGTAGGTCAGGCAGCATCTGAGGAGCAGGAGAATCAATGTTTTGGGCATAAGCCCTTCATTGATTCTCCTGCTCCTTGGATGCTGCCTGATCTGCTGTGCTTTTCCAGCACCACACTCTTGACTATAAAGTGGTCTGCAGTATCTGCATTGTATTAATGGTAAGCACTTGCAACCTAAGAATGGTAGTACGGTGGTAAGTGGCAGGAAGACATCTTAGAATTCATTGATGTAAAATCTTATCTTGTCCCTTTTACTTTGCTTGATCTGGTGATATCATTAAAGATGCTGCAGCATGTAGTAATGAGGTCAAACAGTTGACAGTGACAAACCATTTCATTGTTTTGAGAAGAGACACAAGGAAGGTGTGGGGAAGAATATTTGTATGCACTCAGTGGTAATGAACCTAAACTCATTGATTATGAATGCACTGGAATCAGAGGCAATTCATGATTTCAAGAGGAAACTTGAAGTACACTCTTCACTGGCCTGTCTGAACTTGCTGTGGGGATCAACAACTGACTCATGACCATCCCCCGATGCTCAACAACAATTGAGCCAAAGCGTACACATGATAAAAATTGAAATGACAATGAAAATGATGACAAGTATAATGAGGCCCTGCAAGAGGACATTTGCTAAAAGATTGAACCATTCACCCATCCAGCTCCACAGATCTCAATGGGAGCTAATGTCACGGAGCTCGGAGGCAGCCTTCCGAATGTGATCGGCAAGATTGATAATGTTCTCACTGGAGTCGGGAATATAGGTGCAGCATTTGGCACCAATGAGGGCAAATGGTAGGTAGGATAGTGAAGAAAGCGTTTGATATGCTTTCCTTTATTGGTCAGAGTATCGAGTACAGGAGTTGGGAGGTCATGTTGCGGCTGTGCAGGACATTGGTTAGGCCACTGCTGGAATATTGTGTGCAATTCTGGTCTCCTTCCTAACAGAAAGATGTTGTGAAACTTGAAAGGGTTCAGAAAACATTTACAAGGATGCCAGGGTGGGAGGATTTGAGCTATAGGGAGAGGCTGAACTGGCTGGGGCTGTTTTCCCTGGAAGATGAGGGGTGACCTTATAGAGGTTTACAAAATTATGAGGGGCATGGGTAGGATATATAGGCAAAGTCTTTTCCCTGGGGTCAGGGAGTCCAGAACTAGAGGGCATAGGTTTAGGGTGAGAGGGGAAATATATAAGAGAGACCTAAGGGGCAACTTTTTCACACAGAGGGTGATACAGGTATGGAATGAACTTCCAGAGGATGTGGTGGAGACTGATACAATTGCAACATTTAAGAGGCATTTGGATGGGTATATGAATAGGAAGGGTTTGGAGGGATATGGGCCAGGTGCTGGCAGGTGGGACTAAATTGGGTTGGGATATCTGATCGGCGTGGATGGGTTGGACCAACAGGTCTGTTTCCATGCTGTACATCTCTATGACTCTATGTTGTCAAACATTACCAAGGAGGACAAGGTAATTCTTCTTGGAGACTTCAATGCCAGGGTTGGTCAAGACCACAATGGCACTATAGGAAGGATAATGTCAACTCCAGTAGAATCCTTCTTCTTACAAAATGCATTGAGTACAAACCTCACCCTCACAAACACACTCTTTCATCAGAAAAACAAATTCAAAGCATTTTGAAGGCATTTCATTTCTTATGTCATTGTTCGCTCTAGGGACTGTTGGGATGTGAATGTCATGACAGCTGTGATCAACTTCGAAGACTGTTGCAGCTGATCACTGCCTTATCCACTGAGCAATGTCCGTCAGATTACACAAAAACAGAAGCAGACCAAGCTAAGATTCAACATTGAGAGCCTGGATGACACGGTCACTACACAACATCTACAGGCCTCACTTGCTAAAAGCCTACCTTGGGAATACCCAGAGGACGTCGGAGAATACTGGAGTCTACTTAAATTAACCATTCTCAGTGCCTGCAATAACACCCTTGGGTACAAATCCAGAAACCATCAGGACTAGTTCGATGAGGACGATGCAGAAATTGAACAGCTTATTGACTAACAGGATGACATCAACTGCAAGGCCACAAGAATAGCCTATTCCAAAGCTGATGTCCAGAAGAAGGTAAGGGACCTCAAAAACAAATGGTAGACAGATAAGGCCTTGGAAATCCAGCAATTGGCAGAACTGACCAGAGGCTTCTTCAGTGCCACTGAGGCAGTATACATTCTAAGCTATCATGTTCGAAACGCCTGCATCTAAAGAGGGACAAAAACTGCTCAAGAACAATGACACAATAAACACCTGCTGGAGAACCTTTCCAAGAACTCCTCAACCATAATACCAAAGTCAACCTGGAAATCATCAACTAATTTCCAACTTCCCAGAGTTCCATGCAAGGTGACATGGGAGAAACTCCCAGTGCGACAGAGGTACTAGATGCCATAAGGAGTTGAATAAACAACAAGGTCCCTTGTCCTGATGGGATTTCTGCAGAGAACCTCAATGAAAGTGGCCCACAGCTCCATGAACATATACATGCTTTGCTCTTGAACACTAGGCTCAAAGAAGAGCTCCCCTCAGACCTCAGGGATGCTCTGGTTGTGACCATATTCTAAAGTGACAAGACTGACTATGGGAATTACACTGGCAAAGTACTTGCACATGTCCTTGCCATTTGATGTCTGCTGTTCTAAGGAAATACTCCCTGATTCACAGGTGGCTTCCACCTGCACAGAGGAACAACAGGCTCGATCTTCACAGCACATCATTTACAAGAAAAGTGTCAGAAACAAAAACAACTGGTTAACAAGGCTTTATCGACCTAACGAAGGCCTTTGACCCAGTTAGCAGCCAGGTTCTGCAACAGTTACTGTCACAATGCTGCTGCTCTGCTATATTCATCACGATGCTAAGGCTGCTGCATGATGTGGATTAGACACTGAGCCTTTCACTGTGGAGATGGGGCTCATGCAGGGCTGTATCATCGCACCCACCCTGTTCATTAACTTCATTGCTGCCACCCTCCATCTCACTGGCCAAAACCTGCCCAAGTGAATTCAAATCATTTATTGTATGGATAGTAGGCTGTTCAACCTTAATGGTAGGATGAAGAGCTTATTTTCAAAATGTCAATTCTTCTGCTCCTTAGATGCTGCCTGACTGGCTCTGTTCAACCTTAAGTTCAAGGCCAAGGGCAATGTCTCTACCAGCTCCATCTTGGATATGCTGATGACATCATCACAGCATACTCTGCGGAAGATCTGCAATGCATCTTGGATGCGTTTGCCAAGGCATCAAAGTCCCTTAACAGAAAAAAAGACCTTTAGCATTCCATCAACCATCAGCTAACACTGATAACATTAAAAAAGACTCTAGTACTAGATCAACCATCACCCAACAGTCCCTCCACATCGCTGACAATAAAGGTCAACAACCATCCCCTTGAAAATGTGGATCACTTCCCATACCTCGGCAGTCTTCACTCCTCCAAAGCCAGCATCAATGCAGAAATATAACATTGTCTGAGCTGTGTCGGTGCAGCCTATGCCCGACTCTGAAAAAGGGTGTTTGATGTCCATGACCTACAAATCCAGACTCAACTTCTGATCTACAAAGCCATTGTCCTTCCCAGACTGCCAAGTGGAGCTGAAACGTGGACTACCATCAGTAAGCACCTGAAAGCACTGGAACACTAACACCGGACATCCCTACAAAAAATCCTGTGGATGACCTGGGAAGAGAAGTGTACTGGGAAGAGAAGTGCACTAACACCAGCGTCTTGAAGGAGGCCAGTATCATCACCACCATAATTCATCTTACTGCCCAACTCATGCCTCCCAAAACAGATTATGTACTCCCAGCTGAAGGAAGGTCAGTGTTTCACTGGTGGCCAAAAGAAACACATCAAAGATAACATCTGGACCATCCTCAAGAAATTCCATATCAACATCAACAACGGGAGGATATGGCTAGAAACTGGAATCACTGGAGAAAAGTCATCCAGCAGAAAGTTATATGCCAGGAAAGCGATCTCCACTGAACAAAAGCGACTCTTGCATAAGATCAGACAGAACATCAGAAAGGCCCATCCACCACCACTTCCAACCACTATTGCTATCCACTAATGCCCACGCTGCAACAGAATCTATTGGCCTCTTCAGCAAACAAAATTAAGACTCACAAATAGATACCCTTATGGAGTGGCAAAGTACTTGCACATATCCTTGCCAATAGATGTCTGCTGCTAATTGAGTGATCACTATAAAATAAGGTCACAACTCAACAGACCAATCAGCTTCTTGTTGCCAAAACATAATCCTTCAACTTTAACTTATGTCTAAACCACACTTTAATTACTGCTTGAATGAGCAGCTATGTATATAATGCTTGTAATGAATGTCAGGTTACTTGGCTTGTTAAACATCTGCAATCCTTGGCTTTAAAGCAGAACTTTTCTCATTTCAGTCTACAATTTAAAATGCAGAGAAACGCAAAGATATGGTCTTTACTACCTTCATAAAGGCATTTAGAGTTGAGCAATAGATTGTGATGCACATATATTATGAACAAGTAATGAAACAAATTTATGAATCCCAGATAAAAGTTCAGAATTTATAGCGATAATATAGTTAATTAAACTTTAATATTTATCATGGTACAACAGAAGCAGCAGTAAGACAGAAATTCATTGGCATTATGCTTCAGGAAAGTAAAATTGTTTTGCAACACCACTAGGTGGCTAAAAGCTGAAACTGCACATTGATTCAAACCTTTTTCAATATTAATTTATTCAATGATCCATGCAATTAAGTAATATTGGAAATCCTACTACAGTGCCACCTAATGATACAATAGCAAATGGATATAGGTAAATGGGAATATTTTGATCTGAAAAATGTCCATAATTCATTTCTAAGATTTTTCAACCCAACATATCACAGACATATCAGGTTTCATAAATTATTAGTTGATTTTTCAAGGCATATGTGTATCAGACATCAGAACTAGGTTTGGACAATGGAGAACAATATGACAAGGAATTGATGACTAAAAATTAATTATTTTAAAATCATAGATTTGATTCAATTTTTATATTCGACAATGGTATAATAAATTCAATTTTATGCCATCATTTGTAATGGAAATCAAGGTATCAAAAATTGTCATATATAAGGCAGTTCACTATCACCTTCTTGAGCTTAACTAGGGATGGGCAATAAATGCTGACCAGCCAGCAATGTCCACATCCCACAAGTGAATAAAGACATTCATATGCAGCTGTCCAACAAATGGATGCAGGATCAGTGGACTGGCATGAACTGAATGTACGATACCTACTCTGTATCGTTGGTTACTGTTGTCGATAGATGCATGATGGACAGCCCAGTGCTCTCCCACTCCAGGTGAAGATGTGCAGGTGGGCCATGAAGGAGCTGCTGGAGACAGAAAGTTCCCTTTCTCCTGCCCTTCTGATGGAGCTGCACCTAATGCCTCAAAACTCTTCTGACTGAAGTTGAACCTGTATGGATGTAAGTGGCGCATACTGAGGTAATATCCTCAAGGGCACCATAACTGAAAGGTAAGCATCAAGTGCATCTGAGATGCTGGGACACATACTCAAGCAGCTGGTCTCTGCACCTACCTCAGTTACAGAGGGCATACCCTGTAGAAACTCTCGGAAGAGGGCAGAAAAGCAGGATTAGCATCAATCTGCAGTTCATTAAGTGCATCTTGTAACACTTGTCAATTGAACAACTGTTAATAGGTATTTTCCAACCCACACATGTTATTCTAGTAGTATTAGGACATCGCAGCAGCCTTAGTTGGACAAGTGGCTTAGGCCACTTTTTGATAATGACTGGACACCAGGAGATGTGAATGTGCTGAGGAAATATAGACAGTGGACAAAGATGCTGAATGTATAAATCCAGCCCAGGATCTTACAGCCTCTGTGTTCCTGAATCAAGGTGCAATGAGCTTCCCTACCATCTGGTCGTGTGAGGACGCCTCTGCATGAGTTCCAATGGCTTTGCCACACACTCTGCTGATTCTCGTCCTCTTCTGAGGAGGAAGCAGAGTTCTCTTCCACATGCTCCTTCAGCTCCACCTTTGTCTGTACAGCAATGCAGACCACCAGGATGTATGACGCCCTTGCAGGTGCGCAGGAACTGCATTTTTAGAGGTTTAGTGGCTCTTGTGGCGAGTTTCTCTCTTGAATTTCTGTTGTTGAGTTGTGCAATAAAATCAATAGCCATGCAAAATTATTGAATAGCTTCAGCATCAGGAAAGGATATTCAGCCCATCTGTCCACGCTGGCAAAAGTAAACTGGCTGGGCCTACTTCCCAGCCATTTCCAGAAACCTTGCAATTTTGTGTCTTCAAAGAATTAGTCAATTTCCTTTTGAAAACCAGCATTGAATCTGCCTCTGCTACGGTGTTTTACACAAACTTCACTATGGTACATTCATCTTCCTCATGCAAGGTTAATATATTGTAAATAATTGTGGCCCCCCCAGCACTAATCTCTATGGTACTCCAATAGTTACAATTTACCATTCTGAAAGCGTCTCCTTATCCCTCTCTTTTCTATTCACTAACAAAGTTCTATTAGTTACCCAATCTTCTACCCATACTAATATACTACTGGAGCATCATGGACTCTTAAGTAGCCTAATGTTTCATACATTATCAAATCCATCAGTTTTTCTACTTCTGTATTCAGGACGTAGTAAAATTGAAGTGTCAAAGACTGCAATAGTTACTTTGATGGTTCCTAACCAAACCTTTGAATAACCAATCCCAGACTTCAAGAAAAATTAATTTCCAAACACAATTTAAACAAAAGACGCAACCATTTATTAAATATACAAGAAATTTAGCAGAAAATTAAACAACATGGTAATCTAATTCACCCAAAGTATTTCTTTTCAACCACAATTCATACAAAAACAAGACAAACACAGTTAAGGGATAAAGAAAATAACAAAACTGGCCAGATTACTCAAACGGTTTTCATGATGCATTGTTTCACAGGTATAAATATGGACTTCTTGGCTGCTTTTCCAGAACCACCAATCCGGGTTACCTTCTAAGTTCACCCAAAGACAGCTACTCTTTGGGCTCCCGGAAGTTGGTGTGGGAGATTTAGGCAGGCAGCTTTTGAAACTTCATGCAGTGTTGGGAGCAGCCAAGCTCATCTCCCCTAGAAAAAAACAGTTCAAAAAATAACATCAATTCCATTTCCATCCCAATAAACTGATTTTCTCACCCTGAGGCCTCAATTACCAGTCAACAACTGCCATCTGCTTGAACATGTGATCTCTTCTCGACTTACCAAAACCAGTTCCCATTAAAAGCCAACTTTGCCAACTTCTGTTATCTGTTTACGTACACTTCCAGGTGTCATTGTTTCTGTTGGAATTCTTTTAAAATAAGAACCAGCCTGCAATTAGCCTCCAGGTCTGGCCTCACAAACAAAAGTTTGTTTGTACTGTCCTTTTCTTTTAACCACAAACTGCCCATGAGTCCTCATTCTCAGCTGACAATTTCCAGTTTACAACTCCAAATCAAAGCTGATAAGAGAGTAAAAATAAAAGTAGTGAAAAATCAGCGGTGGTTCTACCACCACCTCCCACCAAGTCTTATGCTCTACCACTCTCACAATAGCCTGCGACATCTTCCCTCACTTGCTGTCACCCACCTTAAACCCCCAACACATGCTCTGCTCTGCTGTACATGCTCTGCTCTGCAGACTTACCTGCTCAGGACACTTCTGAGAAAATTAAAATGCCACAGTGGGGTCAGTTCCATCCTTTACTTCTCTTTCAGGACACATTGGGGACTCAAGGGTTAAACATTCCATTACCAAAGGACTTACTGCAGTATCAACAGAAAGCCTATAGTCTTACAATACAGACAGAAGATCTCAGTAGGGGGGACGCTGACTGTATCTCAGAAATGGAGCCACACATATGGATTCCCCTGTAGCCTCAGACAGAGGTATTTGTCCTTCCCAGACAAGACTGATAGCCTTAGCCATAACCCTGTTAAACAGTCTCCTGCTCCCAATATCTTACTTCCCCTCCACATTAGCATAGGTATGTGAATCCCCCATTGAGAACAGGCAAAACCCTTCCGTTTTAATTTCTTCCCATCAAAACATGATCATGAAGAATACAATAATCAGTCCCTGAAATCCATTCACAAGTTACCACAGGACATCGACATTCATCAGGTTTTGTAAATTCATAATTACCTATCTTAAACTATGTAATGACAATTGACCATGTGACTGATAAACCTTTTGTTTAATCCCTAGAAAAAATACTGTCTTTGTGTGCAGGGCAGAGATTTGTGTAAAAGTGTCACCACAAGTAGACTCACGGCTACTTTGGGGACATTTTGAATCTCTTGCCAGCTGTCCGATAGTAAAGCATCTATCATTGTACAGAAACTTGTGTCATCTGGATTTGTAGAACAAAATATACTTCAACAGTTCCACCACAACTAACAGCTATAGCGCCCACTTGGATCTCCTGTAATACCTGCCCCTCTCTCATTCTAGCAGAAAATTGCCCAAAATAGGGCAGACAGAGGGATGGTGGATAGTGAATTGCTTGACATTAGGCTCCTCACCCCTCACATGGTGAGCAACTTGATTTTGACTGTCAGATTGGCTGATTGACTGTGTCCAAGCCCACGGACTGGTATTGGAAGCTGTCCTTGTCTTACTTAGCTGGGACATCCTGAGCGAAGTCTATCTCTCTTGACTTGATTGATGGCCGTTGACAATCATGACAAGATTCTGTCATTGTTTTTATGCAAATTGGCATGTCAAAACACAGGAACAGTGAGCCTGGAAGCTCTGGTTGGGACAGCAAAGCAAAAGGCAAGGCAAGGCAATGTAAGGCATGTGTACAGTTCTGGTCACATTACCAGAAGGCTGTGGATGTTTTGGAGAGGGTAAAGAAAAGATTTACCAAGATGTTGACTGGTAGGGGGTTTTAACTATGAAGAAAAGTTGAATAGACTAGGTTTGCTTCCACTGGAACACAGGAGCTTATGGGGTGATTTGATTCAAGTTTATAAGATTGTGAATGGGCTGAATAGATGGAAAGCATAAGGCTTTTTCCCCATTGTGGAGAGGAGGAGATACAGGTTCAGTATGCAGATGGGAAAGCTTAAAAGAAATACATGAGGCAAGCTTTTCACACAAAGGGTGGAGAGTGCCTGGAATGCACTGTCAGAGGAGGTGGTGGAAGCAGACACGATAGCAGCATTCAAGAAACATCTGAATGAATACATGAACAGGAAGGCAATAGAGGGATATGGATTCTGTAAGTGAAGACAGTTTTAGTGTGAAAGGGCAATATGTGTCAGCACAAGCTTGGAGGGCCAAAGAGCCTGTTCCTGTGCTGTATTATTCTTTGTTCTCAGCAGCATGAATCCAGGTTGTTCAGTGAGCAAGCAGCCTGGAGACACAACCTGGTCCAGTCTATGAACTGGTTGCATGTCAGAGCTGCAACATTATAATAATAGGTGCTGGTGCACCACAGATGTGCAAAGGAATCGTCTAAGTAAACCAGAGGTATGCCACAAGGGTTCTTAGAGGCTGGCATATATTGGGATTCAATGTCCGTGTATGTGGGGTACAGGTTGCCAGTATCCCTGGAATGTGTCCTGACATGTTGATATCTAGTGCTCAACATGGAGGTTCTTTGTAGCAAGCAGTGAGCTGATTTTTGCCAAGTATCTACTCAAATTTCCATTTTGAGACTTTGTGATAACTTGCTTGTTTGGCACCATTGGATCCCTACAGTGTGGAAATAGGACATTTAGCCCAAGTACAGACCAACCCTCCAAAGAGGATCCCACGCAGACTCACCCTCTCACCTTGTCCCTGTAACGCTGCATTTCCCATGGCTAACCCACCTAACATGCACATCCCTGGACACTAAGGGTGATTTAGCATGGCTAATCCACCTAACCTGCACATCTTTGGACTTTGGGTGGAAACCGGAGCCCTGAAGGAAACCCATGTAGACACAGTGAGAATGTGCAAACTCCACACAGACAGTCGCCCAAGGCTGGAATTGTTCCCTGGCGTTGTGAGGCAGCAGTACTAACTACGGAGCCATGTTTAGCAATATTAAGAAGCCAAGTCTGCATTTAATAGGATATAATTGCCCTTAACTGGCAACTCACCACTGCCTAGCCAAAAACTCATCTTGCCACTCAAAAACAAAGATAGTTGCAAGATGCTGCTGATATCAAGTCATGCAATGCTGCCATAAATTGTGCTATGGCCCACTTTTCTTGGATTTCTATTAGATTCAACCCTCTGTCTCTGCGTTTAACTCCCAATTTTTAAGTTCCCTTATGAAAAGTCTGGCAAAAAATGAGCTCCTCTTTGCAGATTCCCCGTTTTCTTGAATATAATGGATTGAATAGCTTCAATGAAAGGTTGTGCAGCTGTCTCAACCATTTAGAGGAAGTGCCAATCAATGTGAGGGGCCCATACACCTCTGACAAAATGCCCTCCAATTGCCTGTTATGATTTTGATCATGGTGAAATGGTACTGTCACTGAGACAGAATTCCCTACCTAAAGTTATAATGGCCTCTTATGGTGCAATAACAGAGTTTCTCTACTTTTGAGCTAGGCAGGCCTTGGTTCAAGTACCACCTACTCCAGAAGTGTGTGATAACAATTTGATTAAAAATTATCTTCAGTTACCTGTTTAATCACTTTAACTACCTGACTACCACTCTGAGCAGGTGGCTTTCACACTGGAACCTCAAGGGAAAGCCAAGACGACACCACAACATTGTTGGAATTACCATGAGGCAGTAACAACACCCATTTAATGCCATTTCTCAGGACTGATCTGTTGAACATCTCCTGTTTCTCTTTCTTTCCAGCACATTAAATTCCCTTAGAAACATAGAAAATAATATGTAGGCCTTTTGGTCCTTCCAGTCTGCACCACTTTTTAACATGATCACAACTGATCATGCAACTCCAGCATCCCACTCCTGCTTTCTCTCCATATCCCTTGATAACCTTTATCTGCAAGGGCCACATCCAGCTCCCATTTAAACATATCTAATTAACTGGCCCCAACAACTTCCTGTGGGAGAGAATTCCACAGGTTCACAACTCTAAGTGAAGAAATTCTTCATCTCAGTCCTGAATGGCTTACCTCTTATTACTCATAGAGTCATCGAGTTCCACAGTATCAAGATAGGCCCTTTGGCCCAAACTGGTCTATACCAACCAAAATGGGGTTAGTGTGTCCATTCACACTAACCCCATTTCCCTGCACATGGCCAGGGAAATTCTAATTCTTTCCTATCTAGTATTTAGCAATATTTAAAAGGCATTTCGATAATGTACCCTCCTCAACCACTTCTGCTGGCAACTCATTCCATACTTGTACCCCCTCCCCCCACTGTGTAAAAAGGTTACCCCTCAGATTCCCTTTTATTCTTTCCCCCTAATTTTATGCACTCACCATACGCGATGGATCGTGTCTTTTTTGAGATTTTAACGTCGCTCGTCTACGCGTGGATACCTCTATCCAGCAAAACCATAGCCGGATGATCTTAAGGGAACAGTAAAATACTTTATGAATCGCAGCGAGGCAAGGGATGAGCTGGGCTTATTGACCGTTAGACTAGGCGACCGCTCATCACTTGTTGTGTGAAGTGTGCTCTTTAATTTTTAACACCCCAATCTACCCACCACCTTTTAACTAAGTGATCTAAAACTCTATACTTTTATTAATAAAACCGTTAAAAACTGTCAAAATCATTAATTAAAACTCTAAAATACCTAAAACTTATTAAAACATTATCAAATAACATCAATAGGAGAAATTAAGAGTCCATAAAAATCCGTAAAAGTTCAAGGGTCAAAGACAAAACAAGGGTTGTGATATTCTGTGCAAAAGATTTAAATTTCAAGAACCCGAGGCTTTCATCAACTCAGAGTTCTTTTCGAACTACTTCCCTCGGGCTCCTATCACAAAACCGTAAAAGGACATTGTTCCTCCATCAATGAGGTCCATTATCTCTTTTCCTAGATGTTTATACTTGTTTAGCTTTTCTTCCCATGCTGATTCAAGCGAGTTGATCTGAAGGTCAGTTCTAATAGTTACATCCACAACAACGACCTGGTGTTCTTTCTTAAAATTAGTTCCGGTATCCAAAGTTTCCCGGCAACATCTTTAATTCTCGGTTCTATATATACTGTCCACCCGTTCTTCCTTACATACTTAACTAATTCTTCTGCAATTCTATTATGCCTCTTGATCCTCATGTTTTTAACATAAGGGCACCACCCCGTGATATGCGCAAACATTTCTGACGTATCATTACACCTTCTGCAATTCTTGATATTACATGGCCTTCCATACGACATTGACGCTCTTGTTGGATATAAATTTGTTCTCAGTAAAATCAAATTGATAACTTTAGATGTCTTCATATATTGTACTTTAGTCAACCAACCATTGGATATACTATCATTCTTATAATAATGAACCCCAGCCTCTTGACAGGGGAGGGCCATCCATCTCTGTAGCTCTTCTCCAGTTAGCATAGTTGGTACTGCTGAACTCTTCCATCTCATCTTCACTACCTTCCCTGATAGTATCCTCTTCACCCAATCGCCGATTAATATTCAGGTTCCAGATGTTTTCCATCACTTTAAGTTTACTCAATTTATGCATTTTTGCTGCCACACTGTCATCTTCGAACCGAAATAATGCATGCAAGATTTTGTCCTCAGATTTCTGTAGCATCCCGTACTTCCTCATTGTCGAGATTGGAATAAAGGTTGACAGTCTATTTAAAGCAAGGCCACCATCACGGGACTTGGCATATAATACTCCATCCGTGATCGATTGCGGGAGATGTAAAATTTCTTGAACTGCGCTTTTTATTTTATTATCTAATTTATTAAGATAATTAATAGAAACTTCAGATAAAACTAAATAATAATATAGTCTAGGAATAAAATATGTTTTTAAATTTCTACTTTTTGAACTGGTTTTAAGGGGGATCTTTTTAAATTTCCTAACCATTCGTATAATTGGCTTACGCCAATTCACGGATCAATCTTAGCACCTAAATATTTATCCATACTACCTGGCTCTATAAACTGTATGCTTCCTTCATTTAACTTCCAGTTAATTTTATCATTATATATAATTGTCTTATTTTTATATGTAAAGTAAAATCCTTTTGTTTTCTTTATATTAACCTCCATTCCCGTATTTTTACAAAATTTTTCTACAAGTTTAAGATTATAAACCATACCATCATACGATTGACTAACTAACGCTATATCATCTGCGAACGCTAATGTTGCGCAGTGATAGCTGTTCCTATCTATCCCTAAAAATATTCCTTTCTTCTTCTCTTCGATGGTACTTATCAGAGGGTCCATTACAATATTAAAAAGAATCAGCAACAATGCATCACCTTGCTTAACCCCTCTTAAAATTTTAATTTTTCCAGTTTTACTTTTAAAACCTTCCACTTGAGTAAAATTATCATATAAGTTTGTAACCAAATTAATAAATATTGACGGAAGTTGGAATCTTTTAAGAACTGTTATAATTAATTTGTGGATTAGTGATGCTGGAAGAGCACAGCAGTTCAGGCAGCATCCAAGGAGCAGCGAAATTGACTTTTTGGGCAAAAGTCCTTCATCAGGAATTAATTTGTGGCCCACTGTGTCAAACGCTTTTGCTAAATCCACGAAAACTACCACTAAATCTCTCGTTCTTTTTAGCCCCATTAATAATATTTTTCAGGATTTTAATGTTTTCCTCGCAACCTGCTACACTGGCCATAAAGCCCTTTTGTCTTTTATTCAGAGTTATTACTTTACTTAGTCTACTGGCTATAATTTTAGTAAATATTCTGAGCATAATTGGCCCTATAGTTATTGGTCTCCAATTATTAATATCCTTCAACCCTTCTTCATCGCTCACTTTTGGAATCAATACAGTTCTGCTTATTTTCATTTGATCCGGTATTATACCTGATTTCATCCAAATAGTATATATTCTAGGAAGTACTGTATTATCTTTATTGAATATCTTAACTATCTCCTTCAGTGTTACCCTATCTGGCCCTGCAACAGTTTTTACGTCCATCGCCTTAATGGCATGATTCACGTCCTCTACTGTCACAGGACCAGTCAGAGTCTCACTCACCGACCCCTCCCCTTGTCTTTTATATTTGGCAAAACCTTTCAAGTTATTTTTATCATTAGAGTTAGTTAATCTTTGTTTATAGTAATCTTCTAATTCTTTACTTAGTGGGCATTCACACCAAACTGGAGCCCCCATTAGGGTTCTTGCCAGGTATTGTCTCTTCGTTTTATATAAGACCTGCATTTCTTTAAATTTACCTTTCTTTTTACTATACCTTCTCTTAGCCTTATTTTCCTTCCTCTTCATTCTTGGTCCACTATCCCTTTGCTTCAAACCTATTCGTTTAATGCGAGTCTCCTTCTTATCTTTATCACCTTCCTTATTCGTTCCCAATTTATCCATTATCGTACCCATTATATTCTCAAATTCCTTATTAATACCTTTATTCCTTCCCATATCATCCTCTACTATTTTAATTAGTTCTGTTAGTGACTTACTCTTAAAGTTTACTTTATCCATAATATTATTACTCTCTAGATCACTCTTTTCATTTAATCTTTCTTTCTCTACTTCCCTATCTATCTCCCGATCACTATTATCCATTTCATCATTATCACTCATATTAAGATTCAGTTCTTGATCTATACCTTTATCGTCATCGCGACTTTTACCTTTCTTTAATAACCTCCTTTTGTCCGAGATTTGTTCTGCTGTTTTAGAACCTAATTTCTCAGCTATAACTTTATTAATATTTTTGCAGCCACTAAATTCTGCTTCTAATTGTTGCAACAATTCCACCTCATTCCTGAAGAAGGGCTTATGCCCGAAACGTCGATTCTCCTGTTCCCTGGATGCTGCCTGACCTGCTGCGCTTTTCCAGCAACACATTTCCAGCTCTGATCTCCAGCATCTGCAGACCTCACTTTCTCCACCTCCTCATAAGACCATATTCCCCTCTTACTATCCTCCTTATTTTCCGTCTTATTCCTATTCTCTACCTTTCCTCTTTTCCTCTTCTCATTTCTTAAAATGGGGTGAGCATGTCTTTCATGTTGCCCCAATCCTCTGGCTGTCTTAAATTTTAAAGGACCTAATTCACAGTGGTATAGTTTCTCTACCTCTCCTTCCTTATTATTATTACTACTGGTATCATTACTATTATCATTATTATCATTCTTAGAACACTTAGGATAGTGGCATGCTACTGCTTGGTAATTCCCTTTCCACTCACATTTACTATATCTAACTCTAACTGATTTAATTCCCTTACATATCTTTAAATGCTTCCTAAACCTCCCCGGAGTATTATAGATCTTATTACAATAATTACAGTTAAAATTATCTACCGGGTATTTAATTATTACCTCTATTTTATCAGGTTCCCTCATTATTGGGTGGATAATCCTACCTTCATACCTCTCCTCGCCTCTCTCTGATTCTCCATATCGACTAAAATCAAATGGTCCATTAAAATTCGAATTAAAAATTGTCCGGCTATTAAATGAACCCGACTGCAGAGGGGCCTTCTCTACTAGTTGTTCTCTTCGAATTGCGTCCTGATCATTCTGGACGATATTAATGACTTCCTCGTGCCTGCCTGAGGACAGCCTTGCCGGAATAATCCCTATAGTCTCTTCCGTCTGCGTCAAGACGGATTGTCCAGTCCATTTTTGGCTTACACATTTTGCGCATGGTGCCACCAATAGTAACCGTGCGGGGCGGATATTTACCCGGTCTCCCACCCAACCGGAATTTTTGGTATTGGCCATAATTGCCGCTGCCAAATTTTGTTTCTAATTTAGACCGAATGGTCACCAGCCGTCTCGTATCTTTTCTGAGGTCGTATTCGCTGGCCTGGTCCGAGTACTGCTCAAACAACAGAGAGAAACAATAAAACTGCCAGTGGTGTATAGTACCGGTAAAACCAAGGTAAAACCAAGGATAAAACCAGACTAAAACAACCTCTAGACAATTTAAAATTGCCTATCAAAAGCTTCCTCTTACAGGCCGTTACCGGGGGGAACCACGAGGAGGTTCGACCTTACTTTGTAATCGATAAAATACGTACAAACGATCACAAAGGTGACTATGCAGGCACCGGTCGGAGACCAACAACCTTAAAAACACTGTAGTCACATCCCCCCAGTCTCTTAGTCCTCGATTCCCCAACCCTGGGAAAAGGACTAAGAGCATTCATCCTATCCATGCCTCTCATGATCTTATACACCTCTATAAATGTATCCCCTCAATCTCCTATGATCAAAAGAAAAAACGTCCTAGCGTGAACAACCTCTCCCTAGAATTCAGACCATTGAGTCCAAACAACATCCTTGTAAATTTCTGCTGCACTCTTTCCAGTTTAATAACGTCCTTCATATAACAAGGTGACCAAAACTGCACACAATACTCCAAGTGCAGCCTCACCAACGTCCTGTACAACTGCAACATAACTTGCAACTTCTATACTTAATGCCCTGACCGATGAGAAGGACAGCGTGTCAAAAGACTTCTTCATTACCCCGTCTACCCTGTGACTCCACTTTCAGAGAACTGTGAACCTGAACTCCAAGATCTAACAAACAACAATAGGCCCAGCACTGACCCCTAAAGCACTCCACTAGTCACAGACCTCCAGTCTGACAAGCGTCCTTCCACCATTACCCTCTGCTTCATACCATCAAGCCAATTTTGTATCCAATTTGCCAGCTCGCACTAGGCTCCATGTGAACTCAGCTTCCAGAGCATCCTACCATGTGGAACCTTATCAAAGGCCTTACTGAAATGCTTATAGACTATGTCTACTACCCTGCCCTCATCAACCTTCCCAGTCACTTTATCAAAGAACTCTTAACAAATTTGTGAAGCATCATCTCTCACTCACAAAGCTATGCTGACTACTCCTAATCAAACCCTGTCTTTTCAAATGCATGTATATCGTATCCCTCAGAATCTTCTTAAGTAACTTACCCACTACAGATATTAAGCTCACTGGTCTATAGTTTCTAAACTTTTCTTTGCAGCCCTTCTTGAATAATGGCACAACATTTGCTACCCTCCAGTCTTCCAGGACTTCACCCGTGGCTAACGATGATGCAGAAATATCATTCAGGGCTCCACAATTTCTGCTCTGGCCTCTTGCAATATTCTTGAATATATCTGGTTAGGACCAGGAGATTTATCCACCTTCATACATCCTAATACATCTGACACCTTCTCTGCCGTGATATGGACTATCCTCAAGACATCACCATTAACTTCCTCAAGTCTTCATGTCTTTCTCCATGGTAAACACAGAGGTGAAACATTCATTGAGAACCTTGCCTATCTATCTCTTGTGGTTCTACACATACAAGTCCACTTTGGTCCTTGAGAGGTCCTAATCTCTCTCTAGTTATTCTTTTTCTTTTAATATACTTAATTACCTCTTTGGATTCACCCTAATCTTCACAGCCAAAGGTTATCTCGTGCCCCTTTTTCGTCCTCCTAATTTCCTTCTTCAGTAAACTCATGTATTCCCTATGTGTCTCCAGGGATTCTCTTGGTTAGAGAGATGCTAGAATCCAAAGGACCAAACAGGAGGCTGGAAGCACACAGCAAGCCAGGCAGCATCAGGAGGCAGAGACATCAACATTTTTGGTAGAACCTTCTTGAAGAAAGGTTGACTTCTCCACCTCCTGATGCGGAGTCAAAAAGTGTGACGCAGGGAGAACACAGGTCAGGCAGTATCCAAGATGCAGGAATGTCGACTCTCCTGCTGCCTGACCTGCTTTGCTTTTCCAGCGCTACACCTTTTGACTCTGACTCTCCAGCATCTGCAGTCCTCACTTTCTACCACCTCCTGATGCTGCCTGAAGTTGCTGTGTTCTTCCAGCCACCTGTTTGCCTGCCCCCATATTCTTCAGCTGCAACCCCCTAAATTCTGGGCTTCCCCCAACATCGGGGCCATTCTCCCTGTATTTAGACTGCCCAGTCCCATCGGGATGTTGTATGCTTCCATGAGATCCCACCCCCTCTAATTCTTCTAAGTTCCAGCAAATAGAAGCCCAGTCAAACCAGCCTTTCCTCAGACTAGGAGACAGTAAGGAGTGCAGATGCTTGAAGCCAGATGAGTGAAGCTGGAAGAGCACAGCATCCGAGGAGCAGGAAGGTCAAAGTTTCCGGTTTTCTTCACATGCCAAACCCCAGGCTTGAGTCAGCGTGGGGCCCCGGGCCGGGTCAGCGTGTGGGGGGGGCTGGGTCAGCGTGTGGGGGTGAGGGTGGGGGGGCAGGTCAGCGGGGGGCCCCAGGTTGGGGGGGGGGAGCCGGGCCGGGTCAGCGTGTGGGGGGGCCGGGTCAGCGGGGGCCGGGTCAGCGGGGGGCCCGGGGCTCGGGACAGCGGGGGGCCCGGGGCTCGGGTCAGCGGGGTGGCCCGGGTCAGCGGGAGGGGGGGTGGCCCGGGTCAGCGGGGGGGGGGGTGGCCCGGGTCAGCGGGGGGGGGGTGTGGCCCGGGTCAGCGGGGGGTGGGGGGGGTGGCCCGGGTCAGCGGGGGGGGGGGGGGGGTGGCCCGGGTCAGCGGGGGTGGCCCGGGTCAGCGGGGGGGGGGGGGGGGGGGTGGCCCGGGTCAGCGGCGGGGGGTGGGGGTGGCCCGGGTCAGCGGGGGGGGGCGGTCTCAATTTTGCCGAACGCCACTCTCAGAACCTCCAGCTTACCCCCTCAGGGCTCAATGTCCCCCCTCCTCCTCCCCGGGGAAATCAGTGACCGGGCTTTCGGCGTTGCCCAGCCAGCGGGGGGAGTGAAGTTTAGCAGTAACCACCCCCCACCCCCCCGGGGTCAGTTCGTCGACGACGAGGAGGGTCCGTCTCCAACCGTCAAACCGCCCGATGGGCGGGGCGAGGCGAGGCTGGCAGCCAATCAGGAAGCTCGATGTTGCTGGGTGCGGACGCAGTTGGCGTTGCTAATGAGACGAAGATGGAGGCGGTGCCGGGGCAACAAGGTGAGAGAGAGAGAAAACCTCACACGGGGTGAGAGACCGACTGGTCGCGGGATTCTGCCCTTACCCAGAAGGTGCAGGATATTCTCCCCCCACCCCCCTTTATGGGGGGGGGGGCTTACAGCCGTATCTCTCAGGGAGTGTAGTGGGGTGCTGGAGGAGGAGGATGATGATACAGAGTCCTCGGGAGGGGAAAGCTCTCTGCTGTTTGACAATGCTGCCCTCCCCCCCAACCTCTGCCACACCCCTTATCCCCACGGCTGCACATTATATATATATTATTCCCAAAAATTTTATCTCTGATCACCGCCAATGAGAATTTCATTTAATTTTTAAAGAACTTGCAGCTCTCAACTGCGATGATGTTCTCTCCCACCCCACCCCACCCTCCTCCACCTTTCTTGTTGCATCGATTCATTTGATGACAATTGTACGGTCCGTGTGACTTGCTGTTGGTTTTACTAGTGTACCTTATGGTAAAAGTAATTGCACGGCTTAACGATGTATAAATTCACAAAAGCTATTGTCATCCAAGTCAAATTCTGCTGAATAAGTTTGAGTTACCGCGACGTCGGTTTGAGCGCCCACACACTAATATTTGCTCCATTCATGAATTGTTATTGTAGAGAAAAAAAATTGTTGTACAAGTTTTAATGTAAATGTATTGTCTGATTCTGAGAAAATAAAAACGATGCACATGCTAGCATGACCTTTTTGTGGTTGCATGTCAGTTGGATGATGATGAATGGGAAGCTTTTGCATTTCAAAAGACTGAATGCTGCCTGCCGAATCTATTTGTATGGAGTTGCAAATATTACCGTTCTTTCTTTCCGTCTGTGAGTCTGTTGTCATAAGTGCCATTAAAATTGAGGGTAGTGAGCACTTCCACTGGCATAGCTGCCCAGTCCAGTAAGCAGCGTGGCTTGGTGAAATGCAGCAATCTGCAATCAGCTCTCGACAGAGTGAGAATCCTGAAGTACTGCTCTGTAGGCCAAGAAATTTGAGCCTTTGTCTGTGTGGAGTCCTTGAAATCCAGTTTATAAACCAAACAGTGTTCGAATCATAACTGACGATCAATTGAAGGAGCACCTGTGAATGTTGCATATATTCATCAAGCCCCTGTGACATTCATCATACTGCTCAGTCAGGGCCTGTACCTGCCAGGCATTCTCGAATGACTTTGTCTGTGAAATCCAGAACTGCACTGGTTAAAACTTGCATTCTGTCTTGCTTGCACAATTGAATCCTGACTTAGATATATTGTGGCAGTTAGAAGGGGAGTGACCATTTCCAATTTTGTACTTTTCACCGGTTCACTCGAAGAGGTTAAAATTGAAGCAATAGTATCTGTATATGTATTGTATAATTAGTCTTTAGACCGATTTCTCTTCTCTGCATCCCAGAATGATTATTTCCTGTCATTTTTTAGTAATTATTTATTTACTAGAAAATTGCTGATAAGTATGTTGCTCCCATCAGTTTAATATGTCGATTTTGTTTCAAGTAATGTGATTTAGCAGTATGTTGGTATATTGCTTTCTCTACGCAGCTCTCAATCAATCTGTACATGCATATCTAAATTCACACACAAGGTTCAGTTTTGTCAGAAAACGGATTAGACAATAGACAGTAGGTGCTGGAGTAACCATTCGGCCCTTCGAACCAGCACCACCATTCATTATGATCATGGCTGATCATCCACGATCAGTATTCTGTTCCTGCCTTATCCTCATAACCCTTGATTCCACTATCTTTAAGAGCTCCATCCATCTCTTTCTTGAAAGTATCCAGAGACTTGGCCTCCACTGCCTTCTGGGGCAGAGCAGTTCATATATGTCCTCTAGTCCTGGACTCACCCATCAGCGAAAACATGCTTCCTGCCTTCAGAGTGTCCAATCCTTTAAAAGTCTTCTACATCTCAATCAGATCCACTGTCATCCTTCTAAACTCAAGTGTATACAAGCCCAGTCGCTCCAATTTTTCAACATATGATAGTCCCGCCATTCCGGGAATTGACCTCGTAAACCTACGCTTCTCTCCCTCAATAGCCAGAATGTCCTTCCTCAAACTTGGAGACCAAAACTGCACAAAATATTCCAGTTGCCGTCTCACCAGGACTCTGTACAGCTGCAGAAGGAGTTCTTTGCTCCTATGTTCAATTCCTCTTGTTATGAAGGCCAGCATGCCATTAGCTTTCTTAACTGCCTGCTGTACCTACATGCTTGCTTTCATTAACTGATGTACAAGAACACCTAGATCTCGTTGTACTTCCCTTTTACTTAATACAATTCCATTTAGATAGTAATCTGCCTTTCTGTTCTTGCCACCAAAGTGGATAACCACATATTTATCCACATTAAACTGCATCTGCCATGCATCCGTCCACTCACCTAGCCTGTCCAAGTCACCCTGTATTATCATAACATCCTCCTCACATTTCACATAACATCCTCACCCAGCTTTGTGTCATCAGCAAATTTCCTAATATTACTTTTAATACCTTCATCTATATCATTAATGTGTATTGTAAATAGCTGCAGTCCCATCACCGAAACTTGTGGTACCCCACTGGTTACTGCCTGCCATTACAAAAGGGACCCGTCTATCACTACTCTTTGCTTCCTGTCAGCCAGCCAATTTTCAATCCAAGTCAGTATTTTGCCCCCAATACCATGTGCGCTAATTTTGCTCACTGATCTTCTATGTGGGACTTTGTCAAAGGCTTTTTGAAAGTCCAGGTACACTACATCCACTGGCTCTCCCTTGTCTATCTTCATAGTTACATCCTCAAAAAATTCCAGAAGATTAGTCAAGCACGATTTCCCCTTCGTAAATCCATGCTGACTCTGACCTATCCTGTTACTGCAATCCAAATGAGTCATAATTTCATCTTTTATAATTGACTCCAGCATCTTTCCAACCACTGATTTCAGGCGAACCGGTCTATAATTCCCTGTTTTCTGCCTCCCTCCTTTCTTGAAAAGTGGGACAACATTAGCCACCCTCCAATCGCAGGAACTGATCCTGAATCGATAGAACATTGGAAAATGATTAGCAATGTGTTCACGATTTCTAGAGCCACCATCAGGTCCCGAGGACTTATCAGTCTTCAGACATAACAGTCGATCCAACACCATTTCCTACCTAATATAAATTCCCTTCAGGTTCATCCATTACCCTAGGTCCTTCAGCCACTTTACATCTGGGAGATTGCTTGTGTCTTCCCCAGTGAAGACAGATCCAAAGTACCTATTCAACTCTTCAGCCATTTCCTTGTTCCCCATAATAAATTCACTAGCTTCTGTCTTCAAGTGCCCAATTTTAGTCTTAATCTTTTTCTTTCTTTTCACATACCTAAAAAAGCTTTTACTATCCTCCTTTATATTTTGGGCCAGTTTGCCTTCGTACCTCATTTTTTTCTCCGTATATTGACTTTTTAGTTATCCTCTGATGCTCTTTAAAGGTTTCCCAGTCAACCACGGTTGCCCCGCCTCCCCTTAGAATCTATCTTCCTCTTTAGATTGAACTGATCCTGCACCTTCTGCATTATATCCAGAAATACCTGCCATTGCTGTTCCACTCCCATCCCTGGTAGGGTATTGAACCATTGAACTTTGGCCAGCTCCTCCTTCATAGCTCTATAGTTCCTTTTGTTCAACTGCAGTACTGACACTTCCGATTCTCCCTTCTCCATCTCAAATTGCAGATTAAAATTTATCATTCTAAAAGGCAGATTTCCAGCAGACTTCTTGGATTATTTCTTAAGTACTAAGATTTTGGATTTGTACTGGTGTTTATTTATAACCTCTAAAACCCATATTCCAAACTAGGGCTGGATATCATAGTGCACACTTTATGCTATGCTTCTCCTTACCTTAACCCTACTTTGGAGTAGTCTTAAGTGTGTAGCTCAATTGCCCTTTTACAGTCAACCTTAGTGGATCAGCTAATTGTATAATTCTCAACCACAAATATTAAATTGAGGTAAATACCAAGGAGGAAATCCTGAGACAAAAGGATGGTTGGATGGACAGAATATTGGCAAATAGAATTTAGTCCTAAAAAGTGGGGTGATGTATTTTGGGAAGATTGACAAAGCAAAGGAGTGCATGATAAATGGTAGGGCAGAGAGTACAGAGAATGCATGTCAACAGATCCTCGAAAGCAACTGGACAGTTGGTCTGGTGTTGCTTTTCCTTAGAGCAGAGAAGACTGAGGGATAACTTAATTCAGTGACTTAATAAAGTAGAAAGGAAGAATTTTTTTTCCTTTAGTAACTGGTTTGATAAACTGGATGCATAGATTAAAGGTAAAGGGCAGGAGTTTTAAAGGGGATTTAAGGGAGAAATGTTTCATCCAGAGCATGGTGGGTATCTGGAACTCACTGCCTGAAAGGATGATAGAGGGCTGCAAATGTAATACAATTTTAGAAATATTTTGATAATTAGTTGAAACACCATCATGTACAAGGCTGTGGGCAAAATGCTCGAAAATGAGAAATGCTTGTCTGCTGTTGTGTAGACAATGGCTAAAGGCCATAGGGTTCTAAAACACTGTGACCCTTATGCCAATACGAAATACAAACTATAATCAATATATTTCAGAATATGTTGGGGAGATAACTTGATTTGATTAACCAGGGTTAATTTGAAGAGTTATGTTTTATTAGATTATCATGAGCTTCCAACAAAAAAAAGTAATGGAGCATGTTGATGACATTTCCTGACTGAGGTAGGAATGGTCCAAAATCTATCTCAGTGTGAATATTCCTCAAAACCTTAACATTTGTGCCTTGAATCCACAGTTTGGCTTTTGCGATTAATGTCAAAGCAATGGTCCTCACTGCTGACTTCTAAGAATACTGGTAACAAAGAGGACTCTAGACGTTTTGACAGTCTTGTCAGAGTCAAGAGCATAGTGCTGGCAAAGCACAGTAAGTCAGGAAGCATCTGAGGAGCGAGAGAATCGATGTTTCGGGCATAAACTTCTGCTCCTCGGAGGCTACCTGACCTACTGTGTGTTTCCAGCACCACACTCTTGACTCTGAGCTTCAGCATCTGATTAGATTAGATTACTTACAGTGTGGAAACAGGCCCTTGGGCCCAACAAGTCCATACTGACCCTCTGAAGAGCAACCCACTCATACCCATTCCCCTAACACTACGGGAAATCTAGTTAAAGGTTAGATTAGATTCCCTACAGTGTGGAAACAGGCCCTTCAGCCCAACAAGTCCGCACCGACCCTCCAAAGAGCAACCCATCCAGACCCATTCCCCTACATTCATCCCTGACTATTGCACCTAACACTACGGGCAATTTAGCATGGGCAATTTACCTAACCTGCACATCTTTGGACTGTGGGAGGAAACCAGAGCACTCGGAGGAAACCCACGCAGACACGGGGAGAATGTGCAAACTCCACACAAACAGTTGCCTGAGGCAGGAATTGAACCCGGGTCTCTGGCGTTGTGAGGCAGCAGTGCTAACCACTGTGCCGCCCCTCCCTTTCTCCTAGACTTATCAGAGTATGATGAAATTAAGCATGAGATATTTATAGCAATCTGTGGCATACAAACTACAGTGATGCTATCGAGAAGGCTTATTAGCCAATCATCTTGTAGTGTCTCAGTTAGCAAACTGCGAAGTGAAAAGTTTGGGTTATAATCCACAGAAAACAAAATAAACAACATGCTGGATGTACTGGCATCGTTGGTTCAAAGATTCAGTAGCAATTTCAAATGCCTCATAAGGATTCAAATCTAATTATGATAAATGTGATTACAAATTGCAAGTAGGACTTGGTACTGTATTATAGTAAGATGCATTAACATAAGTATACTAGTTTGTAAGGGGATTAGAAATTATTTGGCCAGTTCAACATGAACTGCATTAAAAATCCTACAGTTAGCAGATAGAGTCAAAGTAATACTTCAAATACAGGAAGGAAAAGATAGTGGGCCAAATCATCTTGTCTTTAAATTATCTTGGAGCAAATATGTGTGTCAGGACCTTGTGGATATCCTGCAGTGACCTACATGAGAATTGTCTGGAAAGTTTTAGCTTGCAGCAGATAGTCCTCCTGCTCCTGGGATCCTCTGCTAACGTCTCAGATTCTGAGTTACATTCAGAGACTTTGGACAATTTTGATTTATTTACCTCGGAAATGTGAAACAGAAAAAGCTTTCTCTAACTCCTGAGTAATTGATGTCCCAATCACTTATGCTGACCACCTCCTTCCCTGACCCTGCAAGTCCCCAACCTGACCTGATCAATCATTCCACATCTCTGCCCCCCCAAACAGATCTAACAGCACTCCTCATCTGACTCCCTCATTAGACCTAATGCTTTCTAATGAGACCATGTTCACATGAATGAACTTGATACCCAATGAAGTAAATGAACTTACTGTTAAAGTACAGATTTGAGATGGCCCAGGGAATCCCTTGTGGACTCAGACCTGTAAAGCCTCTCTCTTGGTTCGTCCTGGAGGTCGTACTCTTTGGAAGTCTGGAATAAAAACCTCTTACAGACAGACTAGTTTAATTTTAGTCATCCCCTTTATTCACTAATAGCATCACTATTACAACATAACACTGATACCTATAAGCTAAACTAACTAGGTTCTAATAACCTAGGAGAGTAGTGTACCAGCTTTTCAAGTGCCCCAGCAGGCTACTTCCATACTGATACAAAGTGGCTTCCTTTATACAAAAGTTTACAAAAACATTGCATGTTCTTAGTTAGACAGATAACAGTGAAATTCTGGATCAGTGGTGCTGGAAGAGCACAGCAATTCAGGCAGCATCCAACGAGTAGCAAAATCGACGTTTCGGGCAAAAGCCCTTCATCAGGAAGGACTTTTGCCCGAAACGTCGATTTCGCTACACGTTGAATGCTGCCTGAATTGCTGTGCTCTTCCAGCACCACTGATCCAGAATTTGGTTTCCAGCATCTGCAGTTATTGTTTTTACCTAGATAACAGTGAAAGACAATAATTCATAAGGAAGACAGGTCTGTGTGCACTTGACTGATCACTCCTACAGGCCTTGAGCTATCCATCAGGTGGGAAAAAGAAATCCAGCCAAGTTAGGAGTCTGCTGGTGAGATAGGTTCCTATAAAGAAGTACCAGTCTAAATTAAGTGGGAAATGTCATAAGGTAACCTTGGACAGCTCACATGTCTGATATCATTGTTTTGTGAAATGGCTCCTTATCAAGGAGGGCAAACCTTTGACCATGAAATGGCTTCCTGACAGATTGTGTCAGAATCTCTTCAATGTTAGGTTTAGAATCATTTTAAGTGGGGAGCAGATTCTTGCTCTTTAACTTAAGCACAGAATCATTCTGTACCTGAGGCTGAAATGTTCCTGCAAGGTTGTATTTAAAATGATTAATTAGTCTCGAATTAAACATGCCTTCTTTTTAAGTTGGTGATTCAAATTCAAATAAGACATAAGATCTGATTAATTAGAATTAACAGTGGGGCAGTCTGTAAGGTACGTAAAAACAGCAAGTAAGTGAAAGTTTTATCAATATTTCCTTTTACAGAGTTTGCATTTCATAACCAGTAATGGCTACTCAAAATCATCAAAAAGTCTCAAAATGCAATTAAATTCAATCCAAAGCAGATAAGCACTAAGAGTTAATTTTCTACTGGATTCAACAGCCTCAGCAGCAAAATGGTCTTTCTCTCTCTAGTGTCCTTTTGAACTCTCAAGTCAGGGTTTTGTAACAACAAAGATTTATTTTCTCTCTATGACTGCCCCAAGTGCAAGGAGTAATAAGAATCCATTATAATTGGCAGCATCTAACCGTTAATTACAAAGTTTTTGATAGTACTGAGTTTCGTTTCAGGGTCAGAATCAAACACTGTCATTAATTTCACAACAGAATGGCTGTGAATGTTATCATTTGATGTCCTGTTCACACAGATTCACTGATGCTAAGGCAAATGTTCTTAATTGTCTTACAGCATCCTGTTATCACTTGGTGAGCCCAAGTTCCCTATCTTTTGCATTCTTTAAGATCCCCCCTTTTCTGAGCCTTCCTGCCTGTCTATTTTCTAGTGCAGTAAATGTGTTCTATAATTCAGCATTACATTTTGGTCTAAATGTTTAAAGACAAGTTTTAAGGCTGTAGACTTTCTCATTACTACTGCCCCACCTGACCCAACATGACCTGAAGGATTCCGTCTCTAACTACATACCTGACTTGCACCTCCCTCTGCGATCAGAGCTGACTCCCCTCCATCCCCAGGCCCCCCAAACAAAGTACCTGCCAGGCTGTATCTAACTGCCCACTTTCACCCCCCACCCCCACCAAATCTCTCACTGGGCACAGCTTTCTGATTTCAGTTGTTTAAAAGCACCAACATTACATCTAATATTGATATTTTGGAATGTCTTTTTGGATGACAACAGCTGTCCAATTGAAGAGGAATAGCTGAGTCACTAGTGTACTTGTAAATGAATAATCATTTAAAATATTTTCATGTTGATATTCTGTTTGTGAAGGTGGAGCAGCAGAATGTGATCTAGCATCTTGCAAAATTTGTGGACGAACGTTTTTACCAGCAGTGCGGGTAAGTGTATAGTATCAAATTCACT
Source organism: Chiloscyllium plagiosum (assembly GCF_037043375.1). Taxonomy (NCBI): domain Eukaryota; kingdom Metazoa; phylum Chordata; class Chondrichthyes; order Orectolobiformes; family Hemiscylliidae; genus Chiloscyllium; species Chiloscyllium plagiosum. The sequence goes on from NW_028270142.1 coordinate 17,814,419, forward strand.
CTTCTCTTTCCATACACCCACCGCAGTTATATTGCCGAGAGATAATTGATATTTTGTTGTTTTATTCAGGATTAAGAAATGGATGCCACCATCAATAGTAGGGGCATTCAGCAAAAACTTGCAATATCTCCTTTTAATGTAAGGTAACATCCCAAGGACCATTATGAAACAAATCTTGGTGGATCAAAACAATGTAATGCACACATTAAGCCTAATTTGAAGGAAAGTATTTCTAACAGGGTAATATTTTATATCGAGGCAAAACTAAATTGCTTAATTACAAAACATTTGAGTGGATACATTTATGAATTCAAATGTTGCTTAATTATGTTATTGCATGTCCTTAAATAGTGAATGGAATATTCAAGTATCAAATGCTTCTAATAACAGTATTAGGAATTCTGTCCTTTGGACAATTCAGTGAAAGAGTACTTTCTTTAATCGTTATGGGATAGCAGCTTCTTTGCTTGATTCCATTTATTTCACATAAAATAAGCTGCCTACTTGAACTGTCACAGTTGATCTGCTATAGGTAGACCCCTCCCACTCCACCAAGGATATGTAGGTCTTTGGACTCCTCCATCGCCAGACCACAACAAAACGACGGTTGGAGGAAGGGCGCCTCATCTTCCGCCTAGGAACCCTCCAACCACAAGGGATGAACTCGGATTTCACCAGTTTCCTCATTTCCCCTCCCCCCACCTTGTCTCAGTCTAATCCATCGAATTCAGCACTGCCTTCCTAACCTGCAATCTTCTTCCCGACCTCTCCGCCCCCACCCCAGTCTGACCTATCACCCTCACCTTGACCTCTTTCCACCTATCACATTTCCGACGCCCCTCCCCCAAGTCCCTCCTCCCTACCTTTTATCTTAGCCTGCTGGACAAACTTTCCTCATTCCTGAAGAAGGGCTTATGCCCGAAACGTCGATTCTCCTGTTCCCTGGATGCTGCCTGACCTGCTGCGCTTTTCCAGCAACACATTTTCAGCTCTGATCTCCAGCATCTGCAGACCTCACTTTCTCCTTATAGGTAGACCCACACAATGTTGGGTAGAGTGTTCCAGGATTGTGACACAGGGACATTGAAGTAATAGCAAGTCAGGACAGTGAGTGGCTTGGAGGGGTGCCTACTGGCAGTGATATTTCCATGTTTCTGCTGCTTTCTCCTTCTGGATGGTAATGGTCATGGGTTTAGAAGATACTGTAAAGGATTCTTGGTGAATTTCTGAAGTGCATCTTGTAAATGATGCACTTGGTGGTTGCTGTGTATCAGTGATGGAGGAAATAGTTGTTTTTGGTTATGGTGCCAGTCAAGTGTGCTACTTTGTTCTAGGTGGTGTCAAGCTGCTTCTGTGTTAATGGAAATGAATGTCAAGGGGCACTGGTTCAATTCTCTCTTGTTGGAGATAGTCATTGCCTTGCATTTGTTTGGTCTGAATTCACTTACCACTTGTCAGCACAAGTTATTGCTACATTTGGTAATGGACTTGCTTCATTATCTGAGTAGACATAAGTCGTGTTGAACATTGCACAAACATAGTGAACATAGCCGCTTTTGACCTCATGTTGGAGTGAAGTTCATTGAAGAAGCAGGTGGGTTGGTGATGGTGTTATCTGGGACTTTGTATGCAAGATACAATTCCATGAATATGACTTTCAGGTTAATGCCTGATTCATCGGTCGGACACCTGTCCCAATTTTGGCATAAGGGCCCAGATAATAGTAAGTGGACATTTGCAAGGTTGACGTGACTGAGTTTACCATTGTCATTTCCGTTGTCAAGTCAATGCAGGATGTTCTTCCCAGATTTCTTCCTTTAAACAACAGTTAATGTAATATGTCTACATAAATTGCAACAACATACTCAAAACTCAACTCTGGCAGCATCATCGCTGGTGATTTGCAAACCAAGCTGCTCTTGGCTTCAGGCATGTTTGCAAATAGAATTAGTATCATGCTCAACTAATTTGTAGGCAAAGCCACCTGAATAACGTTTTTCATACTACATGTTCTATTGTATGTCTTGTTTAGCAATGTAAGTCCCCTGTCTATCTGGATTTGTGTGTATAATTTTTATAGAGCAATAAATATTCTTTGAACTCTGTTAGTTTAGGTATAGGATACAAGTTTACCTGGATAATTTTTGAATACTCAGCCCGGAATGCAATTGGAGCAGCTGGGCATTTTCTGCTGCAGTACACCTTGAAACTGAATAAAACAATTAAAGTATCTTGGGATGTTATAAAAATGTATCTCTTAAAGTTCTCACTCTCTAAAGCCCCATCAGTTTTGCATCATAAATTACGTGGAAACTTCTGCAAGAGCAACAGCCATCAGTTATGGCAGCTGGGGTTGATTCAAGCCCATCGAATGGGATGAATTCTGCAGGCTGTCCTGCACACATGAGTTTTGGGCAGAGACATGCCAATCCCTAGAGCACATGGGTCTCATCAAATAATTATCATTTGTCTAGTTCACTTTCATGTTGGATTGTTATTTTTATTGAGAAGACCTCATGTTGTTTGTTGTTAATGGGATAACTTCACACACCCATGCTATAGCAGATACTTTTCAGAGGTGAAGGCATGTTAGAGAAGGAATAACATTTTTGTTTAGGATATGTTCATTCTTGATGCTCACAATCTATAGAATGAAACATGAAATCAACTCCATTATTAATACCACAATCCTGCATTTTAAATTTTTGCCAGTGAACTTAACAGACACTATTTTCTGATCAATCAACCTGAATTGGATCCAAATGAAGCATGTTGAATGTATTTATTATATCCAGAAGCTACAAACAAAACAGAAATGCAAAAGTGGAAAATGCATACGCGTTAACATTTAGGTGTCCGCTTATAAGTGTTTTATTTTGTTCAAATACTGACTGTTGTGTGATTCTGCATTTACTTTTACCTAAGAATGAATTACTTTGGAGCAATTTGTTGGTATTTTATCACAATGAGCTTTAATATTAAACACTAAAGATGATGAAATGGAAAGATTTGATAAGATTTTACACATGGATGCAGCAAATCTAGAAATCCAGCAATAGATGGCTAAAAATCTAATGACAGAAACTTTTGGGATTTTCTGTGTCCCCAGCTTCCTCAATGACTCCACCTGTTAGATTTTCCAGAAGCAAGGAAATTGTTGAACCTGAATTGCTTGAATCAATGAAATGTCATTTTTTTTGCTGTAGATGAGCAGTAATTTCACATTCAATATTGCTCAGCTTTCCAATACAACTTTTAAGATTGCCTTTTTTTCCTTACAGTTAAAGCATGAGCCTATCTGCCAAAAAAATGTTAATAAGAAAAGGAAAACCTTTGACTCCAGTAGGCAGCGAGCTGAAGGAACTGACATTCCCACCTTAAAACCGCTGAAACCCAAGGTAGGTAAATAAAATTTTACAAGCGTTTTTGGTGTCTTTTCCATCTGATGATTGCACAGTAAACTGGATAAGTCAGATATCCTGGTGGTGTTGTACCTCTTAACAGGATTCCTTTGAATTTTATACACTCTTGGGATTTTGGGTATCCATTTTTATGGATTTCACTGCTTTTAATAATTACAAGGATAACAATTTGTTTTTATTTTGTGGGACTAGAAATGAGTGGCTGTATGGTTTGAATTTGAGTTTTACTCACACCTTTCTTTGTGATATTAGGAAATGTGCTCATCTGTCCCAGCTCAGTCTTTGCACACTCAGAGCCTCTGGCATGTTGGTTCTAACTCCAAACTACATTGTTTTGCAATACATTGAATAGGTGACATTTAATTTAATTTACACCTTTATAGAATAGTGAATAATAACATCTTTAAGTTTATGCTGAATGCCATAATCAAACTCTCAGTCTACATTATTCATACTGACTTGTTTTTGCCTGTTTGCCTTGAATTATGCATTCTTGGTATTTTGACCTGTATTTTGATCACTGTGGTTTAAAAGATAAATTTATTGCATGATGTATTTTGAACTACTCATCGATAAAGAGATCAGAAATTTAATTTTTTTTCCATTGATTCAGCTTTTCAATTATGGGACTCTGCCCTTTGTAAAGTCTTTCTGATTCCCTCGTGCTATCATCTTCTGCTTTGCATTTATGTAGTGGAGCAAGATCATTCAAATGTTGCTGAAATAAGAGATGTTGCACAAGCTTTTCGTGTTATACTCATTAGCACAAAATGCAAGAATGCCAAATTCCAAAAAATCAAAGGAATATACTGCAGGAGTAAAAGGAACTGATTGTTGACCAGTCATCTCTGATTTGTGGTGTTGCCAAGGAGAAAGCAATGGGGAACTGTAGCTCCTAACTAGTTCAGAAACAGCAAATATTCCTTTTGTTTACATAATAAAAAATCTTGACTATTAGATGTGATTCTGCAATTGGTCAGCATTTGCGGAACAGTCTTGGGGGTTGCTAATTGCAACACTTACCTGGGCAGCCTTCAGTCAAATTGTCAAATGCTCAGGTCACTTTAAGAAGATTATGCAAATACATTGGTCAATATGCTTGATTCCTGAAGAAGGGCTTATGCCCGAAACGTTGATTCTCCTGCTCCTTGGATGCTGCCTGACCTGCTGCGCTTTTACAGCAACACATTTTTCAACTCAATATGCTTGATGGTAATAGAAGATAAACGTAGGGAAACCAACATTTCTACTCACTTGAAGTCTAATAATTACACACATGAAAACATGATTAGTAAGTTTGCAGAAGTCACCAAGATTGATGGACAGTGAAAAAGGTTATCTAAGATTACAAAGAGATCTCGATCAATTAGGTCAATTGGCTAAAGAGTGGAGTTTAATTGAAGTAAATGCAAGGTATTGCCTTTTGGTAAAACAAACAAAGGCAAAACATACAATTAAAAGTAGGGCTTAAGGTAGTGTTGTAGAACAGAGAGACTGAGGGATTCAAGAATATAATTCTTTAAAGTTTTCATCATATATCACATATATAGGGTGATTAAGAAGGCATTTAGCACACTTGCCTTCATTGCTCAGACCTTCGAGTATAGGAGTTGGGATGTTGTGTTGAGGTTGTACAGGACATTAGTGAGACCTCTTGTGGAGTATGTTCAGTTCTGGTCTTCCTGTTATAGGAAGGATATTATTACTAATAGTACTCCTATTATTATTAGGAGTACTAAGGAACAAAGAAATCTTGGTATACAAGTCCATAAATCCCTGAAAGTGTCAGCACATGTAGACAAGGTGGTGAAAAAAATACAAGGATGCTTGCCTTTGTTAGCTGGGGCATAGAAAGTAGTAGCAACATTATAAAACATTGGTTAGGGCACAGATAGAATACAGTGTTCAGTTCTTGTTATCACACTATCAGAAAGACATGATTGTAGAGGAGGTGTAGAGGAGATTCACCAGGATGTTTCCTGGGATGAAAAGTCTGTTATGAGGAGTGATTGGATGGGCTGGGTTTGCTTTCTTTAGAGGGACAAGGGCTTAATCTCATACAAAATTGAGAGGCATAGACAGAGTAGTTTGTGAGAATATTTTCCTCATGGCAGACATGTCTAAGACCTGAGGACATAAGATTAAGGTGAGGAGCATATGGTTTAGAGGAAATCTGAGGAAAAGACTTTTTTACTCGGTGGATGGTAGAAATATGGAATGTTTTGCTTGAGAAGTTGGTGGAGGCAGGTGAAGTACTCTTGCAACATTTATGAAGCATCTGATGAGTACTTAAAATACCAGGGTATGGTAGGCTATGGACCAAATACAGGTTAAAAAGTATTAGCCAGAGTAGCCAGGGTAGGCTGAAGAGCCTGTTGTTGTATGACTCTGCCCCACTAATCTCTGTGGCAGGGAGTTCCAAAGACTCTCAACACTATGAGAAAAGAAATTCATCCTCAACTATTGAGGTCCCTTTATTCTGAGACTATCCCTCTGTTCCTAGGTTCTGCTATGAGGGGAAACATCCAGTCAGCACAACCTGTCAAACAGTTTAAGAATCCTCTATGTTTCAATGAGATGACTTGACATCCTTCTGGAGAAACTTTTCTCACAGAAGTGGAGCTTTATCATAAAAAGCAATAAATGCATGTTCAAATATTCATTTTAAACCTGAAAATAGAATTTATTAGTCAAGGACTTTGAGGGATATGGAGCAAAGATGAGTGATTGAAGCTGTGACAGATTAATCATGATTTAATTGAATGGCAGAGTGGGCTCAAAAGGACTGAATGGGTTCTTAATAAATCTACCAGAGGATTTGTCATTTCAGAAAGTGATGAAGTGTAGAATTCAATCTGCTTTTATTTGCTACTAACAGAATCGATCCTTTAGCATATGATAGGATGATAATTATGTGACTGAAACAAGTAATTCAGAATTGAAATCCTACCGTGGAAATTTGAGAATCTGAATTCAATTAAGAAAAAAAATCACAATTTACTAAGTCTAGTCCCTCAATCATTTATTGTCTTATTAATTCAGTAAAAAACATCGTGATAAACCTTAAAATGTAAAATTATTTTCACATTGACATCTAATGAAGATCTTTGTACTGTGAAATCAGGATATGCATCTCATTTGCATTGTTTATATTTACAAATATTGTGAAATAATTCTGAAACTGATTAAAGTGTATGCTGTTATAACTCAATTCAAGCAATTTATAAACATAAACAAAAAACAGAAATAACTGCAGACGCTGGAAACCATAAACAAAAACAAAAAAAGCCAGAAATTGCTGGAAAAACTCAGCAGGTCTGCCAGCATCTGTGGAGTAAAGTCAGAGTTAACATTTTGGGTCTCGTGATCTTCTTCAGAACCTGCAAGACCTGCTAAGTTTTTTTCAGCAATTTCTGTTTTTTTTAATTCCTTATTCTATTTATTTTGACAGCAGGAAGATGGTTTAATTCCTGTATTTCAACAATGCATCTTTGATATTGCATTACTGCATTATGTCTTGAGTCTGAAGAACAAAGAAAGTTATTAGATTTCAAAATGAAAATTTGTTGTTTGTTGTGTATGTGACACCAAGGAAGTCACAATTGGGATAAAGAGGAAACTGTGATTGAAAGTTACCGTGTGTAATCTTTGACATCATGTGGTTGAGCACAAGGAGCAAACATCCTTTGGCTTAATTGATAACACAGTCTCAAGTTACAATCCTAATTGATGTGAAAACCATGGTTCAGTTTGACGACAGGAACCCATCAATTATGAATAGGAGAATTACCATTCTCCTGTTTTAGTAGGTGGTACCATTGGATATGCCATCTTAGCCACACACCCCCCACCTCCAATCATTAACACCCCCCCACACCTCAGTTTTTAAGTTTTTCATCATGCTGACTTAAAGTCTTGGCTGTCTGGTTGAATCTGCGGGAATTGATGAATTAGATTGAACTTTTATGATTAACCAACTTGACTTGGAGATGCCGGTGTTGAACTGGGGTGTACAAAGTTAAAAATCACACAACACCAGATTATAATCCAACAGGTTTAATTGGAAGCACTAGCTTTCGGAGCGCCCCTCCTTCATCAGGTGGTTGTGCGGTTGTGCAGATGAAGGAGCAGCACTCTGAAAGCTACTGCTTCCAATTAAACCTGTTGGATTATAACCTGGTGTTGTGTGATTTTTAATTTTAAATAACTTGACATTTGTGTAATTTGCAGCCGTGAAGTTATGTTCTTACATATACAGGTCTTCTTGGAATTCTGTTTTAATAACTGCTTCTGCATTATTTAGGTTTCACAATGTGAACATTCTAAAAGTATAGTTAATCTTACTGTTCATTTCTAGCTGTGAGGTTTCGCTGGTATGCTTGGGTAGGACTAAGCCTGAAATACAGCTGTTTAAATATTTTCATGTCTTAGTCTGCATGAGCAGGTTTATTAACGAAGTTCAGCATTTTGTGTGTATGAATAACCTTGTAGTAAATCTTCATTTAGTTTCTGAGACCTTGCAACAGAGTGGATAGAAACTTATTAAAATTGAAGAGGAGAGGGAAGAAATCTTTACTAATTTGACAGGTTATTTATTCTTGGTGGGGTTTTGATTGAAATGGTGGATTGCCGGGCAGTTGAAGTTGAAAATTCATGTCAAAGGCATATTCACCAGACACTCCCCAACCACCAAGTGACAGACCACCTGACAGGGCTGAAGCTCAAACCCAAACCCAATGCTATCTGACGGCATCCCACCTGAGAGGTTGCCATACCTTCCAGGACCTGCTGGGATGGAGCCGCCCCTCCTGGCCAACAGGATATCAGCCACTTCCCAGCTCAGCACCCTCTTGCACTGACTCATGTGACATCAGCACTTCAAAGCTCGGCAGTCAGTAAATACTTGGGACCAAGCACTGGTTTGGTGAATTAAGGACTCCTGAAGAGTTGAATTGAATCAAGCCTGGGAGTACTTAAGAGGTATACATGTATATGAGTGGTCAAAATTGTCAAAGACTTTTATTAAGAATCTGCTGAGGAAGGAGACAGAGGGAAGCAATTATTCCATATATGAGCACTTTCATTAAATGAAACTGAAAGTCGAAGAACAGAAAGGATTGATCATGCATAACAAAATATAGAATTTAAAACTTTACTTGGGCAACATATAGAATGGTGAAAAACAAAGTGTCTGGCAAACCTTATCAATGACTTTAATTATTAATAACCAAAATGTTTAAATTTGATCTGTTGTTAGATAGTGGAAAATCCAATATAACCCTTTCGTATTCATGCCTGCAGATAACGCTAGTCTAAAAGGTCTTTCCAGAGAATTTCTCTGGTCATAGATCTATGCAGTTGTACTGTCTTTGAAGGTATATCTAAGTTACTTAAATTTTAACGACCAAATAATCATTGAGTTTATTTTTATTAATTTACTTACTGTCTATATTCTTTTGTCACCCCATCAGTCATATTTTAACACTCAAACTAGCACAGTTCGTGTGCTCCTGACCACAGTTGCCTTCTTCCCCTGCTTATAAGCTTACAGCTTTTCATTTGTTATACATTTACAGTTGACTCTGATGTCAGTTCACTCCATCTGGTTGTCATCTGTTGCTGCCTCCATGGCTTGCTACTTTGATCTCTGAAAGCTTGCTCACTTTGAGTTCTGCAGTCAGTTTAGAGCCTATTATTTGGCTTATCTGGCTCTGCGTTCACCGGTCAACTTGTTGCAAGGTTAGAAGGTTTAAAACAAACCTGAACAAGTAATAGAGGATGAGAGAAATGAGCTATGATCGTGCAATTACGTTGATTATTTGCAATTTAATAGAGGGAACAAAAGAATCTCATTGAAAGAGTGTAGGAAGAGTGAAAAAGAGATCCAGAGTTGCAGTTCAAGAACTATGCTCAAATTAATATAAATTAATCCTTTAGTTTTCCCTCCTGTAGTTGTATTGATAGTTCAACATTGATTGTGCAAGCAATTAATATATATAGACAGAGTGACTTAGCAAAGTGAATAACATTTAATACTTAAGAAAATGAGTAATATGTTGTAAAGGCAGTTTAGTATATTTTTAATTAATCTGTTCAAAAACTACTAATTCCTGGCTCAGAAATAGGAATACTACCACGAGCCTTCAGTTCGGTGTATCATTTTGATTCTGTGCTAATTGAGTTTTTAAATTGTGGACATGGGAGTCACTGGCTGGGCCAGCATTGTTGCATATCCCTGTTATTGCCTGGTTGCTGATTATCAAGTCGTAGTATCCACCTCTAGTATACATTGATGAGCTTAACGCAAGAATAAACTCTTTAGCTGACAAAAGAAATAAGCAAATTTATCTATTAGAATGGCAATATACTGCTTCTTAGAAATATTTCCAGATGAGCAATACAGCATTCTTGTTAGTAACATGATTAAATCCTTATTAAATTACTTACAGGCCCTTCAGCCCAACAAGTCCACACCGACCTGCCGAAGCGCAACCCACCCAAACCCATTCCCCTACATTTACCCCTTCACCTAACACTACGGGCAATTTAGCATGGCCAATTCACCTAACCTGCACATTTTTGGACTGTGGGAGGACCCTGGAGCATCTGGAGGAAACCCACGCAGACACGGGGAGAATGTGCAAACTCCACACAGTCAGTCGCCTGAGGCGGGAATTGAACCCGGGTCTCTGGCGCTGTGAGGCAGCAGTGCTAACCACTGAGCCACCGTGCCGCCCATGTTCATGAATGGTAATGTTTGCATATGTAATGTAATATACTTTAAAGCCTGGGTTGTCTGTTCCTCTCTGATCCTCTATTTTGGTTGAATCCACCTTACAAGGAAGGTTATCTGTTTTGGCAAATTTATCTCTTGTTTTCCTTGATCTCAGACAAATTGTACAGATATGTGACACATTTATATGTCATACATCAGAATTGTGACTGTTGAAGCTATAGAATTTGACATGCAGATTAATTAGTAGCTGAAGAAAGCCACTACCCTTGAACCTGCTCCGCTATTCAATAAGGCCATGGCTGGTCTAATTGTAACCTCAAGGCCACATTCCCACCTACCTCCAATATCCTTTCACTCTCTTGCAGGAGAAGGCTGAAGTTTTTTTAAATGAACAACATTTTTAAAATGTGTTCACACCTAATTAAATCTTCGTCCACTATTTCCATTTTTTTAGATGTAAAATTGGTCTGTTTACTACTGACTTGTCTCTGTTAGCTTTGGGTCTGCTGTTGTCCACTAATGTCATCTCCATGCCCTGTTGTTCCCCTCAATTTCTGTCATTCTCTTCCAGCAACAATTGGAATTGTCTTACTGCCACTACTGGATTAATTTCAAACAAAACCTGTTTTTAGAAATTGTAAGAGAGTGTTAGCAAAATATTATATAAATAATCTAAATGCTACTGATATTTATTTTTAAAGTTTTGCACAATAATGTTTGTGCTTTTTTGTGTCATTTGAGAGTCACCATGCTAAACAGGAATATGATGTCTAACCATAAGCTTTTGGGTGATATTGATACTTTTTAAGTAAAACTTCAATGAATGTATTAAAGTACTTGAGGAATTTGTGGATAAATTGATTAGTGAGATTTGGATTTTAAAAAGATTTATTGACAACTTTGAAGACATTAGAAATGTGAGTGACCAAGTCTTTTTTTAAAATTCATTCATGGGATGTGGGCATCGCTGGCTGGCAGCATTTATTGCCCATCTGTAGTTGCCCTTGAGAAGATGGTGGTGAGGTGCCTTCTTGATCCACTGCAGTCCATGTGCTGTGGGTTGACCCACAATGCCATTAGGGTGGGATTTCTAGGGATTTAATCCAACAACAGCAAGGGACGGCAGTATATTTCTAAGTCAGATGGTAACTAGCTTGGAGGAGAACTTACAAGCGATGGTGTTCCTATGTATCTACTGCCCTTGTCCTTCAAGATGGAAGTGGTCATGGTGTAGAAAAATGCTGTTTAAGGATCTTTGGTGAATTTCTGCAGTGCATCTTGTAGATAGTACACATTGCTGCTACTGAGTGTTGGTGGTGGCTGGAGTGGATGTTTGTGAATGTGGTGCCAATCAAGTGGACTGTGCTGGATAGTGTCAAGCTTCTTGAATGTTGTTGGACCTGCACCCATCCAGGTAAGTGGTGAGTATTCCATTCATTCCAGGCTTGTCAATGATCAATAGGCTTTGGGAAGTCAGGAGGTGAGTTACTTGCCACGGTATTCCATGCCTTTGATCTGTTCTTGTATGGCAAGTCCAGTTGAGTTTCTGGTCAATGGTAATCCCAAAGATATTGATAGAGGTGGATTCAGTGGTGGTAACGCCATTAAAGGCCAAGGGGCTGGTAGTTAGATTACCTGTTATTAGGGATGGCCATTGCTGGCATTTGTGTGGCGCAAATGTTACTTGCCACTTGTCAGCCCAAACCTGGTGCATTTGCACATGGGCTGCTTCAGTACCTGAAAAGTCATGAACAGTTATTGGTGAGCATCCACACTTCTGACTTTATGATGGAAAGGTTAATGAAGCAGCTGAAGATGGTTGAGTCTGGGACACTAACCCAAGGAATTCCTGCAGAGATGGCCTGAAGCTGAGATTACTGACCACCAACAACCACAACCATTTTCCTGTCTGCCAGGTTTGACTCCAAACAGTAGAGAGTTTTCTTCTGTTACCCATTTATCACAGTTTTGCCAGGGCTGCTTGACGCCACACTTGGTTGAATGTAGCCTTACGGGCAGGAGCTGAGTATCCCTGGCGGAATCCAAACTGGGTATCAGCAAGCGGGTTATTACTGAGCAGGTGCTGCTTGATAGCTTTGTTGATGACACCTTCCATCCCTTTACTGATGATTGAGAGTAACTGGCTGGGTTGGATTTGTCCAACGTCTTGTGTAAAGGATACTCTCAGGCAATTTTTCCCATTGTTGGGCAGATGCCAGTGTTGCAATTGTACTGGAAGTGCTTGGCTAAGGGAGCAGCAGATTTTGGAGCACAAGTCTTCAGTACTGTTGCTCGTATGTTGTCACATCCTTTACACTATCCAATGTCTCCAACTGTTTCTTGATATCATGTGGAGTGAATTGAATTGGCTGAAAACTGTATCTGGATGCTCGGGACCACCGGAGGTGGTCAAGATGGATCAACTACTTGGCACAGGCTGTAGATTGCTGCGAATGCTTCATCCTTATCTTTTGCTGTGAGGTATTGATGATGTGGATACTTGGCAGAAAATGACAGAAAAGAGTTGATTCTTTTCAAATTGGTTCATTAACAGTCCGTGTCAATTTTGCTTCATGAATTACTGATATTTCCATTAAGACATGTTAAGAGTTTTCTTTTACAAAACATGAAATGAGGATGATGTACGTAGGATGCATGCACATGACATATATGTTACTTTAATTGCAATTCTGTTTCAATTCTTTAGCCTGAGCCTCCCAAAAAACCCTCAAACTGGAGATTAAAACATGAAAATTTTATTGCCACCATCAGAGCAGCTAAAAAGATGAGTAAAACTGTGAAAGATGGAGGTTCCCTTCCACCACCACCTCCACCTTTATATGATCCAGGTAAGGCATGCACAGAATACAAGTTTTACTGTTTTAATCTCGTGGAGATTTGGTCCATCATAATTTGAAAACAAAAATCTGTGATGTTTAATTGTTTCATCTGCAATTTTAGTATTAATGCTTTTAAAAAGTTTAATGAGTTGGTGGATCCAATTGATGGAATGTTAGTGCTGTTTAAATATTTTTTTCTTCATTGATCTGCCTGATTTTGTTTTATTTCTGGTTTCAAAATTTACGATATTTTGCGATTGTTCCACTGTTTTATGCACTCAGGGAAGGTTAGTTAAGCATTTGAGGGTGAAGGGAATAGACTATTGTTGCATTTAAGTGCAATCAAGACTGAGACAGATTTCTAATTATGAAGCAAAACAAGGTATGGTGATAGTTCATGAAAGTGGAGTTGAGGATTATCAAATCATCCATGATCTTATTGAATGGCAGAATAGAGTTAATAGGCTGAATGGCCTACTTCTGCACCCTATGCCTTAGTCATAGTGTCATAAGCACAAAAATTCAGTCAGGCTTCTCAGACAGCATCTTTCAAACCTATGACCACAACCATCTAGAGCATCAAGGCACCATGTGCTTGGAAATACCATCACCTGCAAGGTTGTCTCCAAATCACTCAACATCCTGACTTTGAATTATGTCACTGTTCCTTCAGTATCAATTGGACAAACTTCTGGGAACTCCTTTCCTAAAAGCATTGTTCATTTATGTGCAGAATGTGGACTGCTGCAGTTCAAGAAAGCAGCTCACCACTACCTTCTCAAGGGAAACTTGGATGAACAATAAATGCTGGTCATATTTTATGAATGAATTTTTAAAAAGCTCCAATAGTCAGATATTTTGTTCAAAATGTGTGATCTGTATTAGATTCAAGCATATGAGGAAAAGTAAAATATGATTTTGGTTCTACAGTGCGGTGTTTGAGCAGTCAATGTATATAAGGAAGCTGTTATGTTGGTTAATTTCAAATTGAACTTAAAATTCCATTTGAACATTGCTATGCTCAATGTGATTTTAAAGTCAACACACTTGTAATTGCTAACAGCTGCAATTAATTGATAAATACAGACCAGCTCTATACAATTGTTCTAGCAATTTAGTTTTCTAAATTAAAGATTACAGTTTAATCAGTGATTCTGGCAACATCGTTCAGCTGTGTAACTAGCCAGTGTGTTCAAGAGGACACATTGGAATTAAACAACTTTCTTCAAACCATAAGCAATGCACAGATTACCTAAAATGTGAGCTGCAATCAACAATCATTTTGGTTAGAAAATTTGATAACAAATAACTAGAACAGAACTTAATTCAATACAGGTAACTGCGTACAGATTCAGTAAGGATTAAAAGAAAATATTATGATGCAATACCACAAGTCCCACCCATTCCAGAGGTGTGTCATAACACAGTTGAACAGGCTGATTGAAAAATATCTATTATAGGGATTATAAAGTTTAAACTATAGTTCATGATGCTGACACTAGATTTATGCATTGCAGCTTTAAGTATAAAGAGAATCTTTCTGCTTTGCTTTACAGTTTCACTACTGCCCCATTCCCAAATGCCCTGAGCTATTCCTTATGCATATTAGTTTGTTTCATGTGGCATTTAATGTTCCATGCTCCTGACTGTAAGTTGGATTGGTTCAAGTCCTTTATAAAAAGGTCAACGACTTGGTCCCTCCACAATTGTAGTTGCCAGACGTATCAGCAGTATTGCAATTTCCACGGTCCTGTAAAGAAGAAGATAGAGGGTGCCAGTCATCAACTGTTAGTCCTTTTTATTCTTTGTGTACCCATACACATTGATCTGTGTCCAGTGTTTCCACAGGCCTTTTCCTTCCATACACACAGAGTCAATGGTCATCACAGCTTTATTAAGTCCTTGCCAGTAAAGTGCTAAGCCTGGTTTTGTAAGGAGGACCTGATTATTCCTTGATCCTCTTCAATCGAAATTTTAAATTTGCCGGTTCAATTAAAAATGGCATGCACACACAAGTAAGTCTGTTTGTTCCACACAGACAGAAAAGAATACGAAATAGAAACATAAAGAACTGTGGATGCTGTAAAGCAGTAACAAAAACAGAAATTGCTAGAAAAGCTCAGCAGATCTGGCAGCATCTGTGCAGAGAAATCAAAGTTAACATTTTGGGTCCAGTTACACAACCTTAATATTGACTCTCTCCTACTCAGCTTTGTTAAACTTCTGTTTCAATTGTTTCCCATCTACCTCTTTTCCTATACCCTTGATATAGTTGCACAATATACCTTTAGGATCACCCCTATCCCAGCCCATTAACATGGTTGCATTGTTCTGTACCTTTTTATCTCTTTTGTTCTCCACTCTTTGTCCAGTCAACTATGGCATACTTATCTTCCTTCCCTTTTCTTGATTTCCTCAATTCTAACTCCAACTGGCTTCCCTTTTCCTCCTGCTGTTCTCACTTCACCTGCCAGGCCAATAGCCACGCTACTTTTGTTTTTTGACCTTATGCGTGGAGCCCTTCATCCACTGTTCTGTCTTATCAACAGGGTTGTACAATCCCGATTCACCCTAGAGATTCCTGGCCTAGAGGGCAGCACAGTGGCTCAGTGGATAGCACTGCTGCCTCAGGGTTTGATTCCAGCCTTGGGTGACTGTGTGGAGTTTGCTGTGCGGGTTTCTTCCAGGTAGTCTGGATTCCTCCCACAGTCCAAAGATACACATACTTAAAATTTCGCCGTTGTGTCTATGGATGTTCAGGCTAAATGGGTTAGCCCAGGTAATTGTGGGGTTATGGAGACAGGGTAGGGTCTGGGTGGGGTGTGCTTTGGAAAGTCAGTACAGACTTGATGGGCCGAATAGTCTTTTTCTGCACTGAGGAGATACTATGATTCCACTACCACCTAACAAAAGCATATTGAAAAGCAATGTTCTTTCATAACCTAAACTCTCATTTTTATCACAGTGTCTTCTGGTTATTGCTTCTTTTAGCTTACACCAATTTATTCCAAACACACACATTCACTTTTACTATTCACCACATCTGAACATAAACAGACTAGACATCAACATTGACTCACATCAACTCGCATACAAGTTTTACTACTTTTGTCTTTTCACAGCGTTCTGGACCATTGTGGTATTTCCAGTGTAATTTTTACTAATCTTTTCCCTGACTCCTGAACCAAGTTTATTTTGCCACTAATTCTATTATTAGTTTGGCATTGTTCTGGATTCATTTTCTCAGTCCCAAGAAAATGTTAATTAGAACCATCACCTTATCTTCCTTAATAAAAGCAAAATACTGCCAGATGTTGAAAATCTGAAATGAAAACAAAACACTGGAGAAGCTCATCAGGTCTGGCAGCATTTGAGTCCTTAACTGAGTTCCAAGTCAGTGAGTTAATATTCTGGATTCAAAATGTTAAATCTGTTTGTCTCTTCATAGGTACTTGTAGAGAGAGAAGGAGAACTTCTTCAAGGTCGGCATCCTTGGAAGAGGCTTCGCAGTAAGATTGAAATCAGCTAAGAGAAAGTGAGGACAGCAGATGCTGGAGATCAGAGTCGAGGATGTGTGCTGGACAAGCACAGCAGGTCAGGCAGCATCCGAGGAGCAGAATAATCGATGTTTCAGGCATAAGCCTTTCATTAGGATTCCTGATGAAGGGCTTATGCCTGAAACATCGATTCTCCTGCTCCTTGGAAGCTGCCTGACCTGCTATGCTTTTCCAGCACCACACTCTCGACTCTCTGTAAGTACTGCCAGATCTGCTAAGTTTTTCCAGCATTTTCAGTTTTTATACCTCATTATCCCTGATCTTTTACTGGCTATCCTACCAAATTACCCCTTTTTCTTCATCTTGCCTCATCTTGCATATGTTTTTGTTAACAGGAATTTATTGACCTCTGGGATCCACAGTTAAAGATATCATCTGGGGACATGTTTCCACCAACTACCACTTGGGCTTTTTTCACTCGTACATTTATGGTCATAATTCTCCCCTAGCCCCTGCTCTATAGTGATTCTGACCTCTGTCGTCCAATATCTTGGAATCTACCAAGCTCACCCCTTGATGATTTTGGCTTATATTTTGTTCAGTGCTTCTGATATACCCTGGCAGCTCTTGGATCTGTGGTATCACTTTACCCTAACATACTTTGATCGTTCAGCAGTCGAGTTTCCAGGTGTTGATTCTGTAATAACCACTTAAATTACCAGTCCCCTTCAATTAATAAGACTAATCTAACAATTGACTGATATGATTATTTATGTTTTGGTTGCCAACCTCATATCTCCTAAATCTACTATCAAGGCCAATTTAGCAATAAAATTACTCTCCTGTGTCCCATTCAATCCCAATTTAACAACCGATGAACATTATACCCTAACTATTTGTAACCAAACCTGACTTAAAAAATAACAGAATTCCCCTGCGTATTAATTATGAGACCAAACTTATGATTAGCTGTAATCTTGCCCTTCTTTACACTGGTTATCAAGCCCAATTTAACAACTGACATATTTAATTAGACAGTATATTTGAATGCAATTGAAAAATAGCTATAATTTCATTCAATTGCCTAATTTTCATCAAGTTCAAATTCATTATTTTAGCATTATTCTCCTATGTATTATCAAGCCCATTAAAAAAAGAGTACATTCTGCTTGTACATCATTCAGCAAACATAATTTAAGAATTAAATGTAACCTTTCACCCCTGTGAGTCATGTCGTAAGTCCAACTTTACAATTAAGTTTAAAGTATTTCTCTTCAGTAGTTTTGTGTATTGCTACTAATTCCTAATTAGCAAGTAACTTAAAACAAACAGAATAAGGAACCTTGGTAAATTTCTGTAGTGCATGTTGTAGTTAGTACACACTGCTGCCATTGAGTATCAGTGGTGCAGGGTGTGCCACGTTTGTGGATGTAATGTCAATCAAATGCGCTTCTTTGTCTTGGATGGTATTGAACTTTTTGAGTGTTGTTGTTGCACTCATCTGAGCAAGTGGGAGTATTCCATCACACTCATGACTTGTGCTTTGTAAATGGTGGACAGGCTTTGGAGAGTCAGGAGCTGATTTACTCCGAGCCTGTGGCCTACTGTTGTAACCACATATTCATTCGTCTCAGCCAGTTCAGTTTCTGGTCAATAGTAATCTGAAGGATGTTGAAGACAGGGAATTCAACAGTGGTAATGCCATTGAATGTCAAGGGGTGAATCTTTGTTGGAGGTGGTCGTTATCTAGCACTTGTGTACCATGAATGTTACTTGTCACCCAAAACTTAGATATTGTCCAGGTATTTCTGCCTTTAAACATGGACTGCTTCAGTATCTGAGGAGTACCAAATGGTGCTGAACATTATGCAATCAACAGTGAGCATTCTCACTTCTGACCTTATGATGGAGGGGAGGCCGGTAAAGAAATAGTTGAAGATACTTGGGCCAAGGATGCTATATTGAAGAGCAGAGGTGACTGACCTCCAATAACCACAAACTTCTTCCTTTGTGTTTCATATCACTCCAAGCCAGTGGAGAGTATTTTCACTTTCAACTAGCCTCTGGAATTCAGTTCTCTGACCAAATATTGTAATGAAGTCAGGGGCTGAGTGACCCAGGTGAACCCCAGCATTAGTGAGCATGTTATTGTTAAGTAAGGGCTGCTTGGTAGCACTGTCGATGATACCTTGCATCATTAAAAGACTGATGGAGTGGTAATTAGTTGGATCAGATTTGTCCTAGTTTTTGTGTCAGGAAGTACCCGGGCAATTATCCACATTAGTCAGGTAGACACCAATGTTGTAGCTATACTGGAACAGTTTGGTTAGGAGTGCACTAGTTCTAATGCATGTCTTCAGTACTATTGCTGGGACACTGTCAGGGCCCATAGCCACTACAGCTGATACAACAATTGCATGGTGGGGCCATTTCAGAGAGTTAGGAACCACATTACCATGGGTCTGGAGTACATGGGCCAGACCAGGTAATTTGGCATTTCTCTGTACTAA
This sequence comes from Chiloscyllium plagiosum, assembly GCF_037043375.1. Classification (NCBI taxonomy): domain Eukaryota; kingdom Metazoa; phylum Chordata; class Chondrichthyes; order Orectolobiformes; family Hemiscylliidae; genus Chiloscyllium; species Chiloscyllium plagiosum. Next base: position 17,833,424 of record NW_028270142.1, read on the forward strand.
ACTTTCAATAGAGAGATTTTATGACTGTCAACAATGGTTTTATGGTCATCAAACTTTTAATTCCATATTGTTTTAGTGAATTCAAATTCAGTGTGCTTTGTCAATCTGATTCCCCAGAACATTACTTGGGTCTTTGAATTACTCTCCCAGAGGCAATACTAGTTTGCCAGCACCTCCCTCTTACTTAGCATATCCAATTCAATAATTAACTGCAGTATTATTAAGGTGTGTTGGTTTTTAAGCACAGCTTAATGGTTTGCTGTAAAATTGTCTGTCTATGCTTTGTTTATTGACCAATGTAACATTTAACAAATCATATACTGAGTACCAATAATATTTAAAATCACACCAGTTATACCTAGTAATTGTCTCTTAAGCATTTCAAGGATCTGTTTTGTCTATTAGTTTGGTTTAAACTTTGTTTGTGCTGTAATACCACATTTGCTAAAGGTACTTTCATCGTTATTCTGCTCATCTTTTAATCCTCCTGTTGCATTGATAACTGTATCTGGTATCTGGACTATTTCAAAATCCGGCAGTCATTGATTCATTCACAATGTAAAGTCTCATTTGCTCCTTAAAGATTGAAGGAAAGTACAGTTTCTTTTAAGGCATCACACCCCTGATACAACAGTGTCTCTCTGAAAACCGAACACCAGTTAGAACCAGTTCTGTGTTCTATTTCATTCTTGAGTTTGCATTCCAGTTACTAATTTTGGGCACATTTTTTGCTCTACTGCAGACAGTTAGCTTCACTAAGCTGGCACTGCCTCAGGGTTTCTTTTAGCTCCAATATTTCTCAGTTGTACCAAGAAAATATGGCTGTGGGCTTCCTTTACCCCCATTCTCAGCTGATTAGATCTCATTGACACACAGAGGTTCCATATTAAGCCCTGATTTTCTCCAACACAATAGGTGACTTTGCGCCTCCTTCCCAGCTCCTTGAGGCTTATCCCTGACTGCCTGAAAAATGATAACATCAGAATCTCTGCTCCTGGAGCTTTTATGCCCTATATCTAAATATCTGATACACCAGCTGCGTGAAAGTGTTAACCGTCTGATGTGAGTGACTCTGGCCAACAAGGAGTCACCATGTCAGACTGTCTACCTGACTAAAGTTACCTTAAAATGATCTGGGTAGCCTATCAACACAGGAGTGTTCTGCCCTGTGACTAGAAAAGAACAAATGTTTCAAGCACTGGAAGGCCTTGTGCTTAACTATTACAATCTTGACAAGCCATCAGTTGCACAGCATAAATAGATGCAAAAAAAATCAGATTTTAGCTCACTTGGCTGGACAGCTAGTTTGGAATGCAGAATTATGCCAACAGCGTGTTCAATTCCAGCATCAGCTGAGGTTACAATGAGAGACTCCATTTGTCAACCTTTCCCCTCACCTGAGGTATGGTGACCCTCAGGTTAAACCGCCACCAGTCATCTATCTCTCATGAGAGAGTAGCTCTTTTCATTCTGTCAAATGCTTTCATAATTTTAGCTCAGTTAACTCTCAGCCTCCTCTTTCAAGAGAAAAGAGACCTAACCTGTTCATCCTTTCCTAATGGATGTAAACTTATATTTCAAATATCATCCTTGTCAGTCTTTTATATGCTGTCCATTGTCTTTATATCTTTTTAATAGGGTGACCAGAAGTATATGCAGTACTCCCAAGTGTGGTCTTATCAAGTTTCAATACAGGTTTAGCATTACCTCTATACTTTTCAGTTCCCTAGAGATTAGTCCCAGTTTTTGTTTGGCTTTTTAAAAACCTTAATAATCTGCAATGTTGGCTTGTGATTTGCGTCTGTGTGCTCCAAAGTCCCATTGCCACTTTTATATTCCTACTTTTCAAGTTATATTTAATCTTATTTTGCACATGAAAATACAGTATCACAATTGATTTGTTGAAGAAACTAAATCCTATGTTTTGGAGTAGAATTTTATCTTGTCTTGTGAAATTCACTTTCATTGCATCATATTCTTAATAATTAATTTTTTTTTGATTGTATGATTTTTCTTGCAGATGCGTTGGTCCAGGTCATTCGAGCAGCAGCAATGATGGTCTGATTGCTGCTGCAATCGAAAGTTCTCCTGGCCTGACGTTGCTATACATTACTTCCGGGATCTTCCGATCCTGGTTTTCACAGAAATCTACAACATAGTGTCCATTGGGGAGCTCCGTTGGAGTGGAATAGAGTCAGGGGAGTAAAGACACATCCCCTTTTTACTACTTGTCATATGGTAGGTTAAAAGTTTAGCCTTTGAATGTTTAGTGAATTAGTTGGTTGGAGTCAGTAGGGTCTGATTAGGAGATCTGATTGGGTTGTTTGGTTGAGGGGAATTGTGGTAATAGTTCTGTTTATTTACTCACGTGACATGGACATGATTGGCTGAGCCAGTATTTATTGTCCATCCCTAGTTGCGCTTGAGAAGATAATAATGAGCCCCCTTCTTTAAGTTGTGCTGTAGTTAGGTTAAGAGGACTGTTATAGTTGGGTCAGATGGGTGTTCAGGTGGTATCTGCGTCGGAGGGTGGATAATTAGGGACTCATTTGTAAACCTACTAGGTACTGTCGTAAATCTAACTCCAAGTTGGAGAGATTTGCAGATGTCTCGGTGAATAAGAAAATTGCCATTAAATGTTGAGGCTACCCAGGTTAATTCACACAAGGCCTACAAGTGGAATTTTCAGTGGGTCGCAATAGTCACCTTGAGGTCTCGAATGTTCCAGAGCCTCGAAGATTTGGCCCATGACTATTCTAGCAATAGCAATTCTGATAAAATTCTGACTTGAAATATTAAATTTGTTTCTCTTCAAGCAATTTCTCTCAGAACTTCTGTGTATTCTCAGCATTTTCTGTTTCTATTAAATTAATGTGTTCAAGAAAATTGTCTTTTTCAATATGTAGATGTGCCTACTGGAGAAAAACTTGACCTTCTCTTGAGAAATAAGGCAGGCAAGTGACTGAATGTTAGTAGAGGAGCTTTTGGGACCAGTGATCATAATTTTATTAGTTTTACAATTGTTCTGGAAAAGGATAGGTTTAGTGTAAAGGTTCAAGAAAGGATCAAGGCAAAAGATGGAAAATTATAGGCCAATTAGCCTAACCTCGGTTGTTGGTAAAATTCTAGAATCCATCATTAAGGATGAGGTTTCTAAATTCTTGGAAGAGCAGGGTCGGATTAGAACAAGTCAACATGGATTTAGTAAGGGGAGGTCGTGCCTGACAAACTTGTTGGAGTTCTTTGAAGAGGTGACAAGTAGGTTAGACCGGGGAAACCCAGTGGATGTGGTCTACCTAGACTTCCAAAAGGCCTTTGATAAGGTGCCACACGGGAGGCTGCTGAGCAAGGTGAGGGCCCATTGTGTTCGAGGTGAGCTACTGGTATGGATTGAGGATTGGCTGTCTGACAGAAGGCAGAGAGTTGGGATAAAAGGTTCTTTTTCGGAATGGCAGCCGGTGACAAGCGGTGTCCCGCAGGGTTCAGTGTTGGGGCCGCAGCTGTTCACATTATGTATTAATGATCTGGATGAAGGGACTGGGGGCATTCTAGCGAAGTTTGCCGATGATACAAAGTTAGGTGGACAAGCAGGTAGTACTGAGGAAGTGGGGAAGTTGCAGAAGGATCTAGACAGTTTGGAGGAGTGGTCCAGGAAATGGCTGATGGAATTCAATGTGAGCAAATGCGAGGTCTTGCACTTTGGGAAAAAGAATAGAAGCATGGATTACTTTCTAAACGGTGAGAAAATTCGTAAAGCCAAAGTACAGAGAGATCTGGGAGTGCTAGTTGAGGATTCTCTAAAGGTAAACATGCAGGTTGAGTCTGTTGTCAATTATCTCAAGAGGGTTGGAATATAAAAGCACTGATGTGCTACTGAGACTTTATAAAGTTCTGGTTAGGCCCCATTTGGAGTACTGTGTCCAGTTTTGGTCCCCACCCCTCAGGAAGGACATACTGGCACTGGAGCGTGTCCAGCGGAGATTCACACGGATGATCCCTGGAATGCTTGGTCTAACATATGAGGAACGGCTGAGGATCCTGGGATTGTATTCATTGGAGTTTAGAAGATTAAGGGGAGATCTAATAGAAACTTACAAGATAATACATGGCTTGGAGAGGGTGGACGCTAGGAAATTGTTTCCGTTAGACGAGGAGACTAGGACCCGTGGACACAGCCTTAGAATTAGAGGGGGTAAATTCAGAACAGAAATGCGGAGACATTTCTTCAGCCAGAGAGTGGTGGGCCTGTGGGATTCATTGCCGCAGAGTGCAGTGGAGGCTGGGATGCTAAATGTCTTCAAGGCAGAAATTGATAAATTCTTGATGTCACAAGGAATTAAGGGCTACGTGAAGAATGCGGGTAAGTGGAGTTGAAATGCCCATCAGCCATGATTGAATGGCGGAGTGGACTCGATGGGCCGAATGGCCTTACTTCCGCTCCTATGTCTTATGGTCTTAAAGTCCTTAGCTGGAGTAAGGTCAATTTTGACAGTATGAGACAGGAACTTTCAAAAGTTGATTGAGGTGGAATATTCACAACTAAAGAGATGACTGGAAGTAGAAAGCTTTCAAAAGTGAGATATCTAGAGTTCAGAGCTAGTACATTCCAGTTAGACTGAAGGGTAAGGCTGGTAGGAGTAGGGAACAGTGGATGATAGAGATATTGAGGCTTTGGCCAAGAATAAGAAAGAATCATATATTAGACATATACAACTGGGATCAAATGAATTTCTTTAATATAAAGAGTTTAGGGACATTTTTAAGAGGGAAATCAGGAGGACAAAGAGGTGATAGCCTTGGCAGATAAGGTTAAGGATAATCCAAAGAGATTCTACAAATACCTTAATATTTTTCAGACAAAAGAGCAACTAAAGAGAAAATCAGGTCCCTTAAAGGTCAATGAGGTCGTCTATGTGTCAGGTGATGAGAGAGATACTAAATGAATATTTCACATCATTTTTCACTGTGGAGAAAGAAATGGAAGCTAAAGAACATGGGCAAATGTTGACGTTTCAAAAACAGTTCACAATACAGAAGTGCTAGAGGTCTCAGAAAACATAAAGGTAGATAAAACTCAAGGACATAATCAAGTGTAACCCAGAATGGTGTGGGAAACAAGGGAAGAAATTCCAGGGCCCCTAGCAGTATTGCTTGCATAATCTACAACCAAGGGTGATGTGCCAGATAACTGGAAGGTGTCTAATATTGTGCCTTTATTTAAGAAAGGCTGTAAGGAGGTGAACAGCAAGGGTCTTTTCCCTAGGGTGGGGGAGTTCAAGATTAGGGAGCATATTTTTAAGGCAAGAGGAGAAAGTTTTAAAAAGGTCATGAAGGACAGTTTTTTTCACATAGAAGGTGAGGTTCATATATGGAATGAACTGCCAGAGTTGGATGCAAGTATGGGTGCAACATTTGAGAGACATTTGGACAGGTACATGAATAAAAACAATTTACAAGGATATGGGCCAAACATAGCAAATGGGAGTAGTTTAGTTTAGGAAACTTGTTAGGCCTGAACAAGTTACACTGAAAGGTCTGTTTCTGTGTGGTATGATTCCATAATATTTTAAGTTAACTTTTTTTAATAGAGTCACAGAGTCATACAGGATGGAATCAAACCCTTCGGTCCAACCAGTCTATATGAAACACAATATCAAACTAAACTACTCCCACTGCCTGCTCCTGGCTCCTTTCTCTCCAAACCTTGTACTTGTACCCACATCCACCATTTCCTCCGGAAGTTCATTCCACATATGAGCCACCTGCTGTGTAGAAAATTTGTCCCTCATATCTTTTGTAATTCTCTCTCCTCTCACCTTAAAAATGTGCCCCATAGTCTTGAAATCTTCCATCATAGGGAGAAGACAACCACCATTTACTCAAACTATACCGCTCATTATTTTACAAACTTCTATCAGGTCACCTCTCAACCTTTTACGTTCCAGTGAAAAACATCCCAACCTGTCCAACCTTTCTTTATAACTCAAACCTTCTATATCTGACTACATTTTGGTAAATCTCTTCTGAACCCTCTCCAGCTTAATAATGTCCTTTCTATAACTGGGTGGCCTGAACTAGATAGAAGAGGCCTCACGAATGCATGGATATCAGCAGCTTTCAGAGCATTGAATAGTGAAAGGATGTTGGGCTTGAAGGAGTCGGATTAAGATCTTTAAAATAAAGCATGTTTAATGGAATGGATATTGATGAGGCTTTTGAAAACGGGAAAGAAGGTGATAAAGCTGAGGTATTGATGGAGGGAATTCCAAATGGTAGTTATGGTATGGGAAAGGAGGTAAGTTCAACTCTTTCCTGTTCATCTATCTTTCATCCATAAGCAGGTTCTTTCTCCTTTTTTGAAACAGGCGTGGTGTGTTCCATTGAGCCCTCTATCATGAAGTCCAATTTTCAAAGTGACCCACAACAAACTGTCTTTTAGGGTTAAGTCAGAAGTTTTGTTGTTCAATGCATTCAAACACAGGGAATGATTTTACAACACATATTTGCACTCCAGCATATAGGGAAGAAAATAGAAATGAAAGAGTTTGCAATTAAGAGCAATTGTTACAAAAATGAAATTGATAAAGGTGCGATAATATAAACTTGGCATATGCAGAGACTTGATCCACATTTTAGTCAAATGCAAGATTTTTTTCAAAACTGGGTTTTGAGGAGGCTCAGACTTAAGACATGTGTAGCTATACTTGTAGCCTGGCCATGGTGTTACCAGATCTTGCTGGGGAGGCATATTTTTTACTGCTCATCTGTGTTTGCTGTCTTGGATACATTGGAAATGCTTCCTCATATCTATGCTAATGATTTGCCAGATGCTGTATTGTTTTATGTATTTCAGTACTTTTTTTCCCACAGTTTCGAGAAAAGTAAAACGCTTTGCCAAACATCTCAGTTATATTTGCTGCCACTGAGATTGTTCTGTTGCAATGTTTTGTCAAGATTCTATTTCAATTGACAGTTAATTATGTTTCAACCTTTGAATTATCCTTAATAAAAGCATCACTCACAACTGAAAATGGATAAATCTGTGCAAGCATATTTTGATGTCATATCCTCATTTTTAACCTGGAAAGTAATATGTAAGCCTTGTTTTATTTTACTTCACTAAGCATATTAATTTTCTAATGTGGCACATACTTTTCATGCAGAATGTCCATTATATTTGATTTCATTCCAGAGATGTTAATAAAATCCTTACATTGAATAATAAGAATCTGTTATCTTAATGTATTTGTCAAATTTCATTTTTTAAGATCTTATCCAGTGCCCATACTGTCAGAGAAGATTTAATGAGAATGCTGCAGACAGACACATTTCTTTCTGCAAAGAACAAGCTGCTCGCATTACCAAGCCTAAACATGCTGCAAGCAAAGGGAAACAAAGCACTCCAACTCAGGTAAAACACATAAATGTCTTATTTACAGGTGATACTGTGCATCATGGTAGACCTTAGCAACATTGAAAACACTTTTTTGGACAGTACATACACAGGTGCCAAGCACCCATATTTTGCAGTCAGTACTCACTGTTCATTCCACTAGTAAATACTTGCCCAGAAAATTTCTGTGGGCCATTACACTGCAGTTTGCTGTTATCAGATAGTCACAGCACCATGGCATTGTCAACAGGTAACCAGGGATCTATGTGAATAAAGCAAGCAACAGCGTGTTTCTTCAGCTAACCAGACTGGAGAATCCTTATTAATACATAGAGTCTGGATCACAAGTATAAATCAAAATATTTAACTCGCTGAAAGCTCATGCTAAAAGCACAATAGAGGGAAGGAAAGATCAGATTAAGAGAGGTCAGTGAGAAAAAAAATCTCCAAAAATCCTCAGCTGTGGGAGAATGTTGTTGTGCAGTGAAGAGTGCAGGACAGCATGACAGTAGCAACATTAGGCATACCTCAGAACTGGTGAAACTACAACACAGGACTACTTGCATGCCAAACAGCCGAAGTCACATGCATAAACAACAGTAAATGGTCCCACAACCAACGAGTCAGATGTCAGCATGCAGTCCTGCCCCATCGGTCATTAATGATGATGAACAATTAGCTAAGTGGAGGAGGAGGTTCCACAAATATCCCCTCCTCAACAATGGGGTAGCCCAGCATATCAGTGCAGAAGTATTTGGAACCAGCTTCACTTTCAAATGCCAAGTAGATGATCTATCTCTGCATCCTTTTGAAGTTCCCAGGAACACAGATGGCAGTCTCCAGTCAACTTGATTCACTTTTTATGCTTTCAAGAAATGACTGTAGGCACTGGATACTGCTGAGGGTATGGGTCCTTTCAAAGTTCCAGCAGTACTGATGACTTGTCCCCTTGACCTGCAGAACTAGCTATACCATAGCCAAGGTATTCCTACCCCAAGGCTGGCATCTACCCAAAATATCTTTTGAACAAAAAGGACAAATTTAACCTGGCTGCTTACTGCCCTGTATGAAATCATCATCAAACTGGAAGGTATAATTGACAGTGGTATCATGAGACTAACCAGCTCACTGATTTTCAATTTGAATTTGGCCAGGACAACTGATCTCCAATTGTGACCTCATTACAGACTTGGCCCAAGTATAAACAAAAAAGCTGAGCTTAAGAGATGAGGTGAGACTGATTGCACTGAACATCAGGGCAACATTTGTCTGAGGTGTAGCAATAGAGGTCCCTAGAGTCAATGGGAATCAGCAAAAATTCTCCACTAGTTGTAATTGTACCGAGAATAAAGGAAGATGAGTGTGTATGTTTGAGGTTAGTCATCTCAGATCCAGGACATCACCGCAGAAATCTGCATTGGTCCTCTAATATTTTGGCCAATGTCTCCAATACCTCTACAGACACTTTCTTTGAAACGCTTAGATGTAGATCAATCAGGGATTGGCAACGTCAGTCTCATTGGTTTGTCAAATACTTTAAGACCTTCCCTTCCATTAGCATCTTACATATCTGGTATCTTTGGGATATTTACAGTGTCCACCTTGAAGACCAATGTAAAATGTTAGACTTCATTATCTG